>NC_135892.1:16331666-17041666 GCF_964194155.1 Cetorhinus maximus
GTATCATTGAAAACACTGGAGGAGGCCATTCAGCCCATCATGCGTATGTCAGCTTTTTAAATGAGCTGTCCCAATTTAGGTTGACACCCCAGCTTTTTCTCCCGTAATCCTGTAACTTTTTAAATACATGTCCAATTGCCTATTGGAAGTTCCAATGGAATCTGATTCAACCAGCCCTTCAGATAGTGCGATGTAGATCATAACAACCCTCAACGTGAAACAATGTCTCCTCATTTCTCCTCTAGTTCTTACGCCAGTTATTTTTAATCCATGACATCTGGTTACTGACCCACTCACCAGGGAAAACAGTTCCTGTCTTTCCAAAATAACAGAATGCTGCCAATGTCACAGTCACGGATGTGAGAGAGAAATTAGATAAGACAAAAATAGATACTTAAAAGGCTCGAAGTGCTCAAAATAGAAAAGTAACCCGGTCTGAATGGGATGTACCCCAGGCCACTGAGGGAAGCAAAAGTGGAAATTGCAGAGACGCCGACCACAATCTTCCAATCCACCTTAGACATGGGAGGGGTGCAAGACAGACATTCAGTAAACAAACCTTCTGTACATCACACGCAAAAGAATAAGCTACCAACAATAATGAATTCCTTCCGGCCGCAAAGAATTTTGCTCTGGAGCAGCCTTGTGCTGTCCCTGATGTCTCATGTTAACTTTTGGCCTCTCCTTTCATCCCAAATCCCCATAGTCCCGCTACAGTGCCAAGATCCCCAAGGTGGAATTATTTTTAACAGGAAGACAGAGGATAATTAATAGCAGATGTCAGCGCAACTCTGAGTTCCCCTTGCTTTTTGTCTGACAGCTGTATCTGATGGGGGGATATAATTCCATACACACATGAATTCAAAAATCAGGGCCTGTTGGCCTGGAGAGATCGGGAAGATGACATGTTGCTACTTAACTGTCACAGTTTAGGTATTCAAAGCACAGTTTAGCTCTCAGGGCTGCTCACTGCACTGTGTAGGTGAAAGGGGCAATGATCCCAAGAAGAATGCCAGCACTGAGCACAGCCAACTGGAGCAATATCATTCAGATAAGCCTAACACGACATATATTGCCTCAGATGCAGCAGGGCTGGTTTTAACTCATAGCCAGCACGAGGCGCAGACACTAAAATTGGAGTCTTGCACACACCACGCCACCCCCACATCTGATAGTATCATACAGCACAGCAGGAGGCCACTTGGCCTATGTCAGCTCTTTGATTGAGCTGCCACAATTTTAGTCCAACGCTTAGCTTCTTCCCAGTAATTCTGCAACTTAGCTCTGTTCCAATGCATGTCCAAACTCGCCGGCTGTCATTTTGCCCAGGGCTTTTACAATGGGTGGCCCAGGCGTCCCGCTGAAATAGGCAGTGGCCTTACGACCTTGCGTAGATCGGTGTTCCTTTCATGCTCACAGGCCGCAGCCACCCCCCACCACCCTCACAAGGCAAGTTCTAAGGAAGAATGGGCAGAGCCTGGTGCCCAGTTTTGCCAGGCACACAAAACAACTCAGGACGCATTTTGTTACATTTTACTAGGGCCCAAAGGTGAACGGTCTCACTCCTCCAGGGCCCAGAATGAAAATCCAGCCTACTGATAATCCGGTCCCTCCCATCCTCTGGGCCCCCCATCTCAGAGCAGGAGCTGGCTCATTTCCCACCCTCCCAGAACCGACAAACTATAGCGGGAGCACCTGGTTGGCGGAATAGTCATAAGGACCAGGCCTCTCAATGGCTCAGGCCTCCCTCTAGCAGGAATGGCTGGTGTGTGGGAGTATTGGCTCATCTGTTCGTTTTTCACCAGTAGTTAAAATTAGCCCTAGCAAGTATCAAGAATGATAGTGCGGCTGTTGACCTAATATGCTACTGAACAAGAGTAGTTCAGCATCTATTAACCCTTCTACTTTCTCCCACCCTATATCTAGCCCAGCTTCTGTGTGCCTAGACACTGAGGCAATAAGACTTGAGACACTGAGCATTGCTGAAAAAAAGATTTTTTTGTCTACCTCAGATTACCCTAGAAGGGTAAGGTATCTCAAAAATTTGAGCAACAGGTGAAGCTAGCTGTTTCACACTGCTACTTGTTAGGATTCCAGCTAATGTTACTGCTGGACAAGCCAAATCCCAAGGGGGAACCTGGCTTGATAGTTCCTAACTTTTATTTTTTTGTTTGGAAATCTAGAGGGTGGCTACTAAACAGAGTCACAGGAGTCAGCTGACGAATTTTTAACAAAAGAATAAAACATTAAACAAGAAAAGATGAACTATATTACAATACTCCTTCACCCACAACTATACCTTTACCGATATACACAGATTCGAAAGGATAACACAAGTTCCAAAAGCTATCTTATACTCTCAGGTTCACAATAAATACAAAGTCCATGTAAACCAATAGGCGACCTGTGGTCAGACACACCACACTCTCAAACCAAGTGACAGTTGCCATCCCAAACAGATGCTATGGATCTCTCCTCAATTCCCCCGAGATGCTTGTCACGCCATGATCCAAAAGGTCGCACTGAACTCTGTCTTTCACATGAGGGTTTCCAATCTCCACTCTCAAGGAACCCGCTTTGGAATCCTCTCCCAAACGACGCGTTCTCTCGGACACCTTCCACAAGGGTACCTCCAGGGTTTCAATCTCTCCTTCCGATGTTCCTTTCCCCTGGATTGCCATGTGCATTCAAGCTTTCTTCCATGTGCTCTCTCTCAGATACTCAGCCATGCATACAGATCGCCACTGCTTCATGTGCCCATAGTAAGGAGTCACCAACCTTGACTGTCTCCTCGGATTTTTTAGCTTCTTGCAAGCCTATTTTGCTTTAAGTCTGCATCCTGCAGCTTTCTCCCTTTAAGCTTGGAGCTTTCCTCTGTTCCTCACTCGTAACTTCACTTAACAGGACCTTTTCCAGATTCCTGTTCTTTTCCCTTTGACTAGCAGGTCTTCCTGGGGCTACCCTCTTTTCCCTTTAGGACCTGCTCCTTGCAGTTAAACTGCTTCTTTCACCTTAGAGCACAATGACCAACTGAACTGAAACGACTTTTCTATTTTTCTCTGTATCTGTGGGTCCCTCTCTCTGGACCCCTGTTGCTAGGCAACAGCACAGTTTTTCTACATTGTGTTTGTTTTAACTTCCCTTCAAGAGTCATAAAATTTCATTGGATTGCTGGTATCTTTTAAAGTGAAACCAAAACTCAAGTTCCCCACTTTCTTAACACACCAATACAGAAACATAAGTCAAACTTAAAGCTAAGACTCATTCCTAACAACAACAAAGACAAATATAACTCACTTAAACTATCTCTAGTTCCTAACATACTGTGCAGTAGCAACACGAGTAGTATTTGCCATTAACCTGATGCTGCCGTCAAACCAAAAAGACATTCTGTCTATAACACAAATGAGTAATGTGGTGTATGAATTTCAGTGCCAGTGTGATGCTTGGTATGTAGGCCATACATCCCAAAGACTGGTGGATTGTATCAAACATTTCCCTTCCACTGTTCGCAACAGACAATATACAGACCATTTCTAACCAGACTGTGCTTGAAAAGCTCAAAACAGTGTCCACCATTAGATGTGATTCCATCATTCGACAACATTTGCTAAATAATCCTCAGTGTGCTAAGAATTACGCTGACAACCAATTTAAGCTCATCAGTCAGGTTTTCAGTGTGGCGTATTTATGTGTACTGGAAGTTACATACATTAATACGCAAGACCCTGTTCTTTGCAGACAGAAAGAACATGCACACACATTGCGCCTCTTTCAGCTAAACAAAATAAGTCACAGCCATTCGCTGGTTCATCCCCCAAGGCAATGTCTTGACTGATCAGAGTCAAGCTGCCTGGTTTAAATTTCAAACAATGCTTGGCAGTTTACTGTCAGTCACTATCAACTGACGCATTCTTCATGGCAACGGCTCCACAAATCAGAGTTCACTTGCCAACCAATCAGAACTCTCTTCTCATACAGTACAAATCTGTTGCTGCTTCCCCTGACATTGGTATTCCCTTGCAAATTGCCCCGTTGAGTGCAAGGCGAAAAGCTTCGACAAAACATGTCTCTTTTTTTCAGCAATACTCAAGTTCTGCACTATCAAACGGCTACTTGAGACATTGAAAATTGGCATCAATGCAGCACTCTTTCTGGGTTTCACTCCAACTCAAAATAAGGGGATTAACTCTTTTCTCAGTTGACATCTGTGAAATTCGTTTGGGCATTCTTGACCCAGGTTCAAGTGGGTGCAGGCCCACAGCACAAGACAGCCCCTCAGTTGGTGCTTTTTCACTAGTCTTCTCCAGAGAAGATTCACTGATGGCGAGTGAAGGGAAACAGAAGCAAATTAACACTGATAGACAATCTGGAAAACTAGAAAGAGCTGACAGATTGGTACAAAAAAAATGTCTTGAAGGAACTAAGACAACACGTGGGCTTTTACGACCGACATTTTTGCAGTTTGTTTGCTGCATCAAATTTCTTTGGATGACAAACACTAAGTCAGTATTTCCATAGCTGTCACTCTCCGAAATCATAGAACCACAGAATGGTTACAGCCAAGGAGGCCATTCAGCCCGTTGTGTCTGTGCCAGCTCTCTGCGAGGGCAACTCACCTAGCCCCACTCACCCGCATTTTCCCCACAGCCCTGCAAATTATTTCCTTTCCTGCGAATTATCCTATTCTCTTCAGGAGGCTTCGAATGAATCTTCCTCCGCCACATTCTCAGCAGAGCCTTCCAGATTACTCGCTGTGTAAAAAAAACTTTTTCCTCATGTCACCATTGCTTCTGAGAGCTCCTTTGTGAATTTTTCTGACTCAAGTCTGGGTGCAAAAATGGGTTAATATCAAGCCTGATTGAGTGCTTCCAACCCTGCCCTCCATTGACCTGATAGGTTGGATTGGAGATTGCAGACTATCAGTCACAGCTTCTAAGTGATACGATTTGTTCTGCCAGCCTCATGCCTGATTGGTTGATGGTAGCCGCTTCCCTTCTTCGTAATGTTGAGACCCTTCAAGACGAAAGGGAGTCTCTACAAAAGATGCAATCTGCTGGCTAGAAATAAATGGAAACTGGTGACTCCATTTAAAATATTTAATTACTGTAAACAATTGCATATCACAGAACGAACCTTTTCATCAGCACAACCATCTGCTTAAAAGTTTCCCAGATTTGTACCCAAAGCGCTCACAGTCAAACTGGTCCCAACATCAGCTTCTGCAGGAGAACTACCTCAAGTGAGGAGGGTTCAGTATCACTGTTGTAAGAATTTCTTTTTAAAGAGGCATCCCTCTGCCCATGACAGCCCCGGCATGCTCAGGGTTACGAACCATGGCCAATAGCGGAATCAGTGAATTTTTGGTGGTGATGGCGGAAGAGCTGGAACCTTGAAGGACAATGGCTGCTTACAGGCGGAGGATCTTTTGGGAAGAGGGCTCGAATTTTCCTTAAGCACATGTGAGGAAGATGACATGAAACTACCTGGTGTACATTTTCCCTAGCCATATTGCGCTCTGAAATTGAAAACGAGGGACTCCTATGAACAACTGACGAGGAAAGCGCTAGACCGCGAGGCGTGGAGAAACGAGCAGAGGACTTCCCCTTGGGCAGATCACTACCTCCGGTCTGGAACCCTTTTGAGCTAAGTTTCTGGAGCAAGTCTGTCCTGAAAACCCAAAGGAAACAGCAGCTGTCTGGCTGAGGCAAAATGTTCCTGTCAGGCTAGACAAGCACATTCTTGAGCCAGTCACTAGGGAGAACGTAAGAGCAGCTCAGAGATAACTCGACTTCTAACATTTACACCCAACTTTGGGAAAGGATTCTCTACAGGATAATGACTGAAATTGGGAGATCCATCATATAAACCAATATCTCACCATCCAGGGCAATGTATCCTTCACCTGTAAATTTCTTACTCATAAATTGAATCACTCCACTTTAAAAAAGACTGCTTTGCAATGCCAAACCTGAATGTGTGTTCCTTTGAATTTAAACCAGAAGCAATATCATGAAATTAAAAAAGAAAATGCTGGTAAAACTCAGCAGGCCGGCAGCATCTATGGAGAGAGAAACAGAGTTAACGTTTCGAATCATTCATTGAAGAAGAGTCATGTCGACTTGAAATGTTAACTCTGTTTCTCTCTCCACAGATGCTGCCAGACCTGCTGAGTTTTACCAGCATTTTCCGTTTTATTTCAGATTTCCAGCATCCGCAGTATTTTACTTTTATCTTATCAATATCATGAAACTCCTTTAGCACCCCTTCAATCATTAAGTATGTACAGTTTTGCACCCCTTTCATCTTTAAGCACTTTGTGCAAGAATCCATTGTGGTGTTAACTCTATACTGTGTCCAGTTACAATAAATATATCACCCTCATGAAACGGAGATACCTGAACACTTATCTGTTTCCCTCTGTCACCTACCTTATGCTTTAAACCTGATTGTTTGAGGCAGTTAGGGGTCAGCATTTTCTGCAGAGTTCATCATGAAATTCCAGCATGCGACATCACAAATTATGGGTGGCGTTCTTCATCATATCTATCATTATATTTGGCTAGTCATATATCCTTGTGTACAGCTCCTAGTTGGTGAGTGTCACACTTAATTTCCATCAAGGTTTCCTGTTAGCTTACCTATTGGTGTTGTCCGCCTTTCATGCAGTATTCCAAACTGAGCCTCCAAGGTAGGTGGTGCTGTAGCATACTTACCATGGAGGGTTTTTAGCTCTGCTGCCAAGGTGGGTGGTGCTATTGCCCACAAAGCTACCCACCTTGGGGCTAGCACATGGCCCAATGGTGCCTGCCTGTGGCTGCATCTCTCCTTGGCCTAGGTTGTAAACAAAAGATCAAATAAAACAAACCCTCCCATCCCAAGCAACCGCACCAAAAGCCACATTCCTCAGCGTTGCCAAGATATATCTTAAATTCCTTTCATTCCTTTGAATTCAATATCCATCTGATGCTGGCAGGGGATGGTGGAAAGAGGGTTTGTCTTTAAATAAAGGTATCCTGTAACTAACCCCAAATTTTGAAATTCATGGCACGGAAGGATCTTTAACCCAGTTCCTCATAACTGCTAGGATAGCAACATTAGTCACTTAATTCAACTAGAGGAAAGAAACTCAAGACTAGACATCAAAGTCCATTTATGGCATGGAGCATTTCTTGCAGACTGCCCCATGGGAAAATCCTTTTTTATTGATGACAAAAACTCAGCAGTATCTATCAGAAACAATACAGTTTACAATTCTAGACAATGAAGGGAATTAATTTTCCCTCCTGTGGCTCCAACTAAGTGCCTGTGCAATCCTCCTTCCATGATCTTTCCTATTGTTGTATGATGAGTTCTTTAGATGTCTCAATTATGAGATCTTGAAACTTGTATTTTAAACATGAACCATTTATTGTTAGTCTTTAACTATTTACAGATCCCCATGCATGGTGCTGCTCACAATGCAGGTAGGCTGCTTCTAGAGTGTTCTCTCTAGACTGTTCTCTCAGTCTATCACCACATGACTCTATACGCCATACCGTGGGTGGTGCTATTCTCCAGTCCAACGTTAACCCTTGCTCTGTTGAGCACCTTTACATTAAAATGGCATGCAGGGACACACAACATCCTACATCTACTGCCCCTAATTACTTTCTGCACCCACGACCTGATACCTTCTCCTTGCTACTTTTGCTGCCTCTAGTCCCTCCACACCGATCAGGCATGTCTCTGCCATCACTTCCACTGCCAACCCCAGTGCCAGCCCTCCACGATCGCTCCCCACTGCCATCTGCCCAGGAAAATATCTATTACCATGCAGGTACCAGCAGCTGTGAATGTTCAGATGTTGAGTATAATCAGGAATGAGATTGATAAATTGGACACTAAGGGAGTCAAGGGATATGGGGATCAGGCAGGAAAGCGGAGCTGAGGTAGAAGATTAGCCATGGTCTTTCCGAATGGCAGGACAGTCTCGAGGGACTGAATGACCTATTCCCAGCATTTTCACCTGCAGCAACAGACCTCCTTAATGCTGCCAACATGATATCTGTGCAGCCATACCCCTAATCTACCCTACTGTCAATGCTGCTCCCAATAACCGATCCCATTGCTCGTCCATTCAGGGACTCTCTCCCACCCACACCCCAATACCTCAACATCCATTCGCACTCATGGTTCAGCCTTTTACCTCTTCCCAGGGTTTCCAAATCTCTGGACAACATTCTCCAATGCTGCTATTTACAGTTCCTATAACCTACCTATCTCTGTATCCTGGGCTTTAAAAAGATGAGAGAGACAAGTAGCTTTTTCCTATTCTTTCATAGAATGTGGGCATCACTGGCAAGACCAGCATTTGTTGCCCATCCCCAATTGCCCTCAAACTGAGTGGCTACAGAAAAGGACAAAGCATAATCCAGAGTAAGAATAATTAATTGGGGGGAGTTCAATGGGATGAGAACGGACCCAGTCGAAAAAAATGGGAGTCAAAGGTCAGCAGGAGAAACAATAGCTGAACAATGGGCTGCCTTCAAAGAAGAGATAGTTCGGGCACAGTCAAGGTAACGTCAAGGATCCTGAAAAGGGAAAGGTGGGGCAAAGAAATCCAGAGCTCCCTAAATGACAAAAGAGATAGAAATTAAGGTAAAGAAGAAAAATTGTGCTTATGACAAATGTCCGGTAGAAAAGACAATCGAGAACCAGGCTGGATAAAGAAGGTTCATCGGGGAGCTGAAAAAGCAAGAGAAGCAAAGAGGGAGTACGAAAACAGACTGGCAGCTAACATAAAAAGGAATCCCAAAATCTTTTACAAGTATCTAAATAGCAAAAGAGTGGTAAAAGGAGGAATGTGGTCAATTAGTGAACAAAAGGGGGATTTACCATGGGACCAGAGGGCATAGCTGGGGTATTAAATGAATACTTTGCATCTGTGTTTACCGAGGAAGAAGGTGCTACCCAGGCTGTGGTGGATGAGGGGGTAATTCAGGCACCAGAAGGATTTAAAATTGATACGGTGGTGGTATTGGACAAGTTGTCTGTATTTAAAGTGCACATCCTTAAAACCGTCTCCCACTGCCTGCACTGAAATGTCACATTCCCACTGCTGCCAACCCATCATCCTCCTGCCTGTACACCGGGACCTTGCGATCATCCTTCCATTACTTCGAAACACCGCCAGGCCTAACTATCCCTCTGCTCCTTCTACACAACACCAACCCTCAAAACTCCAAGGATTCCCAGGCTCCAGTAGTTTGAAATATAGTGCTGATGGTCCATGGCTTTTTCTTTTGGAATGGGAAGAGGCGTTTGTAAACTTGGGAAATCCATTGGCATTTTACTTCTGTTGATGAATCAAGCATTTATTAGAGAGTAATAGATTTAAATGACATGGCTCATCCTCGTTATTACAACTGTTTTTCCAGCTCTAATATGATCAATAACAGTACTGAAAGTCTCTTTGGCTAGCTCGCTATATAGTCCTCTCCCTGTCCTTGACCCTGCTATGTGCTTTAGAAGCTTCCCCGTCTCAGGAGGCTCAGCTTCTGATGCTGTCTTCTCCTTAGGAATCTCAACATGGTTTTCCGAGCCGCAAATTTCTAGAGGGCACAGCAGAACACAATAATTCATGAGGCATACTAGAGGGAGCTCCCGACACTATCTGAGCCGTCTGGACCTTGCTATCAGCATGTCAATTGGCTTCTAAACTTCAATTTGCATGCAATGTGTGTGTTACCATTAAACCAATTTGTGATTCTCAGTTGGTAGTACTCTTGCCTCTTGAATCAGAAGGTTGTGAGTTCAAGTCCCACTCCAGAGATTTGGGCACATAATCTGGGCTGGCACTTCAATGTCGTGCTAAGAGAGCACTGCACTCTCCTTTGAATGGGCTGTTAAATCCAAAGCCCTGTGGATATCAAAGAAGAATGCTGTAGGTTCTTTTAAGAGCAGGGAAGGTAGGGGAGCTATCCCCAATGCCTTATTGATCCTTCAGCCTACATCATTAAAAACAATTATCTGGTCATTCATCTCGTTGGTTGTGGGACTTGGCTGCACACAAATTGGCTGCTGTATCTGCCTACAAGGCAGCAGTGTCTACACTTCAAAACTATTTAGGAATATAGGAAATAGGAGCAGGAGCAGGCCATTTGACCCCTCGAGCCTGCTTCGCCATTCAATTAGATCTTGGTTGATCTTCTACCTCAATGCCATTTTCCCGCACTATTCCTTGATGTTTTTAAAATCTAGAAATCTATCGGTCTCTGTCTTGAACGTACTCAAGGACTGAGCCTCCACAGCCCTCTGGGGCAGAGAATTCCAAAGATTTACCAGTGAAAAAATTCCTCCTTATCTCAGACCTAAAAGGTCTACCCTTAATTGTGAACTATGCCCCCTGGTTCTTCATTCACAGTGAAGCACTTTGGGACATCCAACATCATGAAAAGGGCAACATAAGTGGATATCTTCCTTCCACTCAACCCTCAATATAATGACACAGTGAGACCAGTAGTTCACATAGATATGTCCAGCTAAGTCTTCCTCAGCTGCAACTCTAGGATATCCCTATTTTACAGTGGTTTGTTTTACATGGGCAGTGCCTAGGGTGGAAACAAGGACATTTCGAATGGATGACATTGTCCAGTCTCAACCCAGCATTTGCACTGTTGAATTCATTAGAGTGGTTGCACCTTCTTCCCACCCTTAATTCTCACAGAATTTATAGTGTGACTGAAAACGAGACATGGTGTCGAAGCTTTTCGTCTTGCACTCATTAGGGCAAACGCAAGAATGCCAAATTTCAGAGGGGAGCAACAATTTATACTGCATGAGAAAAGGGTGCTGATTACTTGGCAAGCACACTCTGATTTGTCAAGGCTTTGACATGGAGAATGCAGCATGGAGCTACTGTCCCCATGCTTTTGTTTAATTCAAAATGGCGCAATGCCTGGACATGTTCTTTTTGCTTGCATATGAATATATGTAGCGTCTAACAAGCGTAAGTGAGCCACATTGCGGGCCCAACTGATAATCTTAAATTGGTTGTTAGTGTAATTCTTAGCACACTCGGGATTGTTCAGCAAGTGCTGTCCAATCGCAGAATCACATCTAATGTTAAACATTAAGTGTGACTTAAATTGAGTGGGAATGCAGCAGAACCAGGCTGTGTCCCCTCTTCACCCTGTAATAGATATGCCAGGCTGCTATTCTTGCAAACCATGGTTTATGGTCACAAGTTTTACAACATTCTTCCCAATTCCTTTCACTGGCGAGATGCACCCCTTCCCATTGTCCTAGCAGCCCTGGGGAAGATTGGAACCTGGCCCAGTAAGCAGCGCCATGGGAGATCTAGGCGGTTTGCAAAAATGTTTTGAAGTTAGCTGTACTGTTGGTCAGAGCAGAGCACAGAGGAAGTTCTGTTATTGAAGAAATAAAATCAGCCATTCCATTCTTGAGTGCTCTCGTGCGCTCGAACCATGTGCTTATATTCAAAGTACTGACACACAAGTGATGATAAGCCAAGCCTCAGATTTAATTTGAAGGCAATGTAAGTACCAAGGATAAGTGTGCGTTTAAATTTCTTGAAAGTACATTTCTCTATGAGTTGGACATGAGTTATGCCATTATTATCTTCAAAACAATTATATAGAATCATAGAATGGTCAGAGCACAGAAGGAGGCCATTTGGCCTGTTACATCCATGCTGGCTCTCTGCAAGAGCAACACACCTAGTCCCGCTCTCCTGCCTTTTCCCCGTAACCCTCCGTTTTTTCCTTTGGGTAATTATCCAATTCCCTTTTGGAAGCCTTGATTGAATGTGCCTCCACCACACTCTCAAGCACTGCATTCCGGATCCCAACAATTCCCTGCATTAAAAACAAAAGCTTTCCCTTGTGCTGCCAATGCTTCTTTTGCCATTCACCTTAAATTGGTGCCCTCTGGTTCAGCTTTCACCAATGGGTACACTTTCTCCCTGCTCTGTCCAGCCCCCTCATGATTTTGAACACATCTACCAAATCCTCTTTGTGTTCTCCTCTCCAAGGAGGACAGCCCCATCTTCTCCAATCTACCCTCGTAACCGGAGCTCCTCAACCCTGGAACCATTCTCGTGAATCTTTTCTGCACCCTCTCTAATGCTGTCACACCCTTCCTAAAAGCACCATTAGGCTATTTGAAAGATGGACTCTATATCTAGCTGTAGTGTCCACTGCTGGGAGCTCCACAACACATCAGCTCAACTGCGGAGCTGCTTGTAAAGTGATGGTGTGTTATAGGATCTGACTGAAGATCAAAAACTCTCTGGGCCACAGTGATTACTGTTAGGGCGACAGGAGATGAAATCTCGTCTGTCGAGTGTGACAGGCCAGGGACTGAAGTGTGCACGTTGAGTATCCTGGGATTTTGCCTTATAACTGTTTGGGGACAGGAACAGTTTGTGCAGAATATTCCCTCAGAACATCAACAGGGCAGAGTTGTACATGATCACTGGAAGAAACACGCTTGATGGATTGAGTGGCATTTTCTCATTTCCCACTTTCCATATTTCAAATAGTTGTTTGGTAGTACAGGACTTGAGTATTGCTGAGTAAAAGGCACTTTGTCAAAGCTTTTCATCTTGCACTCCTCAGGACAATCGCAAGAATACCAGCCAGGCTCACAGTGTGGGGCATTTGCGTGTACTGGAAGCTACATATATTAATACTCAGGGCCCTCTTTGTAGACAGTAAGAACATGTACACACATTGCGCCTGTTTCAGCCAAACAAAATAAGTGACAGCCATTCGCTGACTCATTCCTCAGGGCAATGCCTTGACCAGAGTCCAGCTGCCTGGTTTAAATTTCAAACAATGCTTGGCAGTTAGCTGTCAGTTGCCATTAACTGGTGCATTCTCCATGGCAATGCCTCGACCAATCAGAGTCCACATGCCAACCAATCAGCACTCTCTTCTCATGCAGTATAAGTCCTTGCTTCCCCTGAAATTGGTATTCTTGTGATTGTCCTGATGAGTGCAAGATGAAAAGCTTTGACAAAATGTTTTTCCGGCAATCCTCAAGTTCCCATGTTCACCGAGGGCCAGATTTATGCAGAATCTGGAAAATCCCAGAGACTTTTAAAAAATAGCGGATGGGACCGAGATGTGACGTCCCGCCCCCATTTCCAGCTGGTACCACTTTGGCCGGCAGGGGAAGTGGGGGGGGGTGAATCACATCGGCACGAAACATGAACTTGCCGGGCCAGTTGAAAATAGGTGAGAAACAGTTGCAATTTTTGTTGCTTAACCAACGCAGTGTGGGAGTCACAAATTCGTGGTGGAGGCGTAACAACTTCTGAAAGCCTTGTGAAATGTTTACACCCCTTGTGCAGAGCTTACTTCAGAGACCACGGGGTTGGTGAGGGGAGGGGGCAGTGGAGGGGGGGTCATGGGGGCGGGGGGGATTGTGCAAAAGGAACAGCAGATTTATGTGGGCCCTCAGGATTAGTCCTTGCTTCCAGCAGCCAAATGGGCACCAGGGCAGATGGTTAGGCCCACTGGGCGAAGAGTGCATGGTGAAGGAAGGAAGTTGAAAATAAATTGGTGCGGCCCCTTCCCCGATACGGTCGATAGCGGAAGGGCAGAGGCAAGGTGTGGCCAGTGCCAGGGGGCCAGGAGTTGGCAGAGCCACCATAGAGAGCAGCAGGGAGGAGGAGGAGGGGGTGATGTTACCCTGAGCGGAGGCTGCATTGTCTGTGAAGAAGTTATCTCGACAAGAGTGAGAGGCAGTGCAGGAGAAGGCCCCAAATTTCAAGGGAAATGGTTAGAGGTATCTGTGCCATGGTGAAGGAAGACCTTGCGCCACGATCAGCCGATCCCCATGCCCTGCCTCTTGCCCTCAATTTCTATGTGGCCGGCATCTCTCAATCAGCCATCCACTGGTGCATCAGCACCTTCACCGATTCACTCTCCGCCCAGGTGGGGGCACACAGCAGCTTCCCCACAGGTGTGGCGTCACAAGCACAGAGGACAACCAGCTGTGTCTTCATAGCCAGTTTCCCACAAATTCAAGGAGTGGTGGATTTTACCCACTTCACTGTAAGGTCACCAATGAAGCAGCTGGTGACATTAGAATGGTTTTCCGTTCATGATTTGGTCAACATGCAGGTTGTGTGCAACCACAATAAGGCCTTCCTGCACGTTTGTGTGCCTTCCCAGCGGCCATGGCTCAGTTATTCTGAGGCACTCACACCTGCCACGAATTTTCCAGCCCAGACCCTAGGTCCATGGTTAACGTCTGGGGGACAAAGGATACCCATTAAGGAGGTAGCTGCTGACTCTCTTCAGGCAACCGGAGATGGGACCCCAATGTTTTACAACAATAACCACTTGCAGTCGAGGACTGTCGTCAAGCAGGCTATTGGCCTGTTCAAGATGTGGTTCAGGTGTCCTTGACTGCTTGAGGAGCACTCCAGTACTTGCAAGGGTGTCAAAGATAGTGGTTGTTTGCTGCATGCTCTATACAGTAGAGGGGCATTCACATCAAGCACCAGAGGCTGGCGAAAGATCTATATCATCAGCAGCACTGGAGAAGGAGGAGGGCAGGGAGGTCCCCATGGACTCCAATGGAGATACCACTGAGGGGGAGAGCAATGGAAGACATCCTGAGGGGCAGGCCCAGGTACCCATGCCATGGTCTGACAGGTTGCCAATGTCGCCAGGCACCTCTTAAAACATAGGTGATTCACCTAAGCAACCTTATAGATCTCATTGTACTTCCAGCAGCATGTCCCTGGTGAGCCATTGCCATGTAAGTGCCCATTAACATCGATGCTGCACATCTTCCAGGAGATGCCAATCCCAACAATAGAGAATGCCAACAGCAACCCCCGTTGACATTCAATGTCATCTGCGTGACTGAAACCCGCACCCATCACCACACCATTGTCCAGATTGACCTTGAGATGCCCTCTAAAAGCTGGGCCTTCAGTTGTATGTTAGAGGCTGGCAACTAACCGCCTCAACTCGTGTCCAGCCAAAGCCTGCCCACCATTTCAGAGAGATTAGAAGCAGTGTGAGTTGAGACACAGGACCTGCAGATATGAGTGCAAGGGCCAACAAAAATGCAGCGATTGGGTGCTATGCAGGACAAAGCCACACGTGTGCTCGCCATACCATCTGCCATCACCACCCACCACCAGTGCATAGTGGCATCTATAACATGCAGTGCCGCAACTCACCAAGGCTCCTTGTCAATCCACAGCCTTTTACCACAGGGAGGTCCAACACAAGCAAAGCTTCGCTGAAGGTAACTTAACATCCTGACCTTGGAGGGGCCGGCACTGTGGAACACTCAAGTGCGTCTCACTGCCTTCCGCACACCACTCAGGGCGGAACGACACCGGATCAGCTGCATCTTCTTTAAGAAGTTGGGATCATCACAATTTCCTCAAATGCACATACTTGATGGACAACAAAATGTTGGGATGGCCTGCAACATCCTTAGCGGGCTAAAACCTTCTGTGAACATCTGGATGAAGCCTCAGTCTTCCACTACGGGCCAGCCTGGTCACGCAGGGACCTACCCACAGCTGTGGGCTCTGCCTTCCTGCAGGGGCAGCTGTTGTCACTGGGACATGTACCACAGACAAGGGCTCTGGCTCTGGAGACGCAGTAGATGGTGAGGGTGCTGAAATGTTGTCATCTCCTCCCTCTTTTCACTGGAGGAAGAACACACTGGTAAAAGCATAAAAAATGTTGTCAGGAGTCACTCCCTTGCCACCAGCCACAAAAGTGAGAGTTGGACAGGGGTTTTTGGCTCCGGTTAGAAACCAGCATTGGGTTTCAGCAGCCAAAATCGGCAAACACATTCAAGCAGCTATTTAATTGCCAAATTTAATTTGTTCGTTCCTAATCAAAGCTTTGTGTAAGGTCTTTCTTTGGGTATTTGCAACTTTCTCTCCATTCAGACTGCCTCCGATTTGATCTGCAGTTCTCCTTTAGGGCAGAGAGTGGAGGACAGGGAGTAACCGATTCCTATTCTGCTTTCCCAATTTTGTCCCGTCACCATAGCGTTTGCCTGCCTGGCTGAAGGAAATGTCTGCCCGTTTCCTGGTACCTGTTAATGCTCCATTTCCAGTTATGCAGCCTTTGCATAGTCAGTGAATCTGTTCTGATGTAACAGGATCAATGTTAAATGTAAAGTGGTTGTAACAACAGGCCCCACCATATGCCCACCCTCTGCACTGAACGTTATGTGAAATTCCTTACAGTAGGGTGGAGATTCAGTCGTCAGTGAGGGTGGAAAGTGGCGCTAGTTTCAATTTACCTGCTAGTTCACGGGTGAGAGGCATTAACCCAATCTTGATGCATGGAATAAGCACCTTCTCTCAATTAGCTGAGGGGAGGCAATGGCGTATTGGCACTGTCGCTGGACCAGAGATCCAGGGTAATGTGCTGGGGACCCGGGTTCGAATCCTGCCACGGCAAATGGTGGAGTTTGAATTTAATAAAAATCTGGAATTCAAAGTCTAATGGAGTCATAGGTGACTACAGCACAGAAAAAGGCCCTTCGTCCCATTGAGTCTATGCTGATCAAATAAGTACCTAACTATTCTAATCCCATTTTCCAGCACAAGGCCCATAGCCTTGTATGCCATGGCATTGCAAGTGCACATCCAAATACTTCTTTCAGGCAGTGAGTTCCAGATTCCCACCACCCCCTGGGTGAAAAAATTCTTCCTCACATCCCCTCTAAACCTCCTGCCCACTACTGGGAATCTATGCCCCCTGGTTATTGATCCCTCCACCAAGGGCAAAAGTTCCTTCCTATCTATGCCCCTCATAATTTTCTACACCTCAATCATGTCCCCCCTCAATCTCCTTTGCTCCAGGGAAAATAACCCCAGTCTATCCGATCTCTCCTCATAACTAAAACTCTCCAGTCCAGGCAACATCCTGGTAACTCTCCTCTGCACTCTCTCTAGTGCAATCACATCCTTCCTATAATGCAGATTCCAGAACTGCACGCAATACTCTAGCTGTGGCCTAACCAGCGTTTTATACAGTTCCAGCATAACCTCCCTGCTCTTATATTCTACACCTCGGCTAATAAAGGCAAGTATCCCATATGCCTTCTTAACAACCTTATCTACCTGTCCCGCTACCTTAAGGGACCGGTGGACATGCACACCAGGGTCCCTCTGATCCTCGGTGCTTCCCAGGGTCCTACCATTCATAGTGTATTCCCATGCCCTGTTTGTCCTGCCCAAGTGCATCACCTCACACTTATCCGGATTAAATTCCATTTGCTACTGATCAGTCCATCTGACCAGCCCGTCTATATCCTCCTGTAATCTAAGGCTATCCTCCTCACTATTTACCACCCCACCAATTTTTGTGTCATCCACGAACTTACTGATCAACCCTCCTACATTCAAGTCTAAATTGTTTATATATACCACAAACAGCAAGGGACCCAACACCAATCCTTGTGGAACTCCACTGGACACAGGCATCCAGTCACAAAAACACCCCTCGACCATCACCCTCTACTTCCTGCCACTCAGCCAATTCTGGATCCAATTTGCCAAATTGCCTTGGATCCCAATGGCTCTTACCTTCGTTATCAGTCTCCCATGTGGGACCCTATCAAAAGCCTTGCAAAGTCCAATGTCAAATTTTTTGCCCTCATCTACACACCTGGTCACCTCTTTGAAAAATTCAATCAAATTGGTCAGACATGACCTCCCCTTAACAAAACCATGCTGACTGTCCTTGATTAATCCCTGCCTCTCCAAGTGTAGATTAATTTTGTCCCTCAGAATTGCTTCCAATAGTTTCCCCACCACTGAGATTAGACTGACTGGCCTGTAGTTCCCTGATTTATCCCTTCCTCCCTTCTTGAATAACGGTACCACATTGGCTGTCCTCCAGTCCTCTGGCACCTCTCCTGTGGCCAGAGAGGTATTGAAAATTATTGCCAGCGCCCCTGCTATCTCCTCCCTTGCCTTACTCAACAGCCTGGGATACATTTCATCCGGGCCTGGAGATTTATCTACTTTTAAGCCTGCCAGACCACTTAGAACCTCCTCCCTTTCTATGATAATTTCTTTCATTATATCACAGTCCTTCTGCCTGATTTCCATACCCACATCGTCCCTCTCACTTGTGAACACCGACACAATGTATTCATTTAGAACCCTACCTACATCTTCCGGCTCCACACACAAATTACCACCATGGTCCTAATGGGCCCTATTATTTCCCTAGTTATCCTCTTACTCTTAATGTACTTGTAAAATAACTTTGGATTTTCCTTTATTTTACCTGCCAATGTTTTTTCATGCCCCTTTTTTGCTCTCCTAATTTCCTTTTTATGTTCCCCCCTACACATTCTATACTCCTCTAGGGCTTCCGCTGTTTTGAGCCTTTGGTATCTGCCGTAAGCCTCCCTTTTTCTCTTTATCCAATCTTTTATATCCCTCGACATCCAGGGTTCCCTGGATTTGTTGGTCTCACCCTTTGTCTTTACTGGAATATGTTGGCCCTGTACCCTTCCTATTTCCTTCTTGAATGAGTCCCACTGCTCAGATGCAGATTTATCTAAAAGTAGCTGCTCCCAGTCCACTCTGGCCAAATCATATCTGATCTTATTAAAATCGGCCTTCTCCCAAGTTAGAACTCTGATTTCTGGCCCATCCTTGTCCTTTTCCATAACAACCTTGAATCTAACAGAGTTATGATCACTGTCTGCAAAATGCTCCCCCGCTGATACCTCTACCACTTGCCCAGCTTCATTCCCTAAAATTAAATCCAGAACCGTCCTCTCTCTTGTAGGACCTTCTACATACTGGCTTAAAAAGCTCTCCTGGATGCATTTTAAGAATTCCGCTCCCTCTAAACCTATCACACTATGATTAACCCAGTTAATGTTGGGGAAGTTGAAATCCCCCACTATTACTATCCTATTATTTTTACATTTCTCTGAAATTTGCCTACATATCTGCTCTTCTATTTCTCTCCGACTGTTTGGGGCCTATAGTACACTCCCAACAATGTGATTGCTCCTTTTTTGTTTTTCAGTTCTACCCATATGGCTTCATTTGAGGAGCCTTCTAAGATGGTCATCCCTCCTTACTGCTGTAATTGATTCCTTGATCAATATTGCGATACCCCCTCCTCTTTTACTTCCCTCCCTGTCTTGCCTGAAGACCCTATATCCTGAAATATTGAGCTGCCAATCCTGCCCCTCTCTCAACCATGTCTCTGTGACAGCAATGACATCATACTTCCATGTGTTAATTTGTGCCCTCAACTCATCTGCCTTATTGTCAGACTTCTTGCATTAAAATAAATACCATCCAACCTTGCCAAACTCCCTTATGCCTTAGCTAGCCGATAATTTCTATGCCTTCCAGACTCACTTGCTCTCTCTTCTAATTTTGGCTGTGCATCTCCCCCTGCTGAACCTCCTCTCAGGATCCCACCCCCCTGTCAAGTTAGTTTAAACCCTCCCCAACAGCACTGGCAAACTTCCCCGCAAGGATGTTGGTCCCATTCCGGTTCAGGTGCAGCGCGTCCGCCTTGTACAGGTCCCTCTGCCCCCAGAAACGGTCCCAATGTCCCAGAAATCTAAAGCCCTCCCTCCTGCATCACCTCTCCAGCTACACATTCATCTGGACTAACCTCATATTTCCATACTCACTAGCGTGTGGCACTGGAAGTAATCCAGAGATTACTACCTTTGAGATCCTGTTTTTAAATCTGTTTCCTAGCTCCCCAAATTCTGCTTGCATGACCCCATCCCTCGTTCTACCTATGTCGTTGGTACCAATATATACCACGATCTCTGTCTGTTTTCCCTCCTCCTTTAGAATGCCCTGCAGCTGTTCAGTGACATCCTTGACCCTGGCACCAGGGAGGCAACATACCATCTTGGAGTCATGTCTAAGTGACAAGTAACTTGCCACACAAGTGTCAGGCAATGACCAGCTCCAACGAGAGAGAACCTAACCATCCCCCCCTTGACACTGAATGGCATTACCATCACTAAATCCCCCACTATCAACATCCTAAGGGTTACCATTGACCAGAAGCTGTACTGGACTAGCCATATAAACACCGTGGCTACAAGAGCAGGACACAGGCTAGGAATCGTGGACCGGGTAACTCACCTCCTGACTCCCCAAAGCCTGTCCACCATCTACAAGGTACAAGTCAGGAGTGTGATGGAATACTCCCCACTTGCCTGGATGAGTGCAACTCCAACAACATTCAAGAAGCTCGACACCGTTCAGGACAAAACGGCATTCTCTATTCACTCCCTCCACCACCGACGCACAGTAGCAGCAGTGTGTACCATCTGCAAGATGCACTACAGGAATTCACCAAGGCTCCTTCAACAGCACCTTCCAAACCCATGACCACTACCATCTAGAAGGACAAGGACAGCAGATAACATGGGAACATCACCACATGGAAGTTCCCCTCCAAGCCACTCACCATCCTGACTTGGAAATATATCGCCGTTCCTTCACTGTCGCTGGGTCAAAATCCTGGAACTCCCTTCCTAACAGCACTGTGGGTGTACCCACACCACAGGGACTGCAGCGGTTCAAGAAGGCAGCTCACCACCACCTTCCCAAGGGGCAATTAGGGATGGGCAATAAATGCTGGCCCAGCCACATCCTGTGAATGAATTAAATTAAAAAATTGCTCCTATTACCTGGTGTATATATGCACAAATCACTGAAGGCGGCAGAACAGGTTTAGAGACTGGTTAATAAAGCATAGAAATCCTGGGCTTTATAAATAGGCGAATAGGGTACAAAAGCAAGGAAGTTATGTTAAACTTGCATAAAAGCCTGGTTTGGCCTTCGGTGGAGTGCTGCATCCAGTTCTGCACGGCACTATACCAAAGTTGTGATGGCATTAGAGAGGGTTCAGAAAAGATTCACAAGAATGGTTCCAGAGATGTGGAACTTCAGTTATGTAGATAAATTGGAGAAACTGGGGGCTGTTTTCCTTACAGAAGCGAAGGTTGAGAGGAGATTTGGTGGAGCTGTTCAAAATCATGAGGTGTGTGGACAGATTCGATAGGGAGAAACTGTTCCCACTGGCGGCAGGGTCAAGAACCAGAGGGCACAGATCTAAAGTGACCGGAAAGAGAAGCAATGGCGACGTGAGGAAAAGTCCTTTTTACGCAGCGGGTGGTTAGGGTCTGGAATGCTATGCCTGAGTGTGGGGAGGAAGCTGAGCCAATTGTGCTTTCAAAAGGGAATTGGATCATTACCTGAAGAGAAAACAAAAATGCAGGGCTATGGGGAAAGTGTCAGTGGAGTGGGACTAGCTGAGTTGCTCTTGCAGAGGGCCGGCACAGATACGATGGGCCAAATGGCCTCCTGCAGTGCTCGAACCATTCTATGCCTAAAGATAACGTCTCAATTGGGATGAAGACTGGAAATTTTCCTGGTTGAGACTTGTGAGGAAGGTTGGAAATAGAGAATGCCAAGAGTGTCGGAACTGTGGCCTGTGGACCACATGTGAGCCTGAGGCCCTGGTAAATCAGTCCTGCTTGCACTTATTTTTTATTTGCTGGTTTGCTATGTTTGTCATCTGTGGATCTGGATCTTTGGCAGAGGTTGTTTTAGTACTTCTCATCTCAGTGAGAAAAAAATCCAAAATCAAAAAGTCAACATTTATCAGCTTCAGCATGTTAGATTTAATTTTAGAGATTCAATTTTAACTGCCCATGCCATTGTGGAAATGGGGTGGGGAAGGGAGGGGGCAGAGGGCTATTAAAATGAAGCAGCGGGTCATATACCCACTCTGTCCCTGCTCCAATCTAGCCGACTGTAATCTTAAATTTCAGGCTGCAAAGATGCCTATCGGAACCAGCGAAGTCCTTCTTCAAATATATAAATCGGGCTCCGCTGACATCATCAGGGCCTGACCGCTGTTGTTATTCGAGGCCTGAGCAAGGTAGCAGCGGCAGCCCTCCTAGACCAGGGCAAACTAGGGCCATCGACAGCCAGAGCTTTGTGGCCTTCAGAGACCAAGGGCTAGATTTGCCCTGAGGGCTTCTGAACCCCTCTGTCAAACGTGGCCCAGAAGACCTCACAGTGTGGGGAAGTGTCACTCAGCTGTGATTTGACCAATCAGTGGCCAGAGGGCTGGCTCACCACATGGGCTCTTGGAGCTGAAAGACCGATAAGAGGCCCTCCAACTTGGCAGCAGCAGCAGGATGCAATGGAGGGTAAGTAAGGGAGAGGGGGGCTTCAAAATGGAGGTGTCCTCCCTCGGCCACCTTTTCAAACTGAAAGTAAAAACAGCCTTTGCATCTGGGCCACCGCTGCTGATGGTGGTGGGGGCGGGGCAGGGGGGGAAATCGAGCAACCCCACAGGGCAATTGCTGTTCCAGCCAGGCAGGCAAAGTCAGCCTCTAGGTCTGCCTGGAATGCTGGCCCCCTAGTCAGCCGTCAGGAGGCCACACCCAGGCAGCCAAACCGTTCCCGCCTCCTCTGGGTACTTGGAGGCCAATAGGAAAATCAGTCGGCCTCCATTAACGGGCCTCGATATGCTTCTCACTGGGTCAGTTGGCTACCTCATGCTTGCAGGTAAGCCCTGCTGCCCCTATCACCCCCCCACCCCTCCCCCCCACAGTCATGCCGTCTCCAGGGAGCTGGCCCGGGGGAGTGATGGAGCTGGGGCATGGGGATGCAGGCTGGCAACGTGACATTTCGCACCTGCTCTCACCTCCGTTCCCGGCCCCACGCAGCAGGGGCTAAATATCCAGCCCCAAACACTCGGACACCCACCCCACCCCGCCCTACTCTTCTGGAGTTGGAACAGAAATGCACAGTGGGAGATGCTTTGCCTTGTACGTGGCCCATGGTAACTCTGAGCTGGGAATGTTTAAGGCTGACTGCAAAAATGAGTGCTTCAAAAATGTGTCATTATCTTTCACTTAAATATGAACCAAAAATCAGCAATCATCACATTTCGCCAGGATGCATGCAGAGGGGCTTCCTGCAGCTATACACAATGAGCCCTAATTTTTTAATTTTACGCCTGATTGTGATGAAGCAGTTTCAACTCAATGCCACTGAGCAGCGCAGTTTAATTACTTTGAGTTGTAAACGAGGCAAAGGCTCTACTTCAGGTGGGAATGTAGGACATTTATAAATTTTAATCAATGGGTAAACAAGTGCAATCAGCGTCAAATAGGGGATTTACTGCATGGGTAAAAAACGCGGAGTGCGAGGCAGAATTCCAAAGAAACGTGCACAGCTCAGCCTAGGTCACAGGCCCCGCCCGCCTAGAATTTGGCTGGAATTAACCATAAGGGTAACAGTATAACACTCGGAGCTATAAGGAGATGCATCACCAATAACGAAATGCTCTGAATTCACTTCCTCCCGGTTTATAAGAGTGCAAAGCAGAACAACATCAATTAAGTCACCTCCTGCAAACTTACTGGGCCAGATTTTCCCCAACAGCGGGGAATATTGAGGTGTCCGCCTCTATCGTGCTTTAGGAGCCTGAGGAAGTCCTGACACCTATATACAGTGCTGTAATCGCCTGGAAAGTTTAAGCTTCTGATGGGCTGATTTACACTGCCCGGGGCCCTCTGAGAATGTCTCGTACACTGATCTCAGTGTCGGAGGCTTGGGCTAGATACACGCCACCTGGATACATCTCCTAGAACTGTTACGCTGTTTTATCTCTGGTATAACTCGGTGATTAACAGGGTAACTTATCCCACCAGCCCCCATGTGCTGCCTTAACGAGCCTTGGACGAGTCATTCGGACTCGAAACGTTAACTGTGCTCCTCTCCGCAGATGCTGTCAGACCTGCTGAGTTTTTCCAGGTGTTTTTGTTTTTGTTTCGGATTTCCAGCATCCGCAGTTTTTTGCTTTTATCTTGGATGAGACAATTGGCCTTCACTGTTCCCGGTTTAACGTGAACCCTGAGTGGTGGCTTAACAACAATCCAGTTCATGTGGTGTGAATACACATCCTCAGTGTCCAGAAGGGAAAAAACAATAGTAAGAACTGGGAAATAAGAGTCCTGGTCTGATCTGGTCTTGTATACCTTAAAATGAAAGGCCAGTTCGGACCAGTACTCTTATTTCCCAGTTTTCACTCTTTTTTATTTTAATGCCCAAATCCACTAGGATGGCTTCACTGAAGTGAACACAACACTTCAGTTTAACTCATTCCCAAATCCTTTCCAAGAAGATGCGGAAAAAGATCAAAAAATCCTGACGTGTGACAGTGGGCCTGGAGGTTCAGGTTATTGCACGAGAGACATAAAGAAAGATAGTCGCACAAACGAGAGCTCCAAACGCTTGAACCAGAACAGCTATTAACCAATGACCTCCATTGTTGTTGTGGAAGTGTCAGTCATTCCTGTCTCATGGTTTGATGGAGAACATGTTGCGAAGTTAAACATTTTATTAGAACTGTACCTCCCACAAGTTGATCACACACTGGTACGAATCACAGCCAAAATTCAGCCACCAACCTTTTAACCCACACCCAAGCTCCAGTTGCCTCATCACCCCGGCTCTCACAGACCTGCACCAGTAGCTGGCCTCCCAACACGAATGAATTTAAAATCCTCATCTTCAACTCCGAATCCCTCCACAGCCTTATCCGACCTCTCCCACTCCCTTCCACCTAATCCTTTCCTAATTCAGGCCCTCTCTTCATTCCTCCCACCTGTCACTTCATGATCGATGGAGTAACCTTTAGCTGCCACAGCCCTACTCCCCAGAAACTCTTTCCATAAACCCATCTGTCTCTCTGCATCTCATTTCTACCTTGAAACATTTTCCTAAAGCACAGCTTTTTGGCAGAGCTTCCACTCGCCCTTCCCAACCCTCTCACCATTCCTTTGATTTGTTTAGTGACTTTCCTCCTCCTTTACGAGGGTAGGTATTCTGCATTAAAGGCACAGTCCGGATACAAGTAGCTGTTGGTGGGTGCACTGAATCAGCCTCGACAACAGTGAAGGGACAAATTAACCACGTTTCTCACTCTCGATTAGTACTTCTACTGGGAACTGTGTGCGCGTGGACTTTAACTGAGCCTAGGGATAGAATGACTGTGATGCTACTGCCAATGCTGAAATTGCCTCCTTTCATCACTGTCTGAGCTCACACTTTGGAATTGCCAATTGGATTAGTTATCGGAAGGTCAACAACATCTGGGCACCAACATGAATGACCGGCCTCAGGGGAGGACAGGAGGGTAAAATAAATCTGAAAATATATGATTAGCTTCGTTGTCATATGATTCATTAATTTTTCCTCATCTTCAGGCTCAGTCCCTCTTTCAATCTGGTTGCCCAAAGATCTCAATAGTCTGTACTTCGTAAGAGAACATAAATAGTTCAAAAAAAGGATTTCATGGTTAATCATAATTCTGAGTAGCAATCTGATTTTTGAAGGGCTCATTTTAGCCAGACTCTTTCTTGAACAGCATTTCAAATGACATTCCTAAGCAAAGTGGTTATATGAGATTAGAAGAAGATTTCTGCAAACTGCAGACTAGATTGTGTTATGCTAAGACATTTTATTTTTCAGTCCCTGCTCCAAATTCCATTCCTTAGCTACCGACTCCATCCCTCTCCCTGATAACAGTCTGTTTGCAGCCTTTGAGGTCACATTTGATGCCAAGGTGAGCTTCCAACTTCATATTTGCGCCATCACCAAGACCACCTATTTTGACCTCTGTAACATCGCCTGACCTCTCCCACGTCTCAGCTCATTGGCTGCCGAAACCTTCATCCTTGCCTTCGTCACCTCTAGACCCAAAGTCCTCCCCGTTGGTCTCCAACATTCTACCCTCCGTAATCCTGAGGTCATCCAAATTTCTGCTGCCCGTGTCATAGCTCTCACCAAGTCTTGTTCTGCCATCACCTCTGTGCTTGCTGTCCTGAATTGGCTCCTGGACAAACAATGCCCTAACCGTAAAATTCACATTCTGATTTTCAAATCACTCCATGGCTTCGCCCCTCCCTCTCTCTGTAATCTCCTCCAACCCCATAGCTTTCTGAGATATCGGTGTTCATCTAATTCTGGCCTCTTGCGCACCCCCAATTTTAATCACTCCACCATTGGTAGCCATGCCTTCAATTGCTTAGACCATAAGCTCGGGAATACCCTCCCTACACCTCTCTGCCTCTCTATCTCGCTTTCCTTTCTTAAGACAAACCTTACAATCTACCTCTTTGACCAAGCTTTTAGTGTCTGTCCTAATCTTTACTTATATGGCTCAGTGTCATGCTTTGTTTTATAATGCCCGTGAAGTGCTTTGTGACATTTTATTGTGCCATAGAAATACGAGTTGTTGTTGCTACTGAAGACTCAGAATTTTCATCTTTTCACAAGCTGCAATTTTTTTTTACAATAATTTGGAAAGTCATTGAATTTGACTCAAAGTCATCTAAATAACATCAGCAAAGGTTCTATTTAAGTAATTGCTGCTAGAGAATATTACTGTGAGGGAAAGAGAGAGAGAAGGCCTTCAATATTTAGTTATCGCACCCCATATCATTGGTTCTGAAAGTCGCGGGAAGCAGGTTCGCTCGCAACGTGTCCAGTTTGGTTCCACCAGATCAAGTTGCCCAAAACAGAATCCTTTGTTTTTGGCCCTTAGATGTCAATGTGCAGCTGTCAGTGGTTTGCAAAGGTGCTCCCATGCAAGCAGAGGGACATATAACCTGTCAGTATACTCCCTAAATATTTGCATCGGGCAAACGTAGCTTTTCACATTGGGATTGTGGTGTCTAAACGAAGCCGTGACTTACACAGAGCAGATGGAGAGCGATAGCTCCTTGTTTTCTTTCCTTGTTCGTAAAGATGTCATTGGGAAATTCACGAAGAGCTGGAAGAGAAAATCAGCAGGTGAGTTCATTTTACCCAAACGCCATTAAAACAAAAACCCATAAATTCACTGATTTAGCGTGCACGGCTCGGAGAGGAATAGAAAGGGAATGCAGGTTAGAGTTTCAAGGCCGAAGCTGTAGCTCCCTGAGGCACATCTCTGCCCGCTAGGTAGCACAGGATTGAAGTAGCTAACCATTTATCTCTCTCTTCCTGCCCAGCCCCTATTCTGTCAAATAGGCCCCCTGTTAATTCACTCATTTAGCTAGGAAGGAGGCTCAGTGTTCTGACACGCCACAAAACCCACTTTCCACCGACACGAAAGCACAACTCGGGCACGAAGGCCCGAACTGGCTCCCAAGCGAAGCAGCGCGAGTAAAATCGTGACCAAGCAATGCGCCATAAAATACGCCATATGTCTTAGCACACGAGCGTGAAATTTTCCATCGAGGTTTAGCCATCCTTGCAGCTCTTTTCAAGTGAGATTGCCAATTGTTGAATCGTGAATAATTTCCTGCCAAATCCTTGTAAGGTTACACCATTTGATATAAGATTATTCCCCCCCATATTTGACAGAGGACTTGTACAGAGCCCCCAAGGAGGACTGATTTCAGCCTACGGCCTCGGGGTGAAAGGTCAACACACCTATACATCTACCAACCAGGCCCTAACATTCTCTATGTACACAGCAACCTACCAGCTTCCAGCATTGGAATTTAACATTGAAAGGGACCAGAGAAGCTAATTATTGAAAATTGACCATAAGAAGTAGAATGAAAATGTACCTCAAGAAAATGGGCTCCCACCAGATCTCTGTACGGCTCCTCTCATACTCTTGTTAATGGTTATGACTCATTTACAAACCCCTGAATGTGACAATCAGTTGCACGGCAAACTTGTTCCCAATGGTTTTTAATGTGGAATGGATAAAGATCAAGATGGCCACATGGATGCCAGTCAGGATCTGGCAAGCAGGTGCCTCAGTGATCAGTAAGCAAGGTAAATAAACTAAGGTTGCACTCCGAAGCAGAACTCAACGTGGTAGCAGTGCTGCTCAATTTCTTGCCCAGAGTCAAAGAGCAAATGGTAAACTGGAGAATTAGAGCAAATGTCCCCAACGGAAAATGTTAATCTAAAAATAGAAAAGGAACTTGCGTTATTGAGCCTCTGATGGCCTCAGGACATCCCAAAGCACTTTGCAGCCAATTGAGCACTTACATTATTTGTCGGGTTTATCTCAGCAGCCTATTCGTTAGAATTTAAGAGCTGGAAGTAACATTAATAGAAAGAAATGGCAATGGGGGTGGGGAAGGGGTGGACCAGGAGACAATCCAATCGACTAAAGTCAACTTCTGCCTTCTGTGCCTCCGGAATGGATGAGAGGCTGAAGTCTGCAGAATTGATTTTTTTCATGGCAATAAAGCAGACAAATTTAAATAATTATGGTAAGATAAAATGGAATGATTTTGCAATTTTTCCATTTGCCTCTCATAATAGTCGTAGGATGACTGATATTGTGTCCACTATTTAATTATAATGGGGGCCTATCATCAATCTCAGCAGCAGATCCAGATAGAGTTGCCAACTTCCCAGGATTGCCCGAGAGTCTCCATTTCCAAGGCATTGCTTTGATCAAACCTGGGAGGAACAATCATCCGGTCATTCGGAAATAGAGCTTTGAAAAAACAAAATCCTTTCAACGTGTTTATTGACTAGTTATAAAAATATTTGACATGGGAAACAAAGGCTGTTTGACTGCCAGTCAAGAATCATTGAGCACCAGTGGCACCGTTGCCGCGAGGGCGGCCATTGCTGACGGGGATCTGTGCCAACAACATACACCAGCAACTTAATACAACCCACACGCTTCACTTTCCCTCACCACGGGTGTTATCCCTAGAGACCTGTTTCAAGTCATTCCCACCGACATTGGGAGCACAGTCACCAACTAGAAAGGACTTTAATCAAGAATTGAGACCCCCGCTAAATCCTGAAAGAAGTGATGTTGCCCTTTAAGTGGTGAGTCCATTGTGTCAAATACTGGTTAGATATCGGTTACCGTTTCATTCAAAAGAAATGGCAATAGAAACAAAATAGGAAAGGAAAGGGGGGGGCAAACGAAGGTCACTAGAGGTAAAGAGATTTAAGTGGCAACTATGTAATGGGAGAAAATTCTGATAGAGTACAGATTGGTGTTAAAAGAGGTGACTCCTGTGTATAGTGTACTGGAGTGAATATTGGAGGGTACACGAATCTCAGTCAGTATTTCTCCAGTTCTAACCAACAAAAATTAAGCTGAACAAACCAGTTTACCCTTGTATAGGCGTCAGCATTTCATTGCCAATAAAAATAAAAACAGCTTCAGTGTCCTTTGATTTATCTTTGCTCAATGTCCTTCAGAGAAGAAAATTTGCCGTCCTTACCTGGTCCGGCCTACCTGTGGCTCCAGACCTACGGCAATGTGGTCGCCTCTTGACTGACCTCTGAAATGGCCAAGCAAGCCGCTCAGTTGTAGGATGCTGACCGTTACCTGCTCAAGGGGAGTAAGGGATAGGCAATAAACGCTGGGGCCGGTGCCAGCGAAGCTCACACCCCAAGAACGAATGAAGAAATGGGTCGCCAGCCCTCAGGGTTGCCCCGGGCTCTCGAGGAATTGAAGATCAATCTCAGGACAAAACTTTTCAGGGCATTGAAAAACACCGGGCTGAACTTTACGTCCCGGAGGAGGGAACACGCCTGACCTGATCATGCGTAAAATCGGCCGGGTGTCCAGACGCCATCGCTCATGCGCAAGGCTCGGAAACGCGCGCCCGCCAACAATTAAGAGGGCAACTAAGCCCATTAACCGAGCAATCGTCTCCAATTTATCGTGGCCCGTCCCAACCTTACGGTTGGCGGACGGGGCGAATCGGTCGGGCGGCCTTTACATTTTTCATCAAACCTCATCCCAAGGGCGGGATGGAATTTCCGTTATGTGAAACAAATTAAAAATAAATATCTACGGACAGCATTTTCTCAGCTTTATTTTCAGGCGATTGATTGTGACGGACGTATTTTGTTTTTTTTGCAGCTTTTTAAAACTTTATTTCAGCTTTTGCAGGTCTGCAGCTCCCCGAGGCAGCTGTCTGCCTTTCTCGCTGCGTCATCGCCCGCCCTCTTCCCGCTCCCGCCCTCGCTGGCTGGCTGGACGTTAATTGGTCAGCCGGCCTGTAATCATGGCCGGGGGCCGATTGGGGTCAGGGGGCGCTCCTGGACCCGCCAATCGGGTGCGTCCGCCAAAGGTAGAATTCAGGCCATAGTGATTTCTCTCTCAATTTCTTTGATTCTTTGAATAGTTTTGAATTTTAGTTAGGGGGAACACTGGAGATGGGTTTAAAAAGCTGAGAGTGAGGAATCATTTGGACCGTGGCCATGGTGGTGGGTGGGGAGGGGTGGGGGGACAGTTGGAGGCTGGGAGGTCCTATTTCAAAACTTCCAGGCACATATCCAACCAGAATTGGCAACCATATCCTTGCTGCAGCTCAGGTTTTTTTATTGCAAGGATTTTTCTTTGAGTCTTAGTTTTTTATACTAAAATAGAGAAAAAAGCAATAAATCTTTCCAGCCAGTCATGGGTGGTGAAAGTACAAATCACTGCGATATTACCCAATGTAGAATGAACTCAGCATGATTTATAAGCACTGTGAAGGGTTGTGGAAGACTTAGTCACAGCAACATGTTGCCTCCTTAACTTTATTTACTTGAATCACCAACCCCTTGGAGGCAAAGGCCATATAAGAAGAAAAAGATTATGTCTATTCCTGCCGATTGGCAGATTCGAAACACTGCTTGTGTATAGGCCAAAGGAGATAGCATCTGTTTCATTAAAACTGTTGTCCTTTTCCACATAATATTCCCACTGGCTGTAGCTATCATTTACTCTTCTCCATGTTTCCTAAGTTCTATTTCAGGACACCTCACTGACATAGAAGAAGCAGCGACAGACTTGATAAGGTCTGTCTGCTGTGGTAATGAGACATCCAAACCAGGAAGGTTTGATCTCTGGCCAACTGATCTCATCTTCGAAGCTTGTTGCAGAGCTATGTGTTTGGGCTAGGAAAGAGGGGTGAAGAGATAAATCACCCCAGCTTCGTGTCCCGCGCCCGATCACAATTCAGCAGTCTCAATCTGCTAATAATGGATGGAGGCCATTATAAACTTGAAGGTCAAAAAATCCCCCACAAATGCTGACTCGTCTAGTGTCACATCTTAACCTTTGATGGGTTACTGCCTTCAGAAGAGGGAGAAAAGAACATCGAGAGAAAGGAAAAAAAAAGAAAGCGAGGGAAGATTAAAAATAAACGAGAAACAAATATTAAAACATATACAGAAAAACATCTCGGCAAAGAGCTATTCTTAAATCTCACTCTGCCCTTCCTGAGCACAGTTAGTACATAGAATCAGAATGGTTACAGGGTAGAAGGAGGCTGTCCGGCCCATCGTGTCCATGCTAGCTCTCTGCAAGCTGCAACTCAGCTGGTCCCATCCCCCGCCTTTTCTCTGTAACCCTGACAAATCTGGTCTCTCCATGTAATTCTCCAATGTCCTTTCGAAGGCCTCGATTGACCCTGCCTCCACCACACTCTCAGGCAGAGCATTCCTGATCTCAACCACTTGCTGGGTGAAAAAGCTCTTCCTCATGTCACCCCTGGTTCTTGTGCCAATCGTCGGAAATCCCTGTGCTCTGGTTCGAGACCCACCCACCAATGGGAACCCAGTTCCTCCCCATCAATTCTATCCAGACCTCTCATGATGCTGACCACCTCTATCAAATCTCCTTTCAACCTTCTCCTCACTAAGCTTCTAGAAGAGGAAGAATGGTTCATTTTTAGGCATGATCTTCCATCAGAATCACGTCTCAGTTTGTGTTTTGTGGTGGTGTGACTTTATCGTTAGATTTTAACAGTGATTGAGGGGTCTACCCTAAATGTTAACCTTTCTGTTAGATGATGCTCCCCCCATGCTTTGGAGGGATGGGGCAAGATCACCACAGTCGATCACAAGCACTATGAAGCTCTGTATGGAAAATAGCATGTTCAGAAATAAGGACACAGACAGCTCGTACCTATAAACTGGGTGAATATGAACTGTACTATAAAAAGTTAGGCCTTAAACATGTTGCCATATTTCTTATGTTTCCTTCCTAAATGGAAGATTTTGAACAGGGATAGCAAGCAACATGTTCGCACTATCTAATCATTCCCAGGAATTTTCATTAAACAAACATAATTGAAGAATGTGTACTGGTCACTCTTTATAAGAATGGCTGCCTTAACTGCGCACGCCTGGCTGGTCTCCCATATTCTACCCACCACAAACTGGAGGTCATCTCAATTCCTGTGGTCGCAAACCTACAGTGGCTTCTGGTCAAGCAACATTTTGATTTTTCTTCATCCTGGTTTTCAAATCCCTCCATGGCCTCGGCCTTCTCTACCTTTGTAATCCCCATCCAGCCCCACAACCCTCCAAGATATCGGCGATCAATTCTGGCCTCTTGACCATCCCCAATTTTAACTGCTCCACCATTTGTAGCCTTATTGCCCCCCGTTTTCTAGGCTCTGAGCTCTGGGAGACCCTCCGTAAACCTCTCTGTCTCTGTTTCTCGCCTTCCTCCTGTAAGATATGCCTTAAAACCTCTCCCTTTGACCAAGCTTTTTGTCACCTGACAATATCTCCTTACGTGACTCAGTGTCACATTTTGTTTTATAATGACATATAATACTTAATATTTAACAAGTTACTATTGTTTTATTATTTGTTTTCTGTGAGGCACCTTAGGATGTTTTATCACGTTAAAGGCACTATATAAACACAAGTTGTTTTGTTGGAAACTTATGCTCTTTATTGTTCTCTAACCGAATGTTTTCTTGAACTGAATAGAGTCTATGACAGGACTGACCTTAGGGTTGTTTAGTTAGATTACATTGACTCAAATTTTCCAAACAGTGCTTCAACTGAAAATCTGACCGGTTCCTATTATAGCAAGTCGCAGAGATTGGTTAAGATGCACAAGATAAAATTCTTATTCCTTAGTGCAAAAAAAAAAGGAATCGATTGTAGTGCTGCCCAACAAAAAGGTGCCTGGATAAAAATAGTTTTTCTTGTGCATCATTCATGACTTAAAGGAGACCTAATAGCAAAAGGACCAGGAATGATTTTGAACCTGCAATACTAATCGTCACCATAGAGTTTACAAATGCAGACATCTCAGTTGAAGGGACCATGGCAATACCTACATCGAACATTTCTTAGATGCGGGGAGGGTCCAATTTGTTCCCGTACTAGTTTAGCGACTACAATTTAAAAGAAGCAGTGCAATAGGGTTGCAGTGTTGCTGTGCAAAATGAATGATAAGAGAGCATATACTCAGAACCTTCGTAACAAAATGGCCAACCTGCACTGTGAGTGACGTACCAGACCATTTTTTTTTTCTCGTATTCCTGTTATTATTTTCCTGTATTTTTTTCTTAACCGCATTTTCAAATCAGATTTTAATTCTATCACGCTGCTCTTCAGACTGGAATAGACATTGTTCAATCGTGCAGGAACACGTTTAAATTCAGTTGGTCCAAAGGCACAATGTTGTGGGTTTGTGGGGACTTGGTCTATTCGGGGGAATCGAAACTCCTGCATTAGGTCCCAGTTTTGACAACAAATTTAAAATGGCCAGGGATTGAAAATGCCACCCAACCAAATATTGGGTTGTACATTTGATTTCACAGTGAAAACTTTTGTGAATAAGAAGCCACAATACTCCACGGTGAGGTATTTTCCACACCTTGGTATAAAGGGGCAAAACGAGCATAAACTTGTATTGAGTTGTTAAAAATAGACTGTGAACATAACAGTTGCTGAACTGAGAGGCTGAAATGGCTTAAAGGGACAACTGAGCTTAATTCCCCTTTCCTCTGTGCCATGCAGTACAAACACGTCAAATCCTCAGAACAGAGGCTCTGGGGCCCCACAGTCGCTTCAGCTAAATGTGCACAGTGACAGTCCTGAGACATGAGCTACTAGCTTCACCCAGCACAGTATCATTGCCCACCAGCTAGCTGATACTGAGCAGGCAGCAGCTTGGCAAGTGGGTAGCCAACAATCTGATAGCTGAGTGCCTCAGCGTACACAACTGCGTACGTCAACCAACTAGAAACCAAATGAGGTTGCATTTACCAAATAAACAGGGGATATGTGAAGATTACAGTCACCTTCTCAGTTCTGGCATATTCCTTTATTCCTTCATGGTACGTGGGTGTCGCTGGCAAGGCCAACATTTGTTGCCCATCCCTGATTGTTCTTGAACTGAGTGACTAGCTAGGCCATTTCATGTACAGTTAAGAGTCAACCATATTGCTGTGGGCTGGAGTCACTGGTAGGCCAGACCAGGTAAGGGCGGCAGATTTTCTTCCCCATGTGAAGGTCATTATGTCCCACAAGGACTTTTTAGGTCAACATGTAGAGGGTCCAAAAAGGGACGGCGCAGTGCTGGACCTAATTCTGGGGAATGAAGCCGGACAGGTGGCTGAGGTGGAGGTGGGCGAGCATTTTAGTGATAGCAACCACAACATGGTACAATTTAAGTTTGTTATGGGCAAAGAAATCGACAAGTTGCAAAAAAATATTTTGGATTTTAGTAAAACAAGACAGGATCTGGCCAAGGTAGACTGGGAAAATCTACTTGTGGGGAAATCTACAGAGGAACAGTGGGGGGTGTTCAAAAATGAAATGGGGAGGGTACAGGCTCAACATGTTCCCTCTAGGGTGATAGGAAGGAATAACAAGCCCAGAGAACCATGGATGACCAGAGATATTCAGGATACGATGAGAAGGAAAAGAGAGGCTTTTAGCAGGTACAAGGGGAACAAATCAGCAGAGGCATTAGTGGAGTACAGACAGTGCAGGGTGGAGCTTAAGAAAGCAATTAGGAGAGCAAAGAGGGAATATGAGAAAGCTCTGGCTAGTACAAGTAGGGAAAATCCCAAGATATTCTATAAGTATATCACTGGGAAGAGGATAACCAGGGAAAGAGTGGGGCCCATTAGGGACCAAGGGGGCAATCTATGGGTGGAGCCAGAGGACATCGGTAGAGTGTTGAACGAATACTTCACATCCGTCTTCACCCAAGAGAATGAGGATGAAGGCATCAAACTCAGGGAGAGAGACTGTGAGGTTCTTGAGCAAATTGATATAGGGAGTGACAAGGTACTGGAGGTGTTGGCAGGCTTAAAAGTGGACAAATCTCTGGGTCCAGATGATTTATGTCCCAGACTGCTGAGGGAGGCAAGGGAGGAGATCGCAGGAGCTCTGACCCAAATTTTTAATTCCTCTCTGGCCACGGGGGAGGTGCCAGGGAACTGAAGAACAGCTAATGTGGTTCCGCTATTTAAAAAGGGTTGTAGAGATAAGTCAGGGAACTACAGACCGCTGAGTCTCACGTCAGTGGTAGGGAAACTATTGGAGAAAATTCTGAAGAAGAGAATCTATATACTTGGAGAGGCAAGGCTTGATCAGGGATAGTCAGCATGGCTTTGTCAGAGGGAGGTCGTACCTAACAAATTTGATTGAATTTTTTGAGGAGGTGACCAAGTGTGTAGATGAGGGTAGTGCAGTTGATGTAGTTTATATGGATTTCAGCAAAGCCTCTGACAAGGTCCCACATGGGAGACTTATAAAGAAGGCAAATACACATGGGATACAGGGTAAGTTGATAAGGTGGATTCAAAATTGGCTTAGTTATAGGAGACAGAGGGTGATGACAGAAGGATGCTTTAGTGACTGGAAGCCAGTGTCCAGTGGCGTACCACAGGGATCTGTGCTTGGTCCCCTATTATTTGTCATTTATATAAACGACATAGATGACTATGTGGGGGGTAGGATTAATAAGTTTGCGGATGACACAAAGATTGGCCGGGTGGTTAATAGTGAGGTTGAGTGTCTTGGGCTACAGGAAGATATAAACCGGATGGTCAAATGGGCAGATAAGTGCCAGATGGAACTTAACCCTGAAAAGTGTGAGGTGATACACTTTGGAAAGAGTAATGTGACAAGGAAGTATTCAATGAACAGCATGACACCAGGAAGTTCTGAGGAACAAAAGGACCTTGGCGTGTGTATCCATAGATCTCTGAAGGCGGAGGGGCATGTTAGTGGGGTGGTGAAAAAGGCATATGGGACACTTGCCTTTATCCATCGAGGCATAGATTACAAAAGTAGGGAGGTCATATTGGAGTTGTATAGAACCTTAGTGAGGCCACAGCTGGAGTACTGTGTGCAGTTCTGGTTGCCACATTATAGGAAAGATGTGATTGCACTGGAGGGGGTGCAGAGGAGATTCACCAGGATGTTGCCTGGGATGAAACATTTAAGTTATGAAGAGAGGTTGGATAGACTTGGGTTGTTTTCATTGGAGCAGAGAAGACTGAGGGGCGATCTGATCAAGGTGTACAAGATTATGAGGGGCATGGACAGGATGGATAGGGAGCAGCTGTTCCCCTTAGTTGAAGGGTCAGTCAGGAGGGGACACAAGTTCAAGGTGAGGGGAAGGAGGTTTAGGGGGGATGTGAGGAAAAACTTTTTTACCCAGAGGGTGGTGGTGGTCTGGAATACGCTGCCTGGGAGGGTGGTGGAGACGGGTTGCCTCACATCCTTTAAAATGTACTTGGATGAGCACCTGGCACGTCATCACATTCAAGGCTATGGGCCAAGTGCTGGTAAATGGGATTAGATAGGTCAGGTGTTTCTCGGTGCAGACTCGATGGGCCGAAGGGGCTCTTCTGCACTGTGAGATTCTGTGACATTAATGAACCAGATGGGTTTTTATGACAATCGATGATAGCCTCACTAATGGGGACCATGAAACTAACTGTCAGTTCCAGATTTTAAGAACTGAATTTAAATTCCACCAGCTGCCATGTGGAATTTGAACCCATTAGCCTGGTCTTCTGGATTACAGTGACAATACCACTGCGCCATAGTCTCCCCTTGACACTGTGACCCTGAGGAGATGGCTCCAGAACTGTGTGTGTTGGCTGTCAAGCCCAATACTATTGAAATGGGCTTACAACATGAAACAACATCTTAATTGTACTGGGTGATGCAGTTGGTTGGGACACTCTGTTTTCACCTGTGGCCCTGGACTGACTGCTCACTTACACTTCAGAAACATTTTTAAAAGCTGCATTCATGGGATGTGGGCATCGCTGGCTCAGCCAGTATTTATTGCCCATCCTGAATTGCCCTCCAGAAGGTGGTGGTGAGCTGCCTTCTTGAACTGCTGCAGTCCATGTGGTGTAGATACACCCACAATGCTGTTAAGAAGGGAGTTCCAGGTTTTGACCCAGCAACAGTGAAGGAGCGACGATATATTTCCAAGTCAGGATGGTGAGTGGCTTGGAGGGGAACTTCCAGGTGGTGGTGTTCCCATCTATCTGCTTCCCTTGCTTGCCCTAGGTGGTTGTGGGTTTGGAAGGTGCTGACAAAGGAGCCCTGGCGAATTGCTGCAGTGGATCTTGTGGACGGTATATTGTCTATCCTCGCCCCTGCCTAATCTATCTGCTGCTGAACGAAACCCTCATCCACATACTTCCGTCAGCCCCAGGCTCACTTCTCCAGTGCTGTCCTGGACGGCCTCCCATCCTCCACCTTCTACTGTCTAAAACTCTGCAATGCATATGCTACCCTGCACAAAGTTATACTCATCCATCGCCCCTATCTTCACTGACCTATATTATAGCGCCAGTCACCCAACATTTCAAATTTAACCTTGCTATCCTCATGTTTAAATCCCTTATGGCTTCACCACTTGAGATCTCTTGTAACTTCCTCCAGTTCAAGTCAACCAGTCCTCCAATATCCCATCATGCCAGAGGAATGTTGTATTGTGTGAAATGGCAGGGCAGACAACATTATAATAAGGGCCACTGATTCTGGTAGCAAAATTTTTGCTGAGATTTTGCTAATGTTTTGCTGTCTTCTTCCAAAATGCAACTATAATTTACCGGTACCATAGTGTAGTGGTTACTCTACTTGACTAACAATCTCAAAGAATGGGAGTTCAAATCCCACTAGGGCGACTGGAGAATTTGAATTCATTCTTTCAAATTAATTATTAGTAAAGGTGACAATGAAGCTAACGAATTGTAAAAACCCAACTGGCTCAATTCTGCCCTTTGGGGAAGGAAATCTGCCATCCTTACCTGGTCTGGCCTACATGACTCCAATCTCACACTGTAGCAGTTGACTCTTAACCAACTCTATTAAAATTGGGATGAGCAATAAATGTTGGCCTTAATATGACTCTCACACTGAGTGTGAATAAAAAATAAAATTAAAGATAAGTAATTAGTATAATGGGCTTACTGTCAACTAGGTCAATTAAATTCAGATTTTATTCAGTGAGGTTATGTTTTTTTAAAAGCAGCAACATTTGGTGAGTCACATTTAATCTGTTATTTTCTATGAAAACAGCGAAGCAGGTGGTCTTGAATATAACATGTTGACATTTTTTGAACTGTGGCAGCAAGTCTGTGACAAGAGGCTGCTATTGTCTTGGGCGAGCGATATGAAGAATCCTCACCATCAGGGTTCAGATGGAACAAGCTCCTTTTGTAAGCCCTGTGAACCAATGCAAAGGATTTACCTCTCCCCCACTTTCTTCAATGCTGGATGCTGTGCGTTCAGAAAATTTCAACATGCTATCGACAGGGTCGGCTTGCATGCCTCACAGAAAAATAGACCAAATATGACTTCCCATCACTGATAAAAAATCTTGTCACTTCAATTAACAAAATCTGAATTTAGTTGAGCCAGCTGTCAAGGAACTGGCGGCGCTGATTATAAATGCAGAATGAAAGCAAAGACCCAAGAATCTCATGGAACAAAAATGGAATTTATCTTTTTTCCAGTCACCATAAGCCAGTGACCTTTATTATAATGTTCTTAGTCCTGCTACCTGGGAGCTACCATTGACCAGAAACTGAACTGGACGAACCATATAAATACTATGGCTATGAGAGCAGGTCAGAGGCTGGGAATCCTGCGGTGCATAACTCACCTCCTGACTCCCCAAAGCCTGTCCACCATCTACAAGGCACGAGTCAGGAGTGTTGTGGAATACTCCCCACTTGCCTGGATGAGTACAACTCCAACAACACTCAAGAAGCTTGACACCATCTAGGACAAAGCAGCCCACTTGATTGGCACCCCATCCATAGGCATTCACTCCCTCCACCACCAATGCACAATAGCAGCAGTGTGTACCTTCTGCAAGATGCGCTGCAGGAATTCACCAAGGCTCCTTCGACAGCACCTTCCAAACCCACGACCACTACCATCTAAAAGGACAAGGGCAGCAGATAGATGGAGCTATCAACACTTGGAAGTTCCCCTCCAAGCCACTCACCATCCTGACTTGGAAATATATCACTGTTACTTCACTGTCGCTGGGTCAAAATCCTGGAACTCCAACGCCTAACAACACTGCAGGTGTGCCAACGCCACATGGACGGCAGTGGTTCAAGAAGGCAGCTCATAACCACCTTTCAAGGGCAATTAGGGATGGGCAGTAAATGCTGACCTAACCAGTGATGCCCACATCCCGTAAATGAATAAAAATAAATCTCTTACTACACATTCCTAGACACTGGAGGACTGATGCCCAGGCAAGAAAATAACAGTTGTTCCTCTTTCAAGTTCGAGTTGCCAATCCTCCAGAATTGGCCTGGATTCTCCAGGAACTGGAGATCAATCTCCAAGCCTTCAGCCACGTAGATCCTAAATTCTGGAATTCCCTCTCCACCTCTCTCTCCTCTTGTAAGCCACACATTAAAACCTACCTTTTGGAGCAGGCTTTTGGTCCACTGACCTAATCTCTTCTTATATGGCTCGGTGTCATACTTTGTTTTATAATACTCCTGTGAAGTGCCTTGGGACATTTCAATATAATGAAGGTACTATATAAATATAAGTTGTTGTTGTTACCTCTGAGCAGGTTTTTGGTCACCTGTCCGAATATCTCCTTTAGGTGGCACGGTATTAAACAAAATTTGACAACACTCCTGTGAACACACTTTGAGTCACTCCAGGACTTGATGGCCATGGAAGGCATGTTCATAATGTTTTTTCCATTTGTTCATGTGATGTGGGCATCACTGGCTAGGCTAGCATTTATTGCCCATTCCTAACTGCCCTTGTTCAGAGGGCATTTCAGAGTCAACCACAGTGCTGTGGGTCTGGAGTCACATTTAGGCCAGACCAGGTAAGGCCAGCAGATTTCTTTCCATTATTCCACAGGTGGGTTTTCACAACAATTGGTAATGGTTTTGTGGTCATCATCAGACTTTTAATTCCAGATTTTTATTGATTTCAACTTTCACCATCTGCCGTGGTGGGATTTGAACCCAGGTCCCCAGAACATTACCGCTGGTCCCTGGAATACCAGCCTCTGGAATACTAGTCCAGTGACAAGACCACTATGCCACTGCCTCCCCTGGCCAAACAGGTTGACTATCAGCCTGTAAATCCTTCCCCAATATGTCATACGGCAGGCAGTAAGAGTGGGAGAGTCTCTTCGACAGACAGAATCCCATGTGTGGTAGCTGAGCACAACAGCTACTTTATGTAGGTTTTTGCCACTGGATGTACACTGTGACAGACAGCGTCCTCCTTGTGTCAAGGGACTACCAGAGAAAGAGAGACATTGGCGCGGGGCTGGTATCTCATATAGAATCAGACCAGGTAAAGACAGGAGGTTTCCTCCCCAAAAGGAACATCAGTGATCATGTTGGGTTTTTACTCCAATCCAACACCTTCATGGTCAATTTTACTAATCCCAGGTTTTTAAAAACTGCTGTACGGGGACATGAACTCTCACATTCTACTAAATTAACTCATGCTAGGATTATTAGTCCAGTAATGTAACCACTACACTGCCATAGCCTGCTGTGATATCCTCCACTTGGCTCATATTTTGACAGCTGGGTTGTATGGAGACCAGTTGAGACTTAATAAGCAGCAAGAGAATATTGCTGCGTAATTGTTACTCCTCCACAGCTAATGATATATGAAAACCCATCATTCTCGAGACATCCCAAGCTTTGTCTCTTGTCACCATGGCCCTTTGAAAATAAGTGCTGACACACCAATTAGCTCAGATTTCTTGTAGCTTTGTCGGGTGCAGGTATCAGTTATCAGCCTTTACACGTGTGAATGGCAATTTAAACTTAATCAGGGGCCAGTCACAACACGATCGAATCCTATTCTGAAGCTAAGAACTGCTCACTGTGTGCTGAATTGCTATCTACAACTGGTTTAGGTCTAAATATCATTAAAAGAACAACAATGAAGGGGACTATTCAGGATCTCGTGAGAGGAATGATTTTAAAGGAGAACAGTGGATCTGAATTTATTCAGCACAATCACATTGGAAAATGACTTGGGATGATTTTTGCATTCTGATAGTTATGACTGCAAAGTGCTCTCATTTCTGGCACTTAAAACGTTAAGCTCACTTAAATTAATGGCGGATAAAGAAAGTTCAAAGGTGGGTATATATATTAAGGTTTAGATTTTGCTCAGGGCACTAATCTGAAATAGGGTCACCAAATTCAACTTTGTGCATTTTTTTTTTACATACTGCCAGGAAAAACAGGCCCTCATTTTTAAAACCAGGATAGCGGGACAATGGAAATGGGTGCAATGGTGTGGGAGGCAGTGTAATAGCCAGCTATTAATATTGTTTTCCAATTCTCAAATGTCAACCAATCTAAAAGTCAATCACTCGCTGGTTTTAACAATGTTTTTTTTTTGGAAACAGGTCCCTTTCAGTCCTGGCTGGGATCCTGATACAAAAGGGTTCAAAAGTCAGCTCTGTGCTTCAAAAGAATTCAGGGGTTAACAGCAAGAAAGATATGGTCATTCCTAATGATCCAAGCCCCACATTCTATTCTCAATGTATCTCATTACCCCTGGGATAGTGAAGGGAGGGAGGGAAATCAGTCAGGATTTCTCTCCAGGTTGTTATACAGTAGCCTCCACCCAGTACGCGACCGAGGTGGGGTGGTGGGGTGGCGGCGAAGTGAGGACAGCTTGTGACGCCGTGCATGTTGGGATAGGATGTCAATGTTGATTGTCTAGGCTGACTCATGAAGAAGGGTCGCCTGGTATCCGAGGGTTGCCAGTGCCCATACAACTGGACCTGGCACGCACCAGCGCTTCCGGGAAAGCAGGAATTGCGTCAGCGAGCGAAGGCCCACACCTGGACTTTCCCCGGAAATTTCCATGAAGGGGTGGGGGGGGGAGGGGAAAGAGGTGGCTCTCACAATCAGCTGTTGAAATTACAGCAGAAACCCTTGAGAAACCACGTTGACAGGGCTGAATTTCCATCCTGAGGTGGAGGTGAGTCTGTGGACGAGTGTGCCGGTAATTTCTTGGCACCGGCCACCGTGCCAGCACATTCCCGCCTCCGGCCTGTTTCTAGGGAGATGCCCACCCCTATGGCAGGCCGTGGGGGTGGTGGGCCAGAGGCGCATCCTGCAAAGCAGCCCAGCATAGACCCACACTGGGTTATGAAGGGTCATTAGAAATAAAACCATTTTAGTTTAGCGCCCTGAGCAAAACCTAAGCCTTCATACTTCATATGTATTCACCTTTGAACTTTCTTTATGCTCCATTAATCTCAGCAAGCTTTACATTTTATTAGGTTCAAAATAAAAAGTGTCAGGAATGAGAGATGGGTTACCCCTCTATGTTGATGGCTTGGCAGCTGCGGCCAAAATATATTTTGTATCATTAACCATGTCTCCAGGGGGTGCCTCCATCTTGAGGAACCCTCTCAGCCTCCCACCTGAGGGAATTGCCAGCGTTTCTACCTGCGCCGTATTTACACTGTAATTAAAGACTGACGGAGATTCGAATTGAGTGAGCTCTGTGACAGATGATCGAAACGTATGGTTGCGGCGGTGGCTGTACCTCGTCCGTAACTTCGCACTTTAATTCCTGCTGAAGGGATTTTCGAGAGTCTTCTGCAGAGAAACGGAAGTCATTTTACCTAAAGAGATGGGAGCTACCAAGACGTCAGCTGAATTTAGGAAAGTCTGGCTCAAGGTACCAAATCAAATAAAATCCTATTGAATTCGCAGATTTTATGCCAAGCTTGCAATTTTAATTGGCTACTTGATGATTAGAAGTTCAGTACGAAATGCAGAGTTAGGCTATTCTTCACTCATTTTCTCTCAGTCCCAAGTATGACAGAGGGTGGACAGTGAGTGTCAACAGGCTATCTGACCATGGAGAATATCACAGCCAAAAATATACTTATCCTCAGCCAGCCTTGATACACACGCACTTATTAGTTGGAGGTTAACATCAAGGGAAAGAATGCGAGCCGAATCTCATTCTTTCACGAGTCCAGAGGCGCTGACCTAATATCCCTCCACAGACAGGTGCAATCTGATAGAGACTTGGGAAGCATTGCATTGTAATTTAGTGACTGCGATCCAATAGTGAGCACTCGCCAAGGGAAACTCAGAAATGGTATGGAGTCAGGGGAGCTCGTCAGCTGTGAAAAACTGTCTGCATGATTTATTACCCAATTATTCCTGTGAATGAGCGGAACTCCAGGCACTAATATGACATAATCCTACAAGACCACAGCTCCGTCTTCCTGTGAAAGTCATTTTCACACCACTGTAAATTATTTGAACGTAGCCAGAAGGCATTTTCTTCTCTTCTTTTTTTAAAAAAAGCACAAAATCAATACCGTAAGATTCATTTTTCATTCTCGTGACTTTGGATTGGCTGTAAAACACACGGATGTGCAAAACAGTGAACTTTAGTATTTATAATTCATCACCATCTCTCAGTCAGGTTATGATTCCACAACACAACGTTCCCAATTCACCACCAATTTCAGACACTTTAAGGCCTGGCCCTGAGAAAATTACCATACCTTCTGGTACAGAGTTTTGAACAGAAAATCTAAAATGGCCTGAAAACAGCATCGGGATATTAAGATGTGCCATTTATAGTCTGAATGACAAACCCCTGACAAGTATCAGAACATGGGGAGGGTGACGGTGGTTACTGAGTTGAGATGGAGGTGGCATGGAGGATGAGAGAGGCCATTGGGTGAGGGTTGAGGGGGGTGGGGGTGGTGAGAGGTAAGAGCTGGAGGACATAACTGCTTCTGAAACAACTGGGATGAAGTGCTGGAGAGCTGAGGTGACCCTGCCCTGGCACTCGTCCACCCTCGTGGCTGCCTATATGCTGACCCAGCTTCCAGTGCCTGCCCCTCCCCAACCCTCAAGGTGTGGTCTAACCAGATCTTTGTATTGCTAAAGCATGGCTTCTACCCCCTTGTATTCTAATCCTCTCGACTTAAAGGCTAGCACTCGATTAGCTATTTTGATTATTTACATTACAGCAACATTGCAATGCCATACCAGGCATAGAGCACTTGAAAACAGGGAGCCCACGTAATCACCTGGTTTCCATCACCTTGCTGTCCCTGAGCCTTTTTTTTTGCTGGTTTTCAGCTTGACTGGAAGATCACCGGGCTGCATGTCTGTGGGGTGTTGGGAGGGTCGGTAGCCAGCAGTAATGTTTAGTGAGGATGCACCTGCCACCTTGTGTGGGGCAGCTGGTCTTTCCCTGCCCATCGATTTTACATGTCTGAGTTGCACAGGATAGGTGCCATGTGAGGGCTGCCAGGAATGGGGATACTTAACACAGGGAGACTTTCCATAGGGGGTCATGTGCACTTGATACCAAAGTGGTCCCAGCGTGGGCAGGGCAAGTGGGTCGCCGAAACGTTCAATTCAGAGGTAGCTCACTCAAATTGCTTCCACTTGCACAATGATTTGCTGTCCAGATGCTACCATTTTACATAGAAAGTTCCAGAAACAGCGAAAATGCCAGTTTTGTGAGGAGACCCAAGAGATGAATGTAGGCAATATAGCAAGTGACCTGCTCAGAATCACTGAACAGCAGATGGCAAGTAAGCGCATCGGAAACAGGAGCCACCACACTTGGAACAACACAGAGGACATAAGAACTGGACCTCTCTTAGCCAATTTCCCCATGAGTCCTTTTCTTCCCTGTCTTCCAGCAAAGAGTGAACAGGCTGGGGCTCTTCTCTAGAGAGAAAAAGAGAAGGCCAAGTGGGCGACCTGATAGAGGTTTTTAAGGTTATGAAAGATTTGATGGGGTAAACAGAGAAGATGTTTCCATTCGTGGGAAAGACCAAACTAGGGGGTCATAAATATATTAATAAATCCAATAACGGGAATTCAGGAGAAACTTCTTTACTCCAACATTGATGAGGATGTGGAACTCACTACCACAAGTGGGGTTGAGGTGAATAGCATATATATATTTGAGGGGAAGCTGGATAAACAAAGGAAAAAAGGAATAGAGGGATATGCGGATAGGGTGAATGAAGGTGTGGGCGGAAGCTTGTTTGGAGCACAAATGCTGACCGGCATTGGCCATTTGGGCCAAATGGCCTGTTTCTGTGCTGTATATTTTACGTAATTTTTGAATGGGTGTTACATAAAACAAATTTACAAACAGAAAGATGAGAAAAACGGAAACAGAATTTCATAAAGACTCATCAGTTTACCTCGATTGACAGACAGTTGCCCTCTACGGGTCATGGTATAGTGATCTGCAGCAGGAATCCTGGCCAATTTCCCCTTCCTTTACCCAGGAGCATCACCACACTCTTACCTCTGCTCTGGTTGAGGTCAACAACTGGTCGTACGATCAGTGACCTCCCGGTTTTATATAGTTCAGCTTGCTGGATAATTCAAGGGAATCAAAGTGAAAGACTGTTGCTTTTGCAAAAGTTAAATTGAGGGCTTTATCATCTGAAATTTTCAAGAATAAGGTCAGGGCAGAGTCAGATGGTACTTTTTCTTTGAATTCTAAGTTCCTCCCCTCTTTTCCTGAAGTAATGCAGACGCTCACACGTAGTAACAATTTGGCATTCTTTATGTTCATGTGAGTGTGCTGCAGTCAAATGTTCTCTTGTTCTCACTGGGCGACATCAATCACTTTCCAACAGGGGTCACGGGAGGGTCATTAGAATGATTTGGGACAATGCAATCATTTGTCTTCAATCGTTGCCTCATTTGACTCCAGCTAACTCTACACAGAATAAAAATTATACCAGGGACCATCTAGTCTCTAGGAGTTGCTGACGGTCACATGATGCCTTTATACATGAGGTTATTGGCACAATTGAAAGATGGAGCTTTTCTTTGAAGAGATGGAAAAATACAATTCAGATTAAGCCACTGGGGTAACATTGTCACTCTGCTTTGGCTCAGTGGCCGCACTTTGGTCTCTCATGTTGTGAGTTCAAGCCCCGGTCCAAAAGCTTGAGAACAAAATTCAGGCGGCCCTTCACTGCAGCCCTGCATGGTTGAAGGTGTCATCTTTCAAAAGAGATGTTCAACCAAAGCCCCCTCAGATGGGCATAAAGGATCCCATGCAGGTATCTGAACAAGAGCATGGACTCTCCAAGTTTCCAATATTGATCCTTCACCCAATATCCATTGAACTGACAATCTGGCCATTTATCTCATTTGCTGATTAAGGACCATTGCTGTGTGTAAATATTGACCGTTGCACTTCCTCGCATTACGACAGCATCTACACTTCAAACATATACCATTGGCTGAAAAGTGCTTTTGGACATCCTAAAGTCATGAAAGGTGCTATATAAATGCAAGTTCTTTGTTTCTTTGTTTTTGACAGTTTGGGAAGCTTGAAATGAGCTCTGGAGAGTTTCACATGCATGTGATCAGAGACCCGCACACAGGGGCAGGGTGTTCGATCAGCGCTGGAGCGGGACAGCTTGAAGGAGAGGCTGACTAGAATTTTCCAGTCAGCAGTTGGGCCCCTCTGAGGAGGTCAAATCCTGGCCAATGCACAGAGGTGCCTTCCCAGGGCAGACCAGGGAGGCAGTGCTACAAATAATTTTCTTAACCTCCCCCTGCTGCATTTGTTAACTGCAGCTGCAGCCAGAGGCTGCCTAAGGGGAGGGGTTCCCCCTCCCTTGTAGGAGTCTGGTAGATGTGGGCAGCATAAATCTCATCTTTATCAAAATGTCTTCAGAGGGTGCGTCCATCTTGAAGCAGCCTCTCTCTCGCCTACCCACATCGACTCTGATCTCAGACAGTGCTGCTGCCAGTCTCTCAGGGCTGGAGGGCCTCCTATTGACCCCTCCAGCCTCACGAGCCTGCCTGAGGGTGGCGAACGCACACCCAGGCCACCCCTTCAGAAATCACATTGGTGCCTCTGGGTTGGGCCTGAAAATTCTCCTAACGTTGGGGGACCCAACTCCAAAACAAAATCCTGCCCACAGGGTTCAAAAACCCCAGGGAAAGTGACTTTAAATATGCATTGGGGACATTAACATTTCACATAAATCTATCTTTCTTATTGAAGCCTTTCATATTAGTCCATTCAATCTGGTAGCCAAAGGTCACCCTGCGCAAAGAGTTTCATCAAAGGGGCGGGATTTTCCGGCCCTGCCTAATCCCACCAAAGCCAATGGACTTTTAGCTATCTCACCGCATCTGCTGGGGCCAGACCCACTGTGCCGGAGCTGGAAAATCCTGGCCAAGGAGAGAGTCCTGCAGGCACCTTAAAGACAGGAGAATCTCATTTGCTGCATGTTGCAAGGTTGTGATCAACAAAAATTACAGGGCCAGCCGAAGCAATAATTGTCATCCTCAACGAACTTGAGGATATTAAATTGGACCCCACTATATCTTTGGAACGATACACCAGCCTGTGCAATTTTATGTGAAGTTATTCAGCACCAAGCGATTTGAATTGCATGCTCAAATGTTATGTCACTGCATGGTACAGAGGAGTAGCATTTCAACAAGCGCTACTTGCATTTAAGCAGTGCCTTTGGCATGGAAACATATCCAAAAGCACTTCACAGAGACGCAATTAAATCAAACGGGCAGTGAGTCAGAGAAAGCGAGGCAAGTCACCACCAAATGCTTGGTCAGAAATGGTGTATGAAGGAGGATGTTAAAGAGAAGAGGGTGGTCGAGCAACACACATAATAAAGCTTTAATACACTCAAGAGGTTCCGATCATGTTGCACATCCCAAGTACTAAGCTCAGCAGTTTATGGCTACATTACAAGACCTCAAAAGCCCTGGTTGGCTGTAAAGTACGTTGAGACATGCTAAGTTTATGAATGGAGGTGTATAAATGAATAGAAGCTTTTCCTTATTTTTCTAGCACGCTACCCGAAGTGTGTCATAAGGCACCGATATAGTGAGGGGATAAGACGACATCATATGTCAAAGCAGGGAAGGAGCTGTAGCCATTTCAGCTGTGAAACGTTGCTACCTGGGAATGGGCTCCAGAGGCCTCTGAGCCGGTGTGTAACGGATGACAGGCTCCCCTGATTGAACTGCAGCTTTTCACAAGCAGCTGTTTCAGGATTTAGCTTTCTGAAATTTCATAGCTTTGTACTGAGTCATCCCACACTCTTGAGTTCATTCAAGTGCTGAATGCGCCACCAAATCCATCTCTAAAAGCAAATATAAATTGAAAATTTTTATTTTGGTAACTGCAGTTTGACCCATCATTGCTGGTTTATCCTCAGTTACTGATGTGACCTAATTTTCCGCAGTCTCCAGATGTTCCCTTCCAACAGCATGGAGCTGGAAAACCTGCCCTGTAGTATTGGTGGTGGCAGTGTTACAAGGAGATAGTACATGGAGCCTTATCCAATGTTTTCATTTTAAACTATAACGGGGTAAAAGGTTTCTATACATTAACAAGAATTAGTAATTATATAGTTCCCTGAACAATAAAATGTACCAAGGCACATCATAGGAGCAACATCAAACAAAATTTGACTCAGGGCGACAGAGGGAGATATCAGGGGCAAATGACCAAAAACTTGGTCAAAGAGGCAGATTTTAAAAAGAGTGTCCTAAAGGCAGAAAGAGAGACAGGGGTTTAGGGAACGTATCCTAGAGCTTATAGGGCCTTGGAAACTGGCCATCAATGGCAGGGTGATTAAAATCAGGGACGCACAAGTGGCCAGAATTAGGAGTGTGCAGATATCTCAGAGGACCATGGAGTTGGAGGAGGTTAAAGAGTTAGGAAGGGATGAGGCCATGGAGGGATTTGAAAACAAGGATGAGAATTGTAAACTCATGGTGTCGCTTAACCGTGCAAGCCAATGTAGTCAGCAAGCACAGGGGTGATAGGTGAACGGGACTTGGCACAAGTTGGGATACAGGCAGCAATGCCATCGATGAGCTCAAATTTATGGAATGTAGAACATAAATACAGAAAAAAATACTGTATGTGCTGGGGATTGATGCTCATGTTTATCATGTTATGACATTTGCACCAGTCCAACAATGAGCTATTACTTTGATTTGAAAAAAAAAATCATCCAGATCTCCCTGTGTGTCTCAGTAAGGACACAGCTCGATGTGACCTGAACTATATGGACTAGAAAGGTCCCAGTTTCTCATCCTGAACTGTGCCCAGGTTGGTTAAACATAACGAGGGTGGTGGCAGGATATGACAACTGGCTTCCATACCCATGGGCTGGAGGGGGAAGAATAAGAGCCAGGTTACTCCAGACCCTGTCAGTGACTAATTAACACATTCAGATGTTAAGTAAAGGGTAGGAGCATGCTCAGCTGAACTGAATAACCGAATGACACTGTGGGACTGGTTTCCCCCTGGAATTATGCCAATTTCCCAAGAGAGTCCAACATGCCATTTCCGTTAGCCGCCTTTAGCCCAACACTTCCGGATTTTTCCAGAATTCAAATGTCTCTGGCAAATTAAGGGCTGGCATATTCAAATGACAGGACAGGGAGAGGTCATGTGATATAATTCCCATCAGTTGCACCCTAGCAACGTTGGAGACTAGAAAGGCCAGGAAGGGATTTGAAAAGGAATTTTTCAAAAATTGTCCTCAGCTGCCCCGAGGCAGTCAGTCAGCCACAGGTAACCCGAAATTCATGGATACATGTAGCAGGAAAAGGTTGACAGGCTGGGTCTCTTTTCTCCAGAGATGACCTGATAGGAGTCATTAAAGTTATGAATGATTTTGATAGACTGGATACAGAGAGAATGTTTCCTCTTGTGGGCAGGCAAGGCTATTAAATATAACAGATAATCACCAAGAAATCCAATAAGGAATTCAGAAGAAACTTCTTCACCCAAAGAGTGGTGAGAATGTGGAACTCGCTACCACAAGGAGTGGTTGAAGGAAACAGCGGGGGTGCATTTAAGAGGCAATTAGACTAGCCCGTGAGAGGGAAAGGACAGGGTAACGATGATAGGTTTAGATGAGGAAAAACGAGAGGAGGCTCAAGTGAAGCATAAACACCAGCATGGAGAGGATGGGCCGAATGGTTTGCTTCTGTGCTGTGGATCCCATATGTAATCCTATGCAGCCAAGGTCAGGAGTGCTGATGCCCCATCAGCCCAGGATGGCTTCTCTTTAGAGTTGCCAATACCCCAGGATTGGCCTGGGGTTTCCAGGAATCGACAATTAACCTCCAAGACACTGTTGTGGGCAACCAGGGAGAAATCTCATTAGGGCATTAAAAAGAGATTATCGTTTTTTTATATATATATTTGCTTTAAACTCTTTAGTTTTAAAATATATTGGAGATGGGAGTGAGAAAGAACACTGAGTGAGAATGAACATTCATCCAACTGGATAACAAAGGGCTGGATTTTTAGGCCTCAATAGTAGCGGGCATGGAGGCGGGCGTGGAATTTCATGTTGCCATCTGGTGTACCAGGTCCTTGGCTCCATTTCACCCATGGGCCGTTTTCCCATAGGTGGGATGAGGATTGGTGGGTGGGGGTTGCCCGCATGCGGTAGGTAGCCAGAGTGACCTTGGTGATCACCTAGGAGACATCAGGAGACAGTCGAGCTGCCCGGTGGGGAACTCCTAGTGGCAGACCCGGGGGCCAGTGCCCCAAACAGCCTTAGAGACCCTCCCTGCCTGCCCTCAGATGCAGGCTGCCCTGTAGAGGGGCTCCTCTCCACAATGGTGGGACCACTTTTTTTTAAAGCATGAAGTCCACGGGAAAATCCTGCCAAAGATTCACCAATTGGCCAGAGAAAGGCCGATAAGGACTGACATGTTGAGAAACCAATGATGGGAGTGTGGGGACAGCATGGCTAGAGGCAGGTGTTCATGTGAAGAAGCATGCTGGATTTTGTCCGAGCAGAGTAGACAACCCTAGCTCTCTTACCGACAGCACTGCCGCCTACAGCACCCCACCCCCACTACCCCCAAATTATTTATGTAAGGCTGACTTAACCTTCTGTATCAGGCTCATACATAACAACATATACCTTCCTTCCTGAGGCACCATGCTATGCTGGGTAATTCCTTCACCCATCGAGTTACTGGGGCATCACATGATTTATTTTGATTTTAAGATGGGGAGATGGTGGTAATGTCACTGGACTAGTGATCCAGAGGCCCAGGCTAACGCCCTGGGTACAAGGGTTCAAATCCCACTGTGGTAGCTGGGGAAATTTAAATTCAATTAATAAAAAAAATCAGGAATAAAAAGCTAGGCTCAGTAAAGGTGACCATGACAGCGATTATTGATTGTTGTAAAAACCTGTCTGGTCCACTAGTGCTCTGTAGGGAAGGAAGTCTGCCATCCTTACCTGGTCTGGCCTACATGTAACTCCAGATCCACAGCAATGTGGTTAACTCTTAACTGCCCTCTGAAATGGCCTTTGCAAGCCACTCAGTTCAAGGGCAATTAGGGATGGGCAACAAATGCTGGCCTTGCCAGTGATGCTCCCATCCCATGAAAGAATAAAAAAAGATATCTACAGAGTATTTGTGCTGTCGGACTTGCTAGTTAGAATAAATACATCACTGTTTTAATGTTTAAAATTCTCATCCTCATTTTCAAATCCCTCCATGCCCTCAGCCCTCTTTATCCCTGTAACCTCATCCAGCCCTACAACACTCCTATATCTGCACTCCTCCAATTCCGGCCTCTTGTTCATACCCGATTTTAATCGCCCCACATTGGCAACTGTACCAATAGCTGCCAAAGCTCTAAGTTCTGGAATACCCTCCCTAAACCTCTCCATCTCTCTACCTCTCTTGTCTCTTTTAAGTTGCTCCTTAAAACCTACCTCTAGGCACAAGGCACTAGATGCAAGTTATTGTTACTTCTGTCAAATACATGTTTGTCAGACAATCCTTTTACACCCCGGGTCTAAAGTTCCAACATGTCCCAGATACCCCAGCTTTCTATCTTATTTATAGATGCCACCACATGATACATTTGCTCCTTGCTGCCCTGTTGGAGGTCTTTCAGATGAGGTGTTAAACCAAGGTCCCGTCTACCTGCTCAGGTGGATGGTAAAGATCCCATGGTACTATTTCAAAGAGATGCAGGGGAGTTATCCCAATGTCCTGGCCAATATTTTTCCCTCAATCAAAAATCACAAAAGACAGATTATCTGGTCATCGACGCATTGTTGTTTGTGGGAGTTTGCTGTGCACCAATTGGTTGCCATGTTTCATATATTCCAACAGTGACTGTACTTCAAAAAGTACTTAATTGGTTATAAAGTGCTTTGAGATGGCTAGTGGTTGTGTGAGGTGCTATATAAATGCAAGTCTTTCACTTTTCTTTTCTCACACTCCATCCACGTTGTAGAAAAGCAGAACAGATCAGAGACTAACAGCACCAGTAGCAAAAATACAAATAATAGGGAGGAGAGTGACAAAGGGAATAAAGCTGCGAGACCAAAAAAAAAATCAATCAACGTTTTTACTTCACCTTGAGTTTACTCAACTCCCAACATCTTTCATGTCACAAGGCAATCACATCACGTGTCCCTAACATTTTCCATCAATAATATATTCATCGAAAACTGCTGGCAAACATTTGTTCATTTATAAAGGCTTTTTATGAAACATATCACATGCCAGCTGTACATGGTATTATCAGGACAGGGCACATCTCTCTACTCTTTATTCCACACTAAAATTGCCTCAAAGAGTTTTATGAAGATACCATTTTCTCTTTAATTTGCTCTCAAATAAAACACACAAAAATGAAAAGAAAATTTATTGGACTGTTTTTATCTGACACGGACATTTGATTAACTAAGCGCTCCAGCAGGACAAGTACTGCACTCAGTAGATTAAGGCAAGGGCTCCTATAGAAATTCTTTTTGCAGTAATCAAGAGTAAATCTGTGCTCAGTTGTCTGAGGACATGGTGTTAACATAAGAACATAAGAAAAAGAAGAGTAGGACATTTGGCCCCCTCGAGCCTGCTCCGCCATTTAATAAGGTCATGGCTGACCTGATTGTGGCCTCAACTCCACTTTCCTGCTTATCCCCCATGACCGATAACTCTCTTTTGATCAAAAATCTGTTTAACTCAGACTTGCGTATATTTAATGACCCAGCCTTCGCTGCTCTCTGTGAGAAAATTCCAAAGTCTAAGGACCCTCAGAGAAAATATTCCTCCTCCATCTTAAATGGAAGACCCTCTATTTTTAAACTGTGCCCCCTGATTCTAGAGAAGGGGGAAACATCCTCCCGGTATCCCGCTATCAAATCCCCTCAGGATTTTTTATGTTCCGATGAGATCATCTCTCATTCTTCTAAACTCCAATGGATACAGGCCTAACCTGCTCAACCTTTCCTCATGAGCTAACCCCTTCATCCCAGGAATCAGCCAAGTGAACCTTCTCTGAGCTATTCCCAATATCTATATCCTTCCTTAAGTAAGGAGGCCATAACTCTATTCCAGATGTGGTCTCACTAAGGCCTTGTACAGCTGTATCAGGACTTCCCTGCTTTTATACTCCAATCCCTTTTCAATAAAGGCCAACATTCCATTTGCCTTATTAAGCACTTGCTGTACCTCCACCAGGGCACCCAAGTTCATCAGCGCCGAGATTTCTGCAGTCTCTCTCAATTTATATAATATTCTGATTGGGGCCGAGTCATGTCCAGTGATGCCTCCATCTTTTGCCATTCTGAATTTCCCATCGAAGATGAACAACTATCAACAATTTTCCATTCTTAGCTCTTGCATCGTTAACTGTTCTTGCAGTGGCATTAGGAGAGAACTCATTGAACTGAAAAGACACAGTACATAGAGACATTGGGCAGTGCAGTAGGTTAAAATATTTCTTCACAGATGATGACTATGAGGCTTTTAAGTTAAATGAGTTTGGCAGTCTCCATCTGGTTCCAACTGGGTACTAATCTGCAGGCACAATTTTGCTCTTAATTTGCGTTTTGGCAAAAGATGACTGTTTACCATCTGCTAATGATTCAATTGTCAGCTACTGCTCAAAAAACTACACCGTGGTGAGGGATACAGATTCCATCATAACTGAGCTGTTTGCACCTTCAGAAGGCCCAATGGCCTCTCCAACTCAAAGTAATGAATGTTTATATCAAACATTCATCAATTTACAATCAGCTAAAAACAATTCCATAAAGGAGCCAGCTGGCAAGGTTGACCACCGCCTCAGCATGTTTTAGCTCTTTTTCAACAAATATCAAACACAAATCTTGAATGCGTAGGAAGAACCTCTTTAAAAAAAAATTTGTTCTTAGCATATGGATAACACTGGCAAGGCCTGCATTGATCGCCCACCTTTGTAGCTCTACGAAGTTGGCAGCTTCCTTTCATTCTTTGTGGTGATGCTGTCCCTAAGACAGTGTTAGGTTCAGTACGAAGCAGAGCAACACTATGTTGGATGCCGATTTAAAGCGAATGACAGAAGAAACGGTGGTGACGTGAGGAAAAGCCTTTTCTAATGCAGCGAATTGTTAGGATGCAGAATGCGCTGCCCGAGAGCACAGAGGAGGCAGGTTCAATCATGGCTTTCAAAAGAGAATGGGATCGTTATCCTAAGAGTGAGAAGTTGCAGGGCTATGGGGAAAAAGGCGGGCGAGTAGGACTAGGCGAGCTGTTCTTGCAGAGAGCCGGCACGGATATGATGGGCTGAATGGCCCTCTTCTGTGCTGTAGCCATGTTAATGATTCTATCAACAAAACACCGCAACTGGCTCCAGTTGATGCTGCAGTTGTGAGCTGCAGCATTAACCAAAGCGGTGGTAATAGTTCGACTGATCAGTGAGATCAGGTATGAAAAGAACAGAGAAATCTTATCTGTATCGCCAAGCCCCAGTATGAAAGCACCTTGTGATCTGCAGCCTAACTCCAGGTAGAGCTGTATGAGTGAATGACAAGAATGGTTGCAGGTAGTCAAACATCAGGCCTAGACCCAACCGCAGCCCCATTCCCCTACCACCACCACCCTGCCCCCATTTCCACCTCCATCTCTTTTCTTGGAAAGGATCAAGTAGTGTGTCACAGACCAAGCCTATGGGCTTATTAAGGCACAGCAGGAGTGGTTTCCACAACCCGGGCACGGGTGATGCTGACACAGGATGCACAAAGCGGAAAGGTGTTCCATTCGCAACCACTGACACCCGTCACCGAGGGTGATCACTTCAATTCTCAAACGTTGCACAAGGGGAGAAGCCTTTGATCAATCGCACACTGGACATTTCTGTACAAACAAACTGAATTCCTCAGGCACGACATCGCTAATTCATCACAATATTCTGCTGCACCTTCATATGAACTCAGTCAAAATGTCACTAAACTTGATGCATTTGTTGTTGTTATTCTGCAGACACATTGCCTACGGGGAATGGAGACTTTTGTTTCACTGATGCGAGGGGAACTTCAGAGTCTGAGGTTTGCAAACGCAGCAACGTTTAAAATCAATTTACATGGAAAGCTGTGTGTCAACAGCTCCATCTCAAAGAGTCAAGGAAAAATTAGAAAATACCGACAAAAGCCTTATGGCACAAGCTTGGGAAACCTGAAGGATACTTCGGAAATGTCCAAATCATTGAAAAGGGCATTAACATCCACAAGTAATTAAAAATACTTTGGCTTTTGAAATTGAAACAATTGTTTCCCAACACAGCATCGCGAGAATTATTTCACCGTCAAACTTTATATTTTTACAACTCTTTTTCTATGCAAGCTAACGACAGGCATGTCGGCAGAGCCTTTATTTATCTGGGTTAAGGGAGTGTTGGGGGGTGCCATGTGGTGGGGAGTGTCGGTCAGAAAGTCATGTGGAACCATGACTCGCAACAAGTCCCATTTCCCCATCACCCCTGTGCTCGCTGACCTACACAGAAACAGAAACTAGGAGCAGGAGTAGGCCATTCAGCCCATCGAGCCTGCTCTGCCATTCATTATGATCATGGCTGATCATCCAACTCAATAGCCTGCTCCCGCTTTCTCCCCATACCCTTTGATCCCTTTCGCCCCAAGAGCTATATCTAATTCCTTCTTGAAAACATACAATGTTTTGACCTCAACTATTTTCTGTGGTAGCAAATTCCACAGGCTCACCACTCTTTGGGTGAAGAAATTTCTCCTCATCTCAGTCCTAAATGGTCTACCCCATATCCTCAGACTGTGACCCCTGGTTCTGGACTCTCCCACCATCGGGAACATCCTTCCTGCATCTGCCCTGTCTAGTCCTGTTAGAATTTTATAGGTTTCTATGAGATTCCCCCCTCATCCTTCTGAACTCCAGCAAATATAACCCTAACTGACTCAATCTCTCCTCATATGTCAGTCCCGCCATCCCAGGAATCAGTCTGGTAAACCTTTGCTGCACTCCCTCTATAGCAAGTACATCCTTCCTCAGATAAGGAGACCAAAACTGCACACAATATTCCAGGTGTGATCTCACCAAGGCCCTGTATAATTGCAGCAAGACATCCCTGCTCCTGTACTCGAATCCTCTCACTATGAAGGCAACATACCATTTGCCTTCTTTACAGCCTGCTGCACCTGCATGCTTACCTTCAGCGACTGGTGTATAAGGACACCCAGGTCTCGTTGCACATTCCCCTCTCTCAATTTATAGCCATTCAGATAATAATCTGCCTTCCTGTTTTTGCTACCAAAGTGGATAACCTCACATTTATTCACATTATACTGCATCTGCCATGCATTTGCCCACTCACTCAGCTTGTCCAAATCACACTGAAGCATCTCTGCATCTTCCTCACAGCTCACCCTCCCACCCAGCTTTGTGTCATTTGCAAATTTGGAGATATTACATTTAGTTCCTTCATCTAAATCATTAATATTTATTGTGAATAGCTGGGGTCCCAGCACCGATCCCTGCGGTACCCCACTAGTCACTGCCTGCCATTCGGAAAAAGATTCGTTTATTCCTACTCTTTGTTTCCTGTCTGCCAACCAGCTTTCTATCCATCTCAATACACTACCCCCAATCCCATGCTCTTTAATTTTGCACACTAATCTCTTATGTGGGACTTTGTCGAAAGGCTCCTGAAAGTCCAAATAAACCACACCCACTGGCTCCCCCTCATCAACTCTACTCGTTATATCCTCGAAAGATTCCAGTAGATTTGTCAAGCATGATTTCCCTTTCGTAAATCCATGCTGACTCCGTCCGATTCTGCCACTGTTTTCCAAGTGCTCAGCTATTAACTCTTTTATAATGGACTCTAGAATTTTCCCTACTCCCGACGTCAGGCTGACTGGTCTATAATTCCCTGTTTTCTCTCCACCTCCCTTTTTAAATAGTGGGGTTACATTAGCTACCCTCCAATCTGTAGGAACTGTTCCAGAGTCACTACAATGGCTCCCGGTCAAGCAACATCCTGATTTTAAAACTCTCATCCTTGTTTTCAAATGTACCCATGCCATCACTCCTCCCTATCTCTATATTACTCCACCAGCCCCACAACTCTCCAGGGTATCTGTGCTCTTCTAGTTCTGGCCCCCTGTGCATTCCTGATTTTAATCACTCCATCATTGGTGGCTGTGCTCTCAGTTGCCTAGGCCCCAAGCTCTTGAATTCCCTCCCTACACCTCTCTCCCTCACTTTCCTCCTTTAAAACACTCATAAAAACGTCAAGCTTTTGGTCATCTGACCTAATATCTCCTTACGTGACTCGGTGTCACAGTTTGTTTTATAATGTCCCTGTGAAGCACTATGGGATGTTTCATTGGGTTACAGAAGATATTTACCTTGTTTTATACTGTGCAGGGAGGGCCTGCAACATAAATTGCAGGAGGTATTATGTTTTCATCCTTTGTTTTTTGCATTCCTACCCACACCTCCAGCAGTTGTAAATTAAGCTACTGGAGTATTCCATAAACTGCTGCGGGATAATTCCATTATGTCAGTCTTTAAACAGTAAGCAGTTTTTTTCCTGTGCTATGCTTGGTGATGTACGTACTGTTAGGAATCAAGGATGTTAACGTGCCCAAATCAGTTTTCCGTAAAATGAATCTGCTCAAATGTGTTTACAGTTTACATCCTCCACACAATCTTTTAACATACTACCTTGTTGTCACAGACCAGGAACTGGGAATAGCTGGGCTATGTTGGGAGTACTGACAGAGTGCTGCGCTGTGGTAGGAGCTGGTTTTCAAATGAGACATTAATTTGAGACCTTTCTCTGCTCTCTCAGCAGCACTATTCAAAAGAGCAAGGGATTTCTTCCTGATATCATGAAAAATATTTATTCATCAACGAGCCCCCTAAATCAGATTATCCTGGAGCTTTTAGTGCACTCACTTGTAGTGAATTCACTTCAAAAGGACTTTATTGGCTGTGAAGCACTTCGTGAGAATCCTGTGGCTGTGGAAGTTGCTATGCAAATGCATGTCTTTCTTTCTGAGCACGCCAGCTCCTTAGACAGCACCTTTAAAACCCACGACCACTACCATCTAGAAGGACAAGGGCAGCAGACCCATGGGAACACCACCAACTGGAAGTTCCCCTCCAAGCCATTCACCATCCTGATTTGGAAATATATCGCCATTCCTTCACTGTCACTGGGTCAAAATCCTGGAACTCCCTCCCTAACAGCACTGTGGGTGTACCTACACCACATGGACTGCAGCGGTTCAATAAGGCAGCTCACCACCACCTTCTCAAGGGAAGTTTTAAATCCTCAAGCTTGACATTATGTGAACATTGTTTAGGTTCAAAGTATCACGTCTCCTCTCCTACTCCGTTCAACCTTAGTGATCAACCTTGGGTTTTAGTCATTCACTTATGACATGCAATTCAAACCAAACGTTGGAGATATCTAAGTATAATATGTCCAAAAGTATCACTACTTTATGAGGACGGTAGGAATGTCAGAGGTGACTCATACTAGTGGAGTCAAACTTGCCAGTTCTGAAGTAACGAAACCATATTAGCCATTCCCAAAAGAGATGGTGCTTTGTTACGATAAATGATAAGAGTATTCTTAGAACACGGTATTATTTTAAACAGGACAGATCTAATGTTATTTCCATTGCTTATAATCAATTAGCAGCACAGAATGTAATGTCTACTTCATACTGTATTACTCATCAGGTTATTGAAGTGTTTTATCAATACACATGCATAATGCAGTGACTGACCCACAGGACAGGGGAGCTCACTTGTAAAGAATGAACTGCGGACAGCCCCAATCGATGGTGACTATTCATGAGTGGTAGTCCTTGTAGTGCCCATATTTTTCTAATTGAATTTTGAAATTATATCCTATTCGATAACAAAGCCAGCACCTTTCCTTTCCTGGGAAAAAGAGAATCCCCCAAATATGAAAACAATAATAGAGAATGCTGTAAATGCATAATTTTAAAAAAGCAATACATGCTATTGACAAAGCACGAAAGTGAGGATTTACAATTGGATTTATCTCAGCATCTACCCCATCCTAGCAGATAGAAACCTCGACGAATAAATGTAAATAGGATATTAATCAAAGAATTATTACAAATGGCTCCTTGTAAATCGATATAGGAGTCACCAATTTCATCCACCTACAATGAGGAATCTGACCAAAGTGTTAACCATTCTCTCTTTCACACGCTGATTAAACGACTGTGTGACTCGAATGTTCCTTTTCATGCCAGATTTTAGATTTATTCCAGTCAATAGCGGCAGCATTCAATCAGAATCTTCTTTTTATTTGACATACTTCCGTTAATTATTTGATATATTTTAGTGAAGAATATTACTGCTCTGGAAGAGCAGAACATTTCCACTTGATTCCCCCGATCCCCCCCCACAACAGTCCCCATTGCCTACACCGAGCAAAGCCAGCTAAGGTGCACCATAGCCAGATGCAGAACAAAGCTGCCACAACCCTGCACTGCTCCAGTAATGTCAGTGTGGCTCAGGAGGTACTTAGAAAGTTGTGGGTTCAGGCCGGCACTCCTGAGGCTTGTGCACAAAATCTAGGCTGATGCTCCAGGGCAGTGCTGATTAAGTGCTGCACGGTCAGAGGTTTAAACTGAGTCTTCCCTCTCAGGTGGACTTAAAAAGATTCCGTGGCACTATTTTGAAGAGGAGGAGCATCAGAGTTCTCTGCTGTGCTGGCCGATATTAAACCCTCAGCCAACTTCATTGAAACAGATTATCTGGTCATTTTCTCATGGCTGTAAGTGATAAATTTGCTGTGCCTTTCTTGGCTACCGTGTTTCCTACAACAACATTTGAAATGTGCTTCATGGGCTGTAATGTGCTTTGGACATGCTGCCTACCCACCCCCCGCCGATAACATTTGCCTCCCTTGTTAGACAAGAATCTATCTACCACTGCCTTAAAAAGACCTCTCCGGGGAAGAGAGTGCCACAGACTCAAAAGCCTCAGAGTGAAAAAATTTCTCCTCCTCTCCATCCTAAATGGGAGATGCCTCATTTTTAAACTGTGTCTCCTGCTCCTGGTCTCCCACAAGGGAAACATTCTCTCAATGTCCACTCTGTCAGGCCCCCTCGGGATTTTGTATGTTTCAGACTCCCAACATTGCAAGGAGAACAATGTTATGCTGCACCCAGGTCCTGTTATGTCATCAGCCCTCAGAGTCAAAATCTGTGCCATTGCCAAGGCCCTCGTCTCATGCCTTTTTCCTTTGTGCTGCCCGCAGCTTTATAACTGCAAGTCACGCACTCCAAACTAGTCTGAACAGTGCCACTGTCCTGTAGAAAGTCTATTTTTACCCTCCCGTCCATGGAGCTGCCATTTTTTATACTGCCCAATCTATGGTAAATACATGTTGCATTTTACCAAAGTCTCATCTGTAACGACAATGTGGGATACACGGCTTGAGTACTGTGGAAGGCCGAGATGGGAGGAAATTAGCAAGAGTCTGGTTTCTAAACCCCCACTTTCTTCCTGGAAGGCGTCTCCTGTTTGAGGGGTGGGGTTGATGCTGAGGGAAGGTGTTTCTGCTTGCCCCAGGGTTTTGGGGGGGCCTCCATGGGCCACAGATTGTCTGATCTGCAGGCCCTCCCACCTTCCCCACCAGCCCACAGAGAGAGCACCGGATTTTATCAGGCAGCTTCTGACACAGCAGAGGGCCCACCAGCCATTGGCAAAATAGCAGCAGGGAGGAGGCCCTGAAGGGCCTCAGTTGACCCGAGTGCAGGAAGGTTGTCTCCACCTGCCCAGCCACCAATAAAATTCTATGGTGTCGGGAAGGTGACAGACATTCCAACTCTCCGCCCTCCCAACACCATTTTACAGGCCTCCATCCAGCCAGTCTCTAGAGGGCTGGTAAAGTTCAACCCAAGATGTACCTCAAATGGGTCCCTTTATAATCTTCAGCTGATTAGGTTTGCCCACATCCTAGCACTTCACAGCTAATCATTGGTCAACTACAACAGAATCACAGAATGTACAGCACTGGAACAAGCCATTCAGCCTAACTGGTCTATGCCAGTGTTTATGTGCCACACGGGCCTTCACCTAACCCTATCAGGTTAATCTTTTATTCCCCTCATGTTTATTGAGCTTCCCCTTAAATACATCAAAGGAATTCACCTCAAATAACCCTTAACCAGATCCCCATTCTAAACCCTCTCTGAGTAAAGAGGTTGCTCCCGAATTTCTTATTGGGTTTACTCGTGACTCTCTTACATCAATCAAACTAGGGGCTAGTTTTAAGTTTGAACCTGCGTGACCAGAAAAAGGAATGAGGCAGCGGTAAGAAATTTTTTTTAAAAATCATCGTCCACATCACCCCGTGATGTCAGAAGCAGGGAAAGATGGAAAGGGGAAGAAGTTAACAAATGACACCCCCCGCTCCAAAAATGTGGAATGAAGGGGTCCAGTTCTGCAAGATTATCTTTCTTTTGGGTTAAGATCTTTGATATCCCATTAACCAAGCCTAATTCCAAATATTATCAAATTATTTTCACCCCCTCGCACCCAACCCCACACAAACTGTCCCTACAGCGAGATAGGGCCTAACTCTTTGACTTGATTGTCTTTACAGTAGTCATGACATAAAACAGAAAGTAATTAGCCCACCCAGCCGTCAAATCAGCGACAGGAAGGAAAGGAATTGAGGAAATAACCTCTCCAGATTCGCTCAACAATGAACTTTCATAGATCTTTACTGAGGTGGCAGAGGGAGAAGGTCACTGAATGTAGCTTCCTGCCTTGGATCCCAACACTGGTCTTCAGAGGGGAAAGAGCTGTGTCCAACTCAAGTGTTCGTCCACATGACCAAGAGTTTACACAAACCGCAACAGGTACAGCCTTGAGTGAGTCACTCCGATTCAAAGCGGGGGAGTGGGGGGGTGAAAGCGCTTGATCTGTTCTGCGCTCTGTGGGGAGGCTCAGCTCGATAACGGTTTGTTCTGTCAGGGTAATTATTCCCATTTGTCGTTACAAATTCTGCTGCTCGCTGACTAACCTCATAGAAGTTTTAAAATCAATGCCTGCGACTGGTGCTAAGAAATAACTCCCTTGCAAGTTGTATCATGTAAATGCCTCCTACTCATAAAGAGGCAGGGAAGGAGAGGCCAGCTCTGGCATTGTCATTCCCCCCCCTGAGGCACACGCACTGGTCATGAGGGTGTCAGCGGATGGTATTCAGGAGTGTGAACTCTGCTCTTCTTCCGCCTAGCTCAGGGCATTAGAAGCGCCCCCGACTGTTGCCCGGTTGCCAGTGGCCAATTCAGAGGGGTACTCGAGGCCCTCGCAATCTTGGTAGCACACCATGCCGTGCACTGAGTCACCACAAAGCCCTAAATCATTTTCTTAGACCACACCAAAAGAAAATCAAACTAAAGACAAACAAAGCCATAAAAAAAATCTTCCCTGGAGCCAAAGCTATACAGAAATATTTTAAAGTTATCTTTTATCTCCTTTCAGAATAACAGTGCCTAAATATAGGAGTTCCCGAGTGAAAAATTCATGAGATACCAGCAACAATTCATCAAAGTGCAGGATACTTGCATGAAATAGGTAGACATCAAACAGCAATAAGACAAAAACCTAGCTTATTAACATGTTGTAGAGAAAATTGCATTGATTATTTATTATTAGAGGCAGCTGGTGGCAGTCGGCCAGGTTTTAAATCTTTCCAGAACATTACATGAAATGTTCTGCACTGACCAGTCTGGTTCTTTGGATACTTGGGGACAGAGGGGGGTGAAATTTGCATCTTCAACAGATTTTGCTAGGAAATTAAGCACTAGTAAAGGGCATCGGTGTTCCACCACTAACAGATGTTTTTCGTTAAGGTGCACATTCATAAGTAGCGTTCATCATTCAATTTTAGTCAACTTCCTCTTACCTATTTTAATGATCAGGTCACTGACAGTCTAATGCATGTCCTAGCCAAACGCTCCATTACTATTGGTAACTGAAGCCAATAGCTGAGCATAAGTCATACCCAAATCGAATCTGGAGAAAGAAGAATGTCTAAAAGCTAAATACAACGGGCTTGAGAGTAGGCAACTAATTATCACTTTATTGCAGAAAAGAATATTTTTTCCATTAGGACCCAGTGGGACCACATGCCTAATATGGTACAGTTCACATAGAGATCTAACTGTGTGTTTTGCAGAAAACACCAGATGCTTAAGGGTTGAAGTCATGCTCTGTGCTATCAGCATTGCACTATGTAACACTAATATTGTTCTCATCAAATTCATCCATCCCTTAATTTAACAAATGCATTTATCTACCATAGATAAGTGGATTAGACAACTCTATTTCTTTGGCCCCAAAAGTCATATTTTTTGCATATGCACAGCATGTAAGTCAACCCCTCTTTTCAGCCATGGCTGCTATACTCACATTAGTAAGCCTCAATTTTTCACCTCACAAATGGTACTACCATGCCTACCGGTATCTTAAAAACTGGCTGCAAGGGTTCAAGTGTGTGTGATAGGGGCTTGGTTGTGAAGATGTGTGGGAGTTTAAGACACGTCCACACAGAGCACACCCCGCATGGCAAACGGCAGAGATGGCGACCACCCACTTTTATGGTTCACTTTTACGCTCGCTGTATAAGTGGACACCCATTTTGTGATTTTTTGGAGGCTTCAAAGGTCGACTTAGATGCTGACATCTATGGTAATTTTTGAATGGGCAAACTCTAAAGTTTCATTAAAACGCTGACAGGAATTTCATCCAAATGCTGCTAATATCGAACAGATTGTCAATCCCTTACCTTAAAGTATTTATCTATCTGGATGATATCCTTGTTAATTATGAAAAAAACAGGACCTTATGGAAACAGGATTTGGCTATTTGGCTGATCCCATCATATCCTTTCATAGTCACATTCTCCAGTAATATATCTAGTTACTCCTTAAAACCGTATGTACTGTTTTAATAGCTTTCTCTGGTAAAATTTCCAGTGAAACAGTTCTCCCTAAATTCCCTATTTTCTGCTGACCTATTTTTTAACTGATGTTGCCTAATTTTTGAATCCTATGTGTAATTGTTTGGGTGAACTTAATGTGTTATTGGAAAAGTCTATTAAATATCCTGAAGGTTCTGCATTTTCCACCTCAAGTCCCTCTTGCTCCAGCTTAACTATTGACATCTTACATATTCAGACCTCACTGGTGGCAAGTTTGTTAATGTGGATCAGAAACTCAAGTAACATTCACACCACACAAGTACCAGGCAATGACCATCTCCAACAACAGAGAATCCAACCATCTCCCCTTGTCATTCAATGGCGTTACCATCGCTGAATCCCCCACTATCAACACCCCGGGTGTCACCATTGATCAGAAACTGAACTGGACTAGTCATATAAATACTGTGGCTACAACAGCAGGTCAGAGGCAGGGAACTCTGCAGAGAGTAACTCACCTCCTGACTCCCCAAAGTCTGTCCACCATCTACAAGACAAGTCAGGAGTGTGATGGAATACATTCCACTTGCCTGGATGAGTGCGGCTCCCAACAACATTCAAGAAGCTCGACACCATCCAGGACAAAGTAGCTCATTTGACTGGCACCCCACCCAGCACCTCCAACAGCCATTGCTCCCACAGTGGCAGCAGTGTGTACCATCTACAAGATGCACTGCAGCAACTCACCAATGCTGCTTTGACAGCACCTTCCAAATCTGTGACCTTTGCCACCTAGAAGGATAAGGGTAGCAGACACATGGGAACACCACCACCTGCGAGTTCCACTCCAAGTCACTGACTATCCTGACTTCGAAATATATCACCGTTCCTTCACTGTCGATGGGTCAAAATCCTGGAACTCCCTCCCTAACAGCACTGTGGGTGTACCTACACCACACAGACTTCAGCGGTTCAAGAAGGTGGCTCACCACCACCTTCTTGAGGGCAATTAGGGATGGGCAGTAAAAATGCTGGCCTAACCAGTGACGCCCACATCCCGCAAACGAATAAAAAAGGGTGAAGTACAGGGTTTCTAAAATGTACTTGCTGTGGCAAGATAGCCCAACACAGGTGGAGAGTTGAAGGATTTATTGCGAGGTTTTATTCAGGTTGCTGTGCAAGATACCCACCCTCTTGAAGCAATAATAACATCCCTGCAGTACAACATGCAGTCTTCCAGAGAGAATGCAACCAATTCCTCCTACTGTAACCTCTCGTTGGCTTCATATTCTGTCTGCTAACACAATCCAATACTTTGTTCTGATAAAAGGCCATTGACCTGAAACATTAACTCTCTTTCTGTCTTCACAAATGCTGCCTGGCCTGCTGAGTGCATCAAGTGTTGTCCAGTTGTGTTCCAATAACCCCGTCACTTTTTTCAGTGTATCCATAAGCTGGGATGATGATTTCTAACTGTTTCACCCTCGACCATGCAGTACTGAGAGAGTGCTGCACTGTCCTGGCTGTCATCTTCCAGATGAGGCCCAGTCTACCGTCTCAGGGGAGCATAAAATAACCTATGGCATTTTTTGAAGAATAGGAGTGCGCTCTGGCCAATATTTATTTATCAAAGAATATTAAAATGGTTGGGGGCATTTTGTCTTGTGGCTCAGTATGTCGCGCCCCTGCCTCTGACCTAGAAGCTTTGGGTTCAAGTCCCACTCCAGGGGCTGGATTATACGGGGCGCTGCGTTCCCCAGAAGCCCGTCCATTAAAAAAGCTGGTTGCCCTGTAGATTTTTTATGTTCGGCGGGGCATTAATTAGCTTAGGGTGAAACTTCCGCCCCGCTCTGTAGTCCCAGCAGCACCAGGTTCGAGTGGTGGCCACTGCTGAGACTACAGCCAGTCTCAGAAGAGGTGGTGCTTATGGACACTGGACTGAAGATAAGTCTGGGGTATCGGCAGGGCCTGGCTGGGAGGCCCCGGCAATGGAGGTGAGGAGGTAGGGTGGCTGTGTTTGAGGGCCGGGGGGGGGGGGGTTAAAGGAGGAAGTGTGACCATGGGGGTAGGGGTGGGGTGCGGGTGGGGCGGGTGCCTCAATGGGCACAGGGGACCCCTAAAGTGGTTGTAGCACCCCCAACCTTGCCCAACACCAGCCCACCCAATAAAAGTTGCCGGGGTTCCCAAATTTAGCCATGGCTAAAATAGCGGCAGGCGTGGGAAGAGGCATTTAAGTGACCATTAATTGGCCACTTTAGGTTCTCAATAGGTCCAAGGGTGGCAGGCTACCAGACACCTCCACCATCCCTGGTAAAATGGGAGACAGGTCAGTGGGATGGCACACATGCTGCATTTTACGAGCTCTGCCTGTCTTCAAAGCCACCGGCCAGGTAGTTAAGATCTGGCCCCAGGACTTGTTAGCCATGGAAGGAGCATTCACGATGTGGTTCAACAGATTGATAATCAGCCTGTTAATCCTCCCAATACTTCCCCACTGTTCTGCAAAGAGGAAAAAGTGTATGTGAAGATATAAAGTAAATAAATGAAAGCTGATTATCTAGCCATTTTTCTTGAGGCTCTTTGTGTAACCTACTCTGTGCAAATTGGCTATTGCGTTTCCCTACAGTGCCACAGTATTATGACACAGCCAATGAAAAGGGCTGAGCTGCTCAAATCCCAGAGGGAAACTTGAAACAACTGTCATAGCACATTTTTGCCATTTGTATATTTCGAGATGCAGGCTTTAAATTCAGCAGTAATAAGACCACCAAGTCTCAAGAGGTTTATTATAAAACTAAATTAAACATTTATTAATACAAGGAAGATTGTAAACACATATATATGTCTACAAAATTACTACTATAAAAACTACAAAATCCCCTAATTAATCTGACTCTCAGCTACATTAACCATTAAGGCAACAGTGAAGCTCATAAATTTTAAAAGACCCCAGGCAAAGCACATTTGACCTTATGAATTCAAAGTGAGGTTCCTCGCAGACACAGTTGAAGGCATACAGGCTGGTTAGATCTTAAAATGCCTCGGCCTTACACACACAAACTCCTTTCTGTTTATACCTAGCTTTTCCTTTGAATGGAAAATTTCTCATTGTATCACTAGGTTTTTAATTTACATCTCCTAACAATAATATCCTTTCATTCCACCAAGCAATAAACACATTGCTTGGCATCTTCTAGCTAGGTGTGAGATTTCACCCATTCTTTTGAATGCTTCATTTAAAAATGCAAATTGCCCCTTTGACACTTATGTTTTTAAGTTTCCCCATGTTTATCTAATTACTATTTTAAACCTATTTCTTTCTATACATCAAAGCACCCAGACTCACTGGTTTAAATCCAATTAAGACACACACACATAGACAGATACCACTAAGCTCTACTTAAAAAAAATTCCAATAACATTATAAAACATTAATCTCTTCATGACAAAAGTGACTCCACTCCCAAAGCACCTCACTGGCTGTAATATGTTTCGGAACACCCTGAGGTCATGAGGGGAGCTATAGAGGTACAAGTCTCTTTCTTTAACACAGATGCTAGTCCCACTTTGTGCAAATCTCAACTTGACCATCGTCATACAGCCCCTGATAACTACTTTGGGGCTTTATGTTCAGATATAATTCTTTGCCCAGTGGTCCTTAAAGAGCACTAGCACTGATACAACATACTCAGAGCTCCTAGAGAAAACCAGAACGTACATCAGCAATCCCTCATTTTGCAGGGCTGTACTGAGCACATTGACTGACTACCTATTCATCTTGCTGTGCAGTGCAGAATTTTCTTCCCCAGTCTACAACGCTTTCTATATTGGATTGTTATTTTCAAGCAAACAAGTGAATTAGTTACCTTACTGAACAATTAATCGCTTTGTTTTATATCATTAGCATCCATTATAATAGGGTATCAATAATAATGTGGTTACATTCTGTACCTCACCTGATGAGTTGCGGCTTGTGGATTAAATAAATAAAGGGAGCATCAGGTTATGACACAAGAACAGAATCTTCCGTTGATAGAATATTTTCAGACGTTGGGACCATTTCTGGGTCCCAACCCCGTGCGGGGTCTCCACTGTGTCTTCCAGCACAATCTTCCTGGAGGCAGCCTCCTAACTGGCTTGGCCTCCGCCATCCAATGAAGAATAGTGGGCGGGTACCTGAGGCTGCAGGCTGAATCAGAAAGCCTGCAGCTGGGAGACACGGGCACTACTCTGATAGAAAGTCAGGGAGGAGCAAGGACATCTCAAAATGGAGGCACCCTCGAAAGATTGAATAAAATTCCAAGAATAAAGAGACCAGGTTTGGGCCATTGGGGTGGAGGAGAAACCCTTATGGAAGGTTTGTTTGGGCTATGGGTGAGGCCTTTCATCCCCACAACACTGCTTCCACAGATTGACTACCCTCAGAGAAGAAATTCTTCCTCATCTTTCTTTTAAATGGGTGCCCCCTTACTCTGAGATTATGCCCTCTGGTCCTAGACTCTCCCACAAGGGGAAACAGCATCTCAGCATCTACCCTGTCAAGCCACCAAAGAATCTCATATGTTTCAGTAAGGTCGCCTCTCATTCTTCTAAACTCCAATGAGAACAAGCCCAACCTACATAAGAAAACTCCTCCATCCCCAGGATCAACCTAGTGAACCTTCTCTGGACTGCCTCCAATGCCAGTATATCTTCCCTTAGATAAGGGGACCAAAACTGTTCACAGTATTCTAGGTGTGGTTTAACTAGTGCCTTGTATAATTTTAACAAGACTTCCCTATTTTTAGTTGGTGGTTGAATTTTAAACCAGACTTGTCACATTGCCTTTATACTCGCTTTAAAGGGCTGTAACCATCTCAAGCATCACTTGGGCCTCATGACTGTTCTTTGAGCTTCAGGATATCTAGCAGCTACGTAGAGCACTGCAAGGGTCCAACTCATTCACTGTTGTAACACTTCCATAGTAACCAATGTCAAAACTCCCTCAAACAGGCCAACGCAGTGGAGGCTGCAGATTTATTCACATCACCAAAGACTTTGTTTACTCGAACAAACTCAGCAGGAGATCCCTTGCACAGTAAATTCAGATCAAGTTTCAATCCCATGACTAAAGAATCAGACAACTTTACCACTGGTCATTGTAAAGCCACAGGTAACGTTCCTGGCCCAAGTCTTTAAGTGGTTCATGATTAAAGTGAAACTTGTTACATGTGCCCAACACTGTGTTTTCATGTTCAGCACTACTCAGGGGAACGCTTCTCTGAAAAGCGATGTGCAGTTAAGCTTAAAGCTGGTCCGGTTATATCAATAATGTGGCAACATGAGCAGGGGACATGAGGCAAAGGATGGCCATCCCAACCCTTGAACAATTGAGGCCCTAAATGGCTGATTAAGAGCCACCTAAAGGCCTCAAGCCATAACCTTGGTATTCTACCAGTAGCTGGAGTGGAGCGGCACATGCCACTTGCACAGGCTGCCCAGTAAAAGCTCGCAGACTGCCTGAGGGCTCGAAGTGGCTGAGGGGGAGATGGGTGGGGAGGGAGCAGGGCCCTTTGTTTGGGTACCCTGTGCTCCACAGAGGGCCCCATCAGAGGCAAGGGCTGCCCTCACAGGAAGCCACCTGCCACTGCCCTTCGCACCGACCTCACCCTCCCTGCTCTTGACCGGGCCTGCCTGACTGACCCCAGCGTCGCCCTGAAGGCCCTGGGAATCCCAGTGACAGGCAGCTTAAGTGCCTGATAAATGATTTAAACCCATCTGGGGCTCTCGGAAGTGGCGTCGACACGGCTGTCACCAGCTCTCCGGCAAGCGGACGGGGCCAATGCCGTGACCAATAACTTCAGTCCACTCAACAGCACATCTTGGCTGCTGGGTGTATCATCTATGGGATGCATAGCAGCAACTCACCAAGCTTAATTCAACAGCACCCCTCAGCCCCACAACCTCTACCATCACGCAGGACAAGAGCAACAAATGTTGACGACATAATTTCCCTCACATATGTGGACATATATAATCCTGTTCTTTCATCATCACTGGGTCAATACGCTGGAATTTCTGCCCTAAAATCATTGTGGGAGCACCATCAAGGATCACAGTGCTGCAAGCAGAAGACCCACCACCATCTTCTCAGGGCAACGAGAGATAGGCATTAAATGCAGCCCGTGTCCAGAGAACAAAGAAAAACAATTCCTCTTCCCACTTCCGTGTTCTACACGGGAAATTGGATTAACAGCTCTTGCTGATTCCAAAACCGGTTAGGAGACAGGATCGTTCTTTGATTTCTGATATTTTCTCAGCTGTTAACATTCACAGAAAGCCTTAATCTAATGCCTCCACATCCTGATACATGCAACTAGGTAAAAATAGGGACTTCCTATTTAACAGAAAGACAGCTGGTGCCCGGTTTATATTCTATAAATGTCTGCCTAATCCACTGGGGGGAAAAAAAAAGAGATCTAAAATTGAGCAAGTGCCAACCCTAACGCAGATGTGTAAGCCGAGTGTGCCATGAGGATCTTTATGGTCACCTCCACAGCTGTTGCTATGGTGATTCCTCGAGGTTGTACTATGGGTCCGCCACACAATCAGTTTCTATTCAAGAATTTTAATGAGGAACGAAACTGCTGTAAGCATGCAATTCCTACAACTGAAACACGAAGAATGCTTTACAAGCAAAAACCTACTGTGAGTGACGTGACAAGTAGTATTTTCTTAACTCTACCAGCTTTAGGTAAAGGGAAAAGTGATGACAACCTTTCCCCCTGCCTTTCAGAAGTCATGAATGTTACCACAGCTGTATAGATAACAAGTGAAATAGGCAACTGGGTGAGGTGAAACTGCAAATGGAGGAGGGATACGTATGGGATGGGGGAGTGGGAGCGAGAGGATGAGAGAGAGAGAGAGAGAGAGTAAGAATGAGAGGAGAGTGGGGAGAGATCGGGTGGTCTTTAATGGTCGTCTCCAGTGTCTCGCCCGCGGCTGGAGAGCTGGCAAGAGCTGTACATAGCCTCCTTCCAGGAAGGTCTGCCACATTATGTGCCAATCAGGCACTTAACTGGACAGCGGTGGGCCTTCCCTGGGATCAAGGGCCCAGGTAGGTGGAAATCCCACCCACTCCCGGCATTGCATTGCTCAGCAGCGGCACCGGGTATGGTGGTAGCTGCCATTAATGCACCCACTGAGGCCCAGGGTCGCCAAGGGACACAGGCCACAGATGAATAATGATGGGATGGGGGTCTCTGGGTAGGAGGTGGGGGGGGAAGCAAGGGCACGGGTGTGGTTCTCATCGGGTCCCCCTCCCTTCTCAATGCCAGGTCCTTCAATCGGGCACCGAGTGCTGTTGAACATAGGGCACCCCCGCCCCGCCTCAGAAGCCCGCAAGCAACACCAACAGGGTTTATTTTTTGGTCTTAGTGCATGGCGACTCCCCTGCCCCCTGTTGGGTGAGCTGTAGCAGCAGCAGGGTGATGCTTTTAAGTGGGCATTAAGTGTCCACTTAAGGGTCTCAATCGGTGGCGGGGCAGGAAAGTTGACCATGAGCCTTCCCACCCCAGACTTAAATCGGAGCAGAGGTGACCACACCCTCCACCCTCCCACCACCAAACTCGCATCAGGGGAGAGTATTAAATTCTGTCCATAGTGTGTGAGGGGAAAGAATGAGATCAGGATTTTCACACAGACAGAAAGCCTCTCTGTCTTAGCGAAAATGGCGGAGAAGGCCCGAATCATGAAGTTCCACCCCTGAAGCCGGCCTCCGCCATTTTTGCAGGGGGTGAATGGGGCTGGGTTCTAATGTGCACATCCATGGTTCATGGGGGAAACTGCAGGTGCCTCAGTCAGATCTGATTTTGGCTACTGGGATGTTCACTTGTGCACTTTAGATCTGGTAGAAGGTCTAAAGCTGCCAGAGCTCTTTGGAGAGGTAGGATACCCACTTTAGAGAGGTAGGGATATGGTCATGGGACACCTTTGGGAGAGGTTAGGTGCCCTTTGGGAGAGGGTAAAGTGCCCTCTGGGATTGTTAAAAAGTAGACATGAATGTGTGCAAAAAGTGCATAAGCCCATTGGAACAGTCAAGATAACTGTTAAGCTGTTAAAGAATTTAAATATCTTGCCCTTTAAATATTAGAAAAAACTGTCTGCAGTGTAAAAAAAAACTGATTGCTATTTCACTTTGTCTGTTGTGCAGCTTCCCTTTGTGAACTGTTTTCTGAGGCTGACCCCCCAGCTACCAGTTCAACAATAAAGCTGTGGCAAGCCGCTTGAGGACTTGTGGGGTTCAGGATCCCAGGCATTCTGTATATCATTCCGACCTCTGGTATTCCTGTTCTGGAAGAATACTCTTGCGCCGATCAGAAGGTCCATGCTGCCAGTCTTATGATCGTGTAGCATTTTTCGTGTAGAGCCTCTTTCCTGGTGCTCTTGGACACCAATTCGAACATCTGGTTTAGCCTCGCATGATGCTCAGCAATCCACTCATCAGCGTGGCCATCTCCAGAAGAATGCTTGATAAGCCCAGGGAGATGTTCCACAGGAAGGGCTGGATCTCTTCCAAATATGAAATAGTGTGCAGAATAGCCCAGGGAGGAACGTCGGCTACTCCTATAAGCAGAGGCCGACTCCGGAAGGTACTCAGGCCACCTTTACTAACATTCAGAAAGTAAATTACACGATTGGTCATGCAGATTACGGTTGAATCGTTCACACTGTCCATTACCCGCTGGGTGGTAGGGGGTCGTGTGGCACTTGTCATACACATTGCAGACCTCCTGCAGGATCTCACTCTCAAAATTGCGCCTTTGTTGGCTGTGGATCCAACATGGGACACCGAAATGGATGAACCGATCACGTACTAACATTCTGGCTATAGTTGAGGCCCTTTAGTCACAGGTGGGAATAGCCTGTGTAGACTTGGTGAAGATATCTGTAAGTATGAGAGCGTGCCCGGTCCCATTACTACTGGAGCTGAGGACCGAAAAATCCATTGCGAGGACCTCCAGAGGCCTAGTGGAAACTAGGGATCCCATGTTGGGGTGAGGCTGCTTCCCTGCTTTGGCCAAAATACACCTTTCACAATTCTGACAGTCGTGATCAATATTGGCAGTAATCCTGGGCCAATAGCCACACTCCCAGGTCAGCACAGTTGTCTTTTCCGATGCTTGGTGCCTTGCCTGATCATGAAACGCTGTTAACACTTGGTGCTCGAGACCAGCAGGCAGGAAGAGTGCCTACATCCCTCTCCCATTCATGAACCAGCCGATAGAGACAGCCAACTTCCTCCCTGGTCCTCTTCCAGCACATTAGCAATTTCCATGTCTGTTTAGATTCCTTCATCAGAAGGCACCAGGCTGGAGGATGTTGGGCTTTCCAGCAGCGAGGGAGACAATCGATGTCTGCATTGACCAGCTGAAGCTGCCCGAGGTCATCTTTTGAGATCAATGGCAAAGGTGGAACTGTACGTGGTTCTACCCCTCTGGATCAGTTTGCATCTCCCTCACAAGTACACTTGGACAAACCCCTGCCCGGATTCTCTGGGGAGTTGCAGTGTGAATGTGGCCATTGGCTTGAGGCACGGACGTGACATCAGCCGTAATCGTCTCTAAATTGGCAAAGGCAGGTTCCCTTCCACGTTCAGTCTTCCGGCTGAGGGCCTCAGCGTTTCCATTACCTTTGCCGGGCCTGCATCTTCTCTGGCGAGGGAGGAGGAATGGAGTTGCGCTGGATGGGGTTACCATACCTGACATCTGTAGTTGTTGAAGGCAGACATTTGAAGTGTCCAGCCCAGTCACAACTTCAGAACCTCCTTGGGGTATCGCTCTGGCGTGCTCGGCTGTGAGGCTTGCTGTGGACATTGGACAGCAAGCGTTTAATTAGTGCATGCTGTGCAACACATGTCTTTTCAGTCTGGGGTCTACATCCCCAAACACATCGACAGTTACCTCCCTAATGGTGGCCTTTTTCCTGGACTGAGGAGCCCAGTCTTTCCCCAAGATCCCGATGATGTGATCCCATGCAATGAAGGAGAACAATTTAGGTTAGTCACTATTAAACCTCCTCAGCTCCATCCGGATGATCCCTCACCACTTCAGCTGGGCGATCCTTCAACTGCATGCCCAAGGGGTCAATTTGAGGGAGCGATCCAGGAGGACGATGCAGTCAACAACTTCACCAGCTCCAGGGATAGGGAGGCCAGGTCCTCTCCTTCAGCTTGCTTGTACTCATAAAACCTCTGTTGCAGCTGCGGCAGGCTACTGCTTCCCCCAAAAACCCGTGCCAAGGCCTCAAAGATCCCCCATGGACATCTTTGGAACATCTGTACCTCTCCTCAGTAATTCCCAACAAGCTTTCCCGCACAGACGCTCCATCACGAACACCGCCTCCCTCTCGATGAGGCCCCTGGAGGCCATGACCAGCTGCGCGTCCTCGATCCAGACCTCGGCCACCAGGTCCTTGGATATCTCCAACCTTCCCCCAAATCTGTGCAGCTTCCTATCTGTCGGCAGGTAGGATATCCATGACGGGATATCCCGTCCATCCCTGCGATGTTAAAGGAGGGCACACCGGATACCTCTTCCTGCTCTTCCTGGTCACTACTTCAACACTCAGTTTTGTCATGTGAAGCCTCAGCCTGGGCTAGAGCTGCGGCTGCTTTGGCCTCCCTCGCTGATGGGGCCAGTTCCAGTTCTTTCAGCATCTGCTCCATCTCAGCCAGGCGCCTTTCCAGTTCGACCACCATGATGCGATGCCTGTGTTGTGGAATCCCACTCCGGACACCAAGATGGAACGTGAGATTCGAGCACACCGACTGCACCAAGGTTATAAAACAGAGATCTTCATTCCACCAGCATCAAATCTTTATAAACATTAATAGAAAAGCTTAACTCAGAGAAGCAAGCTATGTACAATGCACATTCACAGCCAATGCTCCAGATCCGCTAGGATGGCATCGAAAGCTTAACTCCTGATCTCTAATCCGCAGAGGCAGCAATGTTCAGTTGGCGGAGCTCCTGTTGTTAACTTCCCATGACCATGTGACCCAGATTACCTGGTCTCCCAGACATGAAGGGAATCTTCCTCTCCTCAAGGCCTCTCAAACTCAGGGCTGCTAACCAGGTAGCCCACCTACATCTCCAGCAGCTGTTTCCCAGCTCCACTTCCCGGTTCTCTAGCCACCGTCACAGGCTTCAGCCTGCCCCATTCATGGCCTTGGGTCCTCGATACTGGGACTCATCCGTCTTGAACTACTTATCCTGCTCCTTGCGACTGTCCTGCTCTCTCCGCGCTCTCTCTCTCTCTCTATGAAGCTTCTGGCTTCCCCTCCTTCTCCAGCCTGTGCTCTAGGCTTCACACTCTGCCCCTCCCAGCTTGCCGAGGGCATCACTTTATGTCCCGAGGGGGCCTCACAGGACCGACCGAGTTCCCTGCCCAGCATCCTCCTGGGCGGGAAAACTTCTGCTGTCAAGACACAGAGATCCCGCTCGATCTCCTCCACCTACATAAACATATGGATAGTGACATCCTGCAACTCTCACAAAAAAGAGAGAAGAATTTATTAAATTTGCTGCAATCGCCCAAGGGAATTCTCCAGCTAAATTAATTAATGCCTCACACTTCTTCCTTGATGTCAGAAGTACATAAGCCTAAAGCCTTATCTAATTGTGAAATCATTACACAGATGAACACTGTACAATTGCGCCGATGTTTAATGGGCACAATGGGTAATTTAGGCTATGATGTGGTTAAGAAACTAGCTCAAGTTTCAGCCCCTCTGTGTTTACTAAACTGCACAGATGGGGAATGCAATCTGGATTAATGAGGCCTTGTCCTTAAAAGCCTTTTTTTAAAAAATCTTCCTTCAAAAACATAACACAACAGACTGACTTGTGGCAGACATGTAATCGACTAGCCAGATCCACAACCTGTAAAACAGGAAGCTCACTGGTAATGGGGCATGTTAGGACATACATTCATCCCTGTCGACCAGGGGTTGCTGAGAAACATTCTTAAACTAGCAAGTAAGGTGCCTGGGCATAAGCGAGGTTCGCTAATAGGAAGGTTGGAAACAAAGGCAACCTTATGTCGGGATGTTTTCTAACCTACACACAACCTGGCAGTCAGGAATGCCAGGACATGTACACGACCTCCTCACAGAGATGCTGGGACACGTTTGAAATCTGGTAATCAGGAACGCAGGAACTCAAATAGCTTGCCAAAGGAACTGCAGCCTGTGGACATTATCTGTATTAGAGAGAGGGATCGAGGAAATGGTAGATTTTGATAGCGAGAGATGTACATGTCGGGTGATGGAGATGCTGAGATGCAGAGTGAGAGAGAAGACACTGAGCAAGAGAGAGAGAGGGAATGAGGAGGTGGAGGAGGGAAAAGGGTGAGAATGAATCATAGAAATGTAAACACTTACAGCATGGAAAGAGGCCATTTGGCCCATCAGGACTGTGCTGGTTCTTTGAAAAAGCAATCGTGTTTAGTCCCAACCCTCAAGTTTGCTCATCCTCAGGTGTCTGTCCCGTTATGAAAGTATAATAATAATCATAACATTTTTCTATTTTATTGTAAAGTAGGTTTATAGGTGAGAGTATAGTTGGGTCTCTCTGTGATTTAATTACATTTGGAATCAGGTGGACTGCAAGTTTGGAACTATCAAAAGAAGCTAGGTGTAGAAATGCACTTGAAATACTAATGAGTAAACATGAATGCTGTCTTAGCATGTAAGGTGTGAAAATAATTTTCATTTTTAGATAAATTAAGGGATTGTTTGGATTTCAAAGAGATGTTAGTCTGTTTACAACTAGCCAGATAAGCAAGGCTAAGGAGTGTGCTTGTTTTTCCCAAAGGCTACTGACAATATTGGCAACGTGAAAGATTTTTATATTATGAGAAAGATATAGTTTCAAAGAGAAACGGAAAAATAGAATTTACATATTAAAGAGAAAGAAACAGATATAAAGGAGAATGAAAGGCTTTGTGAGGAGAGGGCCATGTAAGATCTAACAGGAGTGTGAGAAACAGCCTTCAAGAAACTTCCAACCATTGTGCATAAGTCTGCTCTGTCCAGAAACTGAAGTCAGGGAAAGCCATTTGGAATTCCACTGTAAGTGGGTACTGTGTTAACTTGCTGGCTTTGTTTTAAATTTAAAATTTATTTTGGACTGTTGCTTAAAGTGGGTGTGTAACTGGGAGTCAGGCTAATTAGGAATTTTAGGAGTTGGTATAATATTAAGTAATTGTAGTCTTAAGTATGTGCTTGAAATCTTTTATTTTGTTAATAAATATTTTAATTTAACTTATAAAAATCTCTGACGGCCTTAGTGGACTCATTGTTTCTGAATTCAGTGCACACATCTTCTCGTAATAAATACAAATTGCAAAACCATTGTGATAGCATGGCCAAGTTTCCCATGTGGATTTGATCCATCTGGCACACATCATCTGCCACATCATAACGGTCCATTGAGCTAATTTATGGAATCAACCTCCACTACCTTTTCAGGTCATGCGTTCAGATCCTGCCAATTCTCAGAATGAAAACATTTCTCCTTATCTCCCCCTCTGGATCATTTGCCAATGTTTTTAAATATATGACCCTATGGTTATTAACCCACTCAACAGAGGCACATTATTTCACTATCAACTCTCTCAAAATCTCTGATTACCTGGAAAACCTTTAGTAAATCACCTCTTAACCTTCTCTGTTCCAAGGAGAAAAACCCTAACTTTTCCATCCTTTGAGAGAGAGAGAGAGAGAGACAGAGAAAGAAAGAGAGAGAGAGAAAGAGAAAGAATGAGGGAAAGTAAAACACACGACTGAGAAAAGAAATGAACATAGTGAAGCAGAAACATCAAGTCCTCAAGACAGGCTGTTCTAGGATGCTATCAACATTGCTCATAATCAACTCCCTGCATTCTGTCCATCCCTGTGACCTCCTCCAGCCTCACAAGCCTCTGAGGTAACTGCACTCCTCTAATTCTGGCCTCTTGAGCACCCTTGATTTTAACTACTCCGACATTGGTGGCTATGTCTTCAGTTACTGAGGCCCTAAGCTTTGGAATTTTCTCCCTAAACCTCTCCGTCTCTCTATCCCCCTTTAAGACGCACCTTAAAAACCTACCTCTGTGGCTGAACATCTGTCCGCGCAAATCCTTACGTAACTCGGTGTCAACATTTTGCTTTACAACTCGCCCGGGAAGCTCCTTGGGGTGTTTCATTCCGTCACAATTAAGGTGCTATAAAAATACAAGTTGTTGTTGCTTCAACAAAGCTCCAGTTGAAACATCCATCTGTAAAACCATTAGCATGAACAGCCACTGGCCACCAGCAGTAAATGGTTGGTGAGTGACATGCACGATGCATTTATTGCTGGTTTGAAATAAGCTTTTTAAAAGTTGGCACAATGAGACATCCTCTGTACTGGAGCAGAGTGCATGGCTTATAACACCAAGTGTACCAATCAGTGTCAACACTTGCTCCTTTATTGCAATCTATCTACAACACAATGACTTGACAAAGTATTATTTGAGAGGGATATTTTTAGTCCACAGTACCAACCATCGGCTGTTTCCCTCAGCTCGTCTTTTTTAAACAAGTGACCGTATATACTGTTATTAGCAGCTATTTTTCCCTGTGATACTCTTTTTTCATTGAATCACTTACCCCTTAAAACCAGTGATCTCTCGTCATTCAGATAAACACAAATACAGTTCACTGATTCAAGCACACTTCAAGTAAACATTAAGCTAATTTCTCAGTTGATGACCAGGTTATGGACAATGCTCCTGTTCATCTAATCGATTACCTGGATGTGTACGTTAACATCTCGAAGGTGTGTTGCTTCTCTGCAACACACCCACCCACCTTCCTCTGCTGCCAGAGTGGACAACCTCGCATCTTCCCACATTACACTCCATCTGCTAAATTTTCTCCCACTCACTTTTTAAAAAAATACTCTTTCATGGGATGTGGGCATTGCTGACTAGGCCAGCATTTGTTGCCCAGCCCTAATTGCACTCGAGCAAGTGGAGGTGAGCTGCCTTCTAGAACTGCTGCAGTCCATGTGGTGTAGGTACACCCACAGTGCTGTTAGTGAGGGAGTTCCAGGGTTTTGACCCAGCGGCAGTGAAGGGACAGCGATATAGTTCCAAGTCAGGATGGTGTGTGGCTTGGAGGGGAACTTGCAGATGGTGGTGTTCCCATGTGTCTGCTGCCCTTGTCCTTCTAGATGGTACAGGTTGCAGGTTTGGGCGGTGCTGTTGAAGGACCCTGGTGAGTTGCTGCAGTGCATCTTATGTATGGTACACACTGCTGCCACTGTGCATCGGTGGTGGATGGGGTGCTCATCAAGTGAGCTACTTTCTCCTGGATGGTGTCGAGCTTCTCGAACGTTGTGGGAACTGCATTCATCCAGGCGACTGGAGAGTATTCCACCACACTCCTGACTTGCCCTTGCAGATGGTGGCTTTGGGGAGTCAGGAAGTGAGTTACTCACCTCAGAATTCCCAGCCTCTGACCTGCTCTTGTAGCCACAGTATTTATATGGCTAGTCCAGTTCAGTTTCTGGTCAATGGTAACCCCAGGATGTTGATAGTGGGAGATTCAGCAATGGTAATGCCATTGAATGTCAAGGGGAAATGGTTAGATTCTCTCTTGTTGGAGATGATCATTGTCTGGCCCGAATGTTCCTTGCCACTTAACAGCCCAAGCCTCAATATTGTCCAGGTCTTGCTGCAAATGGACATGGACTGCTTCAGTATCTGAGGAGTCATGAATTGTGCTGAACATTGTGAAAACATCAGCAAACATCCCCACTTCTGACCTTCTGATTTAGGGTATGTCATTGATGAGGCAGCTGAAGATGGTTGGGCCTAGGACACTACCCTGAGGAGCCCCTGCAGCGATGTCCTGGGACTGAGATAATTGACCACCAACAACCACAACTATCTTCCTTTGTGATAGGTATGACTCCAGCCAGTGGAGAGTTTTCCTCATTTTCCCCATTTACTCCAGTTTTACTAGGGCTTCTTATTATTACACTTGGTCAAATACTACCTTGATGACAAGGGCAGTCACTCTCACCTACCCTCTTGATTTCAGCTCTTCTGTCCATGTTAGTACCAAGGCTGTAATGAGGTCAGGAGTTGAGTGGCCCTGGCAGAACCCAAGCTGAGTGTCACCGAGCAAGTTATTGCTGTGTAAGTGCTGCTGTCAACAACATCTTCCATCGCTTTGCTGATGATCGAGAGTAGATTGATGTGGCAGTAATTGACCGGATTCGTCGTGCTTTTTGTGGACAGGAAATACCTGGGCAATTTTCCACACTGCCTGGTAGGTGCCAGTGTTGGAGCTGCACTGGGACAGCTTGGTTAAGGGTGAGGCTAGTTCAGGAGCACAAATCTTCAACACTGTTGCCAGAATGTTGTCAGGACCCATATCATTAACCAGCTATATTCCATTACAGACTCTTTGTATCCTCCTCACAGCTTGCTTTCCTGCCTATCTTTGTATCATCAGCAAATTTGGCTACAATACAGTCAGTCCCTTCATCCGAGTCATTATTATAGATTGTAAATAGTTGAGGTCAAAGCACTGATCCCTTTAGCACTTCACTCATTACAGTTTGCCAACCTGAAAATGACCCATTTATCCTCATTCTCTGGTTCCTATTAGTTAAGCAATCCTCTATCCCTGCTGATAGATCGCCCCAACACCACAAGCTCTTATTTTGCACAGTAACCTTTTATGTGGAACTTTATCGAATGCCTTCTGGAGATCCAAATACATTACGTCTGCTAGTGCCCTTTACTACTGGTAGCTGCATTATTTCCCTGTTAACAGTGGACGGTTTTGTACTGTGTATGGTCACTATGCAACACGAGAAACAGCAATCAAAAACTAATTGTTATAATTCAAAACCCAGAAAGATTAGCTTGTCCAGCCTAGGCATGTGTAGGTTTGAAATGGGTATGTACATGTGATCTCACTCTTAAAAGTAGGCTGGCCAGGGCTCGTCAGGGCAGGGGCTGTGTTCTTAATGAACTGTTAGGAGCAGAATGTGAGAAGTTAGTTGCTGACGTCATTTCACCAAGGAATCGCCCTAATAGGCTCCTCACAAAAAACTGCATCAACCTTTTGCAAGGACTTGGCAGATTTTAAGCACCCAATGGGTCATATATAAAGCAGCATTCACCATCCCTGTGCACCTGCTTTGGTTGGTTTATGCATCTGAGGCTTTTCCACGAATAATCCGTTTTGACTTGGATTGAGCAGTCAGCAATTCCCACTAAGCAAAATTTCTCACATGTGCTCCTCTAGATCTAGGTAGGGTAAGGTAAATTAGCCATAGCCTATGAGGGGCCATAGGCATCTCCCTCTATGAGAGAGAGGGACAAGAAGTTATATAATTTGAGGGACACTCCTCTACATCAAGGCAAGGAGGCAGGCTTCCATGAACTCCCACAGCCGGTATGGGGATTGAACCCACACCTCTGGCATCATTCTCTAACCAACTGGAGAGCCCATCAGCATATCGTCTCTGTTTTAGACTGGTATCTATCATTGGACCACTACAAACTTACAAACATTTACCCAAAAGAGTTGGGACTATCATCTAACTACAGAGATTGGTTTTATAACAATCGGTGCATTGAAATATTGTGCTACAGGCTCACTGGTGGGGTTAAGAAAGAAGTTTTATCAGCCCCTAGGGACAGGCTGGGTTGCAGGAGGGCTGGGAAAATAGTGCAGGAGGATGTTGGGGACATGCCTGAACTCTCCCTGCTGCCATGGCATTTTACCAGCAGCGGGCAAGATGGCATGGGTCACCTGCCTGGAATCCAATCAAGCCACTTAAGTGATCAATTATGGGCCACCTCCTGCCTCCACAGGCAGTTTGCCAATCAGTGCATAACAAGCTCCCACAAACAGCAATGAGATAAATGACCAGATAATCTGTGGGTTATAGCAACTCATGACATATTGTGTCCCCCCCCCAAATCTGCATGAACAACACATTACAAATATGCTTTAATGAAACAAGAATACAAATGAATTATCAACGCCAACTCACTTCACACTCCAGTGAAATCCATCTCACCTCTGGGTCATATTTACTCTCAACTTTTCATGAGTTTTAAGTAAAAAAACCTTCCTCTCTCTCTCTCTAGGTTTTTCATATTATTTCTTTTTCTGCTGTTCTCCCCAACTAACTGTGGGCTGATACACCGTCACGGACGGGATAATTATATTTCTGTTGTGCAGTGCAAGAACTATTCCTGTGTCAAATCCCTCGGCAGTGTTACCATCTCCTCACGGCCTCACCCCTCCCTCTCTCCCTCCCTCCGTACCTCCTCCAATCTTGCAACTCCCCCACCTCCGCCATTAGCCAGCAGAAATTTTGTTTTCCTCTGTGGTTTCTTCCCCATCCTCCCCTTGCTATCAGCCCAACATTGGCGACTAGGCCCTCAGGTGTCTAGGCCTGATGTTCCGGAACTCCCTTCTCAAACCGAATAGACAAAAATCCAGGTAACTGGCTCATCAAAATCTTTGCGACGTGCCCCTCGGTCAATTAAAATGGGAGACAAACCTGCCTTAATGAGGCGAAAGACAAAACCAGAAGTTTCTCGTGGTTCTTGCTGAATAGGGAGCACGCAGGCCAGCCAGCTCCTCAGCAATTAAGGATCAGTGCTCCCATCCCGCGTGGCTATAATGAAAGGTAATTTGTTGAGTGCTCTGGTCCTATTGTGCCTACAAAAGGCTGTACATCTGTTGTACGGACTGGTGAAGGGGAAGCCATATTTGCTCTCGAGTCTGCTGCTCAAGCTTGCCTTTCGCATGCTGCTCATTAGAGGCACTTGAGAAGGAAGATGACTCACAAATGCTGCAGTAAGCGCTGACAGCTAAATCCTGTGTTTTGAAGGAAGGAAGGGTTTGAAGTGACAGGCCATCACTCAGATGACGGCCCCTTCCATTCCAATTATTTTAACACCATGTCGAGCGCCACAAAGGGTCGTGCGCTGCGAGTGACCCGTGGCCCCTGAGCAGTCTCAGGCTTCTGCTCGTACGTCCACAAACCCAGCGAATCACCGGGCCAGGACGCCTTCTATTTTTATTCATTCTCAGGACACGGGCGCTGCTGGCAAGGCCGGCATTTGTTGCCAATCCCTAGACGCCATTGAGGAGATGGCAGCGGTGGACCACGTTCAATGGAAATTTAACTCTCTCGTGTCAAAGAAAATATGATTTGGAAAATACAGGATGTTTGTTTGCTGGTTATTAATTGCAGAATTAAATTGGATAGATTGCCATAAGTGAAGTCACCACACGATGCAACGCAAGTGTATTTGCACTGGCTCCTCATTGGTGCACAGTTTTGAATGAAGGGTTCCTTTACCTTTTCATGTAACAATCCAACCTGGGTCTGATGCTGAGAAAGAGGATCATTGTGTACCATGCCGGGGGTGGGGGGGCAATTTCTATAAGTTGCACATTATATCTGTCCAATGCATTCCCATCTCTGAGTGAGCATACTCGAAGCAAGGTCTCATTAGCATGAGCTACCTGCCTAACAGTGGCAGGTAACCAATTAGTGCCCACTTGGGTTCAAGTTGGTGATACTGCCGGGATCTTCCTGATGGCGAGTGGGGCCCTCCACTGAGGCTCAGTCCCAGCAGAAGATGACTTCCTGGTGGCAGGCCGGGTTGAGGCCTGCGAAGCCTCCTCTAAGTTAGCCCCCACTCTCCCATTGCCTGGAGTCAAGGCCAAAAGAGGGCCACAGCTGCAGCTGCAGGCCACCGTGTGCAGGGATTCCCCCTTCCATAATGATGGCCTGACAGCTGTGGTCACACTTAATTTTGAAATATTCTGAAGGCTTCAAAGGATGGAGGTGCCCTCACGGTCTCCCACCCACACGGGCAGTACTAAACTGCCCTGGTGGGACTGCTGGCCACCAACGGCCTCACATGCTCTGATTGGCTTCTTATCCTGCACTGGGTCCGCTTGCCTAATTGGATGGGGGCTCCTGGAGGAGGAGGCCTGTTGATTGGTGACCTCCGGGAGGGTCGCGCAGCCAGGCAGGACCCAGACACCCTCAGGGTCGAGGCCTGGAAATGGGTCCGGCCTGTGTTCAAAAACAATGTTGGTTCGAATCCGCCCGAATGTCTGTTTGCAGTGAGGCTCCTCACGAGCAAAATTATGCCACTTCATCTGCTCCTTGGTGACTATTTGGCAACTCGCGGGCAAATGATCCACCCAATGTTGGAAAGAAATGCACCCTTCTTTTGGAAAGTCTAAATGAGCGGAGCGACCTTGGCGTATGAGTAAACAAATCCTTAAAGGTGACCAAGCGAGTTGAGAAGGTGGTTAAAAAGCACATTGATCACCTGAGTTTATAAATAGGAACAGAAGATGAAAGCAGAGATCATGCTAGAACTTTACCAAGTGCTAATTAGGCCTCAGCTGAAGTATTGTGGATAACTCTGTGCACCATGCTTCTGGAAAGATGCAAAGGCCCAAGAAGAGATTCAGGGGATGTTTACCAGGATGTTACCAGGGACAACGGACTTCAAAAAATGGAGATATTGGAAAAGTTTGGACTGCTCTCCTTGAAACAGAGAAGGTTAAGAGATTAACTAAGAGGATTTCAAGATGATGAGAGGTTTTGATAAGAGTAGAGAGAGAAAAAACTATTCCCCCTGGTGAGTGGGTTATCCATTTAAAATCATTGGCCGAAAGATCTAGAGCCAAAATGAAGAGAATTTTTTTTCCACTGAGGGTTGTCAGGGTCTGGAACATTCTCCCTCAAAGGGTGGCAGAAGCTGATTCCATAAATAATTTTAAAAAGGTGACAGGTGAGAATTAGGAATTTATATGGCCATGGACAAATAGAGGGGATGTGGGACTATGAACCACCGCTCTTTCAAAGAGATAGCACAGGCACAATGGACTGAATGGCCTCCTTTTATGCTATAATTTTTCTTTAATGATCTACCACAAGTGAATATTCCCTTGAGACACACAAACTCATATAAGCCCAATGACTCTACAAATGTGTTTGCTACACAACATTTCTGGTTGATTTAACAAAAAAAAAATTCTCTGTGAGACATGAGTTTGTTGCCCAAATATTCCCTTTGGTCCCCGAATGCCATAGGCACAAAGGAAAGATTATATTGTCCATTAACCAGGCCCAAAAACTATTAACCTTTCAATCGTTCATTCCCTCGCTATACTGTTCTCTTTCATTTTTTTTTCACACATTATCTGACTCTCCAGGCAGTCTTTACCACACATTCGCCTCTGCCTAAGGGAACACACAATCTGTAGCTTAAGTCCATCCACCTGCCTTGGCTCCATATCCTTTTGCAGCCTTGGCTTTTTGTGGGCATGAGCTCCACATTTCTACCTTTTAAGACATGCTTCCTAACTTCCCTCCTAAATAGCCTGGCTCTGACCTTACGATGTGCCCCCTTGTCTGAGTAAAGTAGTTAAATTTAAACTGTTCACCTTCCCTTTTTAAAACAGTGGCTTGTGCCCTGTAGATGTTTCATATATAATCAGGGCTCTATTTATCCATTCCCTTGAAGGTCTTCAACACCAAAGTCATATCTCCCCCGAGCGTTTTCTTCGCCAGAGTTAACAATCCCAGGCTCTTCGAACTCTTTGACGGGTCAGCTGCCTTAAACTAAGCATCTATTTGCTTGTTCTTTTCTTCATTCCTTCAAACGTCTGGATATTCTTGCAGTATCCTGGCTAAAATTGCGAAGAGTGCTCCAGGTGTGCACCGTTAACTTGTACAAACTCATCAACACCCCCTGGTACTTGTATAACCAGAAGGAGAGAGCAAATCTCAAGATCTGGTTAGTTTTCCTTAAACTGCCAGAAACTGTACTGTTCCCGTATTGAGTTACGTACCATTGCTGCCCAAACCTTCTCCTGTCTCCTGTAGCCTAGGTGCATTTAGGTTATATTTTTACTGCTCATTACCCATCCTTAGTCTTTATTGCTTTCAGCCTGCCTTCCCAACCCCTCCAATTGCTTTGTACTTTTCTGCTGCTTCCTTGTCATTTTTTGTGCACCCCTCAATTTGATGTCTTAAAGCCATTTTAAACAGCGACGTGGAATATTTTAGATGTTGATTTTAAATAAAGCACTCTGTTTAGATTTCTAGATCTGGATGAGACTTATTGATCACAATATCCTCCGTCCCAAAGCATAGAGATTTTAGAGCTGCTATGTGTCGGATTGACTGACATGACGGTACCCGAGACACAACCAATGAGTAGTTATGTGGAGTTTGCCCTTCTACTCAAGGCATAAGGGTAGCCACTTTTGCACTTTGATATTACGGGCTGGATTTTTGCTAATGCGGCAGGCAGCTTGAGTTGGGAAATTTTCCAACTCGGCAGGCCCATCTCCATATAAATTGCCTCACACGCACTATTTTCGCTCCAAAAAGGTGAGGCCGGGATAGAGTCTGGAAGCGCTTCAGATGCAGTCACGGAGATGGGCGAGCGCAGAGGTGGGCCTTCTAACCAGCCCATCTGGCAACTGTATTAACAGAAACAGATGGCCAGGCATCTGTTTCTCCAGGTGACCTTATTATGAATGCTTGGCTAAGCTCCAATTCTCACTAATGGAATCAACTCAGCAGGAGTCTGTTTACCCACGACGAAGAGGAGTGTTGGCTTTGATTAACTGACATCATTACAAAGTTATACAAAGTTTTCCTTCTTTGATCTGTTTTTTCAATATCTGTATGTTTTTTTGGGCAGGATTAAGAGGTATGTAGTGGGGTAAAGCTCCTGTTATTAAAACTATGAATGGCTCTGCCTGATTGACGCTTTTATTGAGGTATAAGAGCAGCAGTTTTATCCAAAGCAGATTTCTGAATGGGTGTTTTTTTCATGACTTGCTATTGTTATTGTATGGCGTATTGGTTCTGTATTGGGGTAAGTGGACATGGAGGATGCAAGGGGCATGGAAGGAGCATGGAGGTGGCATGGGTAAGAGCTTTTACACTTACCCTTCAAAAAGGTTCCCAAATCCAGACTATGGTTCATGACTCCTCTGAGGGGCCGTGAACTACGAGTCCTCAAGTAGCTGGCCCGACTCCCACGGATTTTTTTTTGGGGGGGCGGGGAATGAGATACAGGCTCACTACCCACACCCTTATCCCAATCCACCAAAAACAGCCAGCACCAGGAATAGGGGTGGGAATCCTGGAAACAGGACACACCCTCCATTTTTAAAGGCCTCCAGAGTTGGCCTGACTCGGCTAAAATCTGGACCTACATTGGCATATGTCAAGCCTTGCTCATATTGAATAAAATATAACCACTGTTACCAATAGCGGTTATCACCTCGAATCACTTCCAAACTTGAGAATAAGGGGTTGATTCTGATACCCCAAATTCCAACACAGTGTAACATCGAGTTATCACACTGCCACACACTTACAATCCTACAAAAGGCTGCATTGCCCAATTCCTTCAATGAGAGTTGGGGTCTACCAAATATAATCCTTACACCATTTGCTTTTGCTGCTCTCTGACTCCAGAGGGTACATGGTATTCATCGAGCACAATCCGCATACTCAAATTAAAACAGGGGTTCCATCTCAGACACAAATTCATTAGGATCTACCATTTTCTTGCTTTATTACTGCCATTTTGAGAACATTGCACAACAAGGAGTGGGGCTTAAGGTAGGAGAAGTAACATATTCTGAGAAAGCAGCCTCTGGTTCTGGAAGTGTGATAATTCTCCCTTAGGAAATGTGGATGGTTATGGCTGCTCATAAATAAGAGTTTAATAATAATAAGATTGACTAGATTTGACTAATAAGATTGGATAATAATATTGTTTTGTTATGTTCTTGTGAGAGAAGGGGGTCATTCAGCTCTGTCCAATTGCTCTGTCAGCTAAATACTGTTTCCATACTGAATCTGACAGTTCTCAGTAATTTCCTTCACCAACTCATGCTTATGCATCAGGCAACCTCTTGCTGAAATAGGACTCAGTCCAGAAACGCCTTGGAAATTGGTCCAGTCTTTAATGCACCAGGTGCAGCCTATCTCAACTTCAACTACACAACTTATTACGTCAAATTTGACTCATCGCTCCATATCTCAATCTCAAGCTGCCTTTCCCTCTAGCGAGTTTAGATTTAAGGGGGCAATCATACAGCTGATGAATGCCAGTGGGGCTGCTCCACATCGCATTCACAGCAATGGAAGGCAAAAGAACCTCCAGGACTGGCGTCAGGAAGCACTTCTTCCGATGAGAGTGACTCAGACCCGGAAACGGCTACTGGCGAGTGGGTGGAGACAAAGGCCAGAATATTCCCAGTCCCGTGGAGACTTAGGAGGCAGGGAGGGGTCTAGGAAAATCGCACAGGCAAAAAAAAGCATTGGACTGCCCCCCCCGCCTAAAATGCTCCTTGTTTCTCCTGGAAGTGGGCACACAGCGGTAACCCACCCGGCGGCAGCCGGAACACAATTAAGGAGTCACCTAATAGCAATTATTGCAGCAGCACAGCAATTTTGTCAGCGATGCATGGGGCCCCATGCTGTGTCCACAGCCCAGCAAGTGAAAGGTGAGGGCTGCACAACAGGAGGTCAAGGCTGCGTTACAGCTGATGGAGGTCAGAATATGGCAAGGCTGCTATCTTCCCATGCCCAGCCTTTTGCCATTGAGTGTGGAATTCCTGGAGATGGATGTCTCTGATCGTCTTGGGCCTGATGGCATCTAAGCTGCTCCTCTGGTGCTGTGGGTGGCTCCAATGCTTCCCTGCCTGCCCTTCCTGCTTCCCTGCCGCTTCTGCTGCTTGGGCCTCCTACTCGTCGCACAGTGAGGGCTGCCACTCTCCCTTGCCATGGGTCATCCTGTCTGCAGTTCCCGCCTCTGGAACCTGCCTGCTGTCCCTAATTGGTCAGTGAACGTGGTGGCAATCTACTGATTGGCCGCCTCCTGTAAAATTTAGTCGGTAGGCTCATTGCCACCTCAATTGGGTTCATGACACTGAAATGTTGAAATGTCCGCGATGTCATGTTCCCAGGCTCGTGGCAAAATTCAGCCGAAAATTTCTAGAATCCTTCCAACAACAATTTATATAGTGCATTTAATGTAATAAAACACCCCAAAGTGCTTCACAGAGCCTTATAAAACAAATTATGACACCAGGGCACATAAGAAGGTGTTAGGTCAGATGACCTAAAGCTTGGTCAAAGAAGTAGGTTTAAAGGATGGTCTTAAAGGAGGAAAGCGAGGGAGAGAGGCGGAGAGAAGTAGGGAGGGCCCAGGCCACTGGAAACACGGCTACTAATGGTGATTAAAATCAGGAATGCTCAAGAGGCCAGAATTAGAGGAGTGCAAATATCTCAAAGGGTTTTGGGGCTGGTGGAGATTGCAGAGATGGGGAGAGGCCGAGGCGATTCCAGAAGCCATTAGGTAATATAGTTTGTAGGGGGAATCATAGGGTAGTATGGGAGCATGAGCCAGATGGGCTCAATGGCCTCCCTGGCTATCCTTATCTCACTCCATAGCTCATAGCTCTAAAATCTGGGTATGTCATCCCGATTCACCTTCTTTGTCTGCTTCCCATTGTTCTTATCCTGACCACTAAGACAGTGCATGTTGTCTCACTAATCACTTACGGAGTCTGAGTGTCACGTCAGGAAGGAGTTTGTCTTCACCACCTGGGCAGTAATCTTTATTGAATCTGCCTGATCTTTCTTCTATTGATTTTTGTGATACAGCACGAAACACGCTCCCCTTTTGGTCACAAGAATCTACCCTGATAATCTAAGGATCGACATATGCCCATCATTCAGTTTGGCTTGCAACTCATTCCTTTTTAAGGTGGGAGAAGAATTCCATTCTTTACGTGAAGAATGGGTTTCCTGGGCCCTTGGTTTATGGTGTGAGGGGTTAACTGCCTGACTTAACCAATCTTTTTGAGGACCACTTATATGCTGTTCAGCTACATAATTCTTCTTTTTCCCCAGCTAAACCTGGGAGAAATTGCAGGCCTGGACTCTCATCTGCTCCCCCAACCCAGCCGTCAGATTGACCGGCTTCCCTTCCCCTGTAAGCGTTATGTATGCAGAGCAGGCTCCAGGGAGCAGTTCCCCTAATAATTGGGAGCCTGTAACTAGAACCATAGGAAGATCCATAACTGCAGCTCCTGAAAAAGCAAGGCCCAATTAATGGAGCCACACTCCTTAAAATTGAGGCTAGTTTACTGTTAAGGCCTCCGAGTCATCCTCAGGGTACACTTCCTCAAGGGAGGGTCAAAAAGGGGGTAACTGAGGGCTTCTGCCACTGTTCCAGGCATCATTGCAACCTCTCTCCTCATGGTCCCTGGGGCAGTGGAAACAATGATGGAAGGCAGGAAAATGGGGTGGCTGCTGGACCTATTCCCCACTGTACTTTGCATGTAGCAGTGGGCGGGCTTGGGACAGTCCATAGCCATTCCAGTGAAGCGGGGAGTGGGGTGAGAACTAATGCCGGTTGTGATGAAGAGGCCCATCTTCCTCACCAAATCCACCAATAATCTGCTCGATTGAGGGCAGGATCACTTTGCAAAGTCCAGGCCATATTGTAGGTGCTGTAAAGAATCATCGAGTACAGTTACCTTTTCATATCAGTACTGCAAAGAAGGGTCTAGACCCAAGACACTAACTTTTCTTTCGACAGATGCTAAATGACCTATGTATTTCTAGAATCCTTTTCTCTTTTCAGAGATCCAGCACTTACAGTTTTGTTCCTCTTTCTAGTGAAGTATCTGCAGATCAGTTAAGCACCAGGTTTCTTTCGTCAAATCTCAATGGTCTTGCATTGCAAAGTCTAGTGCTTCTCGAAAGTCAATAGCAGGCAACGAGAGAATTAGATTTTCAAATGTTGCTAATCTTGCAACCTTGGAGGTCTTGTGGCTCAGTCAGTAGTGTCCCTGCCTTGGTGTCCAAAGCTCCAGGTTCGAGTCCCACTTCAGGACTTGTTGCCCTTGGAAGGACCCAACCATTAGTGTGAGCAAGCCAGCGTCTATCAGTGCTGGTCCCCAGCCCTGATAAGTGGGGAGGGTTAGTGGCAGAACAGGAGTCTGGCTTTAAAAACGGCCTGCCAAATCCAAAATCTGATGGTTTATATGAAGGTGATTAACCAGCATTGTGGCGACCCCATGTAACATGGGGAAAGAGAGAGAGAGAGAGAACTAAGTTTACAGCCTCTTCCTCGCTAAACTCTTCACGAGTTCAGGACAAGCCACAGTCTCATCTGCATGATGAGCTGCACTGAAATCTTCCACAGAGTAGAAAAAAAACCTGATTTGCCTCCACGTGATCTCATTTTTAATAAAGGTCACCTCATTGGAATCCAGAATGAATGTTTCTCCATGAATAACAAGGAGCTTCTGCACAGCAAATGCAATTGCCCTAAAACTGTTAACTACCTCGTGCTGTGCTGATGTACCCCAGAGTCTCGATGCAGCTACAAATTCTGATAGCATAAACCACAGGAGCAATCAGCAGCAGCATCCACTCATCTCACAGGCCACCAAGAGGGCTGGATGGCTCTTTATAAACACAGATGACTGACTAAATATCCCATGTGTCTTGAATGCCATTAAACAATGTGCACCTTTGGGAATTGCTGCTTCATCTCTTCCTGTGTCACTGATGAAGATCTAATTTGCAGCAATGGAACCGGTAGCATCTTGAACCCCAGCTGTCGCTCAGACCAAATGCTATTCTGACTGACAGTCACATGATCACAAGAGACTTCATTCCCCCCCTCTCTCTCTCTCCATGATATAACTTTGTGACGCCGATTTGGGAAGATGCAAAATGGTGTTATGGTGAGCGGCATGCCACAGAGAGGGCTGTTTCTTCTTTACCTGCCTGCCTGCCTCCCTCTCTGCCATAGGGAGTGAGTAGTGCAAGTGAAGTTCTCCCAGCGAGGCCCCACAACCAGGGGTGGGACACTTCGTCTGCATGGGCTTCTCCATGGTCACAACAGTTGGCACGCACACTACTTCAGAAGGCACATAGGCTCAGTATCTCAGACAAACCCAGTCCATTACATTTGATCAGCTCTCTCCCTGCCCACAAGCCCCACCACTCCCAACAGAACTTACTCTTCTGTGAATTAAATAAATCGTGATCACACTCTTGTCCTACTGCACGCCCCAAACTGTTACCTTTCCATCCCCTCCCCGAGATGCCTGGGAGCCTGCCATTGATCACCCATCCATTGTGTAAAACATCCCACGACAAGATGGCATCATAACTGGTACCAGCCTGGTACTAATAAAAGACCACAAAGGCTCTTTGAATATTTTGTTGCTGAATTTCCTTTTGCTATTTTCTCACCTCCAGTGACTCTGGCGGTTGAAAGTTGGTAGCCAGTGATTTCTACAGCCGGGACTGTAGTCTGATCCATTACGCTAGTCTTACTTTCACTGTTCTAAGGTCTCTGTGGTTGGAGCAATGAATCCAACACTGACATCCAGTAAACAAGAGATCACATACAAACTTGGTGAATCTGATCTTCATTCAGCCCATAAGTGCTATTGGTTGGGATTTCGCAATAACCGGGCAAGCCTTGACGTTGGGATCAAATTGGGGTCCAGAGTCAGCACAAGCCTGTGGCGGGACCGATTTTTTTTCTGGAGGCAGTGTCCTAATTGGCTGCCTCCAGGCCCATCATTTAATTAAGGACAGGGGAAGGGAGCACCATGCCCTTAGCCCAGGGAGCCAGCAGCTCAGATACCTCATCTGTGTCACCGACAGGTGGCCACTGCTGAGGCACTAAGGATAATGGGAGGGTGCCTCCATCTTGAGGTGCCCTCACACAGGGGGGGAAAAAGTTCATCTTTTTTGCCGGGCCCAAGAGTGGAAGCCCTGAGTTGGGAGGGAGAATCCACCATCAGTGGCTGTGTTGGAGGTATTGGGTGGGCCAGAGCTGCTTATGGCGCCCTCCTTGATCCATGGGGCCTCTGGCTCTGATGGCCCATTGCCCCCTTCCCAAACGGCTCTCCTGCATTTGACCTGCAAGCAACCCTCCTGTTTCCCAGCCTGCCACCTAAGTCACAAAGGATCTCACAAGTAGAATGAGTGCAGAGAACACTGCGTGTACAAATGCTTGGGGTTTAAACAGACTTGTATTTACATCATGTCTCATCACACTTCTCAGACCCGTCACAAAACACTGCGCAAACAAATATTTTGATTGACTGCTCCTTCTTCCATAGGTAATTATGAGAATTATTTTATGTACAGCAAGTTCTTACGAACAACAGTGGGATGAACCGTCAATTAACCTGTTTCATTGGTGTTGATCAAGAATGAGGGTCAGGGTATTGGGCAAACTCTGCCTTTTGAATAGCACCTCAGGGTCTTTTACACCCATCAGGTACAGGTAAACAGGACCTTGAGTTAATGTTTCATCCTCCAACAATACAACCTCACCTTCCTTCAGGACTGCACTAGAATGCCAGCCTAGATCTGAGACTTGAACTTACTTCTTTCTGACCCAACTGAGTCAAAGGGATAATTCTGGAGAATGTAAAAAAAAAGACAGGCAGGGGATGTGCCCAACGTCCTGATATTTTATTCCCTCCCTTGCCCAAAGTACCACCTCATGATGGATATAGTTTGATTGCACTATGCCCTCTCAGGAACTCATTTCAATTGCATTCTTAATGCAAGGCAGTGAATTTTTGGCTGGCTCTCCGATCATCAGGGCATCACAATCAAACCAAACTTTCTACTCAATCCTTGCACAGATGCCACTACCCCCACCCCAACTTCGTCCAGCAGTAGTCGCTGGTCTGTGGCTCAGTAGCCATCAGATAGCACTGGACGAGCCAATTTGATAATGTCACTGTTAGATTGCATAGGTTTGCTATGTCCATAAGACACAAAAAGAAACCTAAAACTGTATCGGAACTTTATTTATTTTTTTGCTATTTTTAAAATGGGCTTTCTGCTGAACCAAAAAGAGGGCTGCTACAAGTAACATGACCACAGGATTGGCCCTTTGTTATGGAAGCTACCAGCAGGAGTTACAAGAACAAAAGAAACCTCCTCACATCATCGTGGAATCTCACACCCAATTATAAGGACATTATATTCACGAAAGTAGGGGACTCATAGATCAAAATTCGTTATGTCTGCAGAGTTGTTAACAGACTCATCTCGCACCTCAGACTGTCCAGATCCAGTTCAAAAGGGGACCATTGAGGGAATATTGGACATCATTTGCATCTTGATCAGCCTACCGCTCTAGCGGAGTCACAGGGTCTGCCTAGACAATGGCTTCCCGACACAAGACCCTCAATATGGATGGTAATTCTTTCAAAAGCTAATGGCTGGGACATTATCAGTCCTGAAACCAAAGCCAGTTCCAGGCAATAGATAAACATCCCTTTTGACATCACTATAGAGGGAGATGGTCACATGGCTCAAGTGACCATTTTGAAATCTCTATTCCTTTGAGAACTGAGAAACCCTCAGACTGCTATTTTAACATCAACTGGAAAGGGCCCCTGCAGCCTGGCTGAGCAAACAGCCAGTTACCATCTCGCAACTGCTTGAAGCTGGTTTGATTTTAGAAGTCTCTGATCAATGCCTGCCAAGCGGTCTAAAGGACAGAAAGCCCAGCATGTTGCAGAGTCCTTCTTTTCAAGAATTTTGTGTGTTGCTGTCACCAACCAGGAATTCATCTGGACTGAACTCCACCACAAAGGAAACACCCTCTGGACTTTGACTCCTCAGACTCTGGAAGTCACGTAAACTAATATTCATTTCTGTGAGGTTTCTTTCACTGTTGTTGCCCATAGTTGTAAATCTTCCTCTTTTCCACTCCCTCTTACCCATTATATACGTGTGCATGCGTGCGTGTGTGATTGCGAATGCTCCCTTACCCTGGGATTGAACGTGAATAAAGTAACCTTCTGAGTTAATCATAATGTGAGTTTGCTGCAAGGTGTTACTAAATTGGACCACACAAACTGAGGGTTTGGGAAAACACGCCACAGCCTACTTTAAAAATAATTCAAAAACGCCTCTGCTGACGGACAGATGGGGACAGGATAAAGGAGTTCAGTTTCTCTCTCTCTCTCCTGTCCGCAACAGTTTTCGAATCTATCTGAACGTGGAGGGGATGGCCCTCCAGTTTTGTTTCGAAAATGAAGACGCAGAGCTTTACTGCACTCTGTGACCTTGATTTACGCAGTAAGATTAATGTTGTTATGACAGCAGATTTATTGAGTAGTAACCCACAGTTTGCTACTGGGTAATAACAGTCAGTATATATTATGTGGCATTAAACAGTCAGAGTAAATAATGAGTCAGTTCTTGTTTGGAGCATAGACCCAATTAAGCAGAAGATAACATAATTTAAGCTGACAACTCAGCATAACTCTGTGCCTCGAATTGAGTTTTCATGGTATAATATTGAATTTCCATGTGTTAAGAGGAATTCAATGTAAACGCTCCAACTTAACTCCTACTGTCACAATGCATAGTTGGCATGGTACTTAAGTGATCCCGAAAAAATGTACAAGGCATGTCAAAGTCAACAATACATATACATGCACAGATCAGGAAGGTTTAATAATCCTGTGAGCCAATCACCCCATAGCAGACTACATAAATGTGTTGGCTTGTGTGGTATCTAGCCATCCTAACTGGGAATGTCCTAGTTTATTGACCAAAGTTGTCTGAAGGGGATATGAGATTGGGGAAAGTGTCAGCTTTGCTTCAGTGGTGGTACTCACATCTCTGAATCAGAACGTTATGTGTTCAAGACCCAGTCTAGAGAGATGGGCACATAATTCCCAATGCAGTATCGAGGGATTTGGTAGGTAAGTGCTTTTCATAGCCACCAGATGTCTCAAAGCACTTTACAGCCAATGAAGTGCTTTTTGAGGTGTAGTCACTGTTGTACAATTGGCAGGCAATTTTGCAGAGGTGGAAATAAGCAACCTTAGTAAATGCATAGATTGTGGAGTTCGGAGCTCAGTTTAGAGCTGGAAATGGGATGGAGGCAGGAAATCATCTCTGGAGGCAGGCTTGAGGCAGCAGCACAGGCTGGTGGATGACAAGGCTGGCAGGTTAGAAGGCCCACCTCTGTTTACTGGAAAATCAGCCCAGTTGTAACCATGAATGTCCTTCCCTCACCCACCCCCATGCCCCTCCTTATCTCTCATGCACCCCCCCCCCTCCCCCCATGCCATGGCCCCCCTCTCCCAGTATCCACTATCTATACAGCCAATGAACCATTGGTAAGTCTGACAAGTGTTTGAAATTCTTCTGAAACTGATAGTTAGCAGAGGCTTTGAAAGCCGACTGTGAAAGAGCTGCTCGGTTTACAATATCGGAAATGTGTCAAACAACACTAATTCATAATGATAATGTCGGATCTCCAAGAATGACTAATGCACCTAGCTTGTAGCAGCAATGTGGACACCACTGCAGTGGGGAATGCAAGTTTTCTTTGGCTGACATCTTCATTACCTTGCATTAAGTTATTCTTTCTGTGAAGAGTTTTCTCAATTTCTGTGTGTTCATTTACGTTAGATTAAGAGGTATGAAGTGGATATTGGCTTTTTGTCATCGATGCTCCGCGTGGCTGTGGTTGATTGATAGATTTATGAGAAGGTAAAAGGGGAAATGTTGTTCAAAGCAAATGCTGAATGGCTGTTTTTTTTTTAGTTCCCAACTTGGAACTATGGACTTCCCATGGTTTACGATTCCTCGGAGAAGTTGTGAACCACGTCCACTACGAGAACAAGGCGGACTCCATAAACACTCTGGGTGGGTTTGAGATGAGCACCCTCACAATGGAGCTGGGAAGATCGGGACTGCTGTGCATGGGCTCGCTACTTGCGCCCTTATCCCGTGCTGACTAAAATTGCCGGAAATGGGGGATGGGGGCAGGAATGCTGGAATCGGGTCCTGATCACCATTTTTAAAGTCCTCCCAACTCAGCCTGACTCTACGAAAAACCAGGGCCAACATCCTAATATACACAAACCATCAGCCTCCCGTTTTTTCCTCCTCATCCTTCAATCCTCCATTTTATTTTTACAAAGCAAGAACTTCTTACTGCTTAGGACAAGAACTGGTAATTATGCTAATTAGGGCTCCCTTACTGAAAACCTTATTGGATTTGTCCAGTTCGCCTCCCAAGATCCAAATTAAAAATAAAAACCCTTGCACGGATTTGATTGGGTTAGAGGAGAAAGATGCTAATTGTGTGTGTGGGCTGTGCCAATTCAAAGCTTCACTCGCAAATCATTGTGAAGAAACACTTCTTAAAGCACGGGTTCATCAAAATAACTAAAATCAGGCGACTTGAATGAGAACCTGAAGAATAGGCCCACCAACTTCTGAGCATGTGCGGATTTCCGAGCCTCGTCGTATTTTGCGCCGAGTATGGCTTTAGGGTCACTGGCTCCCTGGACCTGGGCCTCATCTGACCAGCAGCAACAGGTCTACCTGACAACAGGCCTCAGGTGAACCCAGCAACTGCACTCCAGAGATGGCACCTTGGGTTGCCAAACCTCCAGGACTGCCCAGGAGACTCCAATAATTAGAGGTGAATCTCTCCGACACTTCTACCAGGCCAGAAAAATCATGTGGGCATTAATTTTCTTTTTCTCCAGTTTCTTTGAATGTTAAGATATAATCTGAGAGAAAAATATTGGACTTGGCGGGTGTGGGGGGGGGTAAGAAATGTTGCTTCAGTTGGGAAGGGAGGGGAGCAGTTGAAAACAGGAGGGAATGTGATAAACTCCAGGAATACGTCTACTCGTAGTTGGCAGCCCTAGTTACACATCAAGAATCCCAACACACGCCAGCAGCAACACGAAAGGAACTGAGACATGGAGGGGTAGGGCTGGAACCTGACAGCAGACTCATCTCTGGGTCCCAATCCCTCATCATGACTTTTAAAGGTGAACACCCTAATTTGCCTGGAGCCAAGTTCGGCATCCAACCAGTGATGCTGGGTGCGAGCTTAGAGACAGGTCTCCGTGACCGAGAGCGACTCTAAAAAGCAAACGGCAGCCATGACTGAGCTTGCCGTTGCCTTGCAGGATGAAGCGGGTCGGAGGGGCCGATGGTCAGCAGCCTCACGGTCCAAACGGAGTGCCCGAATGCTCACTTCAAGGGAAGGCCGTCGCGTGGTAGTGCCGTCACTGGACGAGCTATCCAGAGGCCCAGGCTCTGGGGACTCAGATTCAAACCCCACAATAGGCAGCTGGTGGAATTTAAATTCGATTAATAAAAGTGGAATTGAAAGCTAGTCTCAGTAATGGTGACCATGAAACTATGATCAGTTGTCATAAAAACCCATCTGGTTCGCTAATGCCCTTTAGGGAAGGAAATCTGCCGTCCTTACCTGGCCTGGTCTACATGTAAGCCAAAACCCACAGCAATGTGGTTGACTCTTAAATGCCCTCTGAACAAGGGCAATTAGGGATGGGTAATAAATGCTGGCCTAGCCAGCGACACCCACATCCCATGAGCAAAGGAAAAAATAAAAAATCTGAAGGGCATCAGAAGACTGACATGCCATCGGAGCGAGGGAGTTTCAATGCATGCCCACGCCCTCATGGGTGATTGAAATGCAGCCCACAGAATCATTATGGCCCAGGAGGAGGCCATTCGGCCCAACGAGTGCACGGCACTTCTCCGTAGAGCAATCCAAATCAGTCCCGTCTCCCTGCTCCAGCCCTGTAAGTTTATTTTCCCAAGTGCCTGTCAATTGCTTTCGAAATCATTACTCATCTCTGCTGACAGGATGTACAGGCATAGGGCAGGACACCCTTGAGGTGAGCTCCATAAAAGAAATCTAACACCACCGTAAAGCTGTCCTGAATTTAATGAAAAGCTGAAACAATTACACAGGGCGCCTGCAAGATGTTTTTTTTTCAAAATCACTCCTCTGCATCCTGCTAGAATCTTGTATTCCATGGATTATAGTGGTTGATGAGGAACCATTCAGCACACATTAGGCTGGCACAGTGCAATGGAAAATTTAGCTGAAAAAATCCTGGAAGTTGAAACATACACAGAGGGGCCTTTGTGCCAAGGCCTCCAGATCTCATAGTTGTAACCTTGCCTCAGATTAGGCCAAGAGAAGTGGTATTATTTCGAGATGGAAAATGTTAGCAAGACAAATTTCACAAGAGTGATTTATTTATTTATTTCGGGTCCCCATTCACACTTGCTCTTGCTGAGTTGCAAAAATATTTTTCTGCAATTGTTCGAGAGGAATGAGGTCACTCTTGCTTCAATGCAAAGCACCACGCTGTCAGCAGGAGAGCACTCCGGGAATATCCGGACAAAGTCAGCAATCTGGCCAGGGAACGGAAGAAAGCTGCGTTCAGAACAAACCAACACTCGATGTGCTGCAAGTGCTCAGAGCAACAAGGGTTGCAGTTTAGAGACTTTTTGGTTATCAGTGTGGGGTCTGGGGTGAGACAAACCCGGAGCAGTGCAAAATCACTTATTATCTATAAGGAATGGACAGCTTCCAATTATTGAAGATTAAACACATATACCACCTAAGAGTAAGAAACTTGCTCTTTAGTGACCCCATGGTTTCATGGATAATTTGGCATCAACTCCCATATTCATTAAGATGGGGAAAAACTAAAACATTAATGATAGAAGGGATAGAAAAGATGATATAAAGAAAGAAGTTGCATTTATATAGCACCGTTCATGCCAATTATCTCAAATGTGTGTCCTTCAGTTACTGAACATGCTCCCAGTGGATGCAGGTACTTCCTATCTGCCTCATTCAGGACTTTGCCCTTGTTGGGTGCCTGTGACTGTGTGTATGTTTCAGCAGCTGCTTCTGAAGAGGGCTGAAAAACCAGAGTCCAACGCACTGCACCAGCCATCGAACACGGAGCACTTTCACACAAAGACACTTAATGAGTCTCTGGTCTACACACTTGCGTCAGATATTTCAATTTCAATGGGCATCAGAATACTAAATGAACTCGTTTATTGATGTTGCATTAATATTCTCCTTAAAAGACAAATGGCAGATGAAGTGCCCAATTAAAAATGCTTTGTGGAAAAGCACTTTCCTCTTACACTCGAGAGGCTTCAATATGAAAAGAAATCAATAGAACAAAGTTAAAATTATTGGAAGCAAGGAGGGGATGATGTGAGTTGGTGTCCAGCACAGACATTGCAAGGAGGCCAGCGGGTTGGTAGCTTGAGTGTCAGCTATAGCTCAGTTGGTGGCACAAAGCCCTGTGTTCACGTCCCACTCTAGGGCTTCAGTACAAAAATTAAGGCTGACACTCTGAGTGCTGCACTGTTGGAGGTACAAACAGTTAAACTAAGGCACCATCTGCCTGTTTGGGTGGATGCGAAAGATCCCACGGCATTATTTCAAAGGAACCCAAGGGAGTCCTATCCAATATTTATCCCACAATCAACATACAAAATGCAGATTAGCTAGTCATTATCACATTGGGTTCATGGGATCTTGCTGTATGCAAACTGGCTGCTGCCTTTCCCACAGTACAACAGTGACTACACTTCAAAAGTACTTCATTGGCTGTAAAGTGCTTTGAGGTGTCCACTAGTCATGAAAGGCGCTATATAAATGCAAGTCTGTTTTTCTGTTTAGTATTTAATGATGAGCGTACTTGGAGTGTTGGTGCATTGAAGGTTAGCTATTTGTCTGTCTTCATTACACAGTACAAACGATCAGTTAAAACACTTGTGCTCGCAAGTATTCATTTTAACTTAAGGGAGGGAGAGGGATCCTCCACCATCACATAGGAAATTTTCTTCTGGAAAGAGCAGAGGTTGGTTTGGAAGAGGAGGAACTCTTGTCACAAAGCTGAATGCATCACATGCTCAAAAATCACCAGCAATGCCACAGGAATTATTCCTGCCTGAGGCAGAAATGTTAATGGGCCCGTGCAAGGAGACGTGATAACTCTTTATTTAGAGTGCAAGAAGGGCAACGTAGAACACTGCCCCTTGATAGGATGTGGTTGGACAGATCTGCGACCAAACTAGGATCTGCCTCATCTCCAGCTTATACTTTTTATGGTTCAGTGAGATTCACTTGTGGGTGTAAACATGCACTGTAACAGGTGCGCATTCATGAAAACAAGACATAAAATTCTTTAATCACTCAGTGAATATAGATATAAAATATCATACCAGGAAAATTCATCTCTTAACAATGGCATCCACAGTACTAAATTTAAATGCAACAGTTCCAATTATTATAGCTGAAGATGTGAGGCTGAAATGAAGTTAGCCAGGGTTACCAAGGTCCTTTCGGTCAGTGGCAAGTAAGTTTTCTCCCAACAAAACCTTTAGAGCAAGGAGCCATAAATAAGCTTTCCCTTATAACTTCTCCGCGATTAAACACCGCTCAGCAACTCATCTCTCAAGTAATATTTCTTTGTTAATTCACCTCGAATGACGAATTGTTTTTTAAAATGAGAACTGTTCATTTTCAGATTAATTAACCAAAAAGTGACATGCACCCTAATTTCTCAGATGAGTTAGTGTCATTGATAATGGAACAAGTAATAATATTGACAAGGTTTTTTTCAAAACAAAAAAATCAGTCCTTCCACTGTTCAGCCACTCTGGTTTATATTCCTGTGTTACTAATTCCTAATTGGATAAGAAATTACATGTTCCTGAACAGTTGAGCCCTTTCAGCTCCTACATCTGCTAATCAAGCACAGGACTGCTTCGAGAGTTAGCTCGGTTAAAGTTGAGCTTGTGGGTGAACTGCTGCTGGTGTTGTGGGACTGGAAAATTTCTGCAGCTTTTCATGACCTCAGCCAAGTAATGGCCCCCCTCCCACCACCTCAAATCATAGGCCACCAACTGCTTGATCCTAAGATCTGTATTATGTCCACGGAACCTGCCAGTGCATTTTAAAATCAGCTGGACAAACCAACTACCTCTCTTTGTGTACATTATTCTCATTTGGTATTGCCTTTCAGTGGGGCAGAAAGGCACAGAGATCAAAGAAAAGGGCTATTTGGCTTATCAAGTCTATTTCTTCTATGGAAGAATCTGTGGTGCAATTGTCTAACCAAAATTACCTAAAAACAAGTTGCTGTTGCATTTCTTCCTAAACTCCTAAATAATCTAGTAATGCGCTGCTATGTCAAACTAACACTACAATCTACCCTGAATATGTATTGCATAGATGCACGTGCATGCCCCAACAGTAGAGGAGCTATCATTTTTTTATTACTAAATATTGGATCATCTACCTTTTTAAAAAAATTTATTCTCATAGCGTCGTTCCTATTCTTGATCTGCTATTAATCCAAGCTTGTTAACCGTACATTAGGTGCGTTTGATGATTAGCTTTGAAGTGGTGTATTCCTTGCATATAACTTAATGATGGATGTGCTGCAGAGCAGGCTCTGTGCCTGCTGACACCAGCTTTAAATAAATCAGCATTAAACCCAGTGCCAGTTGTGGGCAATTACCCCAAATTGAATCACTACGGGGCTCCTGCACTTTACAAAGCAGCCCGGTGGGACCATCGTTGGAGGTTCCGCTGGAGCCCATTGAGGTTCACCGCAACTTCCGATTGTTGGCGCAATGGCGATCACTGGAAGCTGAGGTGCTGTGTTCCAAATCTTAATAGTGGTGGCATCTCGGCGTTCACTGTTACTGGGGCTGTAAAGTTCGGGCCATTTTTTTTTGTAGCACTGCTGTAGAGTTGGAAGACAGATTGTTGTTGTTAGTGGCTGGATCAGCACTTTGTCTTTTGGTTGTGCTGATTCTGATTCATATCCTCGTAGCAACGCGTTCTGCGACCAGACTAGAGTACGGTGTGCAGTTTTGGTCACCTTACTTAAGGAGGGACATACCTGCATTGGAAGCAGTTCAGGGAAGACTAACGCAGCTGATTCCTGGGATGAGGTGTTTGTCTTATGAGGAAAGTTTGAGCAGGTTGGGCCTGTAATCATTGGAGTCGCTAGTGTTGGAATTCTCTTTTCTAATAAGCAATGGAGGTTGGGTCATTGAATATAGTCAAGGCTGAGTTAGATAGATTTGGATTGACAAGAGAGTTAAGGGTTAGGGGGTGGGGGAACAGGCAGGAAAGTGGAGTTGAGGCCACAATCAGATCAGCCATGATCTTATTGGCTGATGGGACAGACTCGAAGGGTGGAATGGCCTCCTCCTGCTCCTATTTCTTATGTTATTTTTCCAATTAGAAAGGTAGGAAAATATCAAGTGAGCGACCAAAGGCTCACTCGGTCATGAAAATGTCCCATTTTGCCGCTGCATGAAAATCTGGCCCAGTTACTGTGTCGCTTTCTGCATGTGGCTGCATTTTGTTTGCAGGCTGCTTCCTCCCCGTCATGGCCGTCCTAATGTCACCCACCATCTGTGTCCGAGAGGGGGGGGGGGAAGGGTCACTGCCCGTGCTCCAGCGATAGTACTCTGCTGGGATGTGCAGTGCGAGGGCTAATCTCCTTCAGGCTGCTCCCCTTTTCCCCCTCCTCCATCCAATCTCCTAGTGGCTGGTTCACTGCTGGGTGTCACCTCCTTTGCAACCAGGCAATCGCTATGCATTGTTTCATGGTGTGACCCCCGTGTCTACGATGCACACTACACCATCACCATCAGGGCTAGCTTTAATTAGGTGTTCAGGCAGACATCGCTAAGTGGGGCCCCTGCGCTCTCTCCTATTTACTGACCTCTGGGATGTTCAGCTTGTACATCTGCTAATAAAGCACGGGGCTTTGCACCCTAAACAGCGGATCTGTATGTTGTTAGCTGTCACTGAAATCTCTGTAGCAGATGCATGAGCTGAAGGTATCAGAAAATGAGAGGTGTGATCTGGAGTCCGCTTTTTAAGCAGCTTGTCAGAGGCGGTGACAGCATTTCCATCTCCCGATGGCCCCTCTGCATAGGACTTTGATAGGCATTTCAGTTCCTGAACCGATGGAACTTTTGGAGGATTATAGTTAGGGGCAGCACAAAAGTCCCAGGCAAACAATGGGAGAGGCACAAGTCACTTACTCCATAATTCCCGACTTCCTTTGCGCTGTTGAAGGGTTCCTACACTGAGAGACACCGCTCCAATGGTGCAAGCTCCCCAGGAAGATCGGAGACAAATGTCACTCGCAGGAAGTCTGCCTTGCAAGAGGCCGCATGGCTCACGTGCCCTCTGGTAAATGTTTCAGAAGGCAGCTGTCCCTGGCTTGCAACGAGCCTCCGACTGAGAAGTTATCTCCCTTTTAGAAGCTAGCCTTAGAATAGAGCACTTTACGTACCAGCCATAACATTCTCCCAGCATGTAAACCATACGGAAACAGACCTCCTCTGCGTGACTCATTAGCTGGCATTTTACCACACGATTACAAACTGCGAGAGGCCTGCCCATGGCAACATTTAACCACGTCTGCAAATACACTGTTGTCATGGTTTCCTAGTCCAGAGGCAAGTGGGAATGGTTGGATGGGAACTGCAGAGGATGACGAGCTGATCTCCAAGTCAGAGGGAACACAATCCTTGCTGTTCTGGATATTAGACGAAGGGTTTGTTTCCATGGTTTACTCTTCAAAAGGTTTTTATACATTGAATAGCATGTATCGTTGATTTATTAAAATGCACAGTACATGTTATCCTACTTAAACATACAATTAACAGGTAATACAGCCAGACTTAATGATGGCTAGTTGAGGATACAAATGTGTGACTGTTAAATATCTGGAGAGAGAGATTGGTCTGTCCTTTGTTCAGTACCATTTTGTATCAGTGAACCCTGGTGTTTTCCTTCGTAGAACTAACTGTTTTGCCTGCACTTACTATCAACTGTTTAAAGCGCTCTGAAATATGAAGATCACTATGCACTGGCGTGTCTTTTATTTAAGGGGTGACCAAATTGGTCATTGCTTTAAGGTCAGCCCTGGATCAATAGCCCACTGGTACTTTAAATTGGCTTAAACTTTGCTGCTTAACAGGCAAGGGCTGAAGGTTACTGTTGCTACAATGTAAACAATAACAGTTGGCTAACATTAGCCAACTTCAGGACAGTCTGATTAACCCTTTCCTTACAATGATCTGCCAAGTAGACAAGAATATGAAATGACTAAAAGAAGCACACCCCTTTTTCAGCTTGGGTCAGGCCCTGTTAGTGTGTGTGAGCATTAGTGGAACAGGTCACGAGGTGATGTGTTCAGCATCACCACTCTGGGGCAATATCCAACGCAGCACCCTCACAACAAATTCACAGTCCAGTACCTACTTTTCAAGAGACTGTGGGACAATGGTACAGCACGATAGCAGCTACATCTGAGCCATTCACAAGGGGCTTATGGCTGAAGTTGGCAGTGTCGTTCCCCCCACCACCCCCCACCTCTCCCCCGCCGCCCCACTGTGGAACCATCGCCGGTGTCAGTCCCTCAAAACGAGGATGACGTCTGCCAGGCTTCATGATCTGTGTCCCCTCAGGTGACTCAATCCCCTGTGGAACTAACCCAGGATAACAAACATGTCACCTACAGAAAATGGATATAAGTCACGTCACAAGAATGGTTGGGAAGAGTTTGGAAACATCGGAACAGGAGTAGGCCCATTCAGCTCCTCAGGCCTGTTCCGCCATTCAACTAATCATGGCTGATCTGAATCTTAAACTCTACTTACTTGTCTTGACTCTGTAACTCTTCACACCCATTACTAACGCTGTCCAACAAGAAGAGGAGAGCTTCCTCATTTCCATTACATCCCTGAATGTAAAGGCACGATTACAGGATTTGACAGGATACATAAAGGTACAATATTGGTTTTGAAATTCTCAATTGGCCCCCGAGCCTCAACAGCTTTTCGGTGGCAGAACAGCCTCTCTCTAATTTTAAAGTTATGCCCTCTTATTCTGGACCCTCTCACTACGCAAACTAACTTCTCTTTATGTGTCCTATCAGATCCTGTAATCGTGCCTTTATATTCGGGGATGTAATGGAAATGAGGAAGCTCTCCTCTTCTTGTTGGGCAAGTTGGACATCCCTTAACATGTAGAGCCAGTAAGGGATAGGCTGAGGGGGCAGGAAGGCTAGCAAGATGGGGCAGAAAGGCAGCAGGTGGTGTATCCATCGTCTTCCCACTGCCACAACATCTTGCCAGTGGCAGGAAGGGTCACAGACGGCCTACCCGGAGCTCAACTGAGCCACCTAAGTGGCCAAGTAAATGCCTCTTCCCATCTTTGCTGGCATTTTACCAGTGCTTTGGGGGCCCTCTGCCATGTGGGGGGGCAAGTGCCCTCTCTTTTGGGCACACCTTGGCCCATGGAGGGGCCCAATGGTGGCGATGGTTGCCCCCATGGCAATGGCACTGCCTGCCCTCACCAACACCCACCACTCCCTCCTAGCCCTGGATATGCTAGACTACACCCCAGACACCATCCCTGAACTGAAGTTCAGGTGGAGACAATTTTCTTCCTTTTAATTCTGTGATCCATTTCCCAGGAATTGATGGGATTCTCCGGAGGTTCTTTCCAATGGACAGTCACTATCTCTTGGGTTGGATTTTTAGATATAGGGCTTTTCTTAATTGCGAGACAGAGAGAGAGGGAGAGGGACAGACAGACGGACAGAGAGAGGGAGAGAGGGAGAGGGACAGACAGACAGAGAGAGGGAGAGGGACAGACAGACAGAGAGAGAGAGACAGAGAGAGGGACAGAGAGAGAGACAAAGAGAGAGAGAGAGAGAGACAGACACAGAGAGAGAGAGAGAGACACACACACACACACACACACACACACACACACAGAGACACAGAGAGAGAGAGATGGAGACAGAGAGACAGACAGACCGAGAGACAGACCGAGAGACAGACAGAGAGAGAGACGGACAGAGAGAGAGACGGACAGACAGAGAGACGGACAGACAGACAGAGAGAGACAGACAGACAGAGAGACAGACAGACAGAGAGACAGACAGACAGAGAGACAGACAGACATATTTTCTTTACTGCTCCCTTCAGCAGTTTTTCCAGATGACTTCTGTATCTGGCCTGGCAAAACCAGTTCTTAAAGATCTCCTGTCTGTATATTCCCAAAAAGGAATCTGAATAACATATCTTGCAGTCATTGTTGTAGAACAAGTAATCATTTTTTGATCTTTCATCTCAGAAATGTTTGACACATTTCAAGACAGTAGAAACTAACAGGTGATGGGGTTATTTCATCCTCCACTGGCGGGTTGAGTGTCTGTTGGATGTTTCTGGCTGGTTAGTAGTTCCCGTTGTCTTTATTGTTGATTAAAATTCAGCACTTCCTATTTTTAATCTCTTCTTTAGCTAGAGTGTTGGGTTTTTGATGTCTGTAGGTTTCCTTTGAAATGTCTGTCTCTTCACACTTCCTTACGGAGGGGGTTCCTGTTTGCTCTCCTCACCTTCAGCTTGGAAGGTGGCCTTGCATTTTAAAGTGGTTGTTGCTGTCTCAGTTTTTAAAGTACCAAATTTCCAGTCAGTTGAAAGCTTTTTTAAAAAAGTAATTTTTCAAAAATAAAGAGGCACTTTCGTGACAAAAAACATGAATTTCCTCTCCACAATAATCAACATTGTACAGCTTAAATTTTGCATGGTCTAAAATGCAGTGATCAGGCACTAAAAGCAATCTAAAAAAGCTAATGGCTTCTATCTATATTTATATTAGAGAGAAAGGAAAAAAAAGGGGGGAGGAAGTTTCGTTATAGCTGTATGAAGCCCTGCTTGGGCCACATCAGGAGCACTGTGTACAGTAATGTGCACAACTGTCCACTCACCGTCCTGACTTGGAAATATATCGCCGTTCCTTCACTGCCGCTGGGTCAAAATCCTGGAACTCCCTCCCTAACAGCACTGTGGGTGTACCTACACCACATGGACTGCAGTGGCTCAAGAAGGCAGCTCCCCACTATCTTCTTAAGGGCATTTAGGGATGGGCAAGATACACCCGCATCCCATAACTGAATGAAAAAAAAACACCTTAGAAAGGATATAATGGCCTTGAGAGAGGTGCAACGTAGATTCACCAGAATATTACCAGACCCCCACGAGTTAGATTATGAGGAGAAATAGCATATCCCAGGCTGAATTCCTTGAAACGTATAAGGTTAAGTGGTAAGTTGATTGAGGTTTTTTAGGGTTTTGATAGGGTAGATAGAGAAAAACTTATTCTGCTGGTGGGACTTGCAAGTCAAGGGGACATAACCTCAGAACCAAAGCCAAGCCATTCAACAGGGAAGTTAGGAAATACTTCAACACGCAAGGAATGGTAGAAGTGTGAAACTCTCTTCCACGAAAAGCAATAGATGTTAGCTCAATTAATTTCCAATCTGCGATTGACAGATTTTTTTGCCAAGTGTATCAGGAAGTCAAAGCGGGTGATGGAGTTAGGATGGTCTCATTATTTCAGGAATAGGCCCAAGGGGCTGAAGGGCCTCCTCCTGTTCTGATATTTCGATTGAGAGGGTGAAAGGTTATAAAGATGTTGCCATGGCGGCAGTGCAATTATTGCGGCAGCGTTTAAGAGAAATTCAACTTGCAGGTCCGCGGTACAGGTTAAACTACGTAGAATTAAATCCTAATAGGCCTCAAGGTGGAAGGCAAGCCTGATGGTGAGGTATGAAAGTATTTACGTGCAAAATACTCTCAGATTTTGTGGGAACAGTCTCACCAATAGGTTCCCTTTATTAAAAAAAAGAAAAAAAAGATTGATCTTGTCAACTTGAAGACCCATGAGTAAAATTTCAGTTCAATCTAAGCCATTCTGATGATATTAATTACTGGGAGGATCCTGGCACATCCAAAAGTGGCTCCATCTAAAACTGTGGGAAGCTGAACTTTACAGTGGCCCGAACGCTGCCCAATCCCAGGAAACCAAACTGAACACTGCAAATTTCCAAGCTCACTGCATTCTGCTCCCGATCTCACATTTCCACAATTGCTCCCTTGAGCTACCTACCATGTGAAAGCCTCTGTAATGGGAGTCACTGTAATTTTTATTTTTAAAAAACTTGTCCCTTACATGATTTGGGAGATATTGGTAGGCAGCCATCTTAAAGCAATGGGTTTAGGGCTGTTTCCTGTATTCCATCTTAAGTATTGCTGGAAATGAGAGAGACATTTTCTGTCAGTCACCATCAACTGGTGCACTCTCCATGGCAACGCTTCTACCAATCAGTCCATTTGTCAGCTAATCAGCACTCTCTTCTCATGCGGTATAAACTGTTGTTCCCTTCACATTTGATATTCTTGGGAATTGCCCTGATGAGTGCAACACCAAAGCTTTGACAAAAAAATGTCTCTTTCTTCAGCAACACTCAAGTTCTGTCCTACCACACGACTATTTGCATTCCATCTTGTGATAGATGTGGAGCCTTGTGCACTGCGCAGTGTTGCTTATTGAGTCGCGGCTGCTTTTGTCACTCTCATGAGAGGATACAACATTACTCCATTGATCAGGTAAAATTCACTCACTTCAGATAGGTAGCTCCCTGCCCTTAAATAACTTGGCTAAGTGCTCGTTATCGTATTACATTCATCGTCAAGCCTCGTACTTAGAAAGTGGATCATTTAGCATCTTCAAGACTGAGAGTGACAGATTCTTATATTAGATAAAGGTTATCACAGGACAATGCATAAAAGGCAGGTGAATGGAGCTGAGGTGCAGAGCAACAGAACCGGCTAAAGGGGCTGAATGGCCTCCTCCAGTTCCTGTAGCATGAGACACGAAAAGCAACATATACAAATTGCAAGCTCTCTTTTCTGTTCCCGAGTTAGTTGATAAAGGCAGGGTGATGCAGAGCATTTCATTCGTTTCTTCAGTTTCAAATATTGCTTGCCTATTGTGATGAAAATCCCACACAACCTGACCATGCAAAACACTAAAGACAGCTCCACCGTCTTACGCTCCTGATTTATTTATTTAACTGTGGGTGAACAGATTTATTTTACAGCCTGCAGAAGGCAACTTCGTTTCCAGGAGCTAATCAAAACTCGCTCGCTCCGCTGTCTTCCAGCAGAACTCTTCCAAATTTCTTTCCCAACCCTCTCAGTGGAGAGGTGTGCCCCTCCCGCTCTCATGCACCACTTTATAATCACTCCTGTGAAGCACCTTAGGATGTTGTGCCGTGTTAAAGGCACTGTATAAAGGCAGGTGGTTGTTGCTGTTGTTGTAGTAAACATAAACGCTCTAAAATCTGTCCCGTCACACCCACCCCACGTGCAAGTGTAAGAACCTAGTAAAGTCAGTCAATTCTCATTAAGCCTTCTGTCTTGGAGCCCGAGATTTACATGCAGTCTCCAATCCGCACACCTCCCTCACCAGCAGAAATTAATTGGCATTTAGAAGGGCCCATTTAAGTAATCATTGAAACAAGTTACACAGTGCCCATCTCAGGGGCAGAGTCATTATACAGAATAAATATACTGCGAGTTACATGAGCCAACACTCCTCTCATTGTAAAACGACACCACGGCAGAGCTACACCGAGAAGATAATAAAATCTTGCAGGGAACTATGATGAACCCGTCTTATTAAGAAGCTTATGAAGTTAGATTGCTAGCCGAATTGGATGAGTACTTGACTCCTGATTCTTATTAACATGCGTTCAAGTCCCAGGGCTGCCCGACAGCAAGATGTTTCCTTGTCCCAACATGACCAGTTGAGTCAATTCTCAGGAAAGCTGTAACTTGATGGTGTGGGTGATGATTTATTACATCATTACTTTTCTCTGCTGTTCCTGACTCTTAAGTTATATTCTTGTGTTTTGCAAGCAAATTGCATCACTAACATGTTTCAACTACCCCCCTGGAATGAATACACTCCTTTCATACGGCTTTAAGTCATTTATGCTTTTCATCTCCTGGCCTCCACTTCTTTCATCTTTCTTTTGTAAGTCCCTTCAGCGTTCCTTTTCACCCATTCGCGTCTTAGTTTTTCAACTCCTCAGCGGCAGTGTTTGTTTATCCTTGCTCTGCAGCCCACGTGACACCAAGCTAACATTTACACAATAGGTTTGCTTACACTGATGAGTCGTTACATCAAGATGGCACTGCGAGAACGTTGCATTGAACAATCCTGTCCTATCCTGGCACAGTCCTATTTACTTGTGTACCATGCTCAGTTCTCCTCTCAATCAATATGCACAGCCACACACACACACACATACACACACCATGGCAATCTGGATTCCGGAATTCTAGATCTGGTTCTCAATAGTGACCCTGGTGATGTACCAAACTTCTACGTGGAGAACATCTGGCCAGCAATTAGGTTTAATCGCACTGGCTAATCCAAGGCTGATCTAATGCTGGTTCTAGATTTTTAACAGGGCTAATGTTACAGAATAAAGGGCTGAGGATCCAGCAAAAGTTGACTGGGAAACCCTGCAAGATAGGCAGCCAAATATTTCTTTTCATTCATTCATGGGATTTGGGCATCGCTGGCAAGGCCAGTATTTATTGCCCATCCCTAATTGCCCTTGAGAAGGGGGTGGTGAGCTGCCTTCTTGAACCGCTGCAGTCCATGTGGTGTAGGTACACCCACGGTGCTGTTAGAGAGGGTGTTCCAGGATTTTGACCCAGCGACAGTGAAGGAACGGCGATATATTTCCAAGTCAGGATGCTGAGTGATTTGGAGGGGAATTCCCAGGTGGTGGTGTTCCCATGTATCTGCTGCCCTTGTCCTTCCAGGTGGTAGTGGCCGTAGGTTTGGAAGGTGCTGCCTAAGAAGCCTTGGTGAGTTCCTGCAGTGCATCTTGTAGATGGTACACACTGCTGATACTGTGCGTCGGTGAAGGGAGTGAGGACAAATGGGTCAACTTAAAACTATTCATAAACAGAATGCGGCAGTGCAAGTCCCAGTGGTTAAAAGCAAATCACACGGTGAAACAAAACCATGTGAGGTTGATGAATAATTTACAGAAGTAAATTCATTTGAAAAAGATGACATTCTGGGCATTTAAAAGACTTAACTCACATGAGCTAAGGGAAAGAATTACATCCAAGACAAAAAATAAAGAAGATTTATATGTGCATTTATATAGCACTATTCATGACCACTGTACATCTCAAACTGCTTTACACCCAAATGAAGTATTTTTGAAGTGTAGACACTGTTGTAGGACAAGCGGGAGCCAAAATGCGCACAGCAAGCTCCCACGAACAGCAATATGATAATGAACCGAGAATCTGTTTTTGTGATGTCGATTGAGGGATAAGTATTGGCCAAGGCATCGGGGTGACTCCCCTGCTTTTCTTCAAAATATGGGATCTTCTACATCGACCCAAGCAGGCAGATGGGGCCTCAGATTAACGTCTCATCTGAGAGATGGTAGCTCCATCTGTCATGTTTTTATAATGATACAAAGCCACCAATCACTCATAAGGGATTGTGTAAACACGTTGTGGGTTCATTTATCTAGGCTAGGCACTAAGAACATATATACATGGATAAAAAGCTTGAAGACAACAACAGCAGAGCTGTGTGTGCCGTGTTCTGCTCATAGGCCAAAGTGAAACTGAGGCTGGATCATATGGCACACTTCCCTGCTAGTGATGGCATGCTGCTATCTCTTAAAGGTGTATTACAATGCCAACAGCGCAGCACTCCCTCAGTGCTGCACTGGAGTGTCAGCCTTGATTTTTGTGCTCAAGCGCTGGAGCGGGACTTGAACACAAAACCTTATGGCTCAGAGGCGAGAGTGTTACCAACTCAGCTCCAGTTGACACCTATGGCCATAAGATTAGTTAAGGGATCTTTGGAAAAGAAGATGGTGCATGCGATTCTTTCTGTGGGTGACTGGGGAAACTCATATCTCTTTTCAAAAGTTATCTGTCTCTAAGGTGTTTGTAGCAGCATCAATTCAATAAGAACTCTCCAAAGGCATTTGGACATATACTTGAAGAGGATAAATTTGCCAGGTTATGGGGAAAAATTGAGGCCTGGAACTAAACTGGACATCTCTTGCAATGAGCTGGCACAGCCATGGGCCAAATGACCTCCTTCTGTGCTTTAATATCCCATGAGATGTGTGAGATAGAGAAAGAGAGGGGAGGGGGGAAAAGAGAGAAAGAGAGGGGAGGGGGGGAAGCGAGAGAAAGAGAGAGGAGGGGGGAAAAGAGAGGGGGGAAAATAGAGAAAGAAATCTCTCAGTGTCCACTCTATCAAGCCCCCTCAGAATTCTGTAGGTTTCAATGAGATCGCCTCTCACTCTTCTAAAGTCCATAGAATATAGGCCCAGTTTACTGAGCCTCTCATCACAGGACAAACCTCTCATCCCAGGGACCAATTTAGTGAACCTTTGCTGTACCACCTCCAATGCAAGTATATCCTTTCTTAAATGTGGAGACCAAAACTGCACAAAGTACTCCAAATGTGATCTCACCAAAACCCTGTGTAACTGTGGCAAGGCTTTTTTATTCTTGTACATTGAAATCCCCTTGCAATAAAAGCCAACATGCCATCTTCCTTCCTAATTGCTTTCTGCACATGCATGCTAACTTTCTCTGCTCCTTGTAGGGATGTATCAAGCTATAATTAATTAAACTCTTGCAGATCCTGTATGTAAGAAAAGGGCTGGTATAGCCTACTCACCACATGAAAGTAACTGACTATATTAAACACTGACTGGACTGCAGCCCAGGCTGCACTTGCATATTCATGTAATACTGGAGGACCTGGAGACTTTACAGTATAGCCATCTGACAGCAGCTGCTATGGCAACCATGACCGTGGAGATATTATAGGGAGCATCGGGAGTCATGGTACATGCCCAAGTGAGTTTAACTATTTTTGGCAACTTAATGCCACTGAACACCACAATCATGTCAATTGCTGCGTCATGGAACTCTATAGCTCTCTCCTGCATTATCTCAGTCAAGTTTGACACAATCTCCTTCAGACCTTTATGACAAAAATGAATGTTGCACCTCAGGCACAGCCAGGACAAAAGAAAAATATTGGATTCAGTAAACTCACTACTGACAAAAAAAAACTGTAAAGCAACTAATTGCTAAGTGAATAATAGCAACTGATTGAATCCACTTTGTGTCAGGAAAATAAAACTACCAGCACAAAGCACAATGTGGAGCAATCAGCACTTCTATTCATTAGATGGAAATCATCACCAGGCCAACCGACCAAATCACTGGGAAAAGAACTCAGAATAAGTTGATCAGAAAGTTACTTTCTGATGTGCTGCATTTTATCCTCATCGTGGCTCCGTTAGTAGCAATCTCACCTTCGGGTCACAAGGTCCTGTGTCCAAGTCCCACTCCAGAACTTGAGCACAAAAATCAAGGCTGAGGGAGTGCTGCACTGTCAGAGATGCCGTCTTTCAGATGAGACGTTAAACCAAGGCCCTGGCTGCCTGCTCAGGTGGATGTAAAAAAAAAAATCTCATGGCACTATTTCAAAGAACAGGGGAGTCCTGGCCAATAATTATCCCTCAGTTAACATCACAAGAAACAGATTATCTGGGCAAAATTACATTGCTGTTTGTGGGAACTTGCTGTGCACAAATTGGCTGTCAAGTGACTACAGTTCAAAAATCTTTCATTGGCTGTAATGCTTTGAGACATCGTGATCATGAAAAGTGCTATATAAATGCAAGACTTTTTTTCTTTTTGCAATAAATACTCTTTAAAAAATCATATCCTTAGCAATCAACTTGGCTCTGATAACTTTAGCCCCTTATTCCAGGAATACTGCAGCATATCCTGATCTCTGGGTATATATCATCCTTCCCTCGACTTCACCAACTCTGCCCAGCCAGCTCATTCCTCTCGTTCAGAGACCCCATGGTAAGGAACCCAATTACACAGCAAACAAGTTGAGAATCGGCAGCAACCATCCCCCAGTATGGGAGACTATGGGCCAAATTTTCATTGTGGCTACCTGGGTATTAAGGGCTGCCTGAGCAGCACACTGAGGAAAACTCAAAATAAATCAAGAAAAATGTCCCTTTTAAAGAGGCACAAACAATAAACTCCAAGTTATAATGAAACCAAAAGGAACGTGCTTTTTTTCTTTATTCCTTCATGGGGTATGGGTGTCATTTATTGCCCATCCCTAATTGCCCTTGAACTGAGTGACTTACTAGGCATCGCTGTGGATCTGGAGTCCATGGGCAGAATCTTGCCCTTGGTTGGCGGGTGGGCCCCACCGGCTTGGCGGTGGGCGGGCAGCCGACCCCCGCCACTGAAATGTGGCCCGCCGCCATTTTAAGTGGGCGGGCCAATTAAGGCCCGCCCAACAGCATCCCCAACGGGAAGCGCTATGCACTTCCAGTGGGGGGAGGGATTCCCCATCTAAGTGCGCGAAAGAGCGCACTTCTCCCTGAGGCAAAGTCCTGTCTCAGGGAGAATACTGATAGTGTCAAAAACATTAAAAATAGAAACATTAAAAAATTATTAACATGTCCCCCTCATGTGACAATGTCACACGAGATGGGACATGTTAATAAAGAACACATAAACTTTATTAATTTTTTACAATACGGACATGAAACTTCATCCCGCCAGTGGATGAAGTTTCATGAACAATCAGAAGCCCGCTGGGGCTCCTGGCCTGCCCGCCAGCCTTAAGGTTGGACGGGCAGGTCTTTAATTGCTTTAATTACCCTGTCAATGGCCTCAATTGGCCATTGACAGGTCGGCAGGCGGACAGCTGATTTCGCTGTCCACCCGCTTTCCTAAAAATTTAAAGGGACCGGGATGATGTCGGGGATTCCTCCCGATGTCATTCCGCGTCATTTTCCCCTCGGTGACCGGGCCCCGCCCCCAAATCGCCGAGGGGAAAATCCTGGCCCATATGTAGGCCAGACCAGGTAAGGATGGCAGATTTGCCTCCCTAAAAGGACACTAGTCAACCAAATAGGGTTTACGACAATCGATGGTAGTTTCATGGTCAGCATTACTGACAACAGCTTTCAATTCCAGATTTTTAAAAATCTATTAATTGAATTTAAATTCCACCAGCTGCCATGGTGGGGTTTAAACCCATGTCCCCAGGACCTTAGCCTGGGTGTGCTGGATTACTAGTCTAGTGACGTTATTACTATGCCACCATCTCCCAATTAAATTGGAATATTATTCCCTGTGTTGACTATGTACCTAAGCCCCTCTGGTACCCAACCAGCATGGAAAGCCTAAAGCGTCCTGACAAATAGTGACTCATTGGCTCGCCTGCCCCCAGTAAAATCACTGGCAGGTTGAGGGGGGGGGCGGGTGTGCAGGCAGCAGGAAGGACACTCGCTGAATTTTCTGGCTCCCACACCCCACCTGCAAGCCGGCAGGTGGAGGAGGCTAAAATTCTGCCCTACAATTCAGGGTCAGGGCGTATTCGGGCCAGGAGTAAAAGCAAAATGCTGCAGTTGCTGGAAATCTGAAACGAGAAACGGAAAACGCTGACAAAACTCAGCGGGTCTGGTGGCGTCTGTGGAGATGGAAACAGAGCTAACATTTCGAGTCCGCGGAGAAGTGGTGTTGACTTTAAAGGAGTCATGTTGGACTCGAAAAATTAACTCTGTTGCTTTCTCCACAGATGCTGCCAGATCTTTACCAACACTTTCTGTTTTCACATTAGGGTAAGGAACCCTGTTGATATCAAATTCCAATGGGGATGGAAGAAGATGTCACTGAGGTGGGGCAGCCTGATCTCACTGACCTACATTTGGGTTCATTTAAAGCGCCCGATAAGCAGCATCGACTAAAGATTCTGTTCACACTGTTTTCTTCAATCTCAGTTCAAACAATCCAAGGTCCCAATGCTCTGCAACATTTTAGCAAAAATGTACAAACATTATACATATTATCACTAATGAACCAACTAAAATAACCAGAAGCTGGTCTGTGGGACCGATGCCAAGTGTTGCTATGGGAACTCATTTATAATGCCGTGTGAGAGCTGAATTGATGAGAGAGAGGATTGAAATGATTGGAAGTCCCATTTGGCAACTATCAAACTGCAGAGGTAAGGCAAACAGCACGGTTTGAAATCTGCCTCGCCGGTGGCCTTTGAAAAGTTGGCATCAACAGATGCAACACTGACTTTGCTTTTCGACCACTCTAAAATAAGGCCGAGCGAAGGCGAAGTTGAGGTGACTTCAAAACAGGCAACTGCTTCAAATTCTTTTCCCGGCCAGCCTTTCTGCCAATGAAGCAGCTTCCACACAAAAACCAGCACTGGCACAATGGACCGAGTGGTCTCCCTCAATGCCGTGTTGTTCTTTGATTCGAACCTGAACTTTTTTTTTTAAAAAGAAAGGAGCCTCGTTTCCTCCCAAAATTCTTTTGATTTTAAACTGTGCCTGGGCTTAAATGCCATGAGATTAGTATTTTAACTTTAATTTGCAGTATGTTAAAAGTGGTCCGTGTTTAAGTTAGTACGCATACTGCAGCCAAGCGGCAGCTGGGCTAGGTTAAAAGTATTTTGACAGTGGATGGAGATTGGTGTGGGCAAAGTCAGTCGAGGGGGTGGCGGCCATGTTTCCTGAGGCCGACGTGACCATCCTGCCTCCTCCTGGTGAAGCCGCCACACTCCATTAACAGGGGATGGTTTTTGCCTGCAGAAGGGAAGGAGGAACTTTGACTACCAAGAAACTCTCAGAAAAACAAGGCTACCAGACTCTCCAAGGCACTGGAGCTCAGTTAGGGTTGGATTGTCAGCCCAACTGAATTGAATTGAATTGACTCCGTATTGCCAGTCACAAAGCCTTCGGCAAACACTTCCCAGCAGTTGCAGTAGAAGCTGAGTTTGCATTTGGGCTGCAGCATTCTTCCCCAGTCACTATTGACAGGTTCTACTCCCTCCCTCACACCCAATGCATTTGGGCCAGAGGTGTGAATCAGTGGGCAAATTCCTCTCAATACACGGTAATGCCGTACGAGGGCAGGATAATGGGGACTGGGTTCGGGGCAGGGGAGGGAAGCTCGGTCTGTGAGTATATTAAAAAAAAAAATCACTGAATCTTTTCAGAACATCGGGGAGGTTCACTGAAGAACGTCACTGAAGAATCAGAACATGACTAAAGAATACTGCGTGCAGCCCTAACTTCCATTAACCCATCTGCCCTCTGCCCCAATGCTCTGCACAAAGAGCTGGCATTGTTTGAGGATATTCAGTTTTCAGTGCTGACCCTCAAGTAGGTCCAGTTATGACCTCAGAATTTACAGCATTAAAACACACTCCAAGCAATCCCAGTTCCTTTCAGCGTATATGCTGAATACAGGCAATCATCAATATCACTGCCTACGTCCCAACTACGCAACTTTTCATTGCAGGGGATAATTAAACTAGAGTTTTTCTTCAGCCACTTGCATCCCCATGCTGGCAATGACAATATATTTAAATCCACTTTCTGTCCCTTACGTACTGTTCCTTCTGCTACAATCCTTACGAAACCATTGTTGATTGTTGTAAAAACCCATCTGGTTCACTAATGTCCTTTAGGGAAGGAAATCTGCCATCTTTACCTGGTCTGGCCTACATGTGACTCCAGACCCACAACAATGTGGTTGACTCTTAAATGCCCTCTGAATTGGTGTAGCAAGCCACTCAATTGTATCAAACCGCTGATGCCGTGGTTCAAGGCAGCAGCTCACCACCACCTTCTAAAGGGCAATTAGGGATGGGGAATAAATGCTGGCCTAGCCAGCAACGCCCACATCCCATGTGTAAATTTTTTAAAAAGCCACTCAGTATACCTGTAGAGTGCTGGGCCAACAGCACTATCTAATCGGCTGATTCACATTACCACACTGTCAAGTTGCTCATCTGTTATACACCAGATCTCCTTCCTTTCTCCAATGCTTCTTGTGCACACGGGTAGGAGGCAGCAACTCTCCATTGGTTCCTTCGCCTTGCACTCATCAAGACCAGAGGCCTCACGCCAGGAGAGCGGAACATTTCAGATTATTGTGCAGTCACTGTCACATTTGCCTACACCAGGTATTGTTTATCCAGACAGACGAGTCTGAATCCCGACCTCCGGAACTCTTACCGTAATGGAGTGGTGTCTCGATCTCCCACACTGACCATCCGAGAGAGCCATTTTGGCAATTTGGTGTCAATTACTCAGAAATTTCAAATATATTGCACACAAACATGAATTGTGTTGGGACCACCCAAAGCTCTTTCACTTTTTAGGACCCTTAAAACTGACAGAGAGAAGGGACTCACTTGCAACCCGTCAGTGCGTGGGGTTGATGCTGGCAGGCTAGAAATTGGGAGGCTGCACTCCCAGGGCAGAACTCGGACTGCAGGGATACTACCGTGTGTCTAATGCATTCTTGTATCTAGGGATGCTCCTTGAACCAGCAGTTTCTGCCCTATCTGGCTGCCCCAGTTTCTGACCTAAATTTCCCTTTTTTTTTCCAGGACTTTCAACAAGAATTTTTAAACCAACCAACAAGAACAGTGCAATCTTTTGGAGATTCATTCTTTCAAATCCTGCCAAGTGTCCTCTTTTCTTCCCCACTCTCGAACTGAGCGGCTCCCGCGCTCTCATCAATAGTTTGGCCAGCGTTGTTGAGCCATACAGGGTTGGAAAAGTGAGGCCAGGCCAAGGCGACAAGTTATTCTCAGGATCAGACAGATTTCCTCTCGTTCCAATCTGATACAAGCCAGCCAAGCCTAGAGGGAGAATCAAACTGCTGACAGTCTTCAGGGAGTTCAACGAAGGACACTTGGCTCATCGCTCGGATTTCAGTCAAAAAAAGCATAAGTGACACCATTTTGGAGAGTGGGGAGTCCAATTTGTGACTGCAGCAAGCTGGGTCTGGCCTACTTTGAAATTAAACCATGATATACATGGCTGATCTGAAGTTATTCCATTTCTGAAAGATAAGATTCAGCCTCCAAAGGACCGGATTTTCTTGGGGTCTTCCAGATTCCACAGGCAGGGCCCGGATGCAGAAGTTCCGACCTCCCCCCACCACCATTTCTGACAGGTCCCATTTTTAGCGGTAGTGGGAAAGAGGTGGAGAGTGATTCATGCAGGAGGGAAGCCCGAACTCAGCGGGGCCATTGGAACTCAGTGCCGAGTTCGAACAGGCCCCACTTTTGGCTGGTGCAGCCCCCCCCCCGAATGTGGGAGTAATGAATTGGAGTCGACATGAACGCTTTTGAAGGGAAGATGAGGACTGGATAACTGTCACGATCTGAAGAGTTTTGAAAACGTCTGGCCCTTCGGACTTAAAAATAAAATAAAATGTGAGGAGCAGTTCCCGAATCGAGCTACCGGTCTCAACGATGAAAATCCAGCTGCAAAGTCCCGAGGAATCATTATGAAACAACCGTCACAACCAGGCTCTGGCCTTTCAGAGATGTATCTCGCTGCAGCGGAGTGAAAACCAAAGAGCGGTTAGTAGTTAGTCCAGACTGGTGATGAGAGATCCTTTGTACACATTTTAGCCGCATTTTTGTGGTGCCCGTTTCCTGTTCCTCTTTCGTTAATTGTAACAGTGGCTTCTGAATTTTGCTCTGTAGGTTGAAAACCATCGAAATTTGTTTTGGCCAGGGTAGCCCGACAGACAAGGGCGCAGTTGTAGAACACGTAAACCACTGGCGTTCGGTAATATGGGGGACACATCCTGTGCTGTGCACTGGCCGCACGTTTGCTGTAATGAAATGCAGAGAAGAGGGCAATGACCAGATCTGTCAAGTAGTTTAAAGTAAACTGCGTGGAGACCCACGTACCATAACCTCCTGTGGGAACTAGCGACACAGAAACATTAGCAACTGGAGGCGGCCATTTTAGACCATGCCTGATTCGTACCTCAGTTCTCTTCATCCGCCTTTGCTCCATGTCCCTTGATCGCGTCACCCAATAAAAGTCTACCAAATCGGTATTAAAAATCTTATTTCTACCCAGCATCCACAGCTTCTTTGGGGACCTTCCTGCATCCTGTGAGAAATCAATGAAAGGTGACGTCATGGAAAATGGCGTTTGACGGGGCCAGAGGCTAGAAGGTTCAGTCAGTAAGAAGCCACAACGTTTTGTGGTCAACAAGCCCTCATCTAATCCTCACCAGCAACCCAAGAGTTCAAAAGGTGAATGTAATCACCAGCGGCAACAGGTAACCAATATGCCAGCGCCCTCCCTCCACCACCCGGGTTTCCAAAGCGTGTTGAAGTAAAGTTTCTCACAGTACAGCCCTTATAAACAGCTTAGAGAAAACAAAATTAAAAGAAATCAGTCCATAAAGCACAATTGAGTTACCCCATGTGAATTCCAGCTCTAGCCAGGATATAATGAAACTAATTAACTAAAAATAGTGCAGTGGCAACAGATGTCCAGATGCAATAAAATGGTAATAAAAGTGAATTAAGTCCATCAATCAAGAAACAAACTGAGAAGCCAGAATATTTCCTGGATACAATCATTTTCTCCCTAAATGAAGGATCAAGAGTCTTTCAGGTGCAACGGAGGCAAAGTGGGGGGATGGAGGGAGGTGGGGTGCAGGGGCAGTGTGGTGGGGGGAGCGCCAACCTTGACTCCGCTGCTAGCTATGTAAGGAGCAGACCTGGGACTTGATAATACGAACCAATGGAGATGAGACTGTGCCAGAGGCCTGTTTTAATCAGGATACATGCACCTTAAACCATCTAGTTGGTGGATTCATGATGCACATAGGAGGATGGGTGGCGGAAAGGGCCTGTTTTCCATAGTGAGACATGGAGGCACAGTTAACATCTCCAGGATGGTGACTTTAAACAGGCGACCACGCAAGATGTATTTCTACTTCAGAGCTATAGAGCTGATTTTCCAGGCAACTTTTCTTGGTGGAAACATGGAATTTTATTTAGAAGACAGCAACAGCAGCTACATGTGTGCATCTAACTCTATATCTAAAGATGAACTCTCCCCCTGGAGGTTCCCCATGCTGCAAACTCATTGGTTTACACAGATCACATGATCTTACGACACAGGATTATTCTTAAAGCTGCAGCCCTATGTTTATCAGAGCTATAACTGCCGCATTCTTCTTCCTTTAACTTGTATGTACATTTTGTATTTACAAGGATATTTATCTCACGACATTACAATACTTTCACAGTTCAGGAAATTACCAACAAAAGCAGAAAATGCTGGAAAAATTCAGCAGGTCTAGCAGCATCGGAGAGAAACAAAGTTAACATTTCCAGTCCTTGTGACCCTTCTTCAGAGCCGAAGAGAAGCGGAAATGTGATTAAATTTATACTGTTTAAGAGGAGTGGGGCAGGTGGAGCTGGATAGAAGGCCAGCGATAGGTGGGGACAAAGGAGGGATTGACAAAGATGTCATGAACTAATGGACAGAGGGAGTGTTAATGGTTGTGGTTAGTGCTAAAAACAAAGGTGCTGATAGTGGCATAAAGGTAAGAAAGCAGAATGTGATATAACAAAACAAAGGTAGCATTGTGTGAAAGAACAACATGGAACAAGTAACAGATGGCCCGGGGCGGGGTGGGTGGAGGGAAAAAAAATGATAGAAAATGAGATAGATGGGGTGGGGGGATAAAGGGGATAAAATCACAGATAAATGAATAAAAATAAATATGGATAAAAAATTTAAAAAGGGGATTGAAAAAAAATGGTGAGAATGGAGGTGAGAGTTCATGGTCTGAAGTTGTTGAACTCAATGTTAAGTCCGGAAGGCTGTAAAGTGCCTAGTCGGAAGATGAGGTGCTGTTCCTCCAGTTTGCATTGAGCTTCACTGGAACATTGCAGCAGGCCAAGGACGGACATGTGGGCATGAGAGCAGGGTGGTGTGTTGAAATGGCAAGCGACAGGAAGGTCTGGGTCATGCTTGCGGACAGACTGAAGGTGTTCCGCAAAGCAGTCACCCAGCCTGCATCCCCAATGTAGAACCACATTGGGAGCAATGGATGCAGTAGATCAAATTGAAGGAGGTGCAAGTGAAGCGCTGCTTCATCCAAAAGGAGTGTTTGAGCTCTTGGACGGTAAGGAGGGAGGAGGTAAAGGGGCAGGTGTTGCACCTTCTGTGATTGCATGGGAAGGTGCCATGGAAAGGTGTTGGGGGTGATGGAGGAGTGGACCAGGGTGTCCCAGAGGGAACGGTCCCTACGGAATGCTGACAGGGCAAAGGGGGGTGAGGGGAAGATGTGTTTGGTGGTGGCATCATGCTGGAGTTGGCGGAAATGGCAGAGGATGATCCTTTGAATGCGGAGGCTGGTGGGGTGAAAAGTGAGAACAAGGGTATCATGGTTCTGGGAGGGAGAGGGAGGTGTGAGGGCAGAGGCACAGGAGTTGAGTCGGACATGGCTGAGAGCCCTGTTAACCACAGTGGGGGGGAAACCTCAGTTAAGGAAGAAGGAAGACATGTCAGAAGTGCCGTTTTGGACAGTGGCATCATCGGTACAGATTCAACGGAGGCGAAGGAACTGAGAGAATGGGATGGAGTCCTTACAGGAAGCAGGGTGTGAGGAGCTGTAGTTGAGGTAGCTGTGGGAGTCGGTAGGCTTGTGATGAATATTGGTGGACAGTCAATCACCAGAAATGGAGACAGAGAGGTCAAGGGAGAGCAGGGAAGTGTCGGAGATGGACCATGTGAAGGTGATAGAGGGGTGGAAATTGGAAGCAAAATTGATAAATTTTTCCAGGTCCTGACGAGAGCATGAAGCAGCACCGAAACAGTCATCGACGTATCGGAGAAAGAGTTGTGTGAGGGGACCTGAGTAGGAATGTTCCACATACCCCATAAAGAGTCAGGCATAACTGGGGCCCATGCGGGTACACATAGCCACACCTTTTATTTGGAAGAAGTGAGGCAAGTTTAAAGAGAAATTATTCAGGGAGAGAACAAGTTCAGCCAGGCGGAGAAGAGTGGTGGTGGATGGTGAAGTTTGGGGCTCTGTTAAGGAAGAGGCGGAGAGCCCTCAGACAATCCTGGTGAGGTATTATTGATCCATTTTTATTTTTATTCATGGCTTTGCCCCTTTTATCCCCCCTTCTATCCCATTTTCTATCCTTTTTTATCCCCCCACCACTGCTCCCTCCACCCACCCCACCCCAGGCCATCTGTTACTTGTTCCATGTTGTTCTTTCACACAATGCTACCCTTGTTCTGCTATTATCACATTCTGCTTTCTTACCTTTATGCCATTATCAGCACCTTTTTTTTAAGCACTAACCACAACCATTAACACTCCCTTTGTCCGTTAGTTCATGACACCTTTGTCAATCCCTCCTTTGTCCCCACCTATCGCTGGCCTTCTATCCAGCTTCACCTGCCCCACTCCCTTTTAACAATATAAACTTCATCACATTTCCACTTCTGTTCAGCTCTGAAGGAGGGTCATACGGACTCGAAATGTTAACTTTGTTTCTCTCTCCACAGATGCTGTCAGATCTGCTGTGTTTTTCCAGCATTTTCTGTTTTTGTTTCAGATTTCCAGCATCCGCAGTATTTTGCTTTTATCACAAAATTACAAGTTCAGTCTTTCAGGTGGTTTCCTGGTCCATGTGGAACGTCATAGCTCCACGATTTATGATTCTTTTGCAGGAACCACGTTCTCTGGAACCGCATTATCAGGTACCTCATTAGGCACAGGCAGTTCAGTGTCTTCCACTCCGATAGAGATATCGGGGATGTCTGTCCCTTGCTTGAGCAACTCCAACAAGAACCACAGGTTCAGTAATGGTTGCGGGTGGAACATCATTTTGTTGGGGTACCTCCCTTCTTCTTAAATGATCCACATGCTTACTGGTGATCCGGCCCTCCACTTGCACATCGTACAGCAACGGTCCAGTCACAGAGCTTACTTTACTAGCTAACCACTTCGGTTGTCCGCCGAAATTCTTTACATATACTGCTTCTCCAACAGTAAATTGTCGCTCACGATTATGCAAATCATGAGTCACTTTTTGATTCCCTTGACTTTTCTCCACCTTCCCCTCCAAATTGGGAAGTATCAAGCTTAGTCTTATTCGAGAATGGTGCCTCATCAGTAATTCCGCATCCTCTTCCTACATGTCATCTTCTTTTTACCAGAGTTTAGTCTCTGCCTTCTTTTTGACTTCACTGTCAGCCAGACTTCTTTCAGGTGAAATCTCAACTTGTCTTAGTTCAGTAGTTGAGCTACCCATGATTTCATTATCGACTCGCACCTTGGAAAGTTCTACAACTTTTCCTTCCAAAACCTCTTTAGCTTCATTCAGCTGATTCTTCAGCTCTTCTATCTCCTTCTTGTATCTGTTGGCTTCCTCCTGGAAACTTGAACATTGCTGCATCTTCTCTTCCAACTGGTTCTTCAGTTTGTTCAAGTGACGTTAAATTCTTCCTGTTTCTCTTTGTAATTTTCCAGAGGTACAAACTTTGACCTGAGGGATCCATGTAGTGTGTGAAGGTCTTTCAATAGGTCTTCCTTTTCTTTGCGAAGCTCACTCACTTCATCTTGAATTCTGTAATTCAGCAGAGTCGCCTTGAGTTTCTTCTGTTGTTCTTCAATGTTGTTGTTTAAGAGAGTCTTCATTTTTTCAGTTTGCTGAATGCTTACACATTCCTTTTTCATCCAGTTGTGGTCCTTGGACTCTCCAGGCTCTTTCTGAAGTCCCTTGCCTTGTTCCTTTTCCAACTCAGGAACTCTTCCTGCTTCCTTTTGAAATCTCACTGGCCAATCAAGGTTAATTTCCCTCAACCAATTTCGACCTAGAAGACTTGGTCCTCTGCCTTCTACCACCATCACTGGTAGTTGTGCTGGTTGGTGTCTATAATGACCAGTTACTCTGGTGATACCTTTCACCTGGATTTCTTCACTGGTGTCTGTTTTCAACTTGGCAGAGGTTTGTTCCAAATGTAATTGTTGATCACCTTTATTTAAATATCTGAAAGTGTGTTCCCCTATTGCAGTGGTAGAAGCACCCATGCCTACTTCCATTTTTAAGGATTTACCATTCACTTGCAATGTGACTGTAATTGGCTCTGTTTTCCCAACTTTCATGTTGAAAAAGGAATAAATGTCAGATCTGGTTGTTTCTGGCTTTTCCACACTATATACTTCACTTGTTGCCTGGAAGCCTGTTTTCATCTTGCTTTGTAATGTTTCAATATGTGCCCACTTTTGTGACAAAAATAACGCTCCATTTCTTTAAATTGCCAATCGTTAGGAGTGTGATTGTTTCCATGTTGATAAAAATTGGTTTTCGAATTTGCTGCTAAGCTGTTTCATCTAAATGTTTGGGTAGCGAGGGCCGTTTCCCGCTTCACAGAGGAGTCCCAGCTCTTCACACCACTATCGGCTGACCGTTCCCACCCAACTAGGAAAACGGTGCCATTTTGCACACCTTGAATCGCTTGTGAATCCCTTACAGCGCTTTCCATCGATAGCGTTATTTCTAACAACTTCTCAAAATCAAGATGCACTTCAGTCAGCAATCTTCACTGAATAGCATCATCTTACACGCCACAGACCAAACGATCCCTGTGCAGGTCATTCAGGGCTTCATCGAAATCACAATATTCCGCTTGTTGTTTTAATTTTGCCACATAGGTAGCAATGGTCTCTCCACCCCAGGGCTCTATTCCATGAATTGAACCTGAACCTCTGCATTGTGACTGAGGGCTTGGGCTGGAAATGTTGCTTAACGAGGTTTACTAATTCACTGAAGGTCTTCAAACCAGGGGCACCGGGAGCCATCAAGCTTCGAATTAAACTATAGGCCTTGCTCCCACAAATACTCAGGAGAATTACTCTCCTCTTATCTTCCCCCATGATTTCATTGGCTCAAAAGTAGAATGCAAGACATTCTATTTATTGAGACCAATCGGCTGTGGCTGGTTCAAAGGGATCGATTCTGCCAAACTGTGGCATCTCAGATGAGTATATCTTCCTTTCTTTTTAATTATCTTAGACACTCACAATCGCTGGGTGAGGGACAGCACTGGATCTGATCCCATCCTCATCGCCAGTTTGTTATAGAGTTGATTTTTCAGGCAACCTTTTGTGGTGGAAACATTTATTTACAAGATAGCAGCAACAGCTACATGTGTGCATCTAACTCTATATTTAAAGATGAACTCTTCCCCTAGAGGTTCCCCGTGCTGCTAACTCATTGGCTTATACAGATCATGTGATCTTACAACACAGGATTATTCTTAAAGCTACAGTCCGACTTTTATCAGAATATAATTACTACACTCAAGAGTCGCCACTTCCGATATCACTGCGATGATAACAACATATTCCTCCCTCCTTCCGTTTTTAATCGCTCTTCCCCTGAAGGTCCTGGTTTATGCTGGGGAATTGGCATTTGAACTCACCAGAGTTGAGGAGTTGGGAAGGGCAGACAATAGCTATTGTCACTGTGCTTGCCAAGTCTCTCTTGACCGAGGGTAGACGCTGCCCACTCCCATGGTTAAACCCTCTTCACATATTTTATTTCACTTGTTAAAAGCCAACTGCACACCCTCTGAACAGAAACATTTATTGTCCACTAGGGGGAATAGCATACCCAAATATCGCACATGGATAGCATGACCTGAACATGGCACATACACTGCGTGTGGGGAGGGGTTAGCAACAACAGCAACAACTTGCATTTATCTAACGCCTTTTAACATAGTAAAATGGCCCAAGGTGCTTCACAGGAGAGCCAGCAAACAGAAGCTGACAAGGCACCACAAATTAGGTCAGATGACCAAACACTTGGTCAAAGAGGTAGCTTTTAAGGAGTGTCTTCAAGATGGAAAGAGAGATGGAGAGGCAGAGAGGTTTAGGGAGGGAATTCCAGAGCTTAGAACCTTGGCAAATGAATGCACCAATGGCGGAGCGATTAAAATCAAGGATGTGCAAGAGGCCAGAATTAGAGGAGTGCAGGGATCTCCGAGGGTTGCAAGGCTGGAGAAGGTTAAAGAATCAGGGAGGGGAGAGGCCATGTAGGGATTTGACAGGAAGGGTGAGAATTTTAAAATTGAGGCATTGTTTAACCTGGAGACAATGCAGGTTAATGACCACAGGGACGATGTGTGAATGGGACTTGGTACAAGTTAGGGTATGGTCAGGGTTTTAGACGACCTAAAGTTTATGGAAGGGCGATGGGACATTTCCTAAATTTATTCTTAGGACACAGGCACCACTGGCAAGTATTTGTTTCCCATCCCTATGTTAGGTGTTTATCCACTGTCAGCACCAGGACCAGCTTTGAGCCTATAACACTCTTTTGATCCTGTCATGACATGCTTCCTTTCATCTACTGGAAATAAAAATGCAAATCATCAGAATAAAACAAAAGTGCACAAATAACGTGGCCTGTAGGAACAGTTACGGAGAACCAAACTGTGCTGTACTGGGGCAAGCCAGGTTGACTGGTTACCTCCAGTCTGCAGTTTTCCATTTTATTACATTCTTGTCACTCCTCACATTTCCCCGTGGATGTTACCCACTGATCCCTATTTTGTTTTTCCACTAGTACAGCGTTCAGTTCAGCTGACCAACAACCCCTTTATCTGAAAAGGGAAGCTACAACCAACCTTGAAGGAAAAAAATTTCTCGGCACGGGAAGATCTTTGGAGAGAAAATATGTTTTAAAAGGTCATTTTGCAGAAACTCTCCAGGGCCACGGGGCCACACAGAAGCAGCTGGAACTGTTACTTTCTGAAACCAGTCAGGCTCATCTTAAAACTCCCCTGCCTCAAACGTGGGCAGAAGCAAAAATGTAATGATTGATTGGTTGTGACAACCTAACATCGCACCCTTCAACCAATCTAATGGATTCCCTCCAGCACAGGTATAATGGACATCACTCGCCTTATTCTATGCTTGAATTTCCAGCTGAAGTCCCAGTGTCACCTTCCAACTAATCTGTTTAATTGACACAGACAACCTACAATCCAAGTGGGAAAAAGCAGGTTTTTCTTATGAAGTGCTAACAAGTGAACACAGAGTTGAAACGCTGATGTCACCTTGACATCCCGATTGTATGAATGGATACTTTGGCACAGCCTGACCTTCTGCTGTAGCAGATCTGAACACACAAACATCATTTTGAATGCGGCCAATGGTCTATTGGCTGTGGTTGCACATTACTCAATAGTAATCAGCAGAATGACGGATTCCTCCCTGGAAAAATGTGCTCCATAGCTTCTGGCTTCAACAAAAAAAAAGGACTTGATTTCAGCACCTTGACCTAAAGCAGTCATTGAGAATAAAACACTTCACCAACCTTTCAACAGTTACTGTTACAGAGCCTGATGCTGATGACCTGCTATGGCAAACTCAAGCAAAATTGGTAAAGCAAACAGTAGTTGTACAGAAAAACTGCTTCCGACTGGCCAATTAGATCTATTTTGACATCAAGTGTGCAAAGGTGTGGGCTGAGGTCGGTCTCTCCCGTGTGTTCTGGAAGACAACATTCTCCAAGAGAAGTCAAAAGTTGTGTAGACAGATTTGGAAACACCTAGGCTCAAGACAGAACCTCACAAAATCCAGAGCTTTACTCCACTGTTAAGATGAACAATTGATTGCTGGCAGCGAGTCACTAAAGCAATCCAACTGAATGATTCTGACAATATAAATGGCGACAGCGGATGCTAAGTGGTGTATGAACGCTAGCAGAGGTTGGGAGATTGAATTAATGTACTGCCTTAAGCACGCTGCCAAATATCTGTGCCAACTTGGCTGAGTTGGTATCACTTTCATCTCTAGGTCAGAACATCATGACGCCAATTCCATACTAAAGTTAGCAGAAGCCATTTAGGTTGACAGTCCAGCGCAGTACTGAGGGACTGCTACATTTCTGCAATGCGTTGCTGCACCAAGGACCTACCTGGTAAAGACAAAGGGCAGAATCTTGTGATCTTTAAAAAAATATGGTTGTTTGGGACCATTTCGGGGTCCTGACCCTGCTCTAGCTGTCTGCGTGCCTGCCTGCCTGGGAGTTCTTCCCAGAGGCAGCCAATTAAGAGGCAGCTTCTGGATCTGCTGTCCAATTAAAGACAGTCGGAGGGCCTGCATCCTTGGAAGGATGGCAGTCCCACTGTCAGAGGTGGGCGGTGCCCACTGTTGGAGGGGGATCTTGAGGCGCCCTGTAAAGTGAGAATTTAAAATAAATGGTGTCAGAACTTGCAAGGCCACCCCCATGGAGGGAAACCCCTCCTCAGAATGGCCAGCGGCTGCAGCTGTGGCCTGCTGATGGCTGCAGCTCTGGTGGAGGTAGGGGGGGGTGGTTATTGTTGGAGGCCTTGCAGCAACACCCACTTCCCCCCCCCCAAACACACACCTCCAGGTCAGCCACCTCCAAATACCCATTGGGGTTTAGCTCTCAGTTGGAGGTGGAAAGGTGGGGGTGTGAGAGGTGGGGAGGGGGTGGGGTGGTGTGGGGGAGGGGGTTGCCATCTGCTGAAATGGGCAATTCATTATACAGATTGGCTCCTGGGCCAGGCAGCCTCTGCTGGTGACAATCTGCTTCCGGGAAGATTGCTGGGAGATGGGAACGCATCAGCCAACTTCTGTGAAATTCCTCCCGGGCCTGCCTTAAAGGACCCCCCCCACCACCCCACCCCCGACAAAAGCCCCGGGCCACTGTGTTCGAGGGCGGATTCTGGCCTCCACGTGAGTGGGCCATGTAACAACAGATGAAAACTAATGCAGGAACATATAAAGTTCTAAAAAGCTGAAAAGTAAAAGGGAGATGTCCACATTCTGGAAGGAGTGAAGAAGAGAGTCACGAGGCTGATCCCTGGCATCTGAATCAGAGTTATGGGGAAAGGCTGGAGAGGCCTAGGCCTCACAACCTCAAAAGGAGAAGTCCAAGAGGTGACCTGATGGAGTTTGTAAGATAGCAAGTGGTGTAGAAAAGAATAATCCATAGCACTGATTTAATTTAAACTATAGGAGCAGTGCAAGGAGGCAGAGATTCAAAGGTAGTGAAAGGCAGCTTTATGATCAATCTGGAAATTCTTCAGAGAGAGAGTGATCAACACTCAGAATGGACTTCCAGGTAGATTTACGGAGCAAAAATCCTGGAATCATTTAAGAAAAACTGGATACATTAATGATGGATGTGTTCCTTGGTGGATGTACTAACTTGGGCCAAATGTCCTTCCTCATCCATAAAGTGTTTTGTGATCTGCTGGTGATTGAGATGGTTGTTAAAGATTATATAGCACTACTTTTAGAATGGATAGAATAGTGCTGGTTACCCATTTAGATTCTACCCCCAACCTATACCATGAAGATAACCAATTCACCTTATTGTGTAAAAATGACTCTGCAGTTGTAAAATTAATAGTCACTAATACTTCAAAGTAATGCATTGTGCTTCAAGACAAAGTGTTATATGGGTTCTTTTTAGTTTGTGGGTGATCTGCAAAAGGGGAAGTCCTCTGCTCATTTCTCCATGCCTCGTGGTCTTGCGCTTTCCTCTACAGGTGCACATTGGAGCCTCTCATTTTCAATCAGAAATGAACGGTATGACTAGGAAAAAAAGGTTACACAAGGTGGTTTTCTGTTGTCTTCCTCATGAGCGCTTAAGGGAAACACAAGTCCTCTTCCTGAAGGATCCTCTGCCTGTAAGCGGACATTGTCCCTCGAGGCTCTATCTGTTGGCCATCACCACCGAAAGTTTGCCATGGCTCATTCCTACTCACAATAATCACTTGTGGTGGAAGAATAAGTCCAAAGCTAGGCTTTTTCCACAAGTTGGTTTATTCTTGAGCCAGTTCTTCAGTATGAGAGACTTCTTAGTATCTCCCACACCAGAGCGATCCAGCTGTATCTGTGTATACTCTTTTGATGGATGAACCAATGCCCATCACCTGTTTTAACTAGCAATTGTCTTTAACAATGTAATTGCTATGCAATGTAATTACTGATACATTGACACTCACAACCCTGAGTATGGGCCTGGGGCAACTCGCAAAAGGACAGGGGCCAGCCACCCCAAGGTCTGAAATGATGCTGCAACCCTAGTATTTGTTTACCTTTTTTAAGGCATAGCATGAATGGATTGTCAATGCCATTTTACTGGGTAATCCAGAATCTAGACCTGACCTGAGGTTCACCATGATTGTTCTGTAACCCAATCGATGACTCATTCAGTTCACTCATTGCTGTAATAACGAATCTTAGTGAAGTAATATTTGACTGAAATGTGGTCAACATATTTCTGATTCTAAAAGACTGGACTTATGATTTAACTTCCATTAAACTTTCTTCAGATAGAAGTTCTTTTCTTCCCAACACCTCTTATTCCCCATATTTACATTGTATCTTCACTCCACCTCCAGCAGTGAATCTGTAATGTTTGCTTAAGATGGACGTGCTTTGTTTGCTTGTTCCTCAGTCCTTAAAATCTCATTCCCCAATAATTTACATGACTATATAAGACGTGCTTTTCCCATCTGGAATCTGGAGGCCACTCTTGTGGCTCCAGTTACCAGCACTTGAATGGATAGTCATTTGCTACAGTCTAGAGTTTAGAAGAGTAAGAGGTGACTTGATTGAAACATAAGATCCTGAGGGGTCTTGACAGGGTGAATGTGGGAAGGATGTTTCATCTTGTGGGAGAATCTAGAATTATGGGTCACTGTTTAAAAATAAGGGGCCACCCAGTTAAGACAGAGATAAGGAGAAATGTTTTCTCTCAGAGGGCCAAAAATCTTTGGAATGCTCTTCCTCAAAAGGTGGTGGGAGCAGAGTCCTATTTTTTAATAAAAAAATATTTTAAGAAGTGTTTTTAAGGCAGAGGTAAATAGATCCTTGATAAGCAGGGAAATGAAAGGTTATTGGGGCTAAGTGGGATTGTGAATTTGAGAATACAATCAGATCAGCCATGATCTTATTCAATGGCAGAACAGGCTCGAGGGGCCGAGTGGCCTCCTCCTGCTCCAAATTAGTATGGCTAGACTTTCTGGACCTGGCTGTTGCTGACCAAATCCTGGTGCACTCTCCAAGGTTACCCTCAGACATCACACATCGATCCTTTTATCAGCATTCTCCGCTCAGGTCTTAGTTTTTCTTATTTCACCGTGTGAACTTTGTTCGACAGTTTTTTAAAAAACTGGCTTTTCCACCAGTACTCACATCTCACAGCTGTTATCTGTATTGTTTTTGTTTGTTTGTCTCAGTGCAATAACTTTAGCTCCAGAGTAATAGGGTATATGATATGTGTCCGTCTGTCTCTCAATTCCAAGCTCTCAGTCAGTAACTTCTGAGAGGCAGTTCTACCATTTAATAACTGTTATCAGTGGTACCACTCTCTCTTCGGAGTCAGGATTTTGTGGGTTCTGTTGTATTATGCTTTTAAGGGATAAAAGCATGTCATCACTAGAAGGGAAGCATGTCATATGACCCAGTCTCAGTTTCACTTTGGCCTGTGAGCAGAACACAGCACACACAGCTCTGCTGCTGATCTTGTTTTCTATGCAGTCACCACACTGCAATTTCAACACTCTCCAATGCTGCGGCTTCGTTGCGGTCTGACCAAAACTTCGAGGGTTGTCTCATGTCATGCAGCACAATCTAAGGCTGTTCACCATGTTGTACCTGTACTTAATCTTGCTGCCATGTGGTTTGACCACCTCTGAACACTATGATAATGATATAAAGGCACCAATCAGTCAAAAGAACACACTGTGGGTTCATTTATCTAGACTCGGCACATGAGAACATGGACATATACATGGAAAGAAAGCTTGAAGACACCAACAGCAGAGCTGTGTATGCCATGTTCTGCTTACAGGCCAAGGTGAAACAGAGACTGGATGACACACTTCCCTTCTAGTGATGGCCTGCTGCTATCCCTTAAAGGCATATTACAACAGGTTTGAGTCCCACTCCATGCAAAATTTAGGTTGACACTCCAGTAGAGCACTGAGGAAATACTGCACTGACAAAGATCCCTTCTTCTCGATAAGGCGTTAAACTGTCTGCCCCCTCAGCTGGATGTAAAGATCACATCCCACTTCTTTGAAGAAGAGCGGCAGAGTTATCCCCAAGTATCCCGGTCAATATTGAACCCTCCAACACCACCACTGAATCAGATTATCTGCTCTTTATCAACCTGCTGTTTGTGGGAGCTTACTGTGTGCATATTTGACTGTTACATTTCCTCCATTACAAGTGATCACTGTTCTAAATGTAGGTCATTGGCTGTAAAATACTTGGGACATCCTGAAGTCATTAAAAGGAGCTATGAAAATGTTTTTTTTTCTTTCTAGAACAGTGCAATTCTGTATGTTCATCACATTAGATTATTTACAATTACATCCAATGCAAAAACTAAAATGGGAGCTGACAGCAGAAGAAATTATTTGCACGATTTAATTGTTGTGGTATTTGCTGTGACATGAAGAGTGGAAGACGACAGATGAGGAATTTGATTATACACTTTGCTGTACATTCCTCATTTCCCATTTTGGTTACTTTTGGTTCATTCATCTTCATCTGATCAATTTGACATTTGATTGGGAACGCAAAAAGCAACTGGTTACTTGAACTAAGCGTCATTTTTTTTGCCCCAATGGATTTGTGGCATTTTTGAAAATGCAATACCCAGTTAGTTGGGATAGCCTTCAGAAAGATCTGGCACTGCAGCAGCATTGTAAACACACAACCAAGTGACACACACAAAAATCAGAGCATTTTTCAATGCTTGGTGAGCAACTGGTGCACCTTGCATTATTGATCGCTGGTTTGAGGAGCACAGTTTATTAAGTCCCCTGCTCCTGTAGCCCCAGTGGCAAACCCAGCAAAAGCCCCACTTCACCACAATACACCCACAGACCCCTTTCCCCGGACAAAGTGCAAGAGGTCGCTTCCAAGGCCTTTTCCCAGCAAGCATGTTTGCTGCAGAAACCCAAGCTGTCTAAAGTTAGACTTCACAATATCATAGAAATTTACAGTACAGAGTGAGGCCATTCGGCCCATCTAGTTTATGCCGGCTGAATAAGAGCCCTGTAGGTTACTTACGGCACTTCAAGCACATGTCCAGGTACTTTTTAAAACGCGATGAGGGTTTCGACACCAACCACCCTTTCAGACACTGCATTCCAGACCCCAACACCCTCTGGGTGTAAAATTGCTCCTCCCTTCCCCTCTCGTCCTTCTAAAAATTACTTTATATCTCTGGGCAGAATTTTTACCTCAGCGGGCGGGCACATTGACGTTGGGCGAGCACAACCGACATCAACGCACAGTCGCGCGACATTCCAGTCAGTGGGCGCGTGCAGGAATCAGCAGCGCACCCACCGACTATTAAAAGGCCTATTAAGGCCATTATAAAGGTAATTAAATTAAATTTTTCCCTGCCCATCCAACCAGTAGCCTTTGCATTTTTTAAGAAACCTCATCCGCGGACAGGAAGGGGTTTCCAACAGCAAATAAAAAATAAAAACAAAACATGTTACATTTCATTTATAACATGTCCCTGCTTATGTGGCACATTATAACATTTAAAAAAGTTGGTTTTTTTTGGTAAAACTGCTCATCTTCCTGAGGCAGCTCTGCGCCTGGGAGATTCTCAAGCGTGCACTCACGCGCCTGCGCAAAATTCGCTCCTGCCCTCCCTCCCCCACGGGCAGCGCTGACCGCTGCCGCTCGCGTTTCACGCTGGGCGGGCCTTAATTGGCCTGCCCATGTGAAATCGCGGTCTAGCCCCGATCACCAACCACCTCCACCGAGCCCGCCTGAGGGCAAGATTCTGCCCTGTGTCTCTTATTTATCCAAGTGCAGCTGAGGGACCCTTTCACTATCACTGATGCAGCTTGCTTGCTATCTGTCAATGTCCAGGAATGCATAAATCCAGCCATCCCACAAACCAATTCCGCCAGAGTCCTTCCATTTATTTTGATTGCCTCAGTGACCTGTTCATTGAATTTTTATTTATTCACTCATGGGGTGTGGGATCGTCGGCTAGGCCACCATTTATTGCCCATCCCTAATTGCCCTTGAGAAGGCGGTGGTGAGCTGCCTTCTTGAACCGCTGCAGTCCATGTGGTGTAGGTACACCCACAGTGCTGTCAGGGAGGGAGTTCCAGGGATTTGACCCAGCGACAGTGAAGGAACGGCGATATATTTCCAAGTCAGGATGGTGAGTGGCTTGGAGGGGAACTTCCAGGTGGTGGTGTTCCCATGTGTCTGCTGCCCTTGTCATTCTAGATGATAGCGGTCGTGGCTTTGGAAGTTGCTATGTAAGAGGCCTTGAACGCCCAAGATGAATAAAAGTCAACGAGACCAATATGCCGACTGTCGAATGTCTGGAGATATTTGGACATGGGATACAGCTGCCCAAAATTCATCCCCACTACACTCATATTGTGCCCCTAGAGCTTTGACCCAGTGACATTATCGTGCCTGTTTAAAAACTTTCAAATCTTGGTCTTGAGCTCGTGGATGGGGTCGGACCACGGCTTAATCTAATGCTACCTTTTAATTATTGTTTAATATTGGACATTTTAAGTACATTTATTGTCAGTTCCTCATGGACTGTTGTTTAGATTGAGCTACTTGGTGATTTCACTGCCTGGCAACCAGAACATTGCTGGCTGAGAGGTATCATTCACACATTGCAGCTCCCACAGTGCCAACACTTAGGGAAACTTCCCTCTTTAGTAGCTTACAGAATAAATACAGGCCTTTGAAATTCCAATGTCAAACAGGCAGTTAACAGCCTGCCGTCAGGGCTTCCGTGCCTTCAAAGGTGGACAACCTGCCTCCAAGAGCTGCTGGCCACCCCACCCAACCCAGTCTCAGGGACGGGGTAATTAAATTCCTCCCCGAGTGTGTGATTACACCATTTACTTTGTCTTCACCATATGATGTGTATTTTCAGGTTGACTGTCACTCTTATCTGTGTTATTCAATCACCTACGCTATTCACAGATAGCAAAGTATGAACGAAGAAATGGAAGTTTGAATCAAAATATTACGGGCCATTGAACTCCGCAAATCTGTACAAGCAAACTTCTCATCGATCGATGTGATCTAATCCCAACTCCCCTATTCAATGAGGGAGAAATTCATTAGCAACCTTCTCAGTCAGCACTGGGAACATATGTCCTAATTGTTCAAACCTCTCTCTCTCTCTCTATTACTGGTCTGCCCTACCCTTCCCCTAATCCTGCACAATATTTTAACAAACCAATGTTGCACCTATTACTTTTAGATCTTTACTATCATAGGATGCCCAAAACAGTACAGCCTAGCACAAAAGCTCCTTACTTTTCTATTCTCTCTAGATACAGAACCAAACAATTCTGTTGCCTCTCATTAACTCTTGTCACCTTTAATAATCTCTGCACACCAACTTCCCAACACTTTTCTCATCCACATAAAGTCTTAACCATTTGACAGCACAGTAACCAACGTAACTCAGGAACAACGTAATGGTGGCAAGTAAATGCAAACTACTTGTTGAGCACTCCACAGAATAGGTGTTAACAGAATGGATAAAAGGATATAACGCCAACAACAACTTGCATTTATATAGTGACTTTAACAGAGCTAAATGTCCTAAGGCCTCTCATAAGAGTGTTATGGTTCAAAACTAGACACTGAACCACAGTTGGTGATATCAGGACCCATTAATAAGAGCTAGGTCAAAGAAGTAGGCTTTCAGGAGGATTTTAAAGGGGGAGAGATAATGGGCTGGATTTTCGTGGTGTAGGGGAGACTCCAAGGATGAGTAGAAATGGCGGCCGGGGCTGGATTCCGAGATTCCCAACCCCATTCCCGGGGTTTCTGATTTTCAGGATTGCCTTTTTAAGGGTGTGGATCGGTTCAAGTGGCAAACCCGCAACCTGCATTCCCAGCCTGGCCGGCTCCTATGCAAGGATAGGCAAGTCCTAGCCATCCGCAATTTTCATGGACTCAGGCATGTCAGGAGGTGCACCCCAGACCCACCCCCAGTGCCCCAGGGAAAACATTGCTTGATTGACAGCTCCGGTTGTCTGATCTCTTCTGTCAATTGCACAGTATTTATTTGCATGAGACAAAGAGGTTTCAAGTGCTTTCAGTTTCTGCTGCTGATACTTTAAACTATCTAGATGATTGACACTTTCATTAGCCTGTAGTAAAAAGGGATTATTTTTAAGTAAGTGAAAAGTTATCAATGAATGACATTTTTAAAAGTTTTTTTTTGCACATCCTATTGTTATTATCGGGTTCATTGGTTCTATAAAGCTTACAGTGAGTGAATATGCATGGAAGTGCAATAGCTTGGCATGGGGGGAAATGAGGTGGCATTGATGGGGCTTGTGAATGTGTGAGGGGCCTTACTTTTCTCATTATAACTGGGACAAAGTCCCACTGTACTGAGGCTGGTGTTTTAAGTAGCCCACCCCAACACACTGCAGCCCTCGTGGATGTCTTTAACATTTGCCAAGTCGGCTGGCCTGACTGCAATCTGCACCTCCACCAACAATCTGAACCCCAGAAATGAAAATCCCATCTTTCAGAATCACAGAATGGTTATGGCGCAGAAGGAGGTCATCATTCGGCCCATCATGTCTACACTGGCTCTCTAAATGAGCATTATTCTCCTGCCTTTCCCCTGTACCCTTGCACATTATTTGAATAGAAACAATCCTCCAATGCCCTTTTGAATGCCTTGGTTGAACCTGCCTCCACCACACCTCCAGGCAGTGCATTCCTGACCCGAACCACTCGCTGTGTGAAAAAGTTTTTTCTCACATCACATTTGCTTCTTTTGCAAATCACTTTAAATCTGTGCCCTCTCGTTCTTGATCCTTTAAAGAGCAGGGATAGTTTCTCCCTATCTACTCTATCCAGCCCCTTCATGATTTTGAACACCTCTGTCAAATCTCCTCTTAGCCTTCTGCTCTCCAAGGAGAACAGTTCCAACTTCTCCAATCTATCTTCATGACTGAAGTTTCTCACCCCTGGAACAATTCTTGTAATCCTCTTCTGCGCTCTCTCCAATGTGTTCACATCCTTCCTATGGTGTGGTGCCCAGAACTGTACACAATACTCCCACTGAGATCTAACTAGTGTCTTATAAAAGCTCAGCACAACCTCCTTGCTTTTGTACTCAATGCCCCTATTAATAAAGGCCAGGATACTCTGTGCTTTGTTAACTGCTCTCTTCACCTGTCCTGCCACCTTCAATGATCTATGCACACATACACCCAGGTCCCTCTGCTCCTGCACCCCCTTAAGAATTGTATTCCTTATTTTATATTATCCCTCCATGTTCTCTCCCCCCACCCCGAGGTGGGTGGGCCAAGCCAGGAATTTTCCCAACTCCCTTTACCCGCCTCGAGGACAAAAATCCAGCCGAATAGTGGAGAGGCAGAGGGATTTAAGGAGGGAATTCCAGGGCCTCGGGGCCCAGATAACTGAACTGACCCTGAAGAGGGGGCACACGGGCTCAAAACGTTAACTCTGCGTCTCTCTCCACAGAGGCTGCCAGACCTGCTGAGCTTTTCCAGCATTTTCTGTTTTTACTGCCTGAGCTTCTAGTGACTGTTCAAGTGTCACACTAGCAGTGTGAAATGTCACAGATTCCCCATCACAGCTGTTGCCTTGTGGGTCAATGCACGCCATTTATTATCAGGTTTATTAAAGGGGTGATTTGTGAGTTGAACCTTTTAACCTAGTGTAGTTTATTAGGTGTTAATGAACACTCAGGGGGTACTATAAAATACTCACAAACCATGGAGGAGAGCAGATACACCGGCGTTCATCATGATAGCTGGGTCACTGACTTGCGGTCAAAAGACTTTTACAGTCACCGACTGTGAATCTTGCCGAGAGAGGACAGGTGTGCCGATATGTGCCCCTAGCCTTACGTTAGTAATAGGCTGAGGGAGCAGGCATTAAGCTCTGCTTGTGTTTATATAAAGTGCGCAGGAGTTCCAAGGGGCCCCTGAGCACTTTTTAATGAGCAAGTTTTAAACTCGGTTTGGCGCTGGCCTGGTGTTAACATCCATCCAGTGCCAAGTCAAGGTGGAAACCCTTTCACAGTTTAGCAGAAGTGGCAGCATTAGTACATCCTGAAGTGTACTGCGCTGGCAGCTGGCCATGTCAGAGACACAGACGCAAAGCTACTAAGAGCGCTACTAATGGAGGAAAAGTACCATTGCACAGCCTGTTTATACACTGCCCATTCAGAAGATAAATCGGTTCCAAAGCGAGGAAAGACAGATTTGTTTTTCTATAACACTATTTAAATTCAATTAATTAACTGAAAGCTAGTCTCGGTAATGGTGCCATGAAACTATCATCGATTGTCATTAAAAAAACTCCATCTGGTTCACTAATGTCCTTTAGGGAAGGAAATCTGCCATCCTCACCTGGTCTGGCTCACATGTGACTCCAGACCCACAGCAATGTGGTTAACACCTAACAGCTCTTGAGGGCAATTAGGGATGAGCAACAATGCCACCCTTGCCAGTGATGCCCACATCCCATGAACAAATAAAAAAGAATTCACAATCACCTGACCTCTCAAAGCGCCAGTGAGATACTTTTGAAGTGTAATCGCTGTCACAATGCAGGAAACGCTGCAGTCAATTTACACACAGCAAGCTCCAACAAACAACAATGCAATAACGACCAGATAGTCAACATCACAAAAAAAAAATAAACAAGTTGAGGAATAAAAATTGGCCAGAACTCCGACATTAACTCCTCTGCTCTTCTTCAAGATAGTTTCATGGAATCTTTTACATCCCCTGAGATGAGAGATGGGGCCTGGGTTTAGTGTCTCATCCAAAAGATGACACCTCTGACAGTGTAATGCTCCCCCGGTACTGCACTAGAGTGTCAGCCTTGATCTTTGTGCTCAAGTCCTGGAGTGGGAAAATTCCGGACAGTATGTTTATTAAGGGTTTGTGCTATTTTGATCTATGCAGCGAGAGAAACTGGACTAAACTTCAGCGTACACTTACACATTGCCACCACTTCCCCTGGCGTAGCAGTTCAGAAGGATATTCAAAAATCTTCAGCATTGATATAAACTAAGGGCCAATGCATCAAATGCATGGGCAGGTGGTGGGTGTGATGGTAACCTCACTAGCCTAGTAATCCAGAGGCTCAGGCTAATGCCCTGGGGACATGGGTTCAAATCCCACCACAGCAGCTGGTGGAATTTAAATTCAACTAATAAAAGCTGGAATTGAAAGCTAGTCTTGGTAATAGAGACCACGGCAGCTATTGATTGTTGTAAAAACCCATCTAGTTCACGAATGTCCTTTAGGGAAGGAAATCTGCCGTTCTTACCTGGTCCGGCCTACATGTGACTCCAGATCCACAGCAAAGCGATTGACTCTTAACTGCTCTCTGAAATGGCCTAGCAAGCCGCTCAATTTGGGATGCGCAAAAAAATGCTGGTCTTGCTAGCGACACACACATCCCATGAAAGAATAAAGGAAAAAAAAAATACCTTTAACAACATCCTCAATTATGTTGAACACATCATAATTCTTCTTCTTCCCCTGTGTTTACCCGATGTAGGATGTACCCCTCCTCATGCTTTTCTCATGAGGGCTTTCTTGCTGTCTGCCATGGGTATATTGGAAGGATTAGCAGATTGAACGTGTCCTGAACGTGTCCCCACAGTGGGACCTGAACCCAAAGCTTCTGGCTGAGAGGCAGGGAAGCTACCCACTGAGCTAACCTTACAATTAATATGTTTGTAATTTTAAAAAGCTAAAGTGACGTTAGGATTTTCAACAGGTTTATTTACCGAAAGATTTCTCAACAGTCATTCTCACATGTAGCCCCTTCTGACCGCTCCACTTCCCAAAGCATTCCGCCCTGTCCAACCCAGTTCTGAGTGACACTGCACCCTGTTCAACTTCCTTCTTTTTCATGGGAATACTTATTGTTCTAACCCTCCTTGTCCATGCTGGCACTTGCTGCTCTCCTTTTTCAATTCAGCCATTCCAACTCAGTTAAGATGGTACTCTCTTGCCAATGCCCTCATTCAAGCTGGTGCTTTACCCTCATTACAGAGTTCATGTGATTTACCTTCACCGCAGAGTTCATACTGGCACTCTTCCTCACCATTCTCTCTCAGGTAATGCCATTCTCTTCCTCACCCCAAGCTACCAGCCCTAATTTCTCCTCTATATCCCACACCAAAGTATTGCTGCCAGAATGTCGTCAATCGGCCCATCGACCCCTTTCTACCACCTTCTACTTTCACTTTCAATGCCATCCATTATCCACTTCTCTCTACTACCATTTATTTATCTCCTCCTCAATGTTTCTCCTTTGACTGCCGTTCACTCACATCTCTTACACGAACACCTATTCATCCACTTCCTCCATTACCCCTCGACTCTGTCCATCCGTTTCCTCTTGCCATTTATCTGGCCCCCTTCCCCTTCACTGAGATTCATTCAGAGCCATCCCTTTCTCTTGCCAGGCAAACAACGCTGCCCCTTGCATTGACTTGTGCCTTTCAGAATCTGTTGGCTACTGTACCAGGCAAACTGCGTACTTTGCCTTCCTGTGTCATCACCACTAAACTGGCTAACACCTCAGTAAACTGGAGAAGGGACCTTCAGTTCCTGTCAAAGTTCCCAACTTCAGTAGACATATGCGCCAATTGGGCCCAGTTGCACTGGGGGCAAGGGAAGAGTAGTGGGGCATGTCCCATCATTAAATGCTCGATTAGGGTAGCAGCGCAACATGGTGAGGAGTGTGGGGGTGGAGGTGGAAGGTAGGGGGAGACCCAACTGCACAGGTATGTGCTGCCAAATGCCAACCTAATGACTGGGCCCAACGCTGACACTAACGTGTGTGGAAAGGGAACTGTTCTATCTACTGGAATGGATTGTGACCAACCACACAATGGAAATAATTATGACTGAGTGATGGTGGAAAATGGGCAATACCGATTCGGTGACTTCAGCGGAGGCAAAAATAGAGATGCCAACGGCCGCGTATAAGTCGACCTGAAAAATCCCTCCAAAAACAGGGTGGGCTTGTGACGCCGAGTAGAAAAGTGCGGGTGTGGGCGGTCAGCGTCTTTGTCTTTCATCACACGTGGCCTGCTCTGTGTGGGTGTGTCTTAAAACCCCGCACACGTCTTCACAACACCAGCATGTATCCTCGGCTTGATCCCTGATGTACCGGTACGTGAAACATCTGGAGTGGAAAATTGAGGCTGACTACTGGTGCGTGTTTAGCATGTTGTGGCAGAGAAGGGGTGTGGTTGGGGGTGGCGGTGGGTGACTTATGCGCCAAGTGCACATTAAAAACAAGAATTTTGGGGGGGCTGAAGAAAACGGGTTGTCTTATATGCTGGGGCGGCTTATACGACGCAATCTACGGTAGTCGCACAACAATCTGACACAGCTCATTTTACACAAACACCTCAAGTCAAAATGACCTCCAACAATGGCAGCCCTCCACCAGGGTTAAACAAAAGAGGAGAGAGATGTGAAAAAAAATATATATACATTTCTCTGGTCCAGTAAAAGGGTCAGATGTTCATTCCTGCTGTTCTTAGGCAAGGAGTGGAAACATTTCGATAAGATGTTGCTGGCATTCTGTTGGCAGGCAACAAACAGACTGAAACACATTGCTCTCGGACTTGGTTGCAACTTCCCAGTGATTTACCGGGCTCCGAGGCAGGCACTACTGTTACTGAAAATGAAGAGATATACAGGCACATTCCTCGGAAAGTTATAGCTGCTCTTTGTTTTGATAACGATAACTGCAAATATTACAAACCCCGCACAGCATGATGAATATCCCAGCGTTCGGGGAGGAGGACATCAGGAGACTGCCAAGGTCAGGGGTGGGGGAATGTTTACTCAGGGCAGCAGGCCAGAGCTGAGCAGTGGTGCAAGGAGAGGTGAAGATTCTAGAGCCTAGACTCTATGGCCGCGAGGCGTTAACTCTGCTCCTCTCTCCACAGAATGCTGAATTTTTCCAGCATTTTCTAATTTTACTCTAGAAGTCTTGTTCAGGGTTGGAGGAATAGGTATACAGAAATTTCCTCCAGGGGTTTAAGTGGGTAGGTTCTGAAATTCAGCAGGAGTTAACCCAATTACCTGCTATAACTTTGATGGAAGATTGGGGGGACATCTAGAGAAAAGGTGTAAACAGCTCACAGCGGTTGTCCAATGCTGTGGAAACTACAGTGGAACGTTGGATAAACTCCCATAGAATGGCAAGGCCATTAAGGTCCTGCTGATTTTACTCAGGCTGCAGAAGGCACAGGCCCAAATGGCCTTTTCTCATCCCAAGTTTTCTGATGAATGAACTCGTCAACATTCAAGTCCCTTCACAAGTAGTCTTGAAAGAAAGTAGCTCTTTCAGTGCAGATTTCCCAATGGCTAGCAGTGAATGAAGCTTAGATTGAGAACAGTTTCAGGGATGGGGAACCTCAGTCACCATGATGGATTGGAGAAGCTTTCCTTGGAAGAGGGGAGGCTGAGACGAGATTTGATACAGGTATTTAAAATCGTGAGGGGTCTTGGACAGAGTAGATAGGGAGAAACTGTTCCCACTGGTGGAAGAATTGAAAATAAGGTGGATAAAAGCAAAAAAAAACTGCAGATGCTGGAAATCCAAAACAAAAACAAAAATACCTGGAAAAACTCAGCAGTTCTGACAGCATCTGCGGAGAGGAATACAGTTAACGTTTTGAGTCCGATGACTCTTCATCAGGTTTAAGAAGACGGCACAGATTTAAGGTAACTGGCAAAAGAAGCAATGGAGACGTGAGGAAAAACTTTTTCATGCAGCGAGTGGTTAAAATCTGGAAATGTGCTGCCTGAGAGTGTGGTGGAGGCAGATTTAATTGGGGCATTCAAAAGGGAATTAGATTGCTATCTGAAGAGGAAGAATGTGCAGGGTAATGGGAAGGAGGCAGTGGGGATGGGGAACGGCACTAGGCCTTGCTCATTCAGAGAGCCAGCACAGACACAATGGCCCGAATGGCCTCCTTCTGTGCTGTAACAGTTCTGTGATGTGCGGCTAATTTGCAGTCACTGATGTCTTTCGACCTTTTTCTCCGATTTCTAACATTTTTTCCTCCTCACATGGAGTTTTCAATATTTCAGAAACCAGAAGGAAATTTATTTTGAAAACTCTTGGGAAGAATTTTTTTTAAAAAAAAACACACGGTGACCTGGAATTCGCTGCCTACAATGATGGTGGAAGCAGAGTTGATCAATGATTTCAAAAGGAATTGGGAGGGCTACTAGAGAAAAGGAAACTTGCTGGGCTGCAGAGACAGAGTAGGTAGAATGGTACTGACTGGATTGCCCTATAGAGAGCTGGCATGGACTCAATGGGCTCCTTCTGTGCAGCAATAGCTCTACGGCCTGAATTTTTCCTACGTCGGACGGGATTGGCGGGAGCAGTCGCGGAGCAGGCCGCGATTGGCTCCACGTCGCCAATTTACGCAAAGGCCCGCCCAGCGTGATATGAGAGCGGTAGCTACCTGTGCAGGGGGGGAGGGTGGGAGGGAGAGTTGGGGCCAGCGGCCTTTCACGGTGCTTTAATCGCCCTGAGGCACGGAGCTGCCTCAGAGTGACTGAAGTGCTTTTGAAATAAATAAATAAATGGAATTAAAATTTAATGTCACATGAGGGTGGGACATGTTTTTATATTTCAGAAAAAGTTTTTATTCAATTTGTTAAAGCTTTAGGAAACCTCATCCCGCTTAAGGATGAGGTTTCCTAAAAAAAAACGTATAGGTCGCTTGGCCTTTTCGCCTGCCCGCCAACCATTAGGTTGGACGGGTAGCGTAAATTTCAAATTAATTAGTTCCTTAATAGGCCTTGTAATTATCGGCGGGCGCGCAGCCGACTCCAGTATGTGCCGGCCAAACAAAACATCGTGAGACAGCGCGATGACGTCGGGACAATGTCATCACGTGTCATTTTACACACCAGCGTGTTAGGAATGCCCCCGCACGCCAACTCGAAAATCCTGGCCTATTACTCTAAACACTAAAGATTCCTGAACCAAAGCAACAACAGAACATGAAGCACACCCACAATTTCTCCCTTCAGTGTTTTGTAGCCAAATATTTACCTTCCTTTCTCATTGAGCTCTCTGACAATCTGAAGAACGACATTTTTTAAAACTCTTTGATGGGATGTGGGCGTTGCTGGCGAGACCAGCATTTGTTGTCTGTCCTGAATTGCCCTTGAACTGAATGACTTGCTCGGTCATTTCAGAGGACGGTTAAGAATCAACCACATTGCTGTGGATCAGGAGTCACAGGTTAGGCCAACTAGGTAACAACAGAAGACTTCCCTCCCCAAAAGGACATTGGTGAACAAGATAGGTATTTTTTTACAACAATCGGTCATAGTTTAATGTCACCATTACTGAGACTAGCTTTATAGTCCAGGTTTATTAACTGAATTTAAATTCCACTAGCTACCATGGTGGGATTTAAACCTATGACCCAGGGCATTAGCCTGGGCCTCTGGATTAATAGTCCAGTGACATTACCGCTATGCTACATCTCCCCCTACATGGCCTGAAGCAGACTACATTTTTACAAAAAAGTAACAGAAGGATGAGATGTCGGAAAGAAAACTTGCTTTCCGTGCAGTGGCAGGGAGGGGAAATAATTAAACCAAGACGCAAATACCAACAAATGTTTAAAAAAATAAAATCGACAGCGAATAAAGTCAGTTACCCGAGTACAACCCCAGTTGTGTTACAAAGAGTAGAAAATTCCCCTTGGAGTTCAAGACAGCTTTGCAAAGGGAATGAAAGAGATATGAAATGAAGTTAACATCAAAACAATTCTACCTGCAGCATTATACAATTAACAAGAACATTTCCGACTCTTAATGAGTCTGAAGCACTAGAGGACGCAGGAATATTAGATACCGTTCCTACTACACATTAATTCCTTTCCGCTCATTAAGGTCCCAACATCAAAAGCACCATCTCATGCTGTTTCCTTGGCACTGATTAAATAATACAATGATATTAAATATTTGATGAAAACCAATGTTAAATATTGACATGTTATAAATTTCAGCTCTGCACTACAGTCAGTCATGTAAAGTAGACCTTGTGTCCCCTAGGGGTTTATCTGTACTGCTCAATATCTTGTCATGCAATAGCATTATCTGGGGTTTCCCACACTGTGTGCACTGGATATTATAATATTGCAAATAACCCCACATATATTTCTCTGATCATGTAGAAAGCAGACTGATGAGCACTCCAGTAGGACTAAGCCAATTGTAAATTAACAGATTGCTTATTTTATACATGTAATAGATGAACAGATTTAATTTAGTGTGTGAATTCCAATCTATTTTGCAGCAATCCCCATAAGATACAAAAATAACAAAGACTCTTTACTATCCCTGCTCACAAGCCAAATACACGTTTTGGTCTAGAAATTCTTGGGAAATAATGGTAATAAGCTTAAGAAGGGACTTCTCATCCTTTATATCTGACTTCCATTCCAGATTGGCTATCGCTCTCCGGTGTAGTGTTCCCTGGCAGCTATTCCTTATGGATTCACATGAGTGAAGTCACAAATGACAAATGAGCTTGCTTGATCGGCACCCCCCCGCCATCTTAAACATTCAGTCCCTCCGCCACTGATGCACAGTGGCAGCAGTGCATACCATATACTGCAGCAACTCACCAGGCTTCCTTTGGCAGTACCTTCCAAACCCGCAATCTCGACCACCTGGAAGAACAAAGGCAGCAGACGCATGGGAACACCACCACCTGCAAGTTCCCTGTCAAGCCACACACCATCCTAACCTGGAACTATATCGCTGTTGCTTCACTGTCACTGGGTCAAAATCCTGGAACTGCCTTCCTAACAGCACTGTGGGAGTACCTACACCACGTGGACTGCAGCGGCTCAATAAGGCAGCTCGCCGCCACCTTCTCTAGGGCAATTAGGGATGGGCAACAAATGCTGGCCTTGCCAGCGATACCCACATTCCATGAAAGAATTTTTTAAAAACTGCAATATCTTGATTGAGTGTCTATTGGAAGGTCCTAACAAATCCCCATTGCCTCAAACAAAGGTGCTATGGAGGCTGCAGCGCTTCTCCAGGCAGTTCATCAGCATCCAAAATGCATTTCCCAAAAGGTTGTGTTCTGCACATTTAGTACTTCAACTTATTAGCAGCAGGTTGATAAAAATTACCCCAAGTATTCCTGTCATACATCCCGAAATATGACGTCACAATTATCATAACGGCAGCAAGACCCTGATAAAATGTTCACACAGATTAAATAAAGCACGTAACAGCTGCATCTAACTGGATTTATGTTCTCTGGGTGGTCAATTGGCCATATTTTTCTACCTAGAATGCATTGCACGTGACCAGTGATGCTCCCATTGTACCAGAGAGCGGTTTCTAACCGAGTTATTATAGTCAGCACCAACCTCTTGGTATGAACAGCCCAGTGTCATTATCATCAAAGGCCTTTCACTTTCTGCCTCTAGCTGAAGTAAATTAGGGCTATTTTGTATTTGTGTGGCTGAGCCCTACAATGCTAACGTAGGCCAGTTACAGGGATGATAGCGTGAACAGCAAGTTTCCCACATCCTATCCATCTGACTTATTAAGGCATGAATTGCTCTGAGCGCGACGGTATCCATTAAAATCTTTTTAAAAAGTGATGATGACAGGCTTGTGCACGAGCTGACGCCATTGAGTGTGGCCACGCCCATGTGCAGCACATGCTATCCAAATGGGATAGTTAGGATGGAGTCAGCAGAGAAATCGGAGCAGCAAACTGTTGCAGAATGGAGTGAAGACATAAGTTGATGCTGACTTGACAACTAAGCTGTAAAATGTAATGGCAAATGGCCAGATGCAAGGAAATTAGTGTGTGAGATTACTGACTGAGGAGAAGTTGTCACATGAAGCAAACTGGATGCAAGGTCTGCAGTATCAGCCGGTATTCGAAATACAATGGGAATCAAGCTAGACGGAAAGAATTTTAACGCAGGATACAGCAGGAAAACCAGAGCTCCTCTACATCTCATAATGCAGGAGTTCATTTACCCTCCCACCTTCCACAAGAAGCTGCAGCCAAATGAGGAAAGGTTTTAAAAAAAACGATGGAAAAAAGTCGTGACAGAATGCAGGCGACTGAACTGGGTTTTACCACAGAAATTTTCCATACTGCTAGCCAGGGTCAATTGCCCATATTTGGACTACCCAAGACTAGCAGAAACAAATGGACTAAATCTTGGTTTAGGACAATGTACATATTATAGTACCATAAAAATGAAACAAAGACCGGTTTGCCAAGCGGATAGAAAATCTGTAACCAGCAGCTTAACATGCCAACCCAACTTTAAATCAATGGATATCCAACTTTGAGCAACAAACAGATTCTCATACAGGACATGACAAAACAAATAATCCTCAATACATGTTCTTAAGTCCCTGAAAAATCCCTGATGAGCAATCGCAAAGTCATCACCGAGAGGTTGTTTGAGTGTCTCGATAATAATGGATTTAGAGGAACTTTTACTAGAGGAACAATTTTGTTGTATGTCAATGATTTTGCAAGTGAAATGTTGGACAGGGCAGTAGGAGTTAGTCAGTGCTTTCAAGCTAACTGCCCAGACAGCATAGAGAAGCACTGTCATAAATTAACAGATGGAGTTGCTGATGATCAAGTGAATAGTTTTGACCATTTGGCATTTATGGATAGACTAAACAGCCTGTGCAGACATTCATAACACAACCAAAAGGAGCCCCAAGAAGGTCTTGAAGATTTACTAAATAAAACTGGATGTATGTTAGGTGGGTTGCAAGTTCATGCAGGATAAGATGAGCTGGATGGAATAACTTTAAGGCACATCATGTGTTTTCCCAGCTGCTGAGAGGAGAGTGCATGAGCCAACTCCTAGCATTTGAAAATGATAGGCAGCATTTTTCAATTTGTGCTCACTTGTCAGAATTTGTTGACAAAAATCAGTTTGATTGAAGCTTTCTGCGCTCACCCCAGAACGCCTTAGAAAGGTCATCAAAGCAGGCAAATCCCATCCTACCTTGTGATTGAGGCACGTAGGTAAAGCAGAACAAATTCGGAAAGTGTTTCATGTTTCCAGCCCCAAAGAAATGGAAGTGGATTGTTTTCCATACGGTCTGGTTTCTGAACATTGCCAGGGGCCTCTTTTTTTTTTGACAGGCCCATTCAACCTCCTCTTCCCTTATCCAACAGCTCATAATGGAATTGGGGAACACGTTTGTAAGGCTCACGGGTTGCAATGCGGAAATCTTTGCATATTTATCCCACCCAATAATCAGCTTTAATGAGTGTATGAGTCTTATTAGTCTATGATGGAGGTACCACTGTTGGAAGCAGGACTCCAGCAAAACGGCATCCCTCTACTTAATCTTTAGCTACGCCTTGTAATGTAACTCAACACAAAGGAAATGAACTCTAGTTGGTCTTGGGGGAGTTTTCTTGTTGTGTGCTAAAATTCTATTGAAGCCCTGCCCTCCTCATGCTTGAGCCTTTGCAAGAATCCAAGATTTCTTCCCATTGCCGGTTTTCTACACTCCACCAGTTACGATTGTGCCTTGAACTGCTTAGACCCTAAACTTTGGAATTCCCTCCCTAAACCTCTTCACTTCTTTTTCTTCCTACCTCTTTGACTTTTGGTCATCTGTCCCAATGCCACCTATGTGGCTCAATGCAAAATTGTGTTTGATAATCACTTCGACCAAGTATGCTGGGATCTTTTGTTAATAGTTTTGACTTCACCAACCGACATGGATCCTAAGACATAGAGTCTTTCCTTTCTGAGAGACTTTTATCGACTTTGCTCAACATCAACACTCTTCACACACACCCAGTGTCCCAGCTATCCCTCATTTATACATGTTCAAATACTCATCACCTGTTTCCCTTAAAAATGCAATTGACATTAACAAACCTTAACATTGTAATTGATTAAAATAGTAAAAGATGTCAATGTTTAAAGGTGTTACCTAAATGCAAGTTGTTGTTGTATATGTCAAAACATGCTAAGTGCATAATGTTATATTATTTCAATGATTTTGTTAAAAGCAAGGCTATAACCCATGCCTCACTCGTCAATGAAGCATTCATGCATAATATGCTTATTTCATTATACACCCAGTGTTACTTTTGATGGTACAAAGTTGTAACTATTTTGTTTTAATAATATTTATCACTCAAGCAACATCACCAAAAACAGATTAACAGATTATCACATTGCTGTTTGTGGGAGCTTGCTGTGCGCAAATTGGCTGCCATGTTTCCTACATTACAATAGTGACTTCACTTCAAAGGCATTTAACTGGCTGGAAAAAGCTTTGAGATGTCCGGTGGTGGTGAAAAGTGCTATGTAAATATAATTCTTCCTTTCTTTTCTATTTAAACTGCCTGTAACACATCCAGGTAATCGTACTTTTCACTTTAATAGACAAAAAAATACAATAGATCCCAAAATGAAGGAGAATGCATTAAAAAGTAGCAAATTCACAATGTCATAAACTGGAGAACTGGCCCCACACCCTCCTCACGCTCTATGAAAATAACTTCGTTTTCCACTTCTCCTTAATGTCTAAAATATGCCAGTGCAAAATGTGCTGCTGTGTATTTTTTGTTTTCCCAATAAATCACATGTGACATGCCTGCAACTTAAGTTATAGCAAGTTCCTGGTTTCAGTGCGCTCTTGTGCAACCACTTATCACATGACTTGAGTTTTTGATTTTCACAGAAAAATGATAATGAATTGCAGTATGTGATCCTCAGAATACTGGAATCTAAGCTTGATGTATTCATTCAAGTTAAAGCTGCCCGTTTGTTTATTTTTGGGCTGTGGGCGTGTTTGAAGCTGCTCGTCCATTTTTACTGTTGTTCTAAATTAGCGGGTTCGAAATTGGGAAGGGGAAATTATCCACACACTCACAAAGTCAATTGTTCAAAAGATCATAATCTCTTTATAATACAATGAAATGTCATTACCCTGAAACATTAACTCAGTTTTTTCTCCCTCCGTGTGTAAGGTCCTTTATGAATTGTCTTTCTTTTGAGCTATTCTACCTGGAAGATTGCATCATTGGGTGCAAGGCCGGCAAATGCAGGCCCGGGACCCCCAGTTGGTCCTGATTTAGGGTCCCGAAGCTTGTGGGGAAACTCCAGCGCCAGGCCTCAATCTCACAGGTCGGACACCAGAGCTGAGAAGGTATATCGCTGCGACCAGCGATTGCAGACTTCCTGCGTAAGCTCCTTTAAATTCAGCTGAGGTGACAATGCAATTTGCTCTGCGGACAGGGGCAAACCATTTTCCAAATCTGCACCCCCGCGCTCACTGACCTACACTGACTCCCGGTAAAGCAATCCCATGATTTTAAAATTCTCGCCCTTGTTTTCAAATCTCTCCCCCCTTCCTCTCTGTAACCCTCCCCCACCCTACGGCCCTCCAAGATATCTAATTCTGGCCTCTCGAGCATCCCCAATTTTAACTGCTCCACCGTTGGTGACTGTGCCTTCAGTTACCTCGGCCCTAAGCTCTAAAAATTCCCTCCCTTCACATCTCTGCCTCTGTCCCCCTTTAATACACTCCTTAAAACTTACCTCTTTGGTCAAGCTTTTGGTCATCAGCCCTGATACCTGTTTATGTGGCTTGTTGTCTGATTTTGCTTTATAATGTTCCTGTGAAGCACCATGGGGTGTTTTAGGTGCTACATAAGTTTTGTCGTTGTTGACTCCTTCGAACAGTCAGAGGTTTGCACACAGCGCACGCCAGTCTCTCATGCAGCTGCCAACAGAGGAACAATGCAGAGATGGAAAATTGCTCCAGGTAGATTCAGAGGCTCATACAGTAACTTGTAAACAAAACTGTACAATGTATTTTGTCATATTTATTTTCCGAGCTTCAAAACCAGGCATTTGGTTTGGAATGATTTCATTGCATGGCCCAGTGATCCAGATAATTTTCCCCTCAGTGGCAATGCATTCCTGCACTTCAAGCTTTTCCACTACACCCTGAGCCAGCGAATGTGCTTTTTTGGAAACTTTCCAACAATGGGCAGGATCTGTAGCCAGTTCCACAGAGCAGTTTATGTGTCTTTGCACTGACTATACATGTGCAAGACTAAGATGATTATCGTAAAGTCACATTCACAACTTTGGAGTCATTTGGCGTATAGGAAACCCACTAATGTACAGATCACCCAGTGTATCCAACCCCACCCATGGTATAAACAGGGTAAATTCAAAATTACAGAAACACGCAGAATATATCCATTGGTAGTGCCCGTGACATGAAGGCACATTACTGTGTCCTTGGGCATACGACAAGAGACTTCAGGGTGACATGATTACTGCTTTCAAGATAACAAAGGAGATTAAAGTAATTTGTTCGTGCAAATATCAGAGGATGCTAAATAAAATTAGGAACATAAGAAATAGGATCAGTAGGCCATTTGGCCCCTCGAGGCATTCAATCTCATCATGGCAGATCTTCTGCCATAACTCCATTTTCCCATGCTCCCCACATCCCTCGATTCTCTGAGAGATGGACAATCTGTCTCTCCCAGCCTTGAATATGCTCACGGCCTGAGCACCTTAAACCCGCTGGAGTAGCGAATTCTTCAGATTCACAACCTTCCGAGTGAAGAAATTTCTCCTCATCTCAATCCTAAATGACCTGTCCCTTTACTCTGAGACCAAGCCCCCCTCCCGTGTTCTAGATTTCTCCAGCCAGGGGAAACAAACTCTTCAGTGCCTCCGCTATCAAGCCCCTTCAGAGTCTTGTGCGTTCCAATGAGATCACTACTCGTTCTTTTGAGCTCCAGGGAATATAGGCCCAACTTACTCAGCCTCTCATCATAGGACAACCCTCTCAACCAAGGGACCAATCTATTGAGCCTTTGCTGTACCGCCTCCAAGGCAAGTATATGTTTCCTTCCATATGAGACCACACTGCACACAGTACTCCAGGTGTGGTTGAGTTGAGGTAAGTAAGGCAGGAAGTTTTAAAGAGAAAACACAGGAGAACAGACTTCTGGAATAACTTATTACAAAGGGTTATAAGTTCACAAGACAACCATATATATTTTAGGGAAGAAAATTGACATAAACAGTGAGAAGGAGGATACAAAGGTTTCGGGTTAAATCAAAAAGGCATGGGCTTTTAACATTTCAAACATCTAATATAAAGAGCACTGCAAACCTAGAATCAGTTAAATATCGAAATTTATGTCCATAACCATTTGCCTTGTTTGTAAGTTTGTAAGTTTGTTGCTTACTCTTTCCAAACATTACTCTAGAAGTTATTTTGGCTATATTATTCCATTATTGGGCACATATGTACACCATAACTTTGCGAGCTTGAATATTGAGTTATCCATGAGATGAGGCAGATCCGGAAGTTTGTGTCTCATCAGCTTATGGCTCATCCTTTGCCCAGAGCCAGTAGTTTGCCTGCTGACCACTGGCTCCGGATGATGGGACAGACAGAATGGTGACATGTGAGGATACTGCACACCAGACCCTCTATATACACAGGTCAACACAGCTCACAGGGAAGATCAACACACCTCAAATGTGCCAAACAACATGCATTTATAAAAACACCTTTAACAAAGAAAAACATCGCAAGGCACTTCACAGGAAGGAGTGTCATCAGAGAAAAAAAGACACCAAACCAAAAAAGGAGGCTTTGGTCAAAGAGGAAGCTGTAAAGAAGCATCTTAAAGTAGGAGACAGAGATGGAGAAGGCCTAAACTGCCAATACAGATCACTTCAAGTTTAGCATTAAATTCAGCGATGCCCTCAGATTAAAAGGTAAATCATTTTTTATTAATTGTTTTTGTCTTTGCTGAGGTGAATTTGTATAACACAAGACTTCACCTGCAATGAACAATGTCATCTCTGGAATGGAGGCATCCAGATGGAAGGGGTGGACACACTTAACAATTAAACAACAGCTCAACAGGTCGAGATCTGAAGAGGAATCTACGTGCCAATGTTATTCTAAACCAGCATGCCACCCATGTGATTATGATCACAACTCTGGTCCATGACTGTGCAGTTTTTGGTCACACATGTGTGAACTACAGGCCAATCTCAGTTGCCAGGCAGTTTGGGACACACATTATACCACACGCACACAAACCCCAGTGCATGCATTCACATAAGAAAATTGCACAACATTCTGCAATAACCTTGGAAGGTTGTCCAAGAAGGACTGGAAATGTTGATCTGTCTGCAAACGCCAACACAGCTGCCACGTCTACACCAGGCTGACAACAGTTTTATTCCATGTAGCTAGGGCAGGTCAGCAGAAATACATTTGATAGAATTCGAGAACTACCATTGATGGGAGCGTCTTGTATGGGGATGCTTCAGCAGGTAACCAGAGATAATCCCTGAACATACAACAAATATAGATCTAGGACGTTGAGTACTGTAATAACCCACATTTGCTACTGCAGCTAATTAGAAATGCATTACCAGTCAAGCGTCATGTTATGACTGAGTTCACAGGTCAAGGGAATCCCATCGAGACCATTTCCGGGTCACTGCTAACAGATGGCACATTCCTCTCACAGTAGATTTAACAATAGCCTTAGATCTTCATCCAGTTTCATACTGCTTGGCTCACTGTCATATCTATGCCTTAAATTCAATTAAGGTCTTCACAGACATACCAGCCCTGAAAGCCAGTTAACAGATTAGGACTTGGTGAGTTTGTACTGGCTTAGGGCAGTGCACAATGTGAATCTTTCAGACTTATGCAGAGACAACAGAGTACGTGTAATGAGATGCCAGTCCCTCATGTAGTATAAGGGAATCTGGCATAGCAAGGGTTAATGTGGGACCGGGAAACAATACTGCCCAGTGTGATGTAAAGAGACACATGACCTGAGAATAGGGTCAGCTGTGGACTGGACAGAGACCTGTGTAGAAGCAAGCATGGAGTTAGCTCATAACTTGGGTTATACCCTTTATATATGAACATAGTTATGTGCTATCAATAAACAGTTAATATTCAACCATGCAAGACTCAGAACCTCTTTGTGAGACCTATGGCTGGGATTGCCAATTCTAGTTGGACACATATCCCTGGAGATGTCGTCACATGATCTCCTGCCTCCAACTACCTCAAGCCCAGCTCCCTGGCCACTGCTCGTCCAACATAGCCGTACGGAGAGTGCACCACCTTCTTTATTGCCCCAATGACTGGCAGACAAGAATCATCTGAACAGCATTCCACCGGCCGCTCCCCGTGCCCCCCCTACCCCGACCAAGTCCCAACGTCTTTATCACTAACTGCTAACAAAACAAAAAGTGTCCAAAGAAAATTGAAAAGCTCAAAAATTGTTTTCCTGCCCCTCTGATCTTTCTCCTGGATTAACCTTTAATTCCTGAAGACTCCAGGGAAAATCCTAGAGGATTGACGGCCCCACCTCCCACCCGTAGTAGTTCAGCGTTGTGTGGCCCGCTGGGTTCTACAGACCATTTCCCACCTTCACAGCGATTGACAAGCAACCAAGAGGTCTTCAGCATGACAGCAAGACCCAGCTTTATCTCAATCCAATTCGCCAGGTGGAATAGCCCAGTAAACCTAGGCCGGTTACAGGCCTACTGCGAACGTCAGGAACACTGCAAGGGCCGAACTGAGAGAAACAGACCCGTAAAAACATCAGATCCTTTTCTTTGAAAAGAAAGTATATTTTTAGAAGTGCCAGCTCGGTGGAAGTAGACACACATGTGGAATGTGGAGTGTTTGTGTTAGATTACCTTGGCTGATTGGCCCACAAGAAGCCGTGGTTCTGTCGGTTGACTGCGGGCAGATTTTTATCACATGGAATATTTTCAGATGCAATTTCCTCGGAGGAAGTGGCGATTTATGTCGACAGCTGAAAATGGCCAGCATAAACTCAAACAAACCGCACGGGGCCTTCCCTGGGCTTCGGGACCCTGTCGGAAGAAGTCCTGCTCCCGGAGAGCTGTCAGCCAATCGGAGGCCAGCGGCTGCTCATTGTCATCAGTGCCACCGGGGGAGCAGTGGTAGCTGCCGGCCATCTGAAAGGGCGAGGGCAGCAGGTGCGTGGCAACGTAGCCACCTGCAAGTTCCCACTCACCATCCTGACTTGGAACCATCTCGCCGTTCCTCCACTGTCGCTGGGTCAAAATCCTAGAACTCTCTCTCTCCAACAGCACTGTGGGTGTACCTACACCACATGGACTGCAGCGGTTCAAGAAGGCAGATCACCACCACCTTCTCAAGGGCAACTAGGTATGGGCAATAAATGTTGGCCTAGCCAGTGACTCTCACATCCCATGAAAGAATAAATAAATAGTCCAGGATTGCACACAGCGATGTCTGATCTTCAATTCCTGGAGACTCCAGGCCAATCCTGGAGCGTTGGCAACCCTGCCTGCAAATGGTTTCTAGTACAGTTTTAAGTCCCCACTTATGCCTCAATGCTAATCAGAGTCTCTACTGATTGATTTCCCTTACCTATAGCCTCTCTTGCTAAAGTTGTTATTTAATCTAATAAGGTTGCCCCTTCTCTTTCAGTTTCTCTATCCTTTCTAAAGGATGTATAACCTGGAATATTTAACTCTCAATTATGACTAGTGTGCAGTGGTTAATTACAGAAGTCCCTCCCCCTCAAAAGTTTTCCTCAATGGAATACGTGCGTATCAAAAAAAAAATTCTGAATTGTTCCGAACCTTATAAATTTGATCATGCTCTGTGATTACATTGAAACAATGTGAAAAGTGTTCGAAATTCATGCACCACAGAGTTGCAAGTTCTTTATCTGCGTCTCTATGGGCTACAGTGTACACAGCAGAACCTGATGTGCTAGTCAAACAGAAACACATATGAACTGCAAGGAATCCCCAGAACAAATGTGCTTCATAAATCCTGTTAACGGAGACAAGGCCATTGGGTTTTACACGAAAGAGTTATATAGCTGCACACGTGCTTACATTTAGAAACTTCAAGTTGTGCTTTGTGTGTGTGTAAAGTTGGTCATTTGCCAAAGCAAACCGCAGGAGGATATATTCCATTAGCGTCATCAGAAACACACATTATTTAAAGAGTAATCATAACAAGCCATCTTTCACACACAAAGTTATTTGAACATACAAGGAGAAAAGTGGCAATTGAAGATGTGAACTATTACGTCTGAGAGAGAATTAAACATGAAAAATATGCCACAAGTGTATGGGGAATAAAGGGATTACAAGTAGATAGCTCTCATGTAGCAGCAGCATTGGTACAATGCCTCCCTTCTATCCTGAAATTCCCAGGAACCTAAGAAAACACCAATTATCATCACAACCATAGGTTTTCAGCCATTTCTAACTCCTTTGAATCTAAAAGTAATACATAGGTAGATCCTACAGGTGGCCCAGTGGCATTAATGTAGCTGGTGCCTGCCACCCAGCATTAGGGTACAGAGGTAGTGACAAGCAAGATGCTAGGGTTCTTGTCTTCAGCTGTGCCATTGTGAGGAAGGCAAACTCTCCCACTTAGGAAGGTTAAATAAAAGTGGTTTCACTCCCAGAGTAACCCAAGCACAGATCTGGACCCTGCTCCCCAAGCCCCTTCTTCCCCAGGGATTCTATTTGTCGGGAGCTAGGAATAGGAATCGATAACATGCTGTGAAACAATCGTTCTGCAAACAGTGATGGTGGTGAGCTAAATGGACCGAAGCTTTTCCAGTTCCTTTTCACTTGCAATCCCATGGCAATGTTGAACGGCACCCACCCTGTTCATGCTGGCAATGGTCATGCGCTTTTTGAAGACCATGGTTCTGGGGGAGGATATTCAGCCCCCGCCAGGGCCGGGAATGGAGGTGGACGGGTGCTAATTAGCGCCGCAAGCCTTCCCTGGCTCCATTGCGCTCCCTGGCCATTTTTTCCCAGAGGCGGGTTGGGGGCGTGGCAGGGCTACCTGCTCCTAAGTGGCGGGTACAGCCAATTGAAGTAATTAAGGGCCTACTGAAGAAGGCTTCTGGGTTTTCCAGCCAGCCTCCGGGTCCCCGCAGGCAGTGGTGAACTGTGCAGCGGCCTGGAGGCCGCCTCCCAGCGGCCAGTGCTCCAGGTTGGCTTCGACACCCTCCCTTCCTGGGTTCAAAAGCAGCAGCAGGCAGCCCTTTGAAAATGTTCCCCTGTCCCTGGCAACAATGGCTGCAAAGGCCATTTTGTTTTTTTAAGTTTGAGAAAGTTGGAGGGAAGGTGCCTCCATTTTGCAGCGGCCTCTCTCTCTCTCACTCACTCACTGGCCATGGTATCCAAGCTGGAGAGCTTCCTATTGGCCCTCCATGTTTGAAAGCCTGCCCACCATCCATAATTGGATGGCGAGCCCACCCTCCGGTCATTCATTGGCTAAGCCTGAGCCCGATGGCAGGGTTCAGAACCCTGTGCGGAAAATCCTGCCCCAGAAGTATAATGGCCTGGATTTTCTTGTGAGCAGTGAAGGGACAATGTTCACTGTTCACCTCACTGACTCATACCCACAATGTTTTGACTGGCTTTAGAGCGGAGGCTTCCTGTCACAGGACATCTGCTCTAGAGCAATGTCACCTCCAGGGGATCTCAGGTGTCGTAAACAGGGCAAGAAACAGCAAGGCTCTGCAACCAATGAGATTAAAAAATTCTCAGGGATGTGCAGAGTCCAAACCAAGCAGTAAGAAACAGGGAATGTAAATTACACACTTAAATCCAAAATAAGGATTGGGCAATTGGGCACAGTACCAAAATAAGGATTGGGCAATACAGATAGGATTAAGGGAAAGCGATAAAAGAGACAAGGAAAAAAAAGATTTTTTTAAAATCTGCAACATTAATTTTCTCCTGAGGGAATAAGACTCTACACTTGTAAAATTAATTTTTCAGAGCCAGATAAGTTGATCTGTAATTATTATGACTTGTTAAACTCTTAAAAACATACTTACTCTTAAATACAACAGCCCTAACTTTTTTAGCCACTTGTAATGTGGAACGAGCTGGTAAATACTCCAGTTTGATGCCATTAGAGTGATTTTGGTATCGAGTCTGAGAGTAGAATTTAACCAACGCGACAGGGCTCTTGCCTGCTGTCTGGAGAGCTGGCGGGAGCCCCATATAGCCAGCTTTGGGGGATGCCCACCATATCAAGTGCCAATCAGGTACTTAACTGGGCAATGATGGGCCTTCCCCAGGATCAAAGACCTCAGGGGTGAACGAGTGTTCCCAAAAGATGCCCACAAGCAAACGGACATGATGAGCCCTCCGCCTGCTGCTGGTTGAATACCAGTGGTGGCGGGTTGGGGTGGGGCCCTTAAGTGGGCCATACACAAGCCTTCCCGCCCTGGACTTAATCGGGGCAGAGGCGAGAAGATGGCAGGGTCTCCACCTGGCATCCTCCCCACCACCAAACCTCTCTGGGGAGGGGATTTAATTTTGCCCTATTAGTGGAGGCTGTAACAGTGAACCCTGAGGAGCCGTGGGACATCTCCAACAAGAGCCTCCCGATTTCTACCTTTAACTGGTGCAGGCGCCAGAAGTTGCTGTCAGATTCAGTGCCATTATTATTTCAGCAAAAGCCTGGCTATTATCTTTTAACAGTGACAGCTTTAATAGACTGAATGCTTCTGCTGAGGCTACAAAAGCTGCTCTACCAACGAGGAATTTCTTCCACGTTCTGGACATATCCGCAAGTCCAAATGCATTGAGCTTCACTCGTCACTTGGGAAACACACCATTCGTCCCTCCAAATAGTTCCAACTCCATTACCTCAGCTCTTCTGATTACAAGTTTCATCTGAAATACCCTTTGAACTCAACAAGATGTCCCCTTGCCTATGACCGACATTCTGGGCCATATCCAGTCCTGACCCTTCATTCCTTTCTCAACCATTCTTCTTCCTCCTCTCTCAAAAACAAATCCCTGCTGAGCTCACCTTCCATTCCACCAAACACTGCATCTACCAACCCATTCTCTGCTACATCAACAATTTAGATTTTTTTTCCCCCCTCCCATCTCTATTTTCCAGGTGTTACCATTCACGCTGTTTAATCATCATTCACTTGTCAGTTCCTCCTCCCTGACTGGTTCCCAGGGCACCGAACACTCCTTCGATATGGGACAGTAACCCACACCTACCTCATTCAATTCACCCGCACTGTTTTTCCAACTCAAGGTGCAGTTAAGAGCGAGGAACATCAATCAAATGAACACCATGCAAACATCTGGGGACTGGGCAGAGAAGATAGGGAGAGACTCCCCACTGGTCAAAGTCCAGAGGACATCGATTTAAGGTGATTGGCAAAAGAGCTAGGGCTATGAGGAAATTTATTTTAGTTAGTATCTGGAATGCACTGCCTGAGAGTGCGGTGAAGGCAGATTCAATCACGGTTTCCAAAAGAGAATAGGATAATTACTCGAAAAGAAACAAATTTGTAGAGCTACAGGGGAAGGCAGGAGAGCAGGTCAAGCGGGGTAGCTCTTAGAAAGAGGGCTAGCATGGATGCAATGGCTCAAATGGCTTCCTGAGCTGCAACCATTTCATAATCTGCTCAGAACCATGACCAAAATTCACTGTTTCTTACCTTCTTTCATGACATTCTCCTGCACTCTGAAAAAGGACTTCAGCAACTTCAGATATTACCCTGAGCTCCAGAGGGGAGGTGAGGGTGACTGCCCTTGACATCAAGGCAGCATTTGACCGAGTGTGGCATCAAGGAGCCCTAGCAAAACTGGAGTCAGTGGAAATCGGGGGAAAGCTCTCTGCTGGTTGTAGTCATATCTAGCACAAAGGAAGATGGTTGTTGGAGGTCAGTCATCTCAGCTCCAGGACATCACTGCAGGAGTTCCTCAGGCCCAACCATCTTCAGCTACTTCATCAATGACCTTCCTATCATAAGGTCAGAAGTGGGGATGTTCGCTGATGATTGCACAATGTACAGCACCATTCACGACTCCACAGATACTGAAGCAGCCCTTGTCCAAATGCAGCAAGGCCTAGACAATATCCAGGCTTGGGCTGACAGGTGCCAAGTAACATTCGTACCACACAAGTGCCAGATAATGACCATCGCCAACAAGAGAGAATCTAGCCATCTCCCCTTGACATTCAATGGCATTACCATTGCTGTACCCTCCACTATCAACACCCTAGGGGTTACCATTGACCAGAAACTGTACTGGGCCAGCCATATAAATACTGTGGCTACAAGAGCAGATCAGAGGCTGGGAATTCTGGGGCAAGTAACTCATCTCCTGACTCCCCAAAGTCTGTCCACCATCGACAAGGCACAAATCAGGAACACTCTCCACCTGCCTGGATGAGTGCAGCTCCAACAACAGTCAAGAGGCTCGACACCATCCAGGACAAAGCAGCCTACTTGATTAGCACAGCATCCGCCACCTTAAACATTCAGTACCCCCACCACTGACGCACAGTAGCAGAAATCTGTACCATACACAAGATGCACTGCAGGAACTCACCAAGGGTCCTTCGACAGCACCTTCCAAACCCACAACCTGTACCATCAGGAAGGACAAGGGCAGCAGATGCATGGGAAGTCCATAATCTGCAAGATCCACTCCAAGCCACACACCATCCTGACTTGGAAATATATCGCCGTTCCTTCACTGTCGCTGGGTCAAAATCCTGGAACTCCCTTCCTAACAGCACCTACACCACATGGACTGCAGCATGCTCATCGCCACCTTCTCAAAGGCAAATTAAGGATGGGGAACAAATACTGGCCTAGCCAATAAGGCTCGGATCCCATGAAATAAAAAAAGTCCTCAATTCTCCAATCCATATTCCATTTTTTATCTTTCTTTCCCCATTTTCAAACTGGTTTTATCCCAGACCCAAATTATCTTTGTGATGTCATGTGACTGTTTGCTTCAGTTAGTATATCATCAACACCCTTTCACCTCTGGCTTTTTACAACGCGTTATGAGAAAAAAACTTTTTCAAGCTAGTCAGTGTTTCTCTGTATTGGGATTTAACATGCACAATTCATGACCTCTATCCAACTCTTATTCCCCTCCATCTTTGCTTTGTTCAGTCCTACAGAGGGAGTTAGAGGAGGGCTTGTGGTGCAGAGGGAAGCAATCCTGCCTCTCAGCCAGAAGTGCCAGGCTCAAGTCCCACTCCAGGACTTGATGGCCAAGGAAGGTGCATTCATAACATTACCAAAAAAATTGAGAATGAACTTGTAAATCCTTCCTACATATGCCACAGGCAGGCGTTAAGAGTGGGAGAGATTCCTGGTCAACCACGTGATGGAAGGAACATTGGAGCCTCTACCATCACTATCTCTAGCTCCAGTCTATACATGCATGTAAAGTGCATGTTGCCACAGGAACTCAGCCTCCCTGATGAACTTTAACACACTAGAGGGACTTAAACTTACAGTTTCCAACCAAAATATTTTACTATCTTTTCCCTTTGGGCTACTTTTTATTTCAAGAATTTTGTTTTTATTCCATTCTTGGAACACTTTGAACAGTGAATGAGTTCAAGATATTATTGAAGCTAACAAAATACAGGGCACCTCCTGGCCTCCTGCACTTCACAACTGGAGTGTAACGTTGAGTTTGGAAGATAATACAAAACGAGTGATAGTGAATCAGCAGTGGCCGGACATTAAAAATCAGGAGACAAGATGGGCTGCTAATTCCCCATCACCCATATTACGCTATCACTCAACATTCCATCCCCTCTCACTTCCAGCACTTAGATTCATAGGGCAGGATTTTCAGGTTCCACTGACGTCAAGAACAGAGGAGGACAGGGCCCGAAAATACAGGCACCGGCTGGCGTGCCGGTTTCTCAGTGCGGCCTACTTGTCCTTACGAGGCAGGCAGCCCATTAGGTTCATTAAGAGCCTTGTTAGTGGTAGGGAAATGAGGCAGACCGGGATTTTCCAGTCAACCTCCAGTTTCTCGACGTGACGGGGGTGGTGGGGGTGGGCAGGGAGAGTTTAACTAGGCTGGAGGGGCTAGCAGGCCCTCTCTGCCTACCCAGGTGCAGGCCCAGGCCCAAGCCAAAGGCCACCCCACCACCACCACGGCTGATTTTCCTCATTTTTTTTTTTAAGTTCAATTTTCTTTTGAAGAGGTTGGCGAGAGGGTACCTCGATGTTAAAGCATCCTCTCAGTTACTCACCCCTTTACTGCAGCAGAGCGATTAGAGAGAAGGCCTCTAATCGGCCTTCCAGCTTCAAGAGCTTTCCGCCACCCTTGTTCGGACTGGGAACGTGTCTCCATACCAATTAAGGCAGTGACCCGGACAAAATTCTAAAGAGTGACTGTCCCCCACCCCACCCCAACAAACCCCAGCTCAAGGATGGGTTCGGGACCCAGGAACAATCCTGATCCCTGTTTCTCGCCCCCAAAAGTGAAAAGTCAGCCCCTCCTATCATGCTAGTGCCCGCTCTTTGAAAGAGCTCTCTAATTAGTCCCAGACCCCTGCTCTTTTCCCCAAAGCCCTGCAAATTTCTCCTCTTCAAGTGTTTATACCGTTCCCTTTTAAAAGTTAGTATTGAATCTGCTTTCACCACCCATTCGAAGCAGTGCATTTCCAGATCACAGCTTGCTTTGTAAAAGCATTTTTTCCCCCTCATGTTGCCATTGGTTCTTTTGCTATAATCAACGTAAACTTCATAGCACTTGACCTTGACTCTCACCTCTCAAAGCCTGCCTCTCGCTCCTTCCTCTTATCCTCTCTTCAATAGCACAGGAGCAATTGTCTTCAGTTTAGTGAACCTATCAAGAACTTATTCTCTGGCTATCAACTGCCACAATCGCTCCGAGCACTATCTATTGACTGTAATTGGATAGATGATGTATGTTGCTGCACTTTTCACTGTGTACCTGACAGAGTTGCTCCTCATTTCATTCCCTTTATCCACAGCACATACAAGATATCCATTATCCCTTTGTGCTTAATCACCAGCAGCACTTCGCGTATACAGAATCTAAAGCTTCCTAGCTCAAGGCTATTTCCCAGTAGTGGGTGTGTGGGCTAAGAGGATCTTTTAGATCTGGCGTTGAGGGAATGGATTAATCTTGTAGTACTGCAATTAAGTTAATCAGACTATCCTATCCGATTTCCTGCCATCAAACACAGAAGCACTGAAGAGATCGAAACTAAGATTCTTGCTGGGCAAGAATATTAAGGCTGCAGATCCCAAGCTGGTTAAAGGGGAGACACTGATACCGTGGTAATGTCACTTGACTAATAATCCAAAAACCCAGACCATGGGATTTGGGGACAAGGGTTCAAATCCCACCACATCAGCTGATGGAATTTAAATTCAACTGATAAAATCTGGAATTGAAAGCTAGTTTCCACAGTGGTGACCATGAAACTATCAATTGTCCTAACAACCCATCCTGTTCACTGCCGATGTCAGAGTGACTGGGGCCCAGTTATTGCTCCGCTCCGCCGCTCAGCCAGTTTGCCACGATGGTGCTGAGTTACACGCCAGAGGAGAAGGCCCGGTTCCAGCAGCTGGTGAACCTGCGCTGCCGGTGGCCGAAGGACCAGCAGCTGAGCACATGCGATCCCATCCTTCCGGCTGATAGCAGAGGGGCCATGGGTCGGTTCTGGGAGAAATTCCTACACCATGGAGCCTCTGGAGAGTTTATACCTATAAGACATGCAACACAGGCTGGTGGACTTTGACTCGGTTGTTGATTCCTGCCTGGGTTGTCCATTACTACGTGAAGTGCCATGTTGAGGCTAAACCGTGTGGCCTTGTGAGTATGAAACCAAAAATCTTCCCAGGTAACACAATATTGGAGACAGGAGAAGTTATGCCACCAATGCAGGAGGATGAGCAGAACGGGCACCACTAACCAGAGGACATTATGGTTGTCTAGCGTCAATGGCTGTACAATTAAATTCAGAGGAAAGGCACAGATACAGTTGCTCCTTTTGAAAGATTAATCTATCATTAAATGCTGATTGACTAAGAAAAGAAAAAAACAAACCCTTTCGGGAAGGAAGTCTGCCATGCTTACCCAGTCTGGCCTACACGTGACTCCAGACCCACAGCAATGTGGATGACTCTTTGCCGCCCTCTGAAATGGCCGAGCAAGCCATTCAGTGCAAGGGCTATTAGGGATGGGCAACAAATGCCGGCCTTGCCAGTGATGCCCACATCCCATGAAAGAATTTTTCCAAAATGCAGTTAAGATCAGCCATGTTTTAACAGAATGGCGGAACAGGTGAGATTGAATGGCCAGCCTTCCTTCTAATGCCAGGAGACCAGGGAATAGGACAATTTTCATGGAGAATTGAAGGATGGAGGATTTTCCGAGGCACAGGTCTGCTGAACTCAGCTCTATTTCTATGCACGTTGTCCTGTAGCTCTCGGAGATCTGTTGCACAGACCATCATGGAGGACAAGACAACTCTAGGGACATCTGCAGTGGAAGTTCCCACAGCGGAGGCTGCAGTGTCAGTGGTGGACATCCCAAGTGCTTGGGCTACTCCCGTACAGACCTTGAGGTGCAAATCATCGATCTCGCTCGGGAACCTTTTCTAACCAAACTGAGGGGGCTTCAACATTGTCACTGGCACCCTGGGGTCAGACTGTCCCCTCAGGAACCGGGGCACCAACTGGCAATGGATGTCTTTTGTTATGCTAAATAGACCACACCCCCAATCTCCTGCTAAGATCACAGCTATAGTAGCTCACGTTTATAAAGCAGCTTTGACATCACAAAACATCCCCAGGTGCTTCACGCGAGCGTTAAAACACAATTTGACACTGAGCCAAAGAAGGGAGCATCAAGACAGGTGATCAAAGAGCTTTGTTTTAAAGAGTCGGAAAGGAGGAAAAGGAGATAAAGAGGTGTAGAGGATAACATAATCTCAGGGGACTCAACATCACTTCGAACCTTTAGAGACCGACAGCAGGCAGCCATCTCCAGCCGTGAGCCTAGATCATACAGCAGGACATACACACCGCACTGCGGTAGCACTCACCGGAGTCAGACACACAATAAGGACACTATATGGTGGCGCTCCAACCGCACTGTGCACAGTTTAATTTCTATTACCTGGGAAAAATGGGCAGCTGGGAGCGCTGATATGGCAAAAAAACATTTTTAACAAATAATAAAGCTGCAAGCTCCAAAAGGCTTTCAGTACTCAAAAAGGTTAATCTGCTCTGTTTCATTTTAGTGACGTGTGCCAGAGGCCAAACACTTGCTATGGCTGTGTTTTATCATTGCAGTTCAATGTTGTTGAGGCGAGTTTACTTTGAACATTCTCGCTGTTGACGCAAAGCGTGCTGCAGAGAAGATGATGCATACAAGTCTGTCAGAACTCGCAAATTATGCTGCTTGATCCTTGCATCTTCAGCAACACCTCGTTAATGATGTGCTCCAACTCCACTCACACTTCAAGGGTGCAATTTTTCATGGAGGTGGTAACCCCGCCACCTGGCGAGCCCACCTCTGCTTGACCGGCAAGGCGCGACCCGGTTTTACCATCATCAATAATTGGCTCAGAGCGAGACTTCTGCCCCCATTTGGCAGGAAGTCCCGCCTCCATGGGCTGCCAGCCAATCAGATGGCCGGCCGCTCACCAGCCCCAGCAGCGCCACCAGGTGCGGTGGCCACTGCTGGGAGTGCAGGCAGTCGCCAAGGGACAATCACTGCTGGAGCTGGACACCAAGGTGAGCTGGGGGTGGGATTTCACCAGGGCAGGTCTGGCACACGACAGCAAAGGGGGTTGGTACTGGCATCAGAAGGGTGGTAGGGTGGTGGGGGGGAAAAAATGTGTGGGAGCAGGTAGCACATGGTGCCTGAACATGAGTGACCCCCCCCTGCCCTGCAGCCAACAAGCTGCCAGGTCACCAAGGGGCGTGGGTCCCTCCACTGGTGATATTTCATTATTTTATAATTAATTGGCCCCATAAGGGCCTCAACTGGCCCAAGGGCAAGCACGCCACCCAATGCACGACTGGTAAAATACCAGCAGAGGTGGGTAGGCAATGGGCACAGTACCTCTGCTATGCCACCTGATTTTACATTCCTACCCTCACCTCCGCCCAGCAGCCTGCTCCCAGGATGGGGCGTAAAATTTCAGCTTAGGAACTGAAATGGGGCATCTCCTGATCTGCATTTTACACTGAGCGAGGTATCAGGACCATAGAAAGAGTTATGGCACAGAAAAAAAGAGGCCATTCAGCCCATCGTGTCTGTGCCGGGTGAAAAAGCTTCTCCCAGTCAAGGGATTGAACCACTGTCTTCCACACAACAGGCAGGAATACTAACGAGAAATGTTGGTGAATGTACGGCCTGGTGACAGTTTTTTGGATGACCACAATCCAGGCAGGGCTGCTGGGAGGGGTGGGGTAGGGTGGTGGGGTGCATACACAGAAGGGAGTGAGGGTTTCACAGCAGCTGCACACACTCTCCATGTTTACAATAAAAATTCCAGTGCAGCTATTATTACTGACTAAGCTCAACAAACAGACCCCTGTTGTACAGCTCAGAACATGCCGACAGGCACATCAGGTAAAGGCACAAAGACAGTTCCTGCACCTGCCAAATACTCTCTCTAGAGCACACCAAGTTTAAGCAAACACTCATACCTTGTCCTTCAGCACTTTTAGAACCAAATCATTTCTGCACCAATCCAACAAAAATCAACAAACAGCAACAGGCCTTTCCTTGTGTTGGGCGCTGCAGACACCAGAGTTGTGGGTACCTGCACATTAGAAATTAAAGACTTTATGCCCAAAATGCATTCAGGGCTGGTCCACCAGAACCACAATGAAGTGGTCCCAGTTCCCCCACGTCAACATTGCCAGATATCATCCCATGTTATAAGAGTAAGTGGCACATACCTTTGAACTCAAGAGGCGAGGGGAGAGTTACTCCCCTTGACATCAAGGCAGCATTTGAGCGAGTGTGGCATCAAGGAACCCCAGCAAAACTGGAGTCAATGGGAATCAGGTGGAACACTCTCCGCTGGTTGGAGTCATACCTAGCACAAAGGAAGATGGTTGTGGTTGTTGGAGGTCAATCATCTCAGTTCCAGAACATCACCGCAGGAGCTCCTCAGGGTGGTGTCCTCGGTCCAACCATGCTCAGCTGCTTCATGAATGCCTTCCTTCCATCATAAGGTCAGACTGGGGATGTTCGCTGATGATTGTGCCATGTTCAGTACCATTCGCGACTCCTCGGATGCTGAAGTATCCAGGCTTGGGCTGACAAGTGGCAAGTAACATTCGTGCCACACAAGTGCCAGGCAATGACCATCTCCAACAAGAAAGAATCTAATCATCGCCCATTGACATTCAATGGTATTACCATCGCCGAATCCCCAACGATCAACTTCCTGGGGGCTACCATTGACCAGAAACTGAACTGGACTAGCCATATAAATACTGTGGCTACAAGAGCAGGTCAGAGGCTAGGAATCGTGCGGTGAGTAACTCACCTCATGACTCCCCAAAGCCACAAGTCAGGAGTGTGATGGAATACTCTCCACTTCCCTGTAGTATAGCTCCAACCACATAAACTCAACACCATCCAGGACAAAGCAGCCATCTTGATCGGCACCCCATTTGCCACCTTAAACATTCACTCCCTCCATCACTGATGCACAGTAGCAGCTGTTAGACCATCTACAAGATGCACTACAAGAGACTCACCAAGGCTCCTTAGACAGCACCTTCCAAACCCGTGATCTCTACCATCTAGAAGGACAAAGGCAGCAGATGCATGGGAACACCACCACCTGCAAATTCCCCTCCAAATCACTCATCATCCTAACTTGGAAATATATCGCCGTTCCTTCACTGTCGCTGGGTCACGATCCTGGAACTCCCTTCCTAACAGCGCTGTGGGTGTACCTACACCACATGGACTGCAACGGTTCAAGGCGGTGGCTAATTACTTTCTCATGGGCAATTAGGTATGGGCAACAAATGCTGGCCTTCCCGGCAGTACCCGCTTCCCATGAAAAATTTTTGATAATACATAACAGGCAATGCCACCTCAGTGGTGCCCACCTCCTATTTTTAATTCTTTCATCTTATTCTTTTTTCATTTCCTTATGTTAGCATCGCTGGCAACGCCAGCATTTGTTGCTCGTTCCAAAATGACTATAATTTCTAATTGTCCTCAATGTATAAAAGGTTACCAAACCGACTATGTCCCATTTTACAATCTCTACAAAAATTAAAAATGACCACCGACTGAGGTGTGTTAAATAAAGGCAAGTTGTCACGTCACCAAGCGGGCTAGTTTCCATTTCTAGTTAATGATTAAAAAGTCTCATGGTCTTCCCCTTCATGCACTGTCCCTTCGATTCTCATTTATTCTCAGAAATGAGGATTAATGCCAGCCTCTCAAATATTGGCACAAACTTCTTTTGCCCGTAATAACAATGGCAGTGGCAAAATATCAGCTTCAACACTTGTAGGAGCATCTAAAACAACAAGTTCCATTGATATAGCACCTTTAATGAAGCAGGATTGCCTACGCTGCTTAACAAGGGCAACATATAAGAAAAACATTTTGAGTGACGAAGGACAAAGTGTAACTAAACTGTACTTGCAGGGCAAGGTAACATCAGGAGAATGTCATTGCAGTTTTTTCTTCAAAGCATGTAACGTGCATCTAAGTGGGGTGTGCAAGCTCTGAATTGCAATGAGATCGCATTGTCCTTTCACTTGGTTTTAATCCGGTCCAGGCTGATAACTTCAAAGTCTCTAAATGATTTGGTGTGTGACCTTTGCAGCTTGCAGTGTCAACCCAGCTCTCAAAGGAATTGGAACGTAACAGAAAACTACCCCTTAACTGAGCGCAAACAGAGATCTGAATTTTCACCAAGAAGGAAGGACTCCATCCCTTAGCCAATGTGGCACCGGAGCCGAGGATCCGGAAGTCCACCCCCCAAAACCCAGCACCCACCAATTCCTGGGGTGGGGGGGGTGAGAACTGGGCAGGGACATTTTCACACATCCACAGTTCACAGAGGCAGCTGCACATTTCAAAGAAGCAATTTTGGGCCTTAAAGTTTCAGAAAAACGATTCGTGGGCTTTAGGCATATGGGAGAAAAGGTCCGAACCCACAGGAGTTCCTCGGAGGGGTAAGGTACCCTTTGGAAGAGGTCAGGTGCCTCTTTGGGATTGTTAAGAATAGACATGAATGTGGGTAAAAAGCAGATAAGCTCAGTGGAATTGTCAAGCTGCCAAGTCATTTATATCTCCTGCCCTTTAAACTCTGAAAAACAAAACAGCCAGCCTACAGTCTAAAAAACAATCATTGCTTGCAATTTCACTCGATGTTTGTTGACAAAAGCCTGCCTATTATAATATAATTTCTACTTGACTGCATCCACAACGTATCATTATCACAGCGGGAGCCTGTAAATTCATAGTTTGATTGACAATTCCAAGTGACTGTAAAGAGATTAGCTGTGGTCGATATGGGGCTATGAATACAAATGTTTTTATAAAGGATTAATTATTTGAAGGGATTTAAATGTATTGAATATGCTTTTATCAATGAAAGTGTTTTTTTTTAAATATAGTAAAAGATAGTGAGAACTTCATTGTATTTCATTTCACCATGTCTCCTGGGGTCTGTTCATGGTGGATACTGGGTGAGTTGGCATGGAGGGTGTAAGGGCAAAGGGTGGTGGCTGTGGTGGTCATGCGTTGGCTCTAAATTGGCATAGGGGCTATAAATTGGCATAGGGGCTATAAAGGGCAATGGGGGTGATGGGGGGGTGGTTGGGAGAGATCATGGAGCATGGGGAGTGTCTGCAGGGTGAGGGGGTGCAAGGGGTGAAGGATCGAGGGCTGAATGTGGTTTTTACAACTGAGACCGAGACCAAGTCCCAGACCACCAAGGTGGGCCTTTTAACTGGCACCCGGCAGCCCATGGCTGCCTCCTAACTTGCGATGAACTGTGAAGTGACAGGAGATCTGGTCACAGGTACAGAGGAAGAGACACAGCTAGAGCGTTTGAAATCCTTGCTAATGGAAAATGAGGCAGGGATAAAAGGAGCTGTAATGTTTTGGAATAACCTCCACCCACCCCTGCCAAACGAGTGAGATAACTGCTTATTGGTAGAAAATTGCTGGTAGAACCCCAATAGTGGCTAAGGCTCAAAAGCAAGACATTCGTAATCTGAACACTAACAATTCTAGCATTATCTGGTGAGGAAAACCAGTGTGGCTACAAGAGCAAGTCAGAGGCTGTGGCAAATAACTCATCCCCTGATCCTCCAAAGTCTGTCCGCCATCTACAGGGCACTAGTCAGGAATGCTCCCCACTTACCTAGATCAGTACAGCTCCAACAGCACTCAAGAAGCTCAACATTGTCCAGGACAACGTAGTCCACTTGATTGGTAGCCCATCCACCAACTTAAACATTCACTCCCTACACCGACGCACAGTGGTAGCAGTGTGTACCATACACAAGATGCAGTGTTGCAACTCACCAACCCTTCGACAGCACCTTCCAAATCCACAACTTTTGCCATCTAGAAAGACAAGGGTGCATGGGAAACACCATCTGCAAATTCCCCTCCAAGCCACACACCATCCTGACTTGGAAATATATCGCCGTTCCTTCACTGTCGCGGTGCCAAAATCCTGGAACTCCCTTCCTAACAGCACTGTGGGTGTACCTACACCACACGGACTGCAGCGGTTCAAGAAGGCAGCTCACCACCACCTTCTCAAGGAAAACTAGGGGTGGGCGAGAAATGCCAGCGACACACACACACCCCAAAAAAGAAGAAAACAAAGTCCTTTGATAAGTCGGGGGCTACACTTTAGTTAGCAAAAATTACTGTGGAAACATACAGGTTAAGCATGCAGTTTACCTTGGGGTTAAAATTAAGGGAGGGAAAGAGCTTGACGTCATCTTGAGTGAAGATTCTGCTTTTTCTTTAGTTTCACCTGACACAGTCATCTCTCCAATAATGGTTGACCCCACAGCAGATTCACTCTAATGCACTCTACCAGCTCGGGCTTCATTCCTCAAGGGTTGTGACATTTAAATGGCAACTCTGCCTTCCGACGCACATCATTAGTCCCACTGCCGACTTAAAATTGGAGGCAGACCTGGTGGGATAAATGCCTTAAAACTCAGCATGGGAGAGGGTTGCCATTGCTGCATGATTGGCAGTGGGCTGCGGTGGGCAAGTAGGGTTAAAATCACCCACCACCTCCCTTACCCCCATCCCTCCCGTAGTTTCAGTGCAGCTGGAACACACAGAGCAAGGCAGGTGAGGGAAGTGAAGGCTCACAGCTGAGAGCTGCTGAACATGTTGGGATCAAGCTGCAGGAGTACAGGTGCCAAGAGTACAGGTGCTCTTGGTTTCCAGTGAGACAAGCCCCAGCACGAGTCAGGACAGGAGAATAGAAAATTAGACAAACATCACCCCCAAAGCCCAAATCAAAAGGAGAAACATTTCCTGAGCAGAAAAAGCTCCTTATAAACTTGAGGTAACCTCAGCTTCCCAGCAGCACTTCAATTATTAGGTCTTAGCAGATCTTTATCACGTTGAAAACACAGCGAGCAGATTGGCAAAGAGTCTTTTTTCAGAATAAATTCACATCACATATAGAGTAAAATGGTACGGGTGTAGCAAAATTAGTATCCAGGGTGCATATACATCCTGAAGAAGTAGGCCTCAGAAGGTAAACACGCCGCTTATACAAATATAAACCTCAAAACCATCATTGGTTGCTGTTATAAATATTACAATCTCTTGCTAGTTGGCTAAGTGATTAACAGGAAACTGCGTGTCAGGCTTTTCAAAGCTGGATAAGCTCCAACTGCCAGAACTTGCAAATACTCCATCCAGCATGAGAACACAAAGCCACCTGTGTACATGTCAAATACAAAGAGGGCTGTCCGATTTTCAAGAGTGTCTTTAAAGGGGGTGGGCTGGTTCCTGTCATAAGCCCGCATCCGGCAGTCCCCAAACTACCAGGGTTGAGGTGATAGGCATGTCTTACTCCTCCAATATGCATCCTGAATTTTCATGGAGTCGGGTTAGATTTTTAAGGAGTCATGGTTCACGGGCGCTCAGAAAAGTCACAAACTTTAGTCTGCATGAGGGGACCTTTTAAAAGGTATGTTCGAAAGGGCCTCCTCATGCCAACGTCCCCCCTCCCAACCAACCTATGGCTCCCTCATGCCCCCTATGCTAAGCTATGGCACTTCCTTGCCCATTGGTTCTATATAGTGGGTCACTGAACCCTGTAGTGAAAATAGGAGGTGTACGAAAAGGTTTAAAATGATAATTCACTTATGACTTCCTATGTGGAAAAAAAAAGTCATTTCACTAGAAGGCGATAGAAGTGTCAATCTAGACTCTTCAAAGTATCAATAACAAAAAAACACAAGCCCTTGAAAGCACTTAACCTTGTGTAAATAAACATTGTAAAATTAACAGCAGAGATTAGAGAGCCAGAGCTGTCAATCAAACAACGTTTTCTCAGGGGTGCAGCTGTTCCAACAGGTGTAATGGATGTCTGGGCTCTCAGGGTGGGTGGGAGGCACGAGGTGGCCTGGATGGGGCCTGGGAAATGAGGCGGTGTGAGGGGTGGGGGCTGAAGGGCTTGAATGTTTTAATTTTAACTGGGGCAAAGTCCCACGGCACTGAGGCGGGCCTTTTTAAACAGCCCACCTCTGCACCTGGCAGCCCCCACGGCCGCCTCCAAACCTTCTCCTGGGTGGGCTGGCCCGACTCCAGCCTGCGCCCGCTCCGCGGTAATGAAGGTCCCGAACTTGCGGGCATTTTCTCCCAAGGCGGGCGGGCGGGCCAGCCGGAAATTTTCCCGGCTCCCACTGCCCACTTTGTGGATGAAAATTCAGGGCCATGTCTCTGAGATAAGAGGAGAGGAGACCAGGCACAGTTTTCACTCTAGTTATACCTGTACACGTGAGAATTCCAGGTGAGCATGGGATCAAACACAAGTTGAGAACTCATCATGACCCAAGAGTCAAATATCACTCATTTTCACACTCACATCAGGGAACAGACATGTGGATAAGGGTATTGGGGAGGGGGGGGCAGTGGCGTAGTGGTATTGTCACTGGACTAGTAATCCAGAGACCCAGGGTAATGCTCCGGGTACCTGGGTTCAAATCCCACCTCGCCGATGATGACATTTGAATTCAATTAAAAAATCTGGAATTAAAAGTCTAATGATGACCGCGAAACCATTGCCGAGTGTCGTAAAAACCCATCTGGTTCACTGGTGCCCTTTAGGGAAGGAAATCTGCCATCCTTACCTGGTCTGGCCTACATGTGACTCCAGACCCACAGCAATGTGGTTGACTGTTAACTGCCCTCTGAAATGGCCTAGCAGGCCACTCAGTTCAAGGGCAATTAGGCATGGGCAATAAATAGAAAAGAAGGCTGCAGAGAACTGTCTACATCCATGCAACCAACCCAGGATAAGTAAAGCTTACTGAATCAGGGTGGGTATGCTGCTTCCCCACAACTAAAGGCAATGCTGTAAGATAATGAAGTACCTGATAGGGACCTGAGCACAAAATCCAGGCCGACACTCCAGTGCAATGCTGAGGGAGTGCTGTCTTTCTGACTAGGCATTAAACCTTATGCCTCCCAGGTACATGTAAGAGAGCCCAGGGCACTATGGCAAAGAGGAGCAGGGGGGTTTTCTCCCACCCCAATCAATAAAAGAATGAAAAAAGAGAAGCAACTGCTGATTTGGGCGCGAAACTGCTGAGTTCTTAAAATTGCTTATTTTCAACTGCAATAAATAATGCCACAGTGAAATGAGAGGAACTGTCATCAAGAGCTAGTAATGTGCGAATTAAATGAGTACAAGGTGTTTGTCAGCCAATGCAGGAAAGTGTCCAGAGTTCCTGTGGTCCACTCAAATCTAGTAGAGACACAGGGATGGTGTTGGACCTAAATCACAGCTGATAGGCCAGTGTCCACAGAGCCATACTACTGCTATCCTTGCAGGTATCAGCCATGGCTCAGTTGGTAGCACTCTCACCTCTGAGACAGAGGCTTGCTCGTTCAAATCCCATTCCGTGACTTGAGCACAATGATCAAGGCTGACACTCCAGCGCGGTACTGAGGGGCTGCTGCCCTGTCACAGGTGCCATCTTTCGGATGAAATGTTTAACCCCGGCCAAATCTGCCCTCTCGAGTAGGATGCAAAAGATCTCATGAGCACTATTTCGGAGAAGAGCTGGCGTCCTGTCACTGGTATCCTGACCAATGCTTGTCCCTCAATCACCATGACAAAGCCAGATTATCTTGTGATTATCACAGTGCTGTTTCCGGGAGCTTGAGGTGTGCAGATTGGCTACCACGCTTCCAAAATTAGAACAGTGACTGCACTTCATTGGCTGTGAAGTGCTTTGAGATGCCCAGTGATTGTGCTGGTGCTATATAAATGCAAGTCTTTCTTTCTTAAGTTGTTGATCTCAATTGGAGGATGGCTGAAATTGAAAGTGAAAGGAAATTGGATGCAGATGGGCTAGTTCTTTTCCTGTGGTTGCTTGCTGTGTGCAGAATTCATTCTGCAAACTCTACAAGGCCTAGAGGTGAGGAGAAATGGTCTGGCGCTGCAATTTGTTGTGATCTGGAATGCGCTGCATGAAAGGGTGGTGGAAGCAGATTCAATGGTAACTTTCACTAAAAAAATTTAATAAATACTCAAAAGGGGAAACGATTGTCAGGCTATGGAGAAAGGGCAAGGGGGTGGGACCATTTGGATAGCACAGGCACAATGGGCTGAATAGCCTCCTTCCGTGCTGTCTGATTCGACGATTCTATGTTTAATGCAAACACTGGGGAATCCAAAATATGAAAGCTCCTTCTTCGGGGTTCATATCACTCAAACCGATGAGAGTCAAAAAGGAACAAAACTAAACAAGAATAAAAGGAAGAAGATTTGCATTTTTATAGCACCTTTCCTGACCTTAGCATCTTCCAAAGCATCGCTGAACCAAATGAAGTTCTTTTGAAGAGCAGACATTGTCAATGGAGTAAATGAATGCTTCGGGTTTTACAAGTGAATTGGCAGTAGCATTTCAGAAATGGCTTGCGATTCAGCCAGTCCAAGAGCTATAAGAAGTGCTCCCTGTTTGACAACCACGCCACTTTGCTCATTGCAGACAAACATTTCGTTAAGAAACATTTTGAATCACATTGAGCCCGGCAGTCCTGTAAGCTTCACCGCTCGCACTTCCCATTTCGGTATTTGTTCTGTTAAATTCAGCTTAAAACGTCTGCTTTTGCTTCTCATTCCGAGCATTTCATTCGCAAGACTTTGCTCTCACGCATAGTCTCCTAGGACAGCTGGTGTCTGTTGAACTACGGAGAGCATTGGCAACTGCTTTCAAAAGGACCGATGTTAAGGGGATAATGGAGCAAGTACACTGTTATCCGGAACTGGAACACTATCTAGCCAGTAACCACTAATAAACAATACGTGATTAGAAGGAACTTGTAGTACCAGTTTCGAGAGCAGTTCTCATGTTTTGAAGTCGCACTTTTCCTGACCCAGATGAAAAGATCCAAAAATAAGAACTGCCAAAAAAAAAAGGGTAATACTTTGGAAGTTGTGTACATGGAATGTTAATTGCAATTGCTCATCAACATTACTCAATCCCCTTTTCCAAATGGGCCACCTTCTGGCTTCACAAACTGAGAGGGACTAGTACGTTAGGGCTACACATTCGCAGGGTCATTGCTAAGATAGCTAAGAAAAATAAACAGCTGCTGATTCCAGCCAGATCAGACTACATTACATCTGACCGGCACTGCACCTTCCATGGTGGCGTCGCATGATCTACTGAATCCTGTCCAGCTCCTGCATACTGCAGATATGCAACATTATTTAATGGAGTTGGTGTCAGCAACATGGGACATGTTGCTTCTGCACAACATGGTGGCATTATAATAAGTGTCCAAAAATAAGCTGAGTTCAGTTGTACTTATGTTACATTTCACAACACACTTTGATACAATGCAGTTACATTCCCCTATCCTTCCCCTCACTCGCTTGCCCCATAATCATCCCTTATGCAACAAATTGCAGGAGAGGGTTTTTTATGCACTCCATTTTGGACACCTCCTCAACAGCCTACTCAACCATCAGAGGCCATACCTGCAATTCTGATCTTTCTCTCCCGTCTTTCACACACACATACCTTCTACATATAGGTTACTAAATAGCAAGCAGGAACCCTGGCTAATTTCCCCTGACTCTCTCCCCCCCTTCATAACGCAGGGATCCCAAGGCCAGTTGTATCATCTCAACTTTGACCCAGCTCAGAGCAGCTAGCTCCAGACTTTATTCCACTATATGGCTACTCCATCCTAGGCAGGATATTTGTCCAGGGAAGTGTTCAAAGAGATTTTTCTGAAAAATGAAGGTACTATCTAGGACTACAATGCTGTCCTTTCCCCCTTCAACCCTATTGTTTCAATAGGCAGTTTTATGGAGAGACATTAGTGTAGTGGCAATGTCACTAGGGCGACTAATCCAGAGACAGCGGTTCAAATCCCACCACGGTAGCTGGTGGAATTTTAAATTCAATTGATGAATAAAATCTGGAATTGAAAGCTAGTCTCAGTAATAGTGACCATGAAGCTACCACCTATTGTCGTTTTTAAAAAAGCAACTGGTTCACTAGTGTCCCTTAGGGAAGGAAATCTGCCGTCCTTACCTGGTCTGACCTGCATGTGACTCCAGACCTCACAGCAATTTGGTGACTCTTAATTTCCCACTGAAATGGCTGAGCAAGCCACTCAGTTCAAGGGCAATTAGGGATGGGCAATAAATGCTGGCCACGTCAGCAACACCCACACCCCATGGGAGAATATTAAAAAAAATGTTTTGGAAATCTTTTCACTCAGAAAGAATTTGGAAGAAGAGTTATGCTGAATGTTGGGTTTTTGCAAGCACATTATGTTTTAAATATGTTCAGTGAATATAACGTCTCTGAGATAATAGGCAGTTAAGATGCTGAAGAGCCAGTACTGATATATTGTTTCCTAGGAGAATATAAACAATGAACAATTTGTCAAGATTGTCTTGGCAATTGAGATACACCTCACACCCAGTGCGTTGGTTAGTCTTTAGTCCATTTGACTGTGAACAGACGCAGGCAAGATAGCAGCAGGAACAAGTCATCAGGAAGACTTTGAGACAATGTTTTAAAGCTGTCATGATGCAAAAAAGGCTGCTGGCCAATGGAAATGCTGGAGCGTGCAGTCAGAAATCAATCTCTCAAGTCATGTCTGATGGTCCATTGATGCGGGAAGTGCGGCATCTTTATTATTTTCCATCATTACGTAAATGCAGGTTGTACCGATTGAACTCACTGAATCTGATAACTGGTTTTTCAGTATGTTTACAGGTGTTTTATCTTTCCACTTGCAGAGAGATTGGAGGAGGACACTATGAAAGACACGAGTATCCACTTCAAATCATAATGGAGTACGACTGTTACTCATGAATTACACTACAGTGCAAGTAAATATAGGTCAGGGTAAGTCAATTCCCACAAGTTAAGACATTCAGACCATATATGGGAGTAGTAATGCCACTGAACTATAGAAGATAAATATGGAAGACCAGAATTTATAAGGCTGGTTTTGTCCTGGCCTCATTGTTTTCATGGGCAGATTTCTTGAGGCCTGGACATCCCTGTCGATTTTTATTTTATTCATTCATGAGGTTGATGGGCATCAGTGACAGGGTCAGCATTTTATGCACCTCCCTAATTAAGCCGTTGCTGTCCATGTGGATTATAGTTTCTTGTCACGGTTTTTGACACGACCTAGTGACTTGATAGAACATGTTAAAGGTCAGTCAATGTGGATCTGGAGTCACCAAAAGGACAGACTGGGTAAGAAGGGCAGATTTCCTTTCCCTAAAAGGACATTAATGAACCAGTTGGGTTATGATGAAAATGTCATGGTCATCATTAGCTGATATTAGCTAACTACATATCTGTTTAACTAACTGAATTTTAATTCCGCTGGTGGTATTTGAACTCACATCTCTGGATTCCAGGCCTCTGGATTGCTAGTCCAGTACCACAACCATTTTGCCACCGAACCCAAAATACGCTTGGAGTGCAATTATCTCAATGTATCACATATACAGGCGTGCATCGTTGGAATTTACAACTTTGATTCAATGTGAGAACAATTTCACAACAGATTTATATATATTTCCAATTCCTATTATGGATTTTTTTTTTTTGCAAGATGCATCTTAGCATGCCCCGAGTTCCACTTTAGCTATCTGGTCCCTGAAATGGGATCTCAATGAATGGCACTAGTACAGTACACTGGGTGTCGAGCCTTAGGGTGGTGGAAGCATAGGATCTTACAGCACAGAAGGGAGCCACTTGGCCCATTGTGCCTGTGTTGGTTCTTTGAAAGAGTTATCCCAATTAGTCCCACTCCCCCACTCTATCCCCATAGCCCTGCAAATTTTTCCTTTTCAAGTACATATCCAATTCCTTTTGAATTTGAAGTTGCTTCCACCACCCTTTCAGGCAGCGCATTCCAGATCAAAATAACTCGTTGCGATAAAAAGAATTCGCATCTCCCCTCTGATTCTTTTTCCTACTGTCTTAAACCTGCGTCCTCCATTAGCCAACACCAACTGCCAGTGGACGCAGTTCCTCCTCAAAAGCAACACCCATAATTTTGAATGCCTTCTACTAAATCGCTCAACTTTCCCGGCTCTATGGAGAGCAGCCCCAACTTCTCCAGTCTTGCAAATACTGAAGCTCCTCGTCGCCAGGATCATTCTAGTAAATGTTATGGATTTTTCTTCCAATTTCCTTTAGTCCGTGTCCCCTGGTTACTGGCCCTCCTGCCAGTGGAAACAAAAATCTCACTATTTACCCTAGCAAAACCCTTCATACTAGCTGCATGAGAAGCAATAACATCACCAGAAATATGCACAAATATAAAATAGTTGAACTTCCTCAAGAAAAGCCTAACTAATTGCTCCAAGATGTGAACCATTGTGGTTCTCACATTTTTTTTTTGTAACAAGCTCCAGTGCAAAACTGTATCCAACGCATTGCGACTGTTACCAGAGAGGTTTCAGATACAAGATGTTAAAAAAAAAAGACAAGACAAAAGGAGAAGAAAGAAAGATAGAAGGGGGCTTCAAATGATCAGACTACTTCTGTAACGACAGTAGAGTTGACCCTGAGGAACTTTGTCTATTTATAATAAACAATTTAGCTTGTTTTCCTGCAGCTCATTCTTGGAAAACACACCCAGATAGGCCCGAGATCTCAGTTCCACCCAGCAGGCACAGAATCCTTCCTCTTACAAAGCAACTCGTTAAGTATTGGTGCGTGGGGGACAAAAATTGCCTTTTCTGCCCATCCCTTTGCTGGTTATTTGTAAGACAGTAAAAGTCAACCAAAGGCACAAAAGGGGGAAATTTGGAACATGTCATGCCTGTTTCTCAGCTGTGAAACATGGCCAACGGTTTCAAATTTGCTGTGTTGTGTCCACGTACCTGAAGTACATTCTAGTACCATTTTGGCTTGGGCAACATCCAGGCATATCTGAAGGTCCACTTTAAACAGGTGTCGGGTCCTTTGAAGATGCTAATTAAGGGGCCAACACCTGTTTTAGAAACCTTTCGTGGAACGTTGTCAGTGTTGAGTGGAACATGCTCTCAGCTTTTCCTGTTCTTGCTAGGAATTGACCTGGTGGTGCTGAAAAGGAGCAGTGGAAGTTGCCAGCACAAAGGTTGGCTTTTCCTTTATAACAGATCGCCATATGAAGCCAGGAGGCACAGGAGTGATTCACGTGGCTCCACAATATTCCTGCGCTCACCCCACCCACTCACACTGACCTATATTCACTTGCACAATAGTGTAATTCGTGAGTAACAATCGTAGCCCACCACTCCCATTACACTTTCAGCTGAAGGGGGCCAGGAAAAAGGTCTCTATAATGGTGCATCCTGCAAGATGCCCTGGTGCAGCGAGATCCAGCCCAATATCAACAAAAAACAAAGAAACTAATGCGTCCATTAGATTAGCAGACACAGGACTTTCAGAAAGTCACATTAATATCACAGCACAATGTTGTTTGACACAGTCAGCTCTAAGGATGAGCAGCTAAGATGAAGAAAAGATGATTTCAGACTCCCAATGAATATTTTATTCCTTAAGACACTGCTTCAACTAATGGGGCTCGTTCAGCTCTTGGTCATTTACTCTTTGCAGAAATAGCACGTTAGTTACTGTGGCAAGTCTGCATTTTACCTGATGCAGTACAGGCCTGTGGTTTCAGTTTACCTCAATAAAACAATCCATTTACAACTATAAAGACTGGTGACAATTAATTAACAAATTATTTCAACTTTCATAGTAGCTTGAGACACTCAAATGACCGTATATTCCTTTACAGGAACACATAATGTCTTCTAGAACACCCTTAGCTACTTATCAATTCTAAACAATCTTAGATAATCTCTCAGAAGTTGAACGAGAGCATCAAATATACACACATGCATATATGTGCGTGCACAAACACATATATATATATATATATATATATATATATTTTAAGTGTTTGTTTGTCCCTTCCCAAGACCAATAAGCAGGAAAACCACTAAACCTCTACCAATGTTACCCTGTAGCTGGCTTTGCAAAGAGCTACACAAGGGTGGTCCAGGATAACCCTCCAGAATTTCCATCCCTTTCAGAGGGGATATGGCCAATTATACTGAGCAACGGGGTGGCTAACAGCCATGGGTAACAGGCTGACCATATGTGGTACAATAGGTATATATTGCCAGCAACTTTGTCACTCCTCTACAAAAACAACCACAGAACATTTCAATCTTTTCTGAAGAACTCTTCTTCCCAGAGAGCAAGTGTTTCTCTTACCAGGTTCAGTGCAGTTTTTGTACTGATGTGAGGTTGCCTTGGCGTCTGTGGTGTTCTCACTGCTGTGTTCCATCAGTCTCCGGCCTATCCACTTGTCATCCACCTCTGAAGTATAACTCACCATGTAATAGCCTGGGAACAACAATATCAGGGGTTAAAATGGAAAATGCAAATACACATCCAACTTCTTAAAAGTTGTAACAATACAAGTACTTTTGTGGGGCTATTTTTGAAAGTTTAGTTCCTCCCTTTTCGTAGGGAGGAGCTGAGCGGCAGACTACTCCTTTGTATTTAATAAAGAAGATGTGAGAGGCCAGAGGAGGAGTAGCAAATTCCAGTCTCTTTTTGTGGGTAGGATTCTTTGCAGACACTATGAAGTCCATTCTAGCCCATCCCTCTATAGAATGAATGGTTCCTCCCCAAACCCCCAGTCACAGCATCCATTTGATTCACTAGGTAGCATTTTCCAGTATAGAAACATGCCATACAGGTCTATGCTGATCTATGCTCTATAACACCAACATGAGCAATTATGCTCCACATGAGCCTTCTTCCACCTTACTTCAATATGTCCTTCCATTTTTGTCTCCTTTGTGTTTATCTATAGCATACCCTTAAATGCACCTATTTTACTCACCTCAACCACTCCTTGTGGGAGCAAATGGTGCATTCTACCCACTCTCTGGTAAAGAAGTTTCTCTTAAATTCTTACTGGATATATTGGAGATGATCTTAAACTTATGGGCACTAGTTTTGGACAAGTGCTAACATTTTCTCTATGTCAAATGGTTCTGGGGTTACTCTCTCTACTGCCCTACCCTGAGAATCGTTTCATCACTCTTTGTATCAGGAAGTGCCTCCTGACATCAGAACCTGAGATTATCTTTTACCAGTTGATACTTGCACGGCCTGCAATAGTGTTTTAACTTGAATTAATGCTCCAGTTCTACCTGGTTTTTTTAGTTTAGTCCCTTATACCATATCCCTCCAAGGTTGCTTCTAATAAACTAGGAGTCAAAAGTTTTTCTAGTCCTCTAACTCTTGGAATCCCTTTCATGGTCCTTTCCTCAAAGGTTGGACATGTTCCTTGAGCCATGGTGTCCAGACCGAACGCACTATTCAAGGTGTAGCCTACAGTTTCAGTTACAGCTGTCTGGCATTTAAGTTTATTGCCACTTCCAAACCATCTCATTCAATAGCACACTTTCAGTAAGCATGCCTCGTGGTTTTTTTTGAACCATTATGTAGTACCTTGCACTAAGACCAAACTGCATCGACCGTAGCGCAGCCTATTTACAAACATTGTCCAGGTTTTTCTGATGTGCCACAATTTGCCCATGTGACTTAGCTTCTTTTCCTAGCCTACATGCGAGTTTGACCAAATCGCATTTAACTTCTGCAGCCGGAAGTAGGGGCAACAACACTAACCTCCGCGGACTCCACATCTCCCCAAACCTGACACCAGTCCACTAACTGGAGCTACTGCAAACCTGCTTTCAGCCAATCTCTGATCAAGGCTATAGAGAAGCACCCCTCCTTTCTATCTCCATCCAACATTGAGCTCACGGGCGGAATTTTCCCAGATTTGCGCTAGGTGTGGTAGCGAGTGGGTAAGAGGACGTTTTACCCGCTGACCGTGATGGTGGGTCTTCAGGCCGTATCGTGCCAAACTCGTCTCATTATTTATGCAATTCCGAGAAACATGCCGTTCCCATGGCGGGCGGGCTCTCATCTACCCTCCTGCCATCACCCCCACTGCTGCATCACGCTAGCCGCCATGTTTAAAAGGCAGCTGGCAGCACACCGCTCATCGCTGCCAGCTCACCACCGCTGCCTGGGAGACATGGCCAGCAAAGCAAAAAAAGACCCACCTCCCCCACCCCCAGTTTAATGACGGGTCCCTCGATCGACTGCTGGATGCTGTGGAGGCCCACTGGGATGCCCAGTACCCCCGCTCTGGCCGCAGGATGGGCAGCAACGTGACCAATCCGGCTTGGGGAGCGGTGGCAGCGGTGATCAGCGCCAACGCCCTTCAGAAGAGGACAGCCATCCAGTGCCGCAAGAGGATGAACGATCTCCTCCATTCCGCCAGGTTAGGTCACTCTTTTCATCACTCTCACCTCACACACTCACAAACCCATCACACATCCACAGGGCCCTCACTCACTGCCAGCCCAAGGGGCATCACCATTCACTTTCTCACACACACCGTCATTGTCCTCAGTCCATCCATGGGACCACTCACCACCCGCACAGGCCAGGCACATTTATCATCTGGCCTGGCAGGCGTCCTGCTTACACCTTCTCCATCTCTATCCATGCAGGACAAGCTGGCGCACAAGAGGGAGAGGTCGCAGATTGGTGGCAGAATGCCCGAAATCAAGCCCCTCACAGACTTTGAAGACAGAGCCATCCAGTTAGCCGGCAATGACCAGGACTGGTCCTGTGCTGACAGTGAGGTCGGAGCTGCGCTACTAAGCTACTAAGGATCCAGCAGTGCAACATTCACCAGATAACCACGCCGTGAGTGATGTGTCCTGTTTCACAGGCCACTGCCATGCACTATTTATCTCCTCTTGCTTTCGCAGGCACATCTGCCAAACAGCCGACAGAGTCCATGACCCAAGGCCTTCAATCAAGCCCCGAAGAAACCTCTGAAGGGAAATCTGAAGGCCGGGGAGGGTGCCACTGTCACTCAGCAGGCCGGGGCCCTCCAAGCCTCAGCCCTCCAGAGGACACCCGCCAAAGTCATCACAGACAGGGCTTCACAGTCGGCAGGCTGTCTCTGCCTCTGGGTCCAGGGAGCACCAAGACGTAGCGGCAGGGTTAGGAAAGTTAAGGAGCATTAGTTGCACAGCCTGGGCACGGGCGTTAATCACTTGTACATACTGTTCACTATTGTCAATAAACTCCCAAGAATGTCTCCCTGCCTATGGCTCCTTGTTCTGATGAGCAGTGTCCGTGTCACTCAGATGTGAAACCTTTCTGCACAAGATAAAGGCAGGTGTCTCAGTGCAGGGCCTCCCCCCTGTTCTCTGTGCAGCCTTCAGACCACAGTGATGGTCTGGCCTCACACTCCTTGCAAAATTTACTGATGCCTGCACCTCGGTGGTGCTGGTCATTGCTGCCAGAATGTTGTATGCAGGCGTCACAGAGTTCTCTCATTCTCTTGGTGTGCTCTCAGCACCTTTAAGAAGGGGCTGGACCCCATCTCTTCAGCATCTGTGATCACTGATGCTGTGCTCCAGCTCCTGAAAGGCTCAGGTGCTGAAGGCGGACAAAGGATCAGATGCTTCTAAAGTTTCTTGGCTGCATCTCTATGATGTGACTCTGATCACAGAGCGCAAGCGAGCTGCCTTGGGCCATACAGGAACCAGAGATTCTCAGAGGCTATGTGAAGATTTATGGAGTGTCCTCACCGCATGTCATCATCATCCTGCACCTCATGGATGTGTTTGTGGGTGGTGGCCCACAGGGGTCACCTGTGGAGCCCCGAAAGGAGCCACTGGCATAGAAACTGGGCATCGCAGTCACTTTCACAGCCACTGGCAGTGGATGCCCTCCATGTCCCCTTGGCACCAAGTCCTGCAGTAAGTGGCAGGTGTGAGCCACCAGGTCCCTAGACATGCGCAGTCGTTGGCGACACTGGCTCTCGGACATCTGCAGGAATGACAGGCGGCGCCTATAGACCCTGGGTGTTGCTAGGCGCCGACCAGCCATGACTCGCTGTCGCTCCTGGGCAGCGTGTGAGGGAGCCCCTGCTGCCCCTTCTTGCTCTTGCCTTTGCACGGCCAGGAGCCTCAGTCACTCTCTCCTCCGTGTAGGCCGTCAGGCACCATGCATCTGATGTGGTCCTCCTGCAGAATGAAAGAGAGAGAGAGAGAGGCGAGGTTAGCATGGGTGCCCTTAGCACCTTTCCTGGCCCTGTGTGTCGGCCCCTTAACGCTCCCCAGAGAGTGCTGGCCACCCCTCGGATGGCCAGAGATGAGTGCGCTGCATGGCTGCCCTGTCAGCCTGCGACATGGGGAGACAGCTCCTAACTGGGATGCTGAGATTGCAAGGGGCTGTGTGCACCTCCAGCAGTGACTGCTCCATGGCCAGTGTTTGCACTACGTGTGCAGTCCAACTGCTCCACGGTCCAGTAACGTGGTCACGGACTCGCAGTCTGTGCTGGGGGAGGGGGTGGGGAGTAATGTCTGGACCGCTTGGTGGCACTTTGGTGCCTGTGTGTGGGTGGGCAGGCTAGGAGCCCAACCCCAATCGTATCACTGTGGCTGCGTCTGAACTATCTCAGTTGCAGAGGAATGGTCAGTTTATACAGGTGTCCCGACTGCATGGCCACTTCCCTCACCTACCCTGACCCTCCCCCTCGATTTCTTGTGCACAGGTCCAACGCCAGGACAGCAGTTGCCCCCCACCCACCCCCGACAACAGCAACAGGCACCTCCGAGGCTGGGCAGCAGTTGCCCCTGGACACCACCACCCGCACCCCCTCCACCCCCCCACAAAAACAGTCGCCTCTGAGTCAGGGCAGTGCCTCACCCAGGCCCCTGGTCACCCCTGAAGCCTGCAGAGCGACCCTGGTGAGCTGTGGAGAATGATGCTTCTCACTCACCTCAGTCCCCCCAAAGCGAAGGCCGCTGAGCGCAGGTTGCCTGCACGCTGCTGTGAAACACGTCGAGGTGCTTTCCCGCTGATGTGGACGGACGATCCGGCGGGAGGGTCCGACAGCCTGGCGGGATGGCCTTTCGATGAGATGCTGATGGATGACAAAGAGCTCCCTATCGACCGTTGGTGGGAAACGAGGCCCACCATCAGCAGACTGAGCGGACGATCGCAACCTGCCTTCCCACCAATCGCGCCATATTGTCCGCGCACACCACCTATCACACCCGCCCCATATCTGTGACGACTACATTATCCTCCTCCTCCTCCTTCAGGTACCCTGCCCCTGAGAGGAAGTTGGCTACCACGGACTTCCATTGGGCCGGTCCGTGATTATGTTTTGGCAAAGTGCTGCTGTGGTTCGCAGTTGCCTTCTGCAGTAATGGCTGACCAGGAAACTCTCCTGCTCTTACTGCCGGCCATCAGGCACGTTGGAAGGATTTACCGGCTGATGTTCAAACTGGCTGGTCACATAACGAATGCACCGTCCATGGTCATCAAGTCCTGAAGTGGGACTTGAACCCAAAGCCTCTGGCCCGGAGGTAGGAATGCTACCCACTGCGCCACAAGGCCTCCTACATTCTCATCATACGCTGTACCTAAAGATGGCACACTACAGATGGATGGAATCTGGCTGCAGCCATGCTATATACTACAGTACATATCCAATAGGCTAAGAGCATTTAAGTCATTAGGAAAGCTACTGGCCAGCAACTGCAGCACAGTGAGGATTTTATACTTCATACCAAATAAGGGAAAGAAGAAGATGAGGTGTTGAAGCCTCTTGTGGAAGTGCTACCATTGTCCTTGGCTGGGATCAACTGACCCAGTGTAGGCCAACGCATGACATGTTTAGCCACCAAACCACTGGTGGATCCTTATGAGATGGTGAGATTACAGCTTCTTCCTGTAAGGGTTGGAGGGAAAATCAGATTCAAAGGAAGTGATACTTAGTTTGGCCAAAATACTCACCTACCTTGATTAATTTGTTCATTTGATCTTTTGTTAATTTGTCCCCTTTATTTGTTAATCTGATACTCAGAAGAGTATAAAGAGGTGGCGTCCAGGGGTTGTGATTCTCACTGTGGGTCTTTCATCGAAAGAGCATGCGAGGAGTCCTGGATTCAAATGCCGGATGAACCCTCCTGCAGGAAGCGGGCAGTCGAGGGGGTTGTCCGCCCTGACTGTCTGCCCCTCGACCATAGCTATGTTCATGGCCGGGTGGCTCTGGTGAGGGAGCGCGCGGTGTCCACCGGTACACTAGAGGCCTTCCCCAACCGATGGGCACCATGGGGGTGCTGGGGTGCATCACACCCCTCCCCGGAAATGAGATTTCGATTTGATTTTGCAAGCTTCCTTTGACGTTTTGTTTTAGTCACAGTGCCGCATCAGGGGCTGTCATCCTCTCTGACTTACTGATTTTATTTTTTATTGATTGATTTTTGTTTTAATAAAGAATAAAAGAGAGAGTATAGAGAGGGTGGGGGTGTGCCTCGTTCATCCAGGGGTCCTTTTAGGGGCTATCGTTTTAAAATTTAATTTGTTGATTGATTTTTCCGGGAGTTAATTTGTGTCAACCAAAAGGGTATGAAGGAGGGCGGAGGGGTGCGGGTAGTCAGGGAGTAGGACCTCCTTGTAAGCCTGCGCCTGGCCAAGGTGGCCATTAACAGGTCCAGGCAGTGGGTGGTCAAGGGGGTTGGCTGGCACAATTGCCTGTCCCTCTTTCACAGCTCCAGTTCGCAGCCCGATGGCATTGGAGAGGAAGCACATTCTGGCCACTTGGTCCACAGCTGGTGGGAACCATACGGGCTAGAGTGGATCATTAGCCTGCCAAAACCACGTTTTGCTTTAGTTAGACAAGTTTCCTTTGGGGTTTTGCTTCTGTTACAGTGCCCCTTTACCGAGTTATCGATTTAATTTAGTTTGTTAATTTGCTCGTTTGTATAGTGTTGCTCAAAAGAGTATAAAGAGAAGCGGGAGCCCTTTGAGTGGCTATCACTAATTTAGTTTGTTAATTTTTTTTCCTTTCATTAATTTGTGTAAACCTAAAGTGTATAAAGGGGAGTGTCGGGGGAGGGGAGAGGGGTGGGGGGTGGGGAAGTGTGCTGAGGGTGGCGGGGGGTGTGCAGAAGTTGGGCGGGGAGGAGGGCCTCCTCATAAGCCTGCTCCTGGGCCTGGTGAAGGTGGCCATTAGCAGGTCCAGACAGTGGACCATGGAGGGGGTTATTAGACCTGACTGTCTGCCCCTAATCCGCCAGCTACATTCACGCCCGGGTGTCCCTGGAGAGGGAACATGTGTTGTCCACTGGCATGTGAGAGTCCTTCCGTGACCGGTGGGCACCTCAAGTGCATCGACAGCCCCGGGAGTGAAACTTCAGGTTAATTAGATAAGTTTCCTTTAAAGTTTTGTCCTTTGTTACAGTGGCCCTTTAAAGGGCTGTCACCCATGCTAATTAGTTTATTTCATTGGTTTATTGTTTATTTAAAAGGGGATGAAGAGAAAATGGGGGAGACAGTGTTGTCGTGGTAATATCACTGGACTAGTAATCCAGAGGCCCAGGCTAATGCTCTGGGGATACGGGTTCAAATCCCACCATGGCAGCTGGTGGAACCTAAATTCAATAAATCTGGAATTATAAAGCTAGTCTCAGTAATGGGGACCATGGAGTTAATTGTTGTAAAAACCCATCTGGTTCATTCATGTCCTTTAGGGAAGGAAATCTACTGTTCTTATCTGATCTGGCCTACATGTGATACTAATGTGGTTGACTCTTAACTGCCCTCAGCGAGCCACTCAGTTCAAGGGCACTTATGGCAACAAATGTTATCCTTGCCATCAATGCTCACAGCCCTTGAAAGAATAAAGAACTGTTACCTTTACAGAACAAAAACCAATAGAGAGAGAACGCTAGGACAGTGGGTTGTTGGTAGGATGGATGCAGACATGATATATCATGCTGCATTCTGTGAATAAATCTATTGCCAAGGGGAGTATCAGTATCTAGTTTCATACTTCACCGACTGGCTTGGGATAAAGATAATAATAACTAGCTGATCAACTGTATAAGTGATGTTAGTTCAGGGATAAATCTTGCCTGGGGCACTGAGGAGAACTTCCATGCCCTAAGGGTTGTGGGATCTTTTACATCCACCTGAGAGGGCAGGCCCGGCCTTGGTTTAAGGTCTCGCCAAAACAATGCACGTCTGACAATGCAACACTCCCTCTGTACTGCACCAGGAATGTCAGCCTTAAGTTTTTTTGGAGTCAGGCTCAAACATACTACCTTCTGCCTCAGAGGTGAGGGTGCTACCAACTGAGCCATTGCTGATACCAGGGAAACTTAAGCGGGGTTAATAAACGATCCCAGATTTTCATTGTTAACCTATATTCTATGACATGGAGCCATGGATTTACACTTAGAGGAGAAAAGATATACAGTGAAAAATTTCCTAATGCAGAAGATGGTATAATATGGGGAACAGTAGAATCAGGGCAACTAAAGGGGAATACATTTTTTATGAAGACCATTAGCGGAGGCTGAGTGAAATAAAGTCCACAAGTAACCTATTCATCTTTCACAATTCCGCAAAACACTAAAATCTGACAATATCTGGCTTTATAGGCAACCATCTGATAAAGCATGGAGTTTATGAATTGTCAACCAATTTGGGAACGAGTTGAGATTTCTGTCAACAATTCGAGACTGGACATCATGTCAGTCTGAAGTTGTATCTTATTCACAAAAGTCTGTGACTGAATGCAAGCTGACGTTTGACTAGGAGTAGGTCAGGTAGCCCACCTAACTAAGATAGCGGAGGACATTAGGAAAATAGATCAAATATAGCACGTGGAATCAGCAAGCACCTAGCACATGGCTTGTGCATATAAACTCCACAGAACATGGGTCAGAACCCGAGGCAGGGAATTGTTTTTAAGAAGTAGATTATTGAAACAAAATTCATTTAACTAGGGTAGAACATTCCACTTTAACATATCTAACATATTGAAGTAAATGCAAGTCCTTGCCTTCTTCAGTAATATATATACTGCTAAATACCTGTCACTGAGAATTACGTCACTGAAGGGACATGGCGTCAATCATCCTTGTAGAACCTCTTTGCCATAAAGACTAAGATCATCTGCTCCGCTGCTTCCCTTCCTTCCCTTTGTCTACTGGACCAAACATCTTCTAAGGATTTGCACACCCCCATCACCCTAGCCCTGAACACATCGTTCTCTACTTTCTATTCTCTCTCTCCTGGATCCTCACTGAGCTCATCTTGTCCAAGAGACCCACCTCCTGCTACTTTCACCCTATTCCCACCAAATTGCTGACCAGCCCACTTCCCTTCCTGAGCCCCATGTCAGCAGCCTCCTCTCCTCAAGTACTGTCCTCCTAATCTTCAAATCTCTGTCATCATCACCCGCTTCTCAAACCGAAGATAAACACACCTTTCACCCCTCCGGCCTTGCAAACTACTTCTCCCAAGTCCTCGTTGTCACCCCCGAAATCAATGTCCAAGTTTCCCAGAACTCCACGTTTGAATCCTCCCTATTGGGTACCTCCCCTGCTTCCCCCAAAACACTCAAATATCTCTCAAGGCCACAAATTACATTGGCCCAGAGCTTCCAGACTCTGGATTTCTGGAGACCGGACATACGGTCCAAGGTGCGCATTAGACCCTGGGCAAGTCCTGACGCACTGACCTCAGAGGGAGTTAGCTGGGAAGTTTGAAATTCCAATGGACAATTACTCTGCTCCTCAGAAACCTCTGCAAAAGTCTCCAACTCTGAGACTTCAGACAGTTCCAGTTTACTTACCTGGACAGTTACCCAGGAAATGTTAGACAAAAACATCCTAGTTTCACTCCTGGGTAACTACAGAGCTGACCCACCCGCACCCACCCCCAATCATTCACACTGATCCTGCCTACCCCATTGACTACCCCCCTGCCCCCACCCAACTATCCCTCTCGACCAACCCCAAACCACCCAACTACCTTCCCCCGACCTGCCCTAACAAGCCCTCCTGACCTGCACACTCCCTGACCCACCTCACCCACCTACCAGCCTACCCACATCCCCATTCACTCATTAATCCGCTCCCCATTCACTAAAATTCAAACTGGACATTTAAACGTACCTCCCAGAAGCTAGTGCCATAAAAAAAAGGGGGCATATTCAGTCACCCCCCACCCTGATGCTACAGCACTGCGATGGAGTTCTCTGATGGACAGTGCATTCTGCATTTCTGGAGAAGCTGGGCTCGGGAGACCAGGTCAGGAGTACGGAGCAGTGTCGGGCACAGTTAAGTACAGTCAGAGCGGCAACCCGACTGTGAGTGCTGCTTTGCCGAAGGCCCAGGCCACTCTCAGTGACTGCAGCCACAGTCATGATTCACCCTCGGCCTTTTCGAGTTGGCTGCAGCCTTTTGGTATGGGTCGATCACACCGCCCTCCTCCATTGTACAGCCCTTGACTGTTTCCATTCCTAGTTATCTCCCCATAGCCAGAGGATCACCTGCAATGATTTCTCTTCTCGCTCCTGCACCGTTACATCGCGCATCTGCCAAGGATCTTTCCTTGCCCCCCCTTTGCTCATCTACATGCTGCCTCTCAGCGACATCATCTAAAAACACAGCATCAGATTCCCACAATTCTACTGACAAAAACCAGCCCTACTTCATCGCCGCCTCTCTCAACCCTTCCACTGCCTCCAGTTTGTCATACTGCTTGTCCAACACCCAGAACTGGAAGAGCAGAACTTTTCTCCAACTAAATATTGGGAAGATCCATGCCATTGTCTTCAGCCCATGTCACAAATGCCATTCCCTAGCCGCTGCCTTAATTTCTCTCCCTGGTAACTGTCTGAGGCTGAATCAGACTGTTTGAAACCTTGGCATCCTATCTCACCCTGATCTGAACTTTGGACCACACATCCTCTCCATAACATTAAAGATTTCCTCCCTTCCCTCAGCAAATCTGCGGCTGAAACTTCCATCCAGGCCTTTGCTACCTCTACACTCCACATTCCAATGCACCCCTGGTTGGCCTACCACCCTGAACCCTCTGTAAACTGCCACCAATACCCTAACTCACACCAAGTCCTGTTCAGCTATCACTCGCTGACCTATAATCGACATCCTGCTCAGGCACCACTTCGATCTAAGAATTTGCATCCTTGTTATGACATCGCTCTATGGCCTATACCTCCTATCTCCACCAACACTACTACCTCTCAGATATCTGCCCTCATCCAATTCCAGCCTCTTGTGCATCTCCAATTTAGGTCAGTCCACCTCTCTCTCCTCCTTTAAGATGCTCTTTAAAACCTACCTCTTTGAATAAGTTTTTAGTCATTTGTCCCAATATCTTTCATGTGGCTTGACATCAAATGTTGTTCGGTAACATTCCTATATAGTACCTTGGGATGTTTTACATATATTAAAGCTACTATAAAAATGGAAATTGCTGCAGAGGAGGGGGGCAAAAAAATATTTCACTGAACATAAACACTCCTTTAGAAACGAACATTTATCCTGAGGCGAGCACCTTCGAAGGGACTGGGCCTAAAACGAACACCCCCAGCGAGTCCAAGCCGGCTCCAGTGGACATTCAGGGCCCTCCCACTTTGTGGGACATCACCTGCAGTGGCTCAGTTTAAATACAATCATTGTTGGTAAATGAGGTGTGGGTCTGCAATCTCAACACACATGTTGTTTGTGCAAGCGTGTTAGAATAGATGAAAGACACACAACCCAAATAGTCTGTCTTTACTCATTACGGCTGGTCACCAAGCTGTCGTCAATTTCAAAAAGTCTTCTGGCACAGCCCGGACTGTGTCCTACTGCACTTTCAGTGTAGTTACTTATGTGTCTGCATGTCACAGCTAAAGTTAGGGCAGTTAATTTTTATGGAGCATTTGCTCTTTCGTTGTTGGTTAACTTTACTTTTCGCGTGTAAACAACTGTTTACATGAACAAGAGTGATTGAGATAACTCACTCCTGCCCCCACAATGGGTGGGAGAGGGTCGGACAGGGTTGGTGTTAAACATAAAATATCCCGTAACACAACGCCAACCCACCATGTATGCACATGCCAGCATTGTTATAGCAGTGGGTTATATGGTTGAGAGGCGGGACCCCTCATTATAAATATTTCAGACAGGCTCCCACAGTGCATTCGGGTGCCTGATTAAGTTCAACAGCTGCAAGCTGGGTTTTTCCAGGGCTCTGGAAATGCAGAGGTGAAAGGGAAGTGGGAGCAGCTGGATCAAGCAGGTAAACGTCTTTGTTTTAGAGCACTGCTTTGTGGGCCTAGTGGAGGAGGAGTGCTCCCCAGGCCCCTCAAGCAAATCTTATGCTACAATCGGCCAACTGAGGTGCCCTCCAAAGCAGTGATACCAAGTCTGTCCACTTGAACCTCCAATTGTCAGTTTGAACCCTCCCGCCCTTCCCCCATCCCCCACGCAAATGCCCCCGGTTACCAGGAACCATCTCCGACAGGCTCAGTTGCAGCCTTCTCACCCAGCGGCTAAACAACCTGTCCATCTGGGTAGCTAGCCTGCAGGGAAAAAAAGTAAATAAAATGATCGGAAGGTCCTGTGGTTAAATTCACCAGGCCCTCTCAGTTCCAGGAATTTCCTCTCACAAGCATTCGCTCTTCTGTTCTTTCTCCTTAATATTGGGGCCAAGGCATCGCATGCACAGGCTGGTGGAATATTGGTAAACCTACCATCAAGAAAACGCCACTGTTGCTCCTCATTTCTTCCTCCCCTTTACCGGGTGTAAATGCTCACTTCATAGCACTTCAGCTATCAAGAAGATACAGTTGCCGTCACTGCCTCCATCTACTAGTGCTGGACCCAACCTGCTCAAAAGAGCGTCTCTGCACAGTTGTGCCTCAGGAAAACAATGGCCCTCACCCAGAAGCCTAACCGAGCCATTGACATATTGTGCCAATAAGATGAGGCCCAGCATCCATTGTACTGGGACTTGCCTCTTTTCAGGTTGAATGTGGGTTGTGTTCAGCGAAACCAAATTGAAAAGGAAAGGCAGCCATCGCCTTGGTAACGACAATCGGGCTGTACCTTGTTGCCTGTATTTAAAGCGACTTCACAAGCAATATAGCTGAGCATGTATTCGCAATCAGGTCAAAGACTTCTCACTCCACTGTTGGACACTTTGTCAGGAAGCAGTGTATGTCAGTGTATGTCCTTCTTTATCTTCAATGAGCCATAAAGCTAACCCCTAGTGACTCTGCCGAGCCCCACTGAGATATTCACCGAAGTCAGAATGACCCAGATTGAAATTATGATCCCTCAAGGATTATCCTGAGGCCTCCTCCAATCCCCTTGAATTAAATCTTCCCAAGAGATGGCTGCATGGCACTGTGGGCCTGGACTTTAACTTGGGAGGGGGAGGGAGTGGGTGGAAGCCTTTTTTGAGGTCGGAAAACCTGGATGTATGAGTTTCCAGGAAAGCATTTCTGGCTCTGATTGCCAGGAGTGTTCCTCACTGGGAACGCCTGATCACTTGGGAGGTGTTGTCTGACAGTGGTTGTGGGGGGAGGGAGAGGTCGTTCAATGGTGAGAGACACTGAGTAGCCGAAACTTGGGTGGAGAGTCTATTGGGTAGCTTGTTGGGCCTGGAGGAAGCACCATTGCTCCTCTTGGCCCACAAGCAGTGCTGTAAACACATTTACCCCAGGAATTCAGCCCTTCTCACCTCCTTGTACCTGCCGGGTCTCCCAAGGCCAACGTGAATTAAAAGTAGAATGACTGTTAAGTTGAAGGCAAGCTGCCTCATAGCGATATTTAAATAATCAACCCACCTCCTGCGAGCAAACTGCTCACCTGCGTCGCGTCCCATCTCGGTCAAAATCGGAAGTTGTCAGGTTCAAGGTGGGTTCAGTTTCTGTGTCAGATTTTTTGAACTTGTAACCTCTGACCCAGCCTTGACCCTTCCATTTTTGGGAGTTAAGATTCAGGAGCCCATGGTTCTTAGCACATCTGTTATTAGATCCAAGATATCTGCACTCCTCCAATTCTGACCTCTTGTAAGTCTTCGATTTTAATCGTTCCATCATTGGTGGCTTGCCATGAGCTGCCTAGGCCCTAACCTCTGGAATCCCCTCCCTAACCCTCTAATTCTCCCTTTAAAACATTCCTTAAAATCGACCTCTCTGAATAAAATTTTGGTCAGCTGTCCTAATAGCTCCTTAAGTCAACTGATTACACTCCCATTGGGATGCTTTACTATGTTAAAGGTGCTATATAAATGAAAGTTGCTGGAAGTACAAAGGAAAGGATAAATTGGGAAAGAGAAGAGGAATTTCTTGTCGCTACCACCCCAAATGGTGCTCTACAGCATCTCCAAGAAGCTGACTTAAGATTGGTACTAAAGGGCTCTCCCAAATCGCTTCAGGCATCACCCGGTGTAATACTTAATTATTGGGGTATGAAAGTCCAGATATAATTCAAGGTCTGTGTTGAAATCAGGAAGACTGAAGCCATTGTTTTCGGTGCCTGTTTCAAACTCTAGTTTCCTAGCAACAGACTTCAGCCCTCTTGTTGGGAACAGTCTTGAGAGTAAACCAGGCCATTTGCAACCTTAGTGTCACAGTCGATCCTGAGATGAGCTTCTGACCTCACATTCATGTTATCACTAAGACCGCCTATTTCCACCTCCATAACATTGCCCAACTTCGCCCCTGCCTCAGCTCATCTGCTGCTGACACCCTTGCTCATGGCTTTGTTACCGCTAGACCTGACTATTGCAAGGCAATCCTGGGTGATCTCCTGCAGTCTATCCTCCATAAACTTGAAGTCATCCTAAACTCTGCTCCCACTGTCTTAAGTTGCACCAAGTCGAGTTTGCCAATTTGGGCTCATTGACCTACATTGGCATTCGGTCAAGGAACCTCTCGATTTTAAGATTCTCATCCTCGTTTTCAAATCCTTCCATGGCTTCGCACTCCGCCCCTCCACAACCCCCACCCTCATTCCTGCTATCTCTGTAATCTCTTCCAGCCCCACAACCCTCTAAGATATCTGTGCTCCGCTAATTCTGGCCTCTTGTGCATCCCAGATTTTAGTCGTTCCAGCACTGGTGCTGTGCCTTCATGGTCCCCAATCTCTGGAATTCCCTCCGTACGCCTCTCCACCTCGCTTTCCTCCTTTAAGGCATCTCTTAAAAGCTATCATTTTGATCAAGTTTTTGGTCACCTGGTCCATTATCTTCTCATGTGGCTCGGTGTCATATTTTATTTTATAATGCTCCTGTGTAGCGCCGTGGGACATTTTATTATGTTAAAGGCGCTACATAAATACAAGTTATTGTTGCTTAGCTCTCAACTACAAGGACTTGGTTGTTATAACTGGACCAGCAACCCTGGACAAGGGACTGAAAAGACAAACAGGCAGCACTCCCACTCATCACCGCCACCCAACTATGTACTGGAGCATGCACGTTTGGGTTGGGTTAGGTCTTCTCTACAGTCGTTGATAGTCATTGTCTATATGAAGAATAGACACTTGGGGCAAAGTACTGAACGGCAGCCAACATCTGAAAAACCTCAGCCCGGCAGAAGCCAAGGCCTCCGCGTGAGGACGAGAGAGAAATAGGAGTAAAAATCAAATTAAAAACCTGGGAGCATGTTGTCACCCTCGATTGTGAAATAACCTGGGACATGGGAGGAGTTGGTGATGGTGGGGGTGGGGAGGAATGGTGTTGAGGGGGAAACCCTCAAGGAAGGGACTATCTAATAAAATTACCACAGCCTGAAGTCTAACTTCACCGGCGGGAGACTTCAGTTATCCAATGTATATCTAAAACTCGGAGACAGGATGGAATTGCAACATAGAACGCTGGCCTTTCGCTTCTGCCACATTCAGTTAGAATTCCATGTCTCCTGTGCTTGTTTAAAGTCACAGTCTCAACCTAGGCCCACTCTACAAAAAAGGCATCTTCACACCGGTGATTCTCCGAAACCACCCAGATTTGCAGCATTAAATCGTGTTCCCTTATCACAGCAACAGAATTGCAGAACCTAAGAACTGAGCCTCTGATCCTGTCACCGAGCTAAGGGAACAGGATTTGATTGTCGATCTCCCTGTTTCCAAAGGGAACAAATGCCAGAATTCAACCTATTAATTTTTTTTGAAAAAAAAAGCGGTTACCATGGAGACTTCATCAAATTAGCGCGATGACACTATCGCCTGCTAGTCGGAAGATTCGGGGTTGAAGCCCAGGTCTGGACAATCTAGGCTAAAACTCAAGTGAAGTGCTGTATCGTCGAAGGTGCCATGTTTCAGATGAGGCACAAAGGTGCCTGTAAAAAGAGTCCACAGCAGAAGAATGCCCAGTTTCACAGCCAGCGTTTACCGCAAGCTGTGAAGTGCTTTGTAACTGCCAGAGGATGTGAAAGGTGACATTTAAATGCAAGTACATTCTTTCTTTGTAGGAAACATATATTGGATCACTCATTCTAATCACTGCTTTCTACACACCCAACTTTTATTTCAGTAAATCATTTATTGGCATAAACAGCGTGTGTTCGGCCTTCGGTATTATATCCGCTGACTTGGATGGAAATAATAATTGGGAGAGGAAGAGCGCTGAGTCAGTATAAACTCAGGATCTACCCCAATGTCAGGACCCACATTAACTTTCTCTGTAGACACAGATACACATTTATGTATAACAAAAATCCTTTCTGCTTATTCACCAATCAAACCAATTGTAACCCATTACTGCCATTTTGTCTAATTGGCAATTACCAGGCCACAACATTCCTCAGGAGAATTTCCCGAATGCTTTTCAGCCTCAGCAGTTATCTTTCTCACACACTCTCAGAGCTATCCATCCCACACTGTTGTTACAATCTTCATAGCTTGTGTTCAATAATTGGGTACAGTGATATTAAAGTGAGTATTGTATAATAATGGGAAGAATGATGAATTGCTGAGTGTCTAGTTATACCGTATACTGGATATACATTTTTTTTAGTCAAGTTGTCAGAATTATATTCACAGAGTTGCCAATAATGCAGGATTGAGTTGCAGCACAGCCTCCGCTATCAAAGCTTTTGCTCTGCTAAGGATTTTGCTTTGGCAAATGACAGAAAATACTCTAAGTTTACGGCTGTGGTGATTCAAGGTGTTTACACATTTGAGGCACCGGGCAAAGGGAGTGGATCAGAGACTGAGCAGGAACAGGGCTTTGAGCTGGAGCAGAGAGTTGCAGGTTGCTAAGGAGGAGGGGCCATGGAGGTATTTTGAAACAAGGTTGAGGGTTTTGAAATCCATGCACTGGGGAGAACAGGAGGTGATGCTGACTGAGGTGATGAGACAGGACGTAGGCAGTGGCGTCTGTTTTTAATTTTTGTGCTCATTGACGTGAGGGACATTAGTGATGGAGAATTTTTTTTCTCCATTTCAGGTACACACTGTCCACTCTCCCAGCTCAGGTATAGTAGAGTCAGGTGCAGAGTAAAGCTCTCGCTATAGTGCCAGAATTGGCTGAGTCGGTAGCACCCTTGACTCGGAGGAGAAGGCTTCAACCTTGCTGTGCACTTTACCACATAAATCTAGCCTGATGCTTCACTGCAATACAGGGAGAATGCTACATTGCCAGAGGTGTCATTTGGAAGAGATGCTCAGCTGTAGCCTCATCTACTTGCTTAGATGGACGTGAAACATTGCATGACTGTCAGAAAGGAGGAGGAGGTGGTTTTGCTTGGTGTTCTGACCAACATCTCACTTACAACCAGCATCACCAACAGCAGCAGATTTAATGGTCATTCATTCACTTACTGATGGTGGGGCTCACTGTGGGTAAACTGGCTGCCATGTTAGATTGTATAACAATAACGACTGTGCATCACAAAGTCATCCATCGGATTTGAGGATAAGCTAAGGCACGATAAATAGTTCATTCATTTTGACCACTCTGCCTCAGCAAGATCTTCCCCCAGAGAGACAGCTTTTCAATTTCCCACAACAGTCACTCTGTGGTTACTGAGTGCAATTGCTGATCTGAACTAAATTCAAGAAAGCTCTTTCCCCTGTTAACCCACAGCCACTAGCAATTGGACCAAATCAGCCCTCACAAATCTCTCAAAGATTCCTTACAGCCTACAGACAAAGAGACTGTCGTTTTATTAATTCGGCTCCCAAAGGTAAAATGATTCCACCATCTCTTTGACACGTTTCGTTAAACGTATTTTAATTATTTTAAAAATAAAATAAATTATTTGTATCAATTCTAATCCGTCAACAATGGAACATCTCCACTGATTTGTTCCTCATAGGGTTAACATGCTAACAACTGGGAGACTGTCACTGACGGCCGGGACCTCTGGAGGCTGACTGCTTGGAAGGGCATTGGAAGAGGTGAGCAGATATGAGAAGCTCAGCTGGCTGAGAAGAGGGCCCAGTGAAAACAGAGGCCAGCAAATGCTGCCCAATGTCTTCCTCTTCTACAAATGTGACAGAGGCTGCCACGGCAGAGTGGGGCTCCTGAGCCACAGCAGGCGATGCTTAGCACAGAAAATGCTGGAAGAACTCAGCAGGTCTGGGAGCATCTGCGGAGAGAGAAACAGAGTTGACGCTTTGATTCTAATATGACTGTTCTTCAGAACATTCTGATGAAGTGTCACGAACGTTAACTCTTTCCCTCTCCACAGATGCTGCCAGATCTGCTGAGTTTTTCCAGCATTTTCTGCTAATATTTCAGATTTCCAGCATCTGCAGCGTTTTGCTTTTATTTGATGCTTAACACAGAATTGGACACCATGGCGCAAACTATGGTCTTGTGAGATGGAAGACAGCCAAGAAAGATTAACACAAAGTAATAGGGCACTTTCCAATGTGTTTGGCAGGTATGTGTTGGTTAAGTGCATTACACTGCTGTCATGCATAATGGGATCTAGGTAAGTATGAACACCTATGTAAAACCAAGCCACATTGTACATAAAGCATGACTAGGTGCCTTCAGCTTTTCACATCATGCAGTTCCATCAGTAGTGGGCTTCTGAGTGCTACTGAGGTGCCACTGGCAACAGGGGAGGAAAAGCAGCATAAAAATAAATACCAAGTGACTCAGGCCATTGCAGTGTTTGTAATTTATGAAGTATAGTAACTGGCTGTAAAATGGAGTAACAGAAAGGGAGATATAGGCTATTCCGAGAAGCTCAGCAGCACCCCAGCTACCGTTAGAAGCCACAGTCAACTGTGCATCGATGTTTGCAGTGGGCGCTCGTATTTTGTAACTAAATAGATACCATCAGATATCAAATGACACCACCCCATGCCCCCACCACCCACCCTCAATAGCTGGTTTGCTTACAATGGGACTTCCAGGAAGTATATGGCACTGAAAAATGCCGATATCCCGGCTGTCAATTCAATCTTTGCCGCACTTGGGTCAACACTTTGGTCCCTTTGCAAATTGACATCGGACCTCAGTTAAATCCTTTTCAAATTCCGGGCAGAGACCAAGCAAGCTCATGAGTTTCAGAGCTGCGACACCCTTCTAATCATTTTGCTTTTAAAATCTTCCCTTTGCTCTACCTTTAATACACACTAACCATTCCGTTGGTGTTACGCATTTAGCCTGCCCGGTTTTTGTTGTGCTATGTGATGCAAGGGGTGTTATGACATAGTTCTTATCAGCGAGGGTTCAAAAGTCTTTGTAAATGAGCTCGATGTTACTATCAGCAATGCTATTGTACACATGCTTAGCACATTCGTATTAAATTCCTCTCTCTGCTGCACCAACAGAGGCGTTGACCAGCTGTACAATAACGTCATAGTAATTGTTTCCGGGTTGTGTCTTATTTTTGTGCAAACGTACTAGTAAGTAAGGCCAGGGTCGTACAATACATATTTTGCACAACATGCTTTTCAAGACTGCAAAAAAAAAAACAATCAGGAAATAGAACAGGAAGTGCAATTGAATGTGGGGCAAGCACACAGCAGTGTTCAAGTGTAAAAAGCTACATACCATTGTAGTAAGAGAATTGGAAATAACAGTGGTAGGCCATACAGCCCATTGGTGCCTGCTCTCCTATTCAATACGATCTTGGCTGATCTTCAGCTTCAACTCCATTTCCCTCCCGTTTCTCCTCGATTTCCCATAGTAATTCCAGCTGGAATGTTATCCATTCTTACCGCCCACCTCGATGAGCATTGGCCTCAGTATTCGGGAGCCTTCAGGTCACCCCTAGTAAGGGGCAGGCTTCCCGTGAGAGGGTGATTATATCCTTGCCTTGAGCTGTCCCCAGGGGTCACCACTTGGGGCCCTGGCAGTGCAGCCAAGCTTGAAAGAGGTTTGGGTACATTCTGCCGCCAACTGTTCAGCTCCCATTTGCGACTCATGTTTGGCAACCACCATCCTATCAGTCAACTTCCAAATTGATTAAGGCCCAGTGGTGCTGGCATGGTTTCACTCTCCCACTGGCTGTCAACAGTCCCGTTGCATGGATAGAAAACAATTGGAACGTGGCAGAGTGTGCTAAAAAATCAAAAGCAACGTTTATGACATTTAGGTGGCTGATTATCAAGTGCAAACTTATCAAATCACAGGAGGATGTTCAGTACTCTAAGAGTACTCAAGGTCATGTCATGTGCAGACTTGGAAATGGAACAGGATAAAATTTGGAGGAAGTCAGAAGAAGTCGTAACTAACCCTTCGGGCACCAGAGCACATTTCCAGCTCTTAAAATCGCCAGCTCTACCATAATAAAGCCGTGAAAGCATAAACTCCACCAATCTCGAGTGATCGGAGGTGATCTAGTAGCAAACGTTGCCTTTTTTTTGATCATTTGCTCTTTGAGCTCTGACCCACTCCCTCCTACCCTACCCTCTACCATCTCTCCAAGTGGCAACACAGACATGGCGGGTGGAGAGGGGGGGATGGGAGGGATACAGTGAAAAGCAGGAGATGGAGGTCAAGCAGAAAACTACCCCTTCGTCACTAAGGCAATGCTCTATTAGTGACTACACAATTCCAGTCTGGCTGCCACAGTTCCTGACGTAATCTTGGATTGTTCTTGGCTTCTGTGCTCAAAACAAAACCTGTAGTTTTCCTTTCTGTTCAAAGATGCATTGGCCTCGAAAGTTTCTGGGAGGATAGGGGCAAGGCCAAAAGCATCCAAAGAACGCAGCAAGGCTTTGGACACGGGGCTCCTCTTGAGCTTAATGGCAGGACCTCATCATTTTCTCCCCCCTGATTCCCTCCCTCCAGCTGTTGGCCGGATTGGCAGACTGCCTGGTGGCCTGGAGGGAAAACCAGCGCCAGGAGGCAAGGAACTGGGTCCCCGGCAATCCCGGCTGTGGGAAGGGAGGGAAAGCCAGTGACTGAGCAAGGGGAGACGCAACAATCAACAGGGAAGAGGCTGAGAACTTCTTTGACGAGCTAGGGGGAGCACTCTTGCTCTTCCTGACCTATAAGGAGTGACAGAAAAAGTCACCCTGTGGAGACAGCTGTTCCCGCTTTCCTTTATTTGCCGAGGTTTCTGTCCCCTGGAAACATGCGCAGCAGCAAATTTTAAATTAGGCTCCCAATTGTACTCTGGGAGCTTGAATTAAACATGTTAGTAAATTGTCCCAGATCCCCACAAACACTCAAATATCGGCTGCCATTAAAAAAAAAGGTGATGGCCATGCAGTGTTCCCCGCAAAACTTGCTGGGCCAGATTTTGCAGTAGAAATAATGGTGAGACTAACTGGCTCACTGTTATTAACATGTAACCAGCATGGCAACTTCCAGCAGGGGCTCATATGCATTTAATTGTGTGAATCAAGATGTTGCTGTCCAAGATGCACTGCTCCTCTAGAAGCTGCACTCAAATGCTCAAATGGCATCTTACTGAGAGACTCACCACTGAAATACATGGAATGGGGTAAAGTTGCTGCGTCTACCTGATCGATACTACTGCAAACTCAGCAAAGAAAGTTAGAACTTGTGCGTTTCAGTGTAAATACATTTTTAACCGTGTGGTAAGTCTTAATTACAGCCAAACAAACTCTCTGGCCGTGAAATTAACAAGTGTGGAGTCTCATTTTTTTCAGATTTCAATTGCTGTTGGAGCTTTCAAAAAATGATTTTGTTTTACTTTTATCTTTTTCAACTCTCCCTCTGAATTTCTTTTCCCCTCTTTATTTGCCTTTTGGTATATGATTTGATGTTGAATTCATTATTCTAACTGACGCATCCTGATTCAGAATCTGTGCTGCTCATTAATGATTCTTCAATCTAATAGGTCAAGGGGATACACAGTTGCTTGCCCTGTTAACATCAGTTCTCAGCTCTCAGATAGAGGCCATGGCAATTTTTGGCTCTGAAATTTACAGAGAAGTTCTGATGCTGGCATTGTTTGTACGCCACTAAGTGTGAGGCTAGACTGACTGTTCTTGCTATTCCATTGGCATTTAGCATGTGCTTTCTTACATGAAACTAATTTTATTGAATCCCGGGTTAACGGTGAGAGAATAACATATAAAGGACGTCACCACAAACAAGGCTGCGCTCAGTAACAAATAATCACTGCAATTTTTATATCCTTAAAAAGTTGGAGGCACTTCCTGTCTGCTCTTCCTGTACAATTGCATGACTGCAGGACATCGCTTGGCACAGAATGCCTGCTGCTGTGAAACAGTAATTGAGCTTCCAAATGTAATTGACTGTGTGAAGCAGCTCGAGACATTTCAATGAGATTGAGTACCATGGGCGTGTAAGCTTTATTACTAATACTATTACAATAGTCCCATAAGAAGTCAAATTCCAATAATAGTTTAAAGTCTGCTTCAAAGCTTATATGATGCAAATAACACATTGGACAAACTTTGATAGCATACAATTTCCCACCCATTAAGATCTCCTAGCAATCTTGTATATTCACACAAAGCCACAAATATCAGAAGCAACAAAAAATGCATTATATGCCCCTTGTAAAATTCCAAGGACAATGTATTACAATAGACAGATTATGGTAGATATTCTAGGGCATTAAAACACCGACAATATTTTTTACTACCCTCTCATTTACACCATGAAATTTACGCAATACACTCAGTGAAAAGAGGTTTTAAGACAAAAGAACTCTCAACTTCCTGCTTGTATTTTGTTGGACTGGAGTAAATGTCACTTTAGTGATCAGTTCCTTTTTAGCTCATGCTTTGTGCACCTACTGGAGACATTGACAAAAACAGGAGAGGACCAAACAAAAGGCAGCACTCCGATCAACAAAATGCTCGTGGGTGAACCTGGATTACAACATTGCCAATAATTTAGTCTAAAGTTTTGGCAATGTAACTAAACCCTGTGACAGATGTAAACCGGGCTGCTGACTTGCCAGCACCCACTTTACACTGTTGCAAACTTGTTAAGATCTAACCCAATTCCTTTAAAGGCGAGTTTGACAACACTGATCGATCAGGGAGTCAAACTTGAGTGTTTTAACAGTGCATTGTGAGGCATGAGGTGCGTAACCTATTTAATATCCCAAGTTACTAGGTTATTTGTACCAGGAACGTTGCTCACGTTAAAAAGGCGCATTACCCCAAATGCACTATTTGTGTGGGGCAGAACCAAAAAGCAGGAAGAAGCCTCAAGATCAAATACTCATCTACACCGAGTTCAGCCAGTGCACTGTCCTGAGACTGGGCATTGGCTATGAAGAGGTGGAATTAGTTCAAGTTCCTCCTTATTACTAAATGACCCTATTGGAAAGTGGCATGTTTGACTATCAGCTGAAGACCATATCAGGTTTGGCTCCAATGGTTACTCTCACTGAATAACCTCACTGGGTGGACTTTCCGCTATAGGCGTCTTCAGGTAGTTGCACCTGAAATTGCACTGGTTAGATTACAAGTCAAGTATTCAATAAAATTCATTTGCATAATCACAAACATAAAATCTTCAATGATCCAGTGTAATTCGACAGTGTATTAGCATGAATTATTTCTTCTATTATTTTTTTGAGTAAAGGGTATTCCTAGATGTAATTAAGGGTGGTAAACTGCTGCAGTTTTATTAATGCAGCGGAAGGTGGATTTAATCATTTTCAAGCCTCCAAGCACACCCATTAATATACTTTTTTTTCTAGGGGCTGGTTGTTTATGTCAACTACTTGCTCAAATAGCTCTCTCTGTCCTCTACCTGCGAGTAACCTGACTTATGAATCCTGAAAATGACTTAGAAAAACTATACCAAACATTTTAATAATTTATTGGTGCGCTCGCTAGTCGCTTTCTTGTTAAGACTTTTTTTTTTGCGGTCAGGAAAACTTTTAAGGTACCTCGACATGACAATGAGTGGAATTTGAAGAGCTTTCCCCAACTGGTACAGCTGGCGGAAGCGAGCGATATTGGCCTGGCCAGTTTTCTGAATGGGGTCCAATTCGAACGTATTGAATCTTGGAACCAACGTCAATGATTTCAGGAAGTGGTTTTGGGCAGAACGCGCATTTAAAATGAAAACCGAGAATGCTTGGAAATGCTCAGCAGGTCTGGCAGCATCCGTGGAGAGGAGAACAGGGTTAACATTTCAGGTCTGTGATCTTTCATCATTGATTCTCTCAGTATCTCCAGCATTTTCACTTCCTATTTCAGGTTTCTGGCATCTGCAGTATTTTGCTTTTTACTTTCACATTTAAAACACTTTGACCTGTTGTGCATCTTTGATCGATTCTACCTGGCTTGCACTGATGCGGCCAGCAGGAACAAGTAGGCATTTGCCCCTGTATCTTTTTTCTGATTTATTCTTGGGATGTGGGCATGGATACAACTGAGTGGCTTGCACAGACCACATCAGAGGGCAGTTAAGAGTCAACCACATTGGTGTGGGACTGGAGTCACATAAAGGTCAGAGTATTTGAGGATGGCAGATTTCCTTCCTTCCAGTTGGGGTTTTATGACCATCCCACAGCCTCGTGGTTACTTATTTAAATTTCCGGTCTTTAAAAGCCTAAATTCAAATTCTCACAGCGCCGTTGATGGGATTTGAAATCACCCGCTCTGGGTTACTAGTGCAGCAACTTAATGGCTGCACTGCCTCCCATCAACAACCTGGGCTCGGACAAGAGAAGTGGTCATTGGAACTGTGCCACAGGATGAGCCCCCTGCTTTCAGGAAGGAGAGAGTTAAAGAGAAAAAGCACCAGGACATTCTGAAAGCTACGTTAAATTATTGACCAATGAGCATCACTGACAATGAGGCATGTCGAAGCCTGTCAATCAAAACAAAACAAAAAGTCATGTCAATCCTGAGTGTTCTAAGATGGAGAGAAAGAGAGATAGAATGAGAAATAAGTGTTCTAAGAGTTATGTTAGATTATGAGTTGGGCTCACAATGTGATGCACTTTCCCGTGCTAGACGTTACTTATGTTAATACACAAGACCCTGTTATTTGCAGACAGGACATGTAAACATGTTGCACCTGTTTCGACTGAACAAAATAGGCAACAGCCATTCTCTGGTTCATTCTCCAGGGCAATTCCCCAGACCAGAGTCTGTTGTATGATGTTGTGTGTGCCTGCATGCCATTGTGATGTAAAGGTGCTCAGCAGAGCAGGGGTTAATGTGGAACTGGAGAATAGCCCTGCCCATGGTATGATGTGTAGAGTCACATGGTAATACATGCAGAAGTAGCCTACCTGCATGGCAGCAGCAACAGCATGCATGACAGTAACCTGGGGTTTGTACATAGTTAAAGATTAACAATAAACAGTTCATGTTTAAAATACAAGTTTCAAGATTTTGTCAGTGAGAGACACCACAACTGGCATCAGAACACAATATGGTGATCAGTGGTGATAATACAACAGTCAGCTTACCTGGTTTGAACTTAAACAAAATTTGGCACTTAACTGTCAGTCATCAGTCAGCTGGTGCATTCTCCAAGGCAACACTTCTACCAATCAGAATCCACTTGCCAACCAATTAACACACTCTTCTCATGAAGTATAAATTGTTGTTCCTTTTACATTTGGTATTCTTGCGAATGTCCTGATGAGTGCAAGATGAAAAGCTTCGACATGTCTCTCTTCTTTCAGTGATACTCAAGTTCTACACTACCAAACAACTACTGTTCATTGCTTCAGTTTTACAAAGTTAATGCCCAGTTTAACCATTAGGTGTAACTGCACATTCAAACCAAGCCAGCAGGACAGCATTCGAGTTGGAGGCAAGAGTGCAGTCATCAACAACGCTTAATCAATTATTGAACAAATGGATTGCACCAGGAAAGGAATATACTGTGGGTGGACCTACACCACATGGACTGCAGCAGTTCAAGAAGGTGTCTCACCTCCACCTTCTCAAGGGCAATTAGGGATGGGAAATATAAAGTGCTGGCCTAACCAGCGATGTCCACATCCAGTGAAAAGAATAATTTAAAAAATACACTGTCTTTGCTTTTACAGAAAAAATATGAGTGGTCTCTGCCTTTGCTGATACCCTTCCCACAGCAACCACTGATAGCAAGGGACAGGTCTCGACACAAAAGGGTCTTTTTTTTTTAAACATAGTGCGTGCATTTGAGGATCGTATACTTGTGCCAGGATGTGTATTCGCAGGATGACATTAAGAGTAGTAATGTGAATCACCAGCACATTTTTAATTTGTTACTGATATTCAGAAACCAGTATGGGATGAAAGAAATATTTAAAATAGACGAGTACTCATTTTAGAGAACTTTTCTACCCGGTGATCAAGTGTTTTTGCTTTCCATCTCTGCCAAGTCTATAGTACATTAACAAAATGATCAGTAATTACAGACTGATACATTTGTTCTTTCTTATATATCCATATGGTTCAGCATGGTTCAACTAAGCATTCAACCCATGTCAAACAGGGGTAAATTAATTATTTTTAAATAATTAATTATGTTACTAATTATTTTAAAATAATGACAAAATGTATAAACGGAGGAAATAAGGAACTAGGGGCTGGGTTTTTGGGGGCCTGAGTTGGGCTGAAATGGGGATGGGCAGCCTGCTTGCCAATCTGCCAACTTGGTTCCCAATAGTAGCAACGTTCATGAGGGTGTGTGGGGGGGTTGATTGGCGGACAGGCCTGCCCACCTCGATCAAATGGCCAATTACGTTAAGGAGCTCATCCTCTGCGCTGTTGTAGTTCTCACGGAGGTGGGGAGCCTCCAGCAAGAACAGCTCAACGGAGGTGGGCACAGGGTCGGCTGTGAGCTTACGTGAGAAGATGCAGTTCCGAATGGCACTGAAGGGGCTGAGCATGACAGGGGACTCCTCCCCCATTACATAAAAATTCCTCAAGTAGAAAGAACTCGCCACCAGCCCGCCCTGTCCTGTGTTCCAGGCCTCCGACTGCCCTCTGAGACGTGGGAAATGTTAACTTTGCCAACGTTTGTCCTGAAACAAAGCAGTCATAACGTAGGCCGATGTTGCCCGCTGGTCACTAATCGGTCAGCCCAGCCGAACTGACAGGTCGCCTCTGCAAAAATCACAAAAAGCTTCATCTTTCCTTCGAGGGCAGGTCCGCAACCTGGAATTAAACCCTCCCAAGCCCCACCTCCTTTGGGAAAATCCGGTTATCTACAAGTCCGCCCGTTTTAACAGGAAGCATCCACTCACACAAAGGGCAGCTGAAACCTGGAACTCGCATCCAAAGCTGTGGGCTTTGGGCCAATTGAATTTTCCAGGCTGAGATCACTAGGTTTTTGTTGGGCACAGTTATCAAGGGGAACAATGGCAGCCACATGGAGGTGAGGTACAGGTCAGCCATGATCTAATAATTGTCGGGCAGTTGAACAGCTTCAAGGCCACTGAATGGCCTAATCCTGTCCCCATGCAAATCAGTCCAGGTCGATGAGTCGGGCGAGTAGGCAGATAAGGGATGTTTGTTTTGGAGGGAATTCAAAAGCTTCGTGGTTCAAAGCGTAAGCAGATCAGGAACCTACATTGCGTGGAAGAAGTTTCTCAGCAGTGTGTCACTCGATTGACCTTTCCTATCTGCAGCGTTTGAGGCCATTTTAGGAGAGCCGGTGCTGTAGAAGAGCTCTGCTTATCTTTCCTTTTAATATTTAGTTTATCTAGAAATCTGAATTCTGCAGATTAGTCACTTCCATCATTTATAGGCAACTTCCGTTGTGACAGTCCATGAAAAACAGTTCCATATCGGAGTCCTGTCAATTATCAAGCGGCGTAAGAATGCCATTTGAAGAAGGGTTTATTAACACTTTGTGTGTCATCTTAACTAATGTGCTTGAAATAATTTGCTGTGCCTCACTGCATCTATGACTCGTTTATAAATTAATCTATTACTTTATTACTCTATCATCTGTTACTATTACTCTACACAGTCTTGCGAGGTGGTTTTCATCTTCCAGAGGACATGGTGCACATCCCATCTGACCTGGTGCACTATAACATAACTATGGGCTCACTGTTAATCCCACAGTATGTGACTGTTTGCTGTACAGACAAAAACCGACATTCTAATCTGTTTCTGGAAATCTCCTTTTTTGCTGCAAATGCAAAGCAAAAATGTGGAGAGAAACCCTGGGCTGTTAACAATTTGCTTTTGGTGACCATTGATGGGGCCTGAGTTGAAGGCCAGGAGCCTTCAACTGCACCACTGAACTTGCACTTAAATAGCACTTCATCGCATCTCTCAAAATATGTTCCATTGCAGTGTACGTACAATTAGTTGCTCTGAAATGCACTGACTGTTAGGCGGGCAAAATGGGGAAGTGCACAGCAAGGTCCCACAGGTAATAAAATGAAAAGGTCAACCTGACCAAATTCCTCCCTCAACCAACGGTAACACAAATATGATGCATTTCCCAGCGTGTAGTGGCGCATTGCAAGTCTAACTTCGTTCCGGTAATGTTGGTTAATGAAGAACTATCAGCCAGGGCTCTAGGAGGATTCCTTGTGCTCCTTTTGGGACCTGAACCACCAACATTAGCTGATGCGCCTAGTGTTTAACATCAACATCCGGGAAAGCACACGTGACAGAAACAAATCATTCGCATATTTGGTGGACCATGTTATTCACTTCTTTCTTCTCTGTAATTGTACACAGGGGGTTAAAAGCCAGGTTCAATCACACAGCTTGTTTGGATACACATTATGCCCAGATGGAGACATTATGGGCAGAACTTGCTGGAAAAATGACGGCATGTGAATGATGCAATCAGTTATCAACATTCAAAACTTTCCCATTCTGTCTTTTTCTCTCTTTCTCCTCATCCAATTGCTGTTTCCCTCTCTTTGTCTCTTTCTGTACCTGATTTGACTTTAATTCACTCTTCTTCTCTGTTGTTTCCCTGTTCCTTTGTCAATCCTCAAACTTCATTGGTTAAGGAGATTAACTGGCGGTCCCACCATTCCCTGAGGCCCCGGATGCCCTATTGCTCTTGTTGTGCTGTCATCAGTTCACACATGCAGCAAGCTACAGCGTGGAAACGTTTCAAGTTGAAAGATGCAGGAAAAAGCCTAACTAACGGCGTGCACCATGAGATGGCCCACTGGCCAAGCAGCTGAGACTGAGACATTCAACTCCTCTGCAACCGCGCTGCAGGTTTCACCCAATCAGATGTTTGATTAGCAATTCTATTTAAGAGACACATATTTAAATTTCCTTCCTCTAGGTCAAATTTTGAAAAGTAATTTTGCAGCAGGTCTTGTTCCGAATCGAGTCATCCACCTGGTACCATCAGCACAAGACCACAAATATGACAGAGCCCCCCCACCGCCCAATCAGGTAGAGTTAACCATAAAGGACCCCGTGTCTGGTCCAGTTCATATTGCAGTTGAGTATGGCGGGTGCAAATGTGGTTATTTCCTATCTTCTGAGGAGGAATTGTTAAGCCTACAGGACAATAAATCTAACATGTGATTGCTTCTCTTCGCATATCCACTTACTGCTTAAGTACATTTGACAGTTTACAGCCTAAGCCATAGTCTAATGGCATGTTTATTCCATCACATTCAGAAGCCATAGGAAACCACGTGAAGGCACATCATGTAAGCAGTAACCTGAAATCCAGGTCAAGACAGACTGTGATCCATGGGGAACAAGGGATCGCAAACAGGAATGGTAAGAGATGCTAAGCCCAAGAGCGCATCAGAGACAAAGCCCCAAAGCATAACATGCATCTGCAGCACACAATCATTATAGCATGGCGTGTAGATTATGTGCTTGTTTCCTCGAGTCAGGTTGGAAGGGGTGGTTGAAATGCAATCCTTTCTGACACAAGGACTAGAATGCTATCAATTGAACCAAGCTGACACAGGAGCTCTGCCTGGAAGGGCAAAGGAAGGAGGAGAACCTCTCATTAGGTACCTGTGAGAAGGGTGGGTGGCTTCTTGTGATGTACCTGATCCAGCGCCCTGCAGTTCCCTTTGTTATGCATTGCAGAGGCTTGGTAGAAACCTGCGTACACACTGGGAACTTGACTTAAGTCACTAATCTCATGGAATCATTGGAGGGGAGCACAGGGCACCTCCACAATCTCCACCCAAACAAAATGCTGCCCAAAGTATACCTCAACTCACTCATGCTCAGAGTTCAATCTGACTGTCAGGTGAGTGTTGGTGGAAATGGAAGTACAAGGGGTATTCTCATCCTACTTCCTGCCCTTCTCAATAACGGCTTTGGAGGCCGCTAAGGACACTTCTGGTCTCAGCATCGCTCTAGATGCTGCCCTTGCCCACAATGCCTCTTGTTGGTGAAGCAAGGAAGCCCCACAACATGCAGACACAACCAGCTTTTGGCACTGGCTATAGGAGGTGCATCAGCCTTGATGGAACCAAACTACCCTCTAGAAATGCTTAAGCCAAAATCAGTCAGAGGAACCAGTCCAGGGGCCCATTGTTATGCTGGGAATTCACCAGGACTGTGAGCCAGTGCCCCTCCCCCAGTGACCTAAATCCTCAACAGCCAACCAAGTGGTTTCCCTGCCTCACATTGACAACAACGTTTACAACCTGCATGAGCACCAGCAACGCCACATCCCGTGAATGAATTAATAAAAAAGAACTCAGCTACGATGTACCCCGTACATTCAAGCTGTTTATTTCATACATCAGCACTGCACTCCCAGCTCAGTGGGATCATTGCGAACCCCACTAACCAAGTCTTTTAAATGCAGCCTCCACACTAGTAGCTGTGTACTCTGTTGCAGTTTAAATGCTCTAAAGTGCAAACAGGGTAAAAGATTCAGGAGGGAATTTTAAAGAAGACCCGGCAAATTGAGGAATGAGAAGGTGGGGGTGGACTTGTCCGAGCTGGAGGTAAACAAATCAAATTGGAACAACCATACACATTTTATCAGAGGGAAAATGCAACAAGGGAATGGCTGAATCATTACTTGGCCAGCTAAGTTCTTGTGTCAATACATAATAGAGTTTTTAAAATAAGAATTGTATGGGATAAACAGCCTCCTTGCTTGTAGGCAAGGTTTGAATAACCTAGGAGTGACAGTCACTTACGAGAGGATTAGTTGCTTACTCAGCTGTTCAGTACTGAGCTTCCTACAGAATGCAATTCCACTGTTTGACCATCAATTATCACTTTTGGCTGTAAAATGGCTCAAAAATTTTAATATTTCTCGTACAATTGTAATCTGAATGAACAAATTGCTTCATTAACTATAGGTTTCCACAATATGTAGCATGCAATGCTTGCTTTCTTAACCCTCAAGGTTCCCACCAGCACAGGTACTCACTATATCAGTGAGGTGAGGGTTACATTATCAACAAACTGAATACCAATGAATGTTAGAAAATATACAGCATGTGAATTCAATGATTATAATATGCAGGAAACACCAAGTCCCCCTCCAAGCCACATGCCATCCTGACTTGGAAATATATCGCCGTTCCTTCACTGTCACTGGGTCAAGACCCTGGAACTCCCTTCCTAACAGCACTGTGGGTGTACCTGCACCACATGGACTGCAGCGGTTCAAGGAGGCAGCTCACCACCACCTTCTCAAGGGCAATTAAGGATGGGCAACAAATGCTGGCATTTCCAGTGACGCCCACATCCCGTGAATGAATTTTTAAAAACTGAATTCCATTAGGAAGCGCTTTGTGCATTCAGGCTGTACCTTTTATAAATCAATATTGCAATCCTAGCTCACTGGGATGAATCAACTTGATAGAGATAGAGAGAGAGAGAGAGAGAGAGAGTGTATGTGTGTCAGGTCTAAAATCATTGCGATCGCCACAAACCTGGTCTTTTAAGGACAAAGTGCAGCCTGCACAACGATAACTGTATATTCTGTTGCATTGCAGAATGAAAAGGAGCGTAGGGCACAGCCTCATTTAAAAGAACCAGATGAGATATGAGGATTACCTGGGGAGAAGCCTAACCCTGCAGGATGAGTTTTGTAAGAACATTCTAATCTTAACTAAAGGGACCTCTTGCCCGATGAGGTGCATAGTTCCAGGACTCCCACACCTATTAAAATGGTGCTCAACAATTCACAGTTCTACCCGACAGGAGATGGCCATCATCCTTAGCAGCCGGAATATTCTGTCGAACCAGCACTGTACAGCTACAACACCAGTATTATGTGAAAGTTATTTAGATAAGATCACTTCTTATCATTGTAAACATACTACTCTATTACGTGTATCATAGCTACAACCCCCAAAAGCTGCTTTCAACTGATTGCGTTCAGCACAAGTGAATGTGTGCTCTGGCAAAAGCCAATAGCTCAATATCCTACACAAAGAAAATTGAAGACAAATTTCATTTCCAAGCAGATATGGAGAAATGGAAGGGCAATAATGGATCCATAGGAAGGAGTCACAAGGTTGTAATTCAGCCGAGTATCTTGGAGTGAAAACAGAGTGCTCCATTTGAGCATTAGGTTACCGTCTGCATCACACAACCTCATGGTTTTAGTTCTATCAAAGGGTAAAACCTCACATGGGTCGCCCAGCAGTAAGGCCTGGTCTGGCAAACAATTGCATTGTTAACACAGTCCTAAAAGTGGCCACCAGAACATCAGGATTCTGGCTAAAAATCAGGGGCAGGAAAAGGCCATTTGGCCCATTAATGTTCTGACGCTCCAATTCTACCTCACTGTGCCTCCAGCAACCCATGCTTTTGCCCAATTCTGCCTAGCAGGCCATCTGAAACAAGATAATGTCTTTTAATAATACTCCTGGTTCCATTTGACTTGCTTTGTCATTTCAATTTTAATCATATTATTAATTTTGCTGCCGATAACTATGGTCACACTCTGGTTCCCCGTGCAGTTTAAATTTATACGCAGCATTATCCCATCCCTTAGGAATACCTGGAAGCATTTCACACACACAGGGAATCACCTTTTCCTTTGAAGTACTGTGATGGTTGTTCATGTGCAACGCGTAGAGAAAAATACAAATGTTTATCAAAGCAGAGAGAAGGGATCTATAAAGCATTTTTCTTTTTTGACCAGGCACCTCATTAAGATTGGGCACGGGCACTCTTACCAATGGATTGGAGGCAGGAACAGGATCACAGTCGATGCCCCTCAGATGTTGCAGTCACACAAGAGCTCATGTAGCTAACCTGGGAACATCAGCCCCAACAGTCAGCGCTACAAGAGCTCCACTGTTCTCAATTTTGGGGGGACGGTGGGGGATCTGATAATGCAGAAACCCTACAACCGGCAGTTCCTGTTAATGAGCTCCCTTGTCACAATGTTATTACTAAATAATGACAAAGGGAAAAAAAACAGTGTGCTTCATTTAGCTAATACTGTGGTTTAAATACTCCTGGAATATTTTCATCCCATCTCATAAGTAGCTTTTTAACCCATTAAGAGTTAGCAGTTTTATTTTTTGGGGGGGGAGGGGGTACAGGTTATCTCGTTTCATGAAAGTTGCTTAATCTTGAATGGGCTTTAAGATGATTCCACCTGCATCAACGACCCCCCCGCCCCCGGGCACATTGATACTTGCTTTGTAGAAAGGATCAAGGGAAGGGAGGGGGGGGGGGGACACTGCACTTCCACCGACCCCATCAATGCTGACCTCAAACCCACTTCATTTCAACACTGGTCAACCCCACAGTCAGTCCCTTACCTGCCTTCTCGACCAGGCTGGAGATGCACAGCAGCACCAGCAACACTCCGCCGAGCCAGCAGACCTGCCACCAAAACAAATCCCGTCTTTTCCGGCGCCCTTTGGTGCTCCTGGGGTTCAGCATCAGCTGGAAGGGGCGATGTCGAGGAGTCTCCATCGCCCTGCGAGCGCTGGCTGCGAGTGAGTCTGGCACAGCCCGGGGAGAAGCGCAACTTCAGCGGAGGAGCCGAGAGAGGGGGAGAGGGGGAGAGGGGAGGAAGAGTGGGGGTATGAGGGGGGAAGGGGGGTGGGAAAAGGGGGAGGGGGGGGATTTTTCCCCCCTTTCAGTCCATTAGATGCCCCAGAGGAGAGGAGATGGGGGGTAAAGTGGAGACTCTGGCTGCTGCTGCTGCTGCTCTGTTCTGATCCATGAACAGGGAGAAGAGAGGGACAGACAGAGAGAGGAGAGGGAGGAGAGGTGCAGACAGAGAGAGAGCGAGAGGAGAGGGGGAGAGTGTAAGCTGCAACTCACACACACACACACACACACACGAGTCTCCAGCTCCTGATGTCTGGAGCCCCAGAGCCGTGTTTGATGGCTTTAGACAGACTGGCGAAGGGGAGGGGACGGAGATTCAGGATTTGGGCGTCCAGTGCGCCCTCTTCGGGCTCGAATCACCAACACAAGGCATTGGCTTGGGCAGCTTTCCTTTGCCCCCATCTCTATTTTAACCCAGCCCCATTTGGGTGGGAAATCCACGGGATGGTGTAGGAATGCTGGTTTTACACTGAGCACAATGGCTGGGATTTAATGGGGTCCTCAGGAGTAGGTTGGCCAAGTGGGGGAGAAAAACACCAGGAAAGACTGGTGAGGAGTGCCAGAGTGCCCATCACCTTGCCGACACTGAGGGTTGCCAACCCTGATTGAATATATTCCTGGAGGTTTCGTCACATGACTTGCCCCCACGCTCCAGCCATTAGTCAGCCAACACATCTCACTGCCTTCCTACACCAATTGGAAAGCAAAATGACTCATCGCAAACGTACGATCATACGAATTAGGAGGAGCAGGCCACTCGGCCCTTCGAGCCTGCTCCACCATTGATTTGACCTGAAAGTAACCTCAACTCCACATTCCTGCCTACCCCCAATAACCTTTCACCCCACACCCCGTTAATCAAGAATCTATCGAAGAATCTGCCTTAAATATATTCAAAGACTCTGCTTCCATCGCCTTTCGAGGAAGAGAGTTCCAAAGACTCAAAACCCTCTGAGAAAAAAATTCGCCTCATCTCTGTTTAAAAATAAGGAGTCGCTCATTTAAGACAGTGACCCCTAGTTCTAGAATATTCCACAAGAGGAAACATCCTCTCTACATCCACCCTGTCAAAATCCCTCAGGACCTTCACGGTTTCAATTAAGTCGCCTCTTACTTTTCTAAATTCCAGTGGATACAAGCCCGACCTGTCTAGCTTTTCCTCATAAGACAACCCGCCCATTCCTGGTATTAGTCTTGTAAACATCCTCTGAATTGCTTCTAACGCATTTGTGTCTTTAAATAAGGAGACCAGTACTGTACACAGTACTCCAGATGTGGTCTCACCAAAACCTTGTATAACTACAACCTACTTACTTTTGTACAATGATTTTGTACTGATGCACAACCTACTTACTTTTGTATTCAATTCCCCTCGCAATAAATGATAACATTCTATTAGCTTTCCTAATTACCTGCTGTACCTACATACTGACCTTTTGTGATTCATACACTAGGACGCCCAGATCTCTCTGAACTTCAGAGCTCTGCAATCTCTCACCATTTAGATAATATGCTTCTTTTTTATTCTTCCCAGGCAAGGCTTATCACACAGCTGACCACAGGTGAGGTGGGGTTGCCTATGGCTTTATTGGCCACCCCAACAATATTCAGCCCAGAATTCATCTCCATTTGGGTGGCTATACACTTGCAGTGGAGTACATTGGAGGCTAAATTAAATAGTTTCCAAAAACAGGGTGGGGGTGGGGGGGAATTACAATGGGGGCAGCTCACCAATTTTGTGCTGTCTCTTGATTTGAATGATCCAGCCAGCATTATCAGTACATTTGATTGGCTGGATGTATCAACTGGGCCAAATATTGTCAGTGAATTGCACCAGTTAAAGCTAACTTGCAGCTCTTAAAGGTGAGGTGCATTAGTCCTGGAATAGGTGCTGGCAGTTGTGCAGGAAGAGAATCAGGCCTGGGAAACACTGAACAGCGGCACAGCATGGGAGAGAGGGTGTCCCAAAGTTTTCAGACTCTCCACTGGAGGCAGATGAGGGGAGAGATGTCCTGTACCCTCCAGACATACACACAAAGGACATTGGAAGCAGATAGCCAAAATGCCAGGAGTCAATCTGCAGGACCTGGATGCAGTGCCATAGGAAGTTCAATGACCTTACACGAGTGGTCAAGGTCAGTGTGTGCATTTCAAAGCCATATCCGACCAACTGCACTACAAGCCTCACACACTGCTCAATACATCACACCCCCATCACCCACCTAAAAACAATCAATCAGGACTCATGCCTGATATTTACATACTTCACACATTTAGTCCTGCAGCCAAACCTCACATCCACATCTCACAGCATGCACACACTGCCAGCTATTTAAACACGACAGCCACATCAGCCAAACAGGCTGCACAACATTAACTGACACACTTCCCTCACTCTTGCAGGACAAGATACAGCACAACTGGAGGCAGTCGGTGATAGCCAGAGAGGAGAGACATTCCTGCGAGTTTCAATCCTCGTGGAGGAGATAGTGGTGGCCATTGCTGAGGCCATGGCCAGGAGTGGGACGGAAACCATCGAAGATGATGGGACCCTGCTATGATTCCAGCTGGTGTTATTCGTGGACAAGTCAGATCCGAGGGTGGGACCTGGCTGGATAGATGCAAACTTTTATTTTTTTATGAAACACGGAGGGCGGCTACTGAGCAGAGTCACAGGAGTCAGCTGATGAACTTTTAACAAAAGTATAAAACATTTATTAAACAAGGAAATATTACACTACTCGTTCATCCCAAATATACCTTTACAGATATATACAATACATAAAGATAATGCAAGTTACAAAACCTATCTAATACTCTAATGTTCACAGTAAGTATACAGTCCATGTAAACTAATAGGCGAATTGTGGTCAGACACACCATCCTCCAAAGCCAAGTTTCTATGGATTTCTCATCAACCCTCCAGAGACCTATCACACCATGAGCCAACCAGCCTCACTGAAACCCTGTCTCCCACACGAGGGCTTCCAATCTCCACGTTTGAAGTACGTGCTTTGCAATTCTCTCCCAAATGATGCTTCCACTTGGACATCTCCAACAGGGATCCACCTCCAAGGTTTCAACCCCTCTTTCCAAGGTTCCTTTCTCCTGGATCTCTACATGCATTCAAGTTTCACCTTCCACACGCACACTCAGATACTTGGCTGTGCCAAACAACACCACTGTTCCAAAGGCCCTTAGTAAGAAGTCACCAACCTTTCGGCTGTCTCCTCAGATCTTCTGGCTTCTTGCAAACCTACTTCATTCCACATCTGCTCCCTGCAGCTCTGTCTCTTTAATTTGGAGCCTTTCCCTCTGCTCCTTACTTTCAATTCCACTGAACAGGACCTGTCTCCACTTTCTGTCCTTGTTCCTTGACTTAACTGTTGTCCTGGGACCCCTTTCTGTCACTCCTTGGTTTTGGGACTGTTTTTCCCTGGTTTGAGAAGTCTGCTCCCTGCAGCTCCCACTTTGCCTCTTCTGGCACTTTCTGAAGAATGGCACTCCTCTCTGGAGATTTGGAAGATCACTTGATTTTCTTTTAGCGCCTGTTTCGTTTTCTTCCATTTCTCTTCTTTTGCGCAAGTGCAGGCCTGGCTTTAAATCTAAAACAAAAACAAAGATAAAGGACAGAATGTGAATGTGCGCAGGCACGTTTAGCAGCCTGAAGACGTGAACATGCCCTGACTGTACAGCCAGTTGCCGGCCGGTTCACGTGCAGAAACCCCAGGGTTACATAAAGAACAACCCGTGCATGTGTGGCCTTTTCAGGTTCGCAGCTTCCCAAATCTCCATTTTAAAAACCATTACTTTTCTTTTCCTTAGGGTTCGTCACAACCCCCATACCTAATCCATCTTCTCGCATCCCACTTCCCCTCATCCCACACTTCCTTCTGGTTTACAAGCTTGAGGCGGTGTAAGCATGCAGCTCTTACTTGCCCCGTCTCCCACCGCCACCCTCCCCGACCTTGTGCCTTTTTCCCTTTCAGAGACTCAAAGGGCCGAACCTTGCCTGGCAGTGGAGGAACACCAAGAAGGAAGCGATGATGAGGACACAGCTTCTTCACGTGATTTCACACTCTTAGCCACCAGTTCAGCTACTGACCTTCAACGACAGCAGGCTGAGCTGCCTCTGCGGCGCTCAAGAGGTGTCTCAGGGGATAGATTAGAGTTGGGATCACACTGACACAGGGCACGAGTGGTCTGCAGCTGGGGCGAGGGGGCAAAGATGGCGCAGGTGCCAGCTCACTGGAGGGTGAGGTGGCACAGATTGTGCTTCAGGGGATGCAGATGAGGCTTACAGAAGAGCACGGATGCTTGACACAGTAGGACGCCTGCCAAAGGTCCTGCAGCCGATGTCAAGGAGGCTGCAGGAATCCAGTGCAAACTTTGCACAAGGCTTTGTACAGAACTTGGAGCCCCTTCTGTCTAGCATTGAAGCGGTGACCAACTCTTCACACATGTGTGGACCCAACTATAGCACACGTCTGATGGCCAATGTCCCACCTTGCATTGCAGCACAAGCAGAAGCCCACCCAACCTCTCAGAGGAAGATCAGGCAGCTGCCATCAAAGGCTATGGATTAGAGCGTGTGACAGGGCCTGCAGCAGTTCAGCAATTTGTACTCCCAGTGATTAACAGGATTACCTAGGGAGTGGCGGCGGCTCTGCGGAGCATAAACCTGCTGTCCTCTCTCGTCCTCCCACCCCCGCCACTCAGGCAGTGCCCTTGCTGCTGTCGGTCAGTCAGCCAGCCCAGACTGCTGCCCTCCATGTTTGGTGCAGTTCAGAGCCGGGCCCAGAGCTGCTCGAGGGGGCCCTGCAAGACCATCTGCAGTTTCTTGCCCAAAAAGTCAGCAACTTTCCACTGATGATACTGCAGCTACCGGGGTGACACGAGGACAGGAAAAGGCACACAGAAAACAAGCACTAAGGGAATGCACGAGGGTGATTTGTTGACATTTTTATTGCATGTCATGCCATGATATCATTTAAACATTTGGAATGGTTTAGAATGTTTATTTTATAGTGGCTTTTCTTTTTGCATTCTGGCTAAGTGCAAGGGGAGACCTGGCATTGTGGTAATGTTGCTGGACTAAGTAATCTAAAGACTGAGGCTAACACCCTGGGGGTATGGGTTCAAATCCCACCATGGCAGCTGGTGGAATTTAAATTCAATTAACAAACATGGAAATGAATGCTAGCCTCAGTAATGGTGACCATGACAACTATCATCAATTGCCATAAAAACCCATCTGGTTCACTAATGCCCTTTAGGGAAGGAAATCTGCCATCCTTACCTGGTCTGGCCTACATGTGACTTCAGGCCTACAGCAATGTGGTTAACTCTTAACAGCCCTCTGAAATGGCCAAACAAATCACTCAGCTCCAGGGCAATTAGGGATGGGCAACAAATGCTGGGTTGGCGGGGGGTGGGGTGGTGATGTCCTTCCTGCTGCTGAACATGTGATCAGCTAGGGTTAGGAGAAGGCATTGGCTTGACATTCATCTCCAAAGTGACATTGCTGGTATTATATTAATGTATCACGTTGATCTGCCTGCTCTGCAGCCATTCACTGAACACTTGCTGACGCCCTAACCAATATGGCGTGTGGCAAGATTTGCCCCGAAAGTTTGTGCGTGTGCCAGTTTGGAACTCTAAGGGCACTTGGAGTGCTCAAAGAAACGGGTGCTAATGAGCACAATTTCTCACGGAGTGATTTTTAACCTGCTTCTGCTGATACCATACTACTCGACAGGGTATAGAATCATAGAAGGAGAAGGAAACCATTTGTTGCAAAGTTGTTGTCTTGGTTAGCATCTAATCTCAGTGCAAGATTCCCAGACCCCATCACCACCACCTTCTTCATGCTTCAAACACAGGTAACTTCAACTGTGCACAAAACACTGAGGTGACCGGAAATCTGTACAAGTGCTGGCTTTGTAAAGCTTGTATGAATTTTCCATGCTTTCTGCAAATCCTCTTCCAAATCTAGAAAGGCTTGTATAAATCTTTTCCTGAAAACAGGTCCTTCCACATCGGCATTGATGGGATTGACTTATTTGGCGTTCTTTGACTTCGAAATGATCCACAGTACACTGAGATCAGTGATGAATCGAGCTTCAATTGATTGCATTGCGCTAAAATTAATGTTGATCATTGGAAAAGAGATTTGGAAAATTTAAAGAAGTTCATTGCAGAAGACTAGCGCTGGCTGTTTTGAAATGCTCCTTTGTGAGTGGTAATCAATAGTGACACAATCATAAGCTATGTGTAACAGTGTTTGGGTTGGCAGCAAATGAAATACTTGTGTTATGTTCCCTTCATATGTTCCTATCATCCCAGATTCCTTTGAAAGCCACCTGTGGCTCAACTCCGTTTTCCATTTGAGTTCTGTAACAGCAGGATTGCTCTTCTTGTCTTTTGTAATCCAAAAACAACAACAATTTATATTACTCAAGCGCCTTTAACATAATAAAATGTCCCAAGGAGCATTAAAAAAGCAAAAATATGACACTGAACACATAAGGGCACATTAGGTCAGATGGTCAATAGTTTGGTGAAAGAGCTAGGTTTTAAGGGGGAAAGGGAGTTAGAGAGGCGGAGAGGTTTAGGGAGGGTATTCATTCAAGCTTTGGGACCGAGGAACTGGAGGAGATTATGAAGATAGAGACTGGTGGGGGCAGGGTGGGGGTGGTGAGACCATGGAGGGATTTGAACACAAAGATGAGAATTTTTAAATCAAGATGTTGCTTGATCAGGAACCAAAGTTGGTCAGCGAGCACAGGGGTGGATAGGTGAATGGGACGTGGTACAAGTTAAGATATGACCAGCAGTGTTTGGGACTGCCTCAAATTTACAGATGGTGGAATGCAGGAGAGTAGCTAGGAATGCATTGGAACCTAGATCTGAGCCTAAATCCAGCACCATATACAATGAGCTTCAGAAGGTAAGTCAGGTTATCACACCTATTCCTTTCCAAATATCCTCACTACTTTATTTGTGAGTGACAAATTTTCTTCCTAATATCCCGGTTATGCTGTAAAATTTGTTTCAAGGTGAATTGGTTTCCACTTTCGATCAACACAAACTGTGTACTGTAATTCAGATGAGAAGTCATATGACTCACACCTGGACAAGGAGGGTAAAATTTCTTCAAGGAGATAACCTCACACCACTCTGATTTCAGTATAACTGAAGCCTTACTGGTAATTATATAGTAGTGGTCATCTGCCTAAGAGTAAGTCCTCTGCCCAGTTCTCCATGCCTTGCAATCTTGCACTTTCCTCTCCAGTTGCTCAGAGGAGCCTCTCATTTCCAATCTGAAGTCGTCTAACATCATCATTCTCTTTCTTTCTTTTAGTCTGCTTCCCTCTAATCTTCCTTCAACCACCTCCTTCAGCAAGTTCTCACGCCTTAGAATATGGGCCAATCCAACCTTGTTGCCTTTTCTTGATGACATTCACCAACAGTCATTACCCCTCCATCCTCCTGTCTTCACCATGCTTGTGTTCTTACCTGCCCTATCCTTTTCCAGAACGGCATTTCACAACTTTCTAATCTTTGGACATCTGTGTTGTCAGGTGTTGGGTGTAGTATTAAGGTATTTGTAGTCTTAGGTAGTTCAACAGTGAGTATTTATCAACTGCTAGAAACCAGTAAAGGTCCAAGCCAGGAGCTGTCTCCATGCTTGCTTCTACACACGGCTCTGTCCAACAGTACACTGATTCCTAGGTGTGGGTCATGTGTTCTCTTACATCACTGTGTGTGCAGTACTGTACTCAGTCCCATGTTAACCCCACCCTTATATTATACTCTGTTTTTCTCAAGGTCCATGTTTCAACCCGGTAGAACAAGACACACCAAATCACAATCTTGATCATTCTTCTCTTAAGATCGCTACCCATTCCTAAGCTGAGCCATTCTTTAGGTTTGGAGAATGAATTCCTTGTCATTAGTTATTCGAGTTCTGATTTCTCTAGGGGCCATAACATAAACATCTGACAAAATGCTTCCCAGGTACTTATCAACTGTGATACCTATTCCAGCTGTTGACCATTTACCTTGATCTCTACTGTCCCGCCATTATTTCTTCCAATCTTTAATACTTTCGACTTAATGGCTAGAACGAATGAAGTGCTGAAAGCTTACAGAATGATATTAATGGTAATTGTGACTATTTAAGATTTAATGAAAGGCACCACTTGGTATCATTCAAGCTCCTGTCGTTGTAGAGAGATGAGAGTTGCAGCTTTACTAAACAACAGAAATGCACTTTAATGTGTTGAAATATCCCTTGACAGAAAAATCAGGGGACCAGGCACTGAGGGCGGAATCTAGTGAATCTCCCAGGAGCAGGAAATGAGGCGGTCGGGCACTTCATTGTGTGGAAGTCGAAATGTCAACTTCCCGATGGCAGGATGAAAGTTGGGGAGTCAGATGGTGGCAAATTAAAGGCAGATCCTGCTGCCCAATGGCAAGCGCCAGAAATCTGTTTTTAATGCATTAGCATATCATGCAAACTCATTAAAACACATGGTCACCAGATTAAATTGTACCTTTGCGATTAAATCAGCAGCAAATGAGAAACACATGCCTTCAGATTCACAACTGACGAAAGGTGACATGCAGTAGGAGAGGTTGGCTTCCTGGTGGATTTGGAGAGAGTCGGAGCTGCTTTTCATGTCTGGGGAACTTTGTTGGATCGGGGGAGAGGAGGCTGAGCTGTTGCATTGAGCTCAGGGGGCAGCTGTCCAGGGAGGTCAGGACATGGCTGTCCGAGGGAGGGAGGTAGGGTCATGGCGGCCCTAACAAAGGTCGTGGGAGACAGAGGGAGGGAGCTGCATGACAAAGGAAGGGTCAACCTCTACCAAAGGCTGCTTAAGAGAGGAGATCAAGGGTGGTTGACGGTAGGTCAAAGGTGGGGTTGGGAGAGTCATGAGTAACTGAGGGCAGGTCAAGAGTGATGGAGAGTCAAGGATGATGCTTGGCAGGTCAAGGGTGAAGGAGAGTAGGTCCAGGGTGCTGGGGGGCAGCTCCATAGTGACTTGGGGGGGGTCAGCTCCACTTGACAGGGACAGACAGACAGCTGATCAAGAGTGATGGTGGGTGGCTCGAGGGTCAAAGAGGCAGGGCTCGGGTGATGGAGGGAGGATCAAAAAGTTGGAGGGAAGATCAAAGGCGACTGATGGAGGGTGCAGGGCGATGGCTGGCAGCTCAGTGTCAGAGTGGGAGTGTTGAGGGACATAGCTGCAACAGCAGCTAGTGGTGGCTGGAGAACTGGTCAAGGAGGGAGTTAACCAAGGAGGGTGGGTAGAGACCAGTGTGTGGTCGATGCACAGCAATGGCCCCACAGTCCTCAAGTCAGGAAGAAAGGCTGTATATAGACTGTAGTGACCAGATCTTTTCTGGCCTCTGTCCGCAGTTCACTTCCAGCAGAGAGGATGCGTACTGTGCACCCAGTGCCTTTATAATGCTGCAGTGGAGGAGGAAAGGAACTGGCAGAGGGTGGCCAAGCACAGCAACAGCCAGAAGGACAAAATTGGACACAGCAGAGGATCAGGCAATTCAGGATGTTGGTAACCAGGGGCCAAGTAATGGCACATAACTGAATGTAGGGGATGCGGTAAATGTCAGAGAGGCACTGTCAAAGGTGGCTGAGGATGTTACTGCAGTCACTCACTGACCTACGTCAGCTCCAGCAGGAAGACCTATGGTACCATGTAATGGGAGGCAATCCTACGCCAGTAGCCATAAAGGTCAACATTGCCTCGAATTTCTACGCTAATGGGCTGCTCCAGGGCTCCACAGGGCACAAGTATGGCATCACGCAGTCAGTCACACAGAGACGCATAAGGGAGTTCACCAATGCCATGTTCAAACGGGCTGATCTTGTGCCATTCACCACGGACCCTGAGAGCCAGGTGGCCAGAGCTGTTGGATTCGGCTTCATAGCTGGACTTACACAAGTAAAAGGGGCAATTGATTGCACACAAGTGGTACTGAGAGCTCCCTGAGAGCAGCCAGGCCAACAAAGAGTTTCATCCCATCAATGCGCATCTGCTCTGAGATTACTGAGAATGAATCCTGCAGGCGCGTGCTCGCTTTCCAGGGAGATCGCATGACTCAGGCATTATCGGTCACTCGAAGGTGCCACAACTGTTTGCTCCCCCCTCAGCTATTGCAGGGGTGGCTCCTGGTCGACAGAGGCTGCCCAAAGAGGATCTGGCTCATAACACCTGTGTGGAACGCACAGAGCCCAGCAGAGGAGAGATACAACGCCACCCAGGCCTCAACAAGGGTAACAAAAGAACAGACCATGAGGTTACGCTGCCTTGACTGCTCAGACAGACTGTTGTAGCACACGCCATATTGAGTCTCTCGGATCACTGTGGCTTGCTGCACCCTACACAGCCTCGCGCCGCAAAGAGGTGAGGGACTGCCAACCAGGGAGATGGTGGAGGATGAAGGGGATGAAACATAAGACTCTAAGGTGATGCATGATGCTGCTAGAGCTGCAGGTATCAGGGCAATGGAGTGACACACCGGACAGGCCTGTGACACCCTCATTGAATCCCGATTTCAGCCAGATTGAGGACCCTGCAAGATCTCGATTTCTGCCTCAAAAAACGTTCCTGTGGACATGCCACTAGATCTGGCACTTTCTTCATTCCAACCTACAGGCCCGTGACCTCTGACACCAAAAGGTAAAAGGGCCTCAGGCCCTTGGCATGAACAAGTCCATTCGCAAGATCCCTGCAAAGCCTCCCATATACTTCTGACTTGGAAGGAGGGCGTACAGGACTCAGTCACGCACGCTCCAATCCTGGCAAGGCCTGGTTAAGCTGCAAAATATGGACTGCCTCAGCTGCAGACAGTCCTGAGACAACAGCTTCTGAGGGGTGAGCGACATATGCTGGCTTGTCAGCGAGTTTCCACTCCCTTGACCTAACAAAGGTTGACAAACAGAGAAACCACCATATGTCAAGAATCTCAGCTTCATTGCTTTAATCTCAGATTTGCCATTACCTCCGAGGCTCCACAGTCAATGGTGTGTCCATAACCCCCAAATCAGCCACTGATTTTCAATGAAGCTCCAAGCTCTTAGAAATTCACCTCTAATTTCAAAAGGCTCAATAACATGACCACTCGACACACATGAATAAAGTGTTCAAATTATATATTCATACACAAACTTACAGTGTCATCGAATGATTGGACACCCCTGTGCCACCTTGGTGCCATTAGAAGGTTTTACGCTTATATTTCCCAGCACTACACCTTGGTGTGACCCGCAACACCCGTGGCTGAGGTGGACCTCCCGCCATTCCTGGGCACAACCAGCAAGGGGGGGGGGGGGCGGGAATCGCTAAACTGTGGGGCCACTCATCCTCCGCGCTGAGACATTACTTAAAAACAGCCGATGACTGGTACAGGAGTTCCGAGCGGTGGGGGAATGGGGGGGTGCAGTTGCAGCAACTGAACTCTCAAAACTTGCAGACCGATGCTGCTGGATCGCAGGGAGTGTATTCCTGTCCAGGTGCCCTTCGAACATGGGTAGCTGGGACCACCAGAGCCCCGTGAGGTCACAGGGCAGGGATGCTGACCTCCTGGCTGGCTCCGCCGCATGATTGGCCGGGCCCCCTCGACCCTGAGCACCTCATTGGTCTTCTGCCTGTGATTGCGCATGGCCCAACTGTCTCACCTCCCAGCAGAAGCCCCGCGCAGGCACTTCCAGTCCCGCTGCTGGGACACGAGGCGACTACAGTGCAAGAGTCAGACCTGAGTGGCAGGAATGGTGAAGGTGGGGGCGGGGGATGAGCGACAGTGTGTTTTTTTTTAAAAAAAAGTCTGTTTTGAATAGGATTTTCAAAGGGGGGAATAGCATAAGTTTTCAGTACACAGTGAATAAATTAATGATCTCTTCTGACCTTCAGTACATCAATCAACCAATATCACAAACAACAGACAACTGTGTGTTTCAAGTCAGTACATCAAATAACCTCAATCTGATCTAAATGTCTCCTTGTGCAGGTACTAAGTGAAAGGCCACTCGCTCAATTTTTTAAATGGAAGTCATTAGGTTGAATAAGTGGAAAATATAATAGCCCTATATCTAAGGAAGATCACAGCAGGTAATTATGAACCCTTTACTGACACTGAAAGTTTGAGATTTTACATTAACACTGCATGGTCAAACTGATTTAATTAAAATAGATGTCATTCCCTGAGCTAATTATCTTATTCAGTAGGGGGCTAGTGCCTCCACTTAACAATATGTTAACAAACTAGATGCTCCTGCACTTACATCATGTACCATGGCTAGTCTGTTTGCTGCAAACATTTTATTCACTTATTGAGAGATCACAGTAAGATATTGATAAGAATTTCCATTACACAATAGCTTGTACATTTAATTATTTGCATGTTATTTCTTACAGCTATTTCCTTTTGAGTCCAGCAATTCATTGTCAAACGGCCAAGAGGTACTGCAATGGGGTGGAAAGCACTGTCCCCACATCCTAACCATCACATAAGACAGTCTTGTGGCTCAGTAGTTAGTGTCTATGCCTCTGAGCTCAATGCTCCAGGTTCAAGTCCCACTCCAGGACTTGTTGACCATAGAAGGAGCGTTCGTGATGTGGTTCAAACAGATCAATAAGCGGCCTGTTAATTCTTCTGACACTTCCCCACTATTCCCTAAAGGAGGGAGAAATAGTGTGTGAAGATACAAACCATAGAATCTCAGAAGAATGAAAGGCTGAATGAACTCTTGTGGCATTTAAACTCCCAGATTAATTGGACTCTGAATGGAACACTCAACTAACTGATTAACCCACCTTGGTGAATAACAAGCTAAGTGAGTTTACAGTCATTTGTGGAGAAGTGACTGATTGTGGAAGTATATTTTGTGCTCTAATATGTGTTTATTCTTGCCGACAAATAACGTTCAATAAACAGGAGTCTAGTGTGAAACAATTGTCCTAGTGAATCTATGTGAATTCTTCATTAAATGTAATTTCTATATCCAGGGTTACTCATTAAAGAATTTTGATATATCTACTGATACTACCCCTCTCAATATGCTGAAAGGGAAAAAAATAATATATATTTTTGTATGGGTCAGGACTTTGTAGATTTTTGGCTGATTTGAGATTAAAGAGATCTAAAATTAACTAGATAGTGTTTGAATCTCAGCTGAAAGAATTGTAAACTAAAGAACTAGTGGCAAACAGGCGAACTCTGAAAAAACCTCAGTTGGATTTGGTCATAACATCAGTGATAATATTGAGCTGGTTAAACAGGATGCGAGATTTCAAATGCAGAGTACCATAAACCTTGGAAGATTACAGCAAAGAAGACCATTCAACCCATTGTATCTGTACAGTTCTATGTTCTACCCATCCAAATCTAATCTCTCTGTCCCTTAAACCCTGTATTATCATCTGCTTCAACTATTCATCCACTTTCTCTTTACAAGATGTTGTGTTCTTGGCTTCAACTAATCTCTGTTAAAAAGCATTCGGGCTCTAACATCCATTGTGCAAAGCATTGTCTCCTAACTCTCCTCAGATATTTTTACGTATATGACCCCTCATTACGGCCTCACAAGCTGAGAATATACCATAGTCCTTTCCTATTCACCTTCTAGAACATATTCAGAATTTTGGGTTTTTTTTAATTAAATCGCCTCTTATCCTTCTACACTCCAGTAGAAATAATTCTAATATTTCAAATTACTTCTCATTACCTGTTGCTTTCCTGATGACTCTTTCTGTACATTTTCCCTGACTTTAAATTTGTATAACTGTACTGTACCAATGATCTAACTCTTCACTTATACAAAGGGAAACATTAATCTTATACTATGCCCCTATTTAGGAATCCCAAAATGTTTTTGACCATTTTGATCATTTGTCTACCTACATTTGCATTGGAGCCTCTAAGTCTTTCTATTCATCCCTTCAGCGTCTTCCTATTTCATCACCACATTTCTTGACCCCTCCACAGTCTCTAAATAGCCACACTGCTTGTCCGACATCCAGTACTGGTGGAGCAGAGATTTCTTCCAACTAAATGTTGGGAAGACCAAAACCACTGTCTTTGGTCCTTCCCATAAATTCCATTCTTTAGCCACTGAATTCATCCCCCTTCCTGGCAACTGTCCTGAGGCTGAACCAGACTGTTCACAACCTTGGTATGATTTTGACCCTAAGATGAGCCTCCTACCACATACCTGCACCATCGCTATGACTACCTCCGTAACATTGCCTGATGCCACCTCTGTCTTAGTTCATCTTGCTGCTGAATCTCTCACCCGTGTCTTTGTTATAACTAAACTTGACTATTCTAATGCACCCCTGACAAAACTCGTATTTTCTATCTTCCGTAAACTTTTGCTCATCCAAACCCCTGCTGCTTGACTCCTAACTTGCATCAAGTCCCATTCACTCATCATTCCGTACTCTCTTGCAACAAGTCCCATTCACCCATCACCCCGTACTCTCTTGCATCAAGTCCCATTCACCCATCACCCCGTACTCCCTGACAAAGATTGGCTCCAGATTAAGCAATGGCTTGATTTTAAAGCTCTCATCCTTGTTTTCAAATCCCTCCATGGCTTCACCCCCTCTGCCTCTTTGTAATCTCCTTCAACCCTACAACTCTGAGATATCTGCAATCCTCCAATTCAGGCCCCTTGTGTATCACTGATTTTAATTGCTCCACCATAAACAGCCATGTCTTGAGCTGCCAAGGCCTTATAAGCCCTGGAATTCCCTTTCTAAATCTCTTTGCCTCTCTTCTCCTCTTTCCTCCTTAAAACCTATCACTTTGACCAAGCTTATGGTCATCTACCCTAATATGTAGCTTGGTATTAAATTTTGTTTGATAATGCTCCTGGGAAACACATTGGAATGTTTCACTGTGTTAAAGGTCCTATATAAATGCAAGATGTTCATGGGATAGTGAGATGCTTTATCAAGCACCTTCTGAAAATCTATAAGCACTTCATATGCTGCATTCTCTTTAACTATCCAAAAACAACAATCCAAAAATGCCCTGTTAAACTAACTATTGCAGATGTAGTCTGGGCAACAACCATTGAATACGAAAACTGCGTGACGGAAATGATTGGATTAGAGCATAATTGAATAGTTTACCAAGCATAACCTCTTGTGGTGAGCATTATATGTCGGTGGGGATATGCTGAGAGCTGATTGTCTTATCCATAGGCAGTTGCTACAGGTATTCCCATTAAAAAGAGTAATCACGCACAGAAGTTATTGATTTTAGTCATGGCGCTTTACTGCTAACCTCCTGGAGGACAACTTTTAAGTCAGAAAGCAGGACGTTCAGGATATAATGTTCCCAAAGGAATAGAAATGGTCACATGTCTTTGTTATCCTCTTTACACAGAGACCTTGCTGGTTTTTTTTTATTTATTGCCCATCCCTAATTGCCCTTGTTCAGAGGCCATTTGAAGAGTCAACCACATTGCTGTGGGTCTGGAGTCACATGTAAGCCAGACCAGTTAAGGACAGCAGATTTCCTTCCCTAAAGGACATCAGTGAACCAGATGGGTTTTTACGACACTCAGCAATGGTCTCACAGTCATTGTCAGACTTTTAATTCCAGATTTGTATTGAATTCAAATTTCACCATCTGCCGTGGTAGGATTTGAACCTGGGTCCCCAGACCTGGATCTCTGGAATTCTAATCCAGTGACAATACCACTATTCCACTACCTCTTCATCCACTCTTGGGACATGAGTGTCATTCACTAGGCCAGCATTTATTGCCCATCCTTAGTTGCCCTTAAGATGGTGGTGGTGATCCACCTTCTTGAACTGCTACAGTCCATGTGGCGTAGGTACACCCAAAGTGCGGTTAGGGAGTTGGCAGAGGGGTTCCTGAATTTTGACCCAGTGACAATGAAGGGGAATGGCAACATGAGGAAAATGCAGTTGTTTATTGGGCTCCACGTCCCTCCTGGCATATAGATGCAGGAGGCAGGTAAGAGGTGACTGGCAGGACAGGCTTCTTATCTGGAGCGAAGGGGTGAAGGGGCGGTGTGGGTGGGGGCAGGGGTTGGCCAGGGAGGAAACATAGCAGTAGAACTTTCTGTCCAATTTCCTTTCTGCTGCTATCCTGCCTCAATTTTAGATTTGAATGGCAAAAGAAAATTCAGGCAGAGTATAATCCGATTGCATTGCAGAAGCAACAAGCCCCTGCAGAAATCAGTGAATAATATTTTGATTGATATTGATGATTAAAATAATTCCTTTTTAGAAAGTGGTAACAAGAGAGGGAGGCCGGGATTTTCCGTGCCCACCAGTGTCTGGCGTGTTCAGTGGCGTGAGCGGACAATATGGCGCCTTCGGTTTCACAACCGTGTGAAACCAGTTTGCGATCGTCCGCTCTGTCTGTCAATGGCTGGTTGCGTTCTCCGGATGTCGGGAACCTCATTGTAATACATCAGCATATCATTATTCGGCCTGCCCGCCGGAATCGATCTCCCCCCTTCCCCCACGCTGGATCGTCCATCCACGTCAACGGAAAAACACACCGACATGTTTCACAATAGCACATAAGTGACATGCACCTGGTGGGCTGCACTTCACTCGGGACTTCAAGGTTTGTTTGCCTACCTTGCTTCAGTCAGCACTCGCAGTAATCAGCACCAGGCCTCACAGACACAGCACCACATCACTTTAGGGGGCTCATGGCAGGTCTCTACCTACCAGATCAGCCACATGGGGATGGCTTTTCAATGGCTGCAGGGCTAGGGCTTGCTTGGGGAAGGGGGACAAGTGGCCTCAGGCAAGGGAAGGGGCTGCAGGACGCGAGCTGTACTGGGGAAGGAGGTTCACCCAGGGTGTGTGTGGGAACAATGTTGATCTGTGCAAGTGGCCTCAAGAGGGTGAGTGCTGAGGAGGCAGTCTCCAGAGGAGATGAGGCCAGATGGACATGTGAGAAGGGATGATGATGTCCCTTGAGCTGGCAGTGAATGGTGATGGGTTTGAGTGTGTGAGTTTAGAGTGCTGAGATGGTTTCCATACCCTGGCTGCATGGATGAGATTATTCATCCTCTATCTGCATTTGATGGCCAACCTCTTCTGTGCAGCATTGGCACTGGTCACCACTGCCACCACCTCCCAAGCCTGGTTGGTCACGCCACTGTCCATCCGGCAAGCCTCCACAGTATCCAAAAGGCGTTCCAGTGATGCATCACTAAACCTGGGGGCTACAGTCTTTTTGCCTTTCGTGGACATTTCCCTGCAGCAGTCATGGGCTGGAAGCACTGAGATGGACTTTAAATATGGTGCCCAGCGTGTTGAGGTGGTGAGGTGATGGCGTGGGTGAATAAGAGCCCGCCCAGCATGGAAACGGCATGTTTCCTGGGAATGCATAACTAATGTGGTGGGTTTGGGATGATACAGTGTGTAAACTCGCCATTGTGGCCTGCAGGTACAACATTGTTCAACCACCTGCTACCGCACTTAGTGCAAATCTGGGACAATTCCGCCCAGAGAAGTTTGGATTTTTCAAACTGGCAACAGGCAATGACTAAATCTCTCTTAAGGACAATCAAGTAGCAGTAATATCGAATCGTAAATGCGTGGGTTATCTCTGTATATGAATGCATCAAGATTGATTTTTAAAATATTGTGTTCATCAAGTTGTGCTGGGAAACCAATTTCCCATTTCAATATCAGTATCATGTACATCCAAGTTAAGTAGAATACAGCACCTGCACAGTAAAGCTTCCTCTACCGTTCCTCTGCAACATATGTTCTCTATATATCATCGATAATAGTGCACCCAAGACTGCTCACAGTACTCCAACTGTGGACCAACCAATGTTTCATGTAAGTTCATTGTTACTTCTTTCCTTCTGTGTTGTATGCCTCAGTTTATAAAACTCAAAATTCTTTTCGATGGCCTTATAGGGCTATAAGAACAGGAGCATTCTGCCCCTTCAGTCTGCTCTGGTATTCACTTACATCATGGCCGATCTGTATCTTAACTCCATTTACCTGCCCTAGCTCCATGTCCTTTGGTGTCTTTACCTAATAAAAAATGATTAATCTCAGTAATGAAGGGTCCATTTGTCCCCCAGCATTCACAGCCCACTGGGGGGGAGGGAATTCCAGGTTCTTCCAAGCCTTTGGGCTGGATTTTTTGGACCACCTGCAGGCAGGAAAGCAGGTGGGTGGATCCATCAAATAGGGCACCGTGCCCAATTGAGGCCCTTAAGATGGCAATTAAGGCCCACTTAAGGGCTTCATCCAGCTGTTGTTCTGACTTAACAGGTGATGGGAGAGTGCCCAATGTGTACTCCAGTCAATTTGACCCTGTGGCTGGTGGTCAGTTAAGTGGAGGGAGGTGGCCTCCTTTCTGGGTCCCCGGTGACAATCGGAGGACCCCCCCCACCCCACAGCTTTTTCCCCTGTGTCCACCCTCTCCACCACCTCCCCACCCTGTACAGCATTCCCCCTCACAGGGGTCTGCTAGCCCGCCCAAGATCCTGCACTGAGCTGTAAGGGTCCACAAAGCTGAACGCCTCCTCCTTGGCCTAGCTGCAGTACAGGCAGTGGCCACTAGCTCCTGGTGGTGCTGCCGGTACTGCAAAGCTGCTGGCCTCTGATTCGCTGGCAGCTTTATGAGGCGGGGCTTCCTCCTGGAGATTGGTGGGGTGGGTGGCGGCGGAGCGGGGAATGTCTTGCCTCACAACAATTAAAGGTGTGTTGTCCAAAACCGGAATCAGGGCAAGCTGGCCAAGTGGAGGTGGGTTTGCCCCTGACATTTACCCTGGGGTGTGGGGAGCCCACCCTCAGCATGTAATCCCGCCTTTTGTGTGAAGAATTGCTTCCTGCACTTATCCACCTAGCCTCACAATTACATGCAATTGTGTATTTGTACAACGAGATCTCTCTTCCTTTCAGGCCATTCAATTAACTGTAGGTGTCTTGTTTCCCCCCACCCCGCACCTCCCTACCCCAGATGTATTACCTCCCTTACCACGAAATTGCATCTATTACCTGTCTTCCCATTTTGTTAGCCTGTATATGTTGCCCTGAACTTTGATAATATTCCACACTGTTTACCAAATCTCCAACCTTTGGTTTGATTTTGGTACTTTGAAAAGGTGCTGAATTGTGATAACAATACAAACATAACAAGTAATCAAATTCATAACATAGATATAGACAATCATTAAAATAAAAGTAAGGTATAAAATAACAAAATAATTACACAATTATGAACATTTATCCATACAAATGTGTGTAAACAAATTTCAGATCATGACCCATACCAAAATCCAAATTATATATCAAGAACAATGTGAACTTCTGAGGTACCCCACCATCAAACTCTCTCCAGTCCAAGCAACCCCTGTACTTTTCACTAGTCAACTCTCTATCCATGCTGCAATGTTTCCTCTTCCTTCCTGTTAAGATATCCTTGTTGGCCAATCTTGATTAACCCATGTATTCTGGCAGACATCATCCTTGTTTTGAGGGACTGATGACAGACGATGAAGATACACTTGAGCTAGCGAGTCTCAGTAATGGTGGCCTTGAAACTATTATTGATTGTCGTGAAAACACATCAGGTTCACTACTGACCTTTAGAGAAGGAAATCTGCCATCCGGAGCTGCTCTGGCCTACAAGTGACTCCAGACCCAGAACAATATGGTTGATTCTTAATTGCCATCTGAAATGGCCTAGCAAGCTGCTCAGTTGAAGGGCAATTAGGGATGGACAACAAATGCTGGCCTTGCTAGCAACACCCACAACCCATGAAAGGTTAGAAAAAAAATGCTTTTCTCCAATTATGGATACCACAAATTTGATTATCACTAACATTAAACTCATCTGATTTATACTTTTCCCCTTACTTGAACAGGGAGTTACATCAATCACTCCCCAATCCCATGCACAATTCACATATTTAAGGATCAGTGAAATATTCTGGACAGGCCTCCGCTGTTTTCTCTGATTTCTTTCAACAACCCCAGTTGGGTTACCCACTAGGGCTTAACAACTCATGCACGTCAAGTTCTGCTAATCTCTTCAAAACCAATTCCTCTTCTACAATCTTATCAATTGTTCCATACTTCCTCCAGTACACCCTGGTTCTCACTTGCACTGTCATTTGGAACAACAGTCTCAAAATATTTTTTAATATCTCTAATGCACCTTCATCTTCCATGGTTAGACACCCTCCTTCATCCTTGAACAGCTGTATACTCTTTCTAATTATTCTTCCATTTTCTGTATGTTTATAAAAGCCCTTATTATTTCACTTTATATTATCTCCTATACTTTATTAATATTCCCTTTCAGCTCTTCCAATCTCCTTTCACACTTTCCCATTACACTTTTTAAATGGCTTATTAAGAGCCCTAATTTTATTATATACCTCCTCTTAAAGTTTCAGTTCAGTTTCAATCATACATACATAAGAACATAAGAATTAGGAGCAGGAGAAGGCCACTCGGCCCCTCGAGCCTGCTCCGCCATTCAATAAGATCATGGCTGAGCTGATTGTAACCTCAACTCCACATTCCCACCTACCTCCAATAACCTTTCACCCCCTTGTTAATCAAGAATCTATCTGGCTCTACCTTAAATATATTCAAAGACTCTGCTTCCACTGCCTTTTGAGGGAGAGAGTTCCAAAGACTCAAAACCCTCTGAGAAAAAAATCCTCCTCATCTCTGTCTTAAATGAGCGACCCCTTATTTTTAAAAAGTGACACCTAGTTCTAGATTCCCCCACAAGAGGAAACATCCTCTCCACATCCAACTTGTCAAGACCCCTCAGGGTCTTAAAGATTTCAATTAAGCCGCCTCTTACTCTTCTAAACTCCAGCGGATACAAGCCTAACCTGTCCAACCTTTCCTCATAAGACAACCCACCCATTCCTGGTATTGGCCTAGTAAACCTTCTCTGAACTGCTTCCAACGCATTTACATCTTTCCTTAAATAAGGAGACCAGTACTGTACACAGTACCCCAGATGTGGTCTCACCAGTGCCCTGTACGACTGAAGCATAACCTCCCTACTTTTGTAGTCAATTCCCCTCACAATAAATGATAACATTCTATTAGCTTTCCTAATGACTTGCTGTACCTCCATACTAGCCTTTTGTGATTCATAAGAACATAAGAAATAGGAACAGGAGTAGGCCATTCAGCCCCTCGAGCCTGCTCTGCCATTCATTAAGATCATGGCTGATCTTCTTGCGTTTCGATTTCCACATTCCCATCTACCCCCCTGGTAACCTTTGATTCCATTACTTAACGAGAATCTATCTACCTCTGCTTTAAAAATATTCAATGACCCCGCCTCTACCACCTTCTGAGGCAGAGAGTTCCAAAGTCGCACAGCCCTCTGAGAGAAAAAATTCTCCTCATCTCTGTCCTAAAAATGCGACCCCTAATTTCAAAACAGTGCCCCCTATTTCTGGGCTCACCCACAAGAGGAAACATCCTTTCCCACATCCACCTTGCCAAGGCCATTCAGGATCTTGTATACCTCAATCAAATCACCTCTCACTCTTCTAAACTCCAGTGGAAACAAGCCCAGTCTGCCCAACCTTTCCTCATAAGATAACCCACTCATTCCAGATATCAGTCTAGTAAACCTCCTTTGAACAGTCTCCAATGCATTTACGTCCTTCCTTAAATAAGGAGACCAAAACTGTACACAGCATTCGAGGTGCGGTCTCACCAATGCCCTGTATAACTGAAGCATAACATCCTTACTTTTATGTTCAATCCCTCTCGTAATAAAGGATAGCATTCCATTAGCCTTCTTAATTACTTGCTGTACCCACATACTAACTTTTTGTGACTCATGTACTAGAACACCTAGATCCCCCTGCAGCTCAGAATTATGCAGCTGTTCTCCATTTAAGTAATACTCTGCTTTTTTGTTCTTCCTGCCAAAGTGAACAACTTCACATTTTCCTACATTAAACTCCATTTGCCAGATCTTTGCCCTCTCACTCAACCTATCTATATCCATCTGCAACTTCCTCATGTCCTCTTCACAACATACTTTCTTACCTATCTTTGTGTCATATGCAAATTTAGCTACCATGTCTTCGCTCCCCTCATCTATGCCATTGGTGTAAATCGTAAAATGTTGAGGCCCCAGCACAGACCCCTGTGGGACTCCATTCATCACATCCTGCCAATCCGATAAAGACCCGTTTACGCATACTCTCTGCTTTCTGCCAGGCAGCAGTGCACTAGGACACCCAGATCCCTCTGAATCTCAGAGCTCTGCAATCTCTCACCATTTGGATAATAAGCTTCTTTTTCATTCTTCCTGCCAAAATGGACAATTTTACATTTGCCCACATATTCACGTTATACTCCATTTGCCAGATCTTTGCCCACTCACTTAACCTACATATGTCCCTTTATAGCCTGCTTATGTCCTCTTCACAATTTACTTTCCTATCTATCTTTGTGTCATTGGCAAATTTAGCAACTATTCCTTCGATCCCTCCATCCAAGTCATTTATATAAATTGTAAAAAGCTGAGGCCCCAGCACTGATCCCTGTGGCACACCACACATCACAATCTAACAACCAGAAAAAGACCCATTTATGCCAACTCTCTACTTCCTGTTAGCTTAGCAATTTTCTATCCATGCCAAGATATTACCCCCTATATCATGAGCTTTTATTTTCCGCAATAACCTTTGATGTGGCACCTTATCAAATGTCCTCTGGAAATCTAAATACAGTACATCCACCAGTTCCCCTTTATCCACAGCACATGTGACTCCTTCAAAGAACTCCACTAAATTGGTTAAACATGATTTCCCTTTCACAAAACCATGTTGACTCTGTCTGATTGCCTTGATTGATTTTTTTCTAAGTGCCTTGCTGTAACATCTTTAATAATAGCTTCAATCATTTTTCCTATGACAGATGTTAGGCTAACTGCCCTGTAGTTTCCTGCTTTCTGTCTCCTTCCCTTTTTGGAATAAAGGGGTTATATTTGCTATTTTCCAATCTAATGGAACCTTCCCAGAATCTAGGGAATTTAGGAAAATTAAAACCAATGCATCAACTATCTCACTAGCCAATTCTTTCATGACCTTAGGGTGAAGTCCATCTGGATCTGGGGATCTGTCAGTCAGCAGCCCCAACAATTTGCTCAATACTACTTCTCTGGTGATTGTAATTTTCCCGAACTCCACCCTCCCTTTCATTTCCTAATTTACAGTTATTTCCAGGATGTTACTTGTATCCTGTATGGTGAAGACTGATTTAAAATACCTGGTTAATTCATCTGCCAACTGCTTACTTTCCAATATCAATTCTCCAGACTCACTTTCTATAGGACCAACACACACTTTGTTTACTCTTATTTAAATATCTATGGAACGCCTTACTATCCACCTTTATATTTCTAGCTAGCTTTCTCTTGTACTCTAATTTTTCCCTCATTAATCTTTTCATCATTCTTTGCTGTTCTTTATATTCTTTCCAATCTTCTGATCTGCCAACCGTCTTTGCGTAATTATATGCTTTTTCTTTAGGTTTGATACTGGTCTTTAACTTCTTTAGTTAACCATGGATGGTGGGCCCTCCCCTTGGAATTTTTCTTTCTCATTGGAATGTATCTATTCTGTGTATTCTGAAATATCCCTTTAAATGTTTACCACTGAACCTCTATTGACCTGTCCCTTAACATCATTTGCCAGTTCACTTTAGCTAGCGCTCTTTCATGCCCTCATAATTTCCCATTTTTAAGTTTAAAATACTAGTTTTGGACACACTTAGTTTTCCCTCAAATTTATTTGAAATTCGCTCATATTATGCTCGCTGGGGGGCCTTCACTATGAGTCTATCAGTTAATCCAATCTTGTTGCTCAATACCAGGTCTAGTATATCACTCTGGAATTGCACATAACTCATATCGCCTTATAGTAGTACTGCTTCTGTAATGTATCCTTCTCATATTTGAAGCTCCCCACTGCTGACCTGTTGACCTGCCTGCTGACTTTTCCACTGTGTTAACTATAGTCAGGTGCATTTTTATCTTGCTGAACGTTTTGCAGCTTTACAGTCGTTAATCATTGCGCTGCTTGGTTTCTTTAAGCCATTCTGGTACCCAGTTTTCCTTATCTTCATCCACTTTGTCACACAGTTTCTGGAAGAAGTACTACCAGCAGTGCCTTTGCAAGATTCTCCAAATGCAGTGGCAAGAAAGGTGGCCCAACGGGGGCATACTCTACCAAGCCAACATGCCCAGCATCGAGGCGCTAACCACTCAAAACCAGTTCTGCTGGGTGAGGCATGTCATTCATATCCCTGACACCAGATTCCCAAAGCAGTTGCTCTGCTCGGAACTTGGTCGCGGCAGGAGACTCCCAGGAGGACAGTGGAAACGCTTTAGGGATGTCCTCAAAGAACCCCTGAAGAGATGAAACATCCCCGTAGACTCGTGGGAGTCCTTGGCTTGTGATCGGCCGAAACAGAGAAGGTTTATTTGGGAAGGCACCGGACACCTTAAGAGGTTTCGTTGGGCACGTGCAGAGGCTAGGTCAAGGCGTCGGAGAGAATGCGCAAACCTCCAAGCAACATATCTACCCAACCCTTCAAGCACCACCTACCACATGAGTCTGCAGACCGTGCATTGGACTTATCAGCCACCTCAGAATACATCGAGCCCGAGTGGAAGCAAGTCATTCTCGACCCCAAGGGGATCCTAAGATGAAGTAGTAATATCTCGCTCAGTTGAGCTATTTTAATAAAACAAGGAGGGGAGGGGGGTGGGGGGGGGGTCCTGGGTTTTACATTATAATGCTGTCATTATTTATCACTTGAGTTGTATATTTGTGACTGAAGCCAGGACCTCTGGCAAATCCTGTTTCGTGTTCAGCAGGGCTGGGTAGCATGTGAGGAGTGACAAGCAGTTTGTTCGGTTTGCACTGTTTTTGAAACTGAAATACTTTTTCTTCTGAACTTTAAAAAAAAAAATCAGGAGGTGCCTTTGGTGGTGAGGAGGAGAGTGTTCCTCAAGGAGAAAACTCCATGACAGCAAACAGTCACGATACTGGAGAAAATCCAATGAGAAAGGCTACTTTACGATGTCAGGGGAAAAAAAAAAATGACTCATTTTTGCAGCTTTGACAGCTGTCTTTGAGAAAGGAAAACAAATGTTTGAAACAGGAAGGGAAAAGCGATCACCAAGGAATCAACAAAACCCATCGGGTTCTGAGGAAAGGTCATCGACCTGAAATGTTAACTCTGTTTCTCCCTCCACAGGTGCCACCAGACCTGCTGAGTATTTCCTATATTTTCTGTTTTTAATCAAAGCCCATTGTTTGCCGGACAATTACATTTTTTTTGTTTTGCTGCGAAGATTTCGGTTTGAAGATATTTCATTTTAGATTGCTTGGAGCTCGCCCTTTCCAGCATGGAATTGGTGGACCTAACCATGTGCAGCGTTTGAAGATCGAAACCTCAGCTTCAATTACAGTAACTTTCATCTAAAGTCTGAGGGTTGCAATGGGGGCTCAGCCTGCATGGCTGTGGACACTGTAGTGTTTTAAAAATTGCATTGTGCATTTTGTTCATACAAGGCTACCATATACACATATAGAGGGAGCCTAGAAGGAGAATAAAGGAATCCATGTTTTACCAGCATGTGCAGTAGTTCCACTTCTTACAGAATTTTGCTAACTCTTACTGTTTTTTCCCCAAGAACTTCATAATGGTGACAAAATGGCGAGACATTGGAAACATTGCTTTCAGAAGTGTAACGTTTGGAAGGCCTTTGCTTACTTTCTGCAGATAGCATTTTAAGTTGGAGATTTAGGAGGGAACACGCAATGAGGCGGTAGCCTGTTGTTGGACACACAAGAGGCACTCCCGCTTGGGATTAGCAACAGGGAGACCTGCAGACTGGAGACACAGACACACTGATGTTGCAAAAATAACCATTCAAATGGAAAAAATATGTAACCTAGTATCATTACAGAGAGGTTTTGCTTTGTAAGGAACGTGATCCCAGGTTTTTGATCGCAAACTATTGCTGTACTGAAAATCAAGATGGTGTTGTCTATGTCCAATCTGCCCATACTTCGCTGTGCATTCAGAGACATTATCTGTATTCTGACATTGGCAAAAATGGCTACAACATTTCGAAGGTGCAATTGCAGGTTTTGCAATCACAAATAATAAAAGACAAAAAGGCCTTACTCCCCCCATTATCTTCCAGTTCCTCACCACCATATTTTTGAGACATTTATGCCTGTGCAATATGAAAACAACTAAGAAGCAGCAAAAATTGAATTCACAACCTACTTCATGCCTATGAAAAATACAATATGTGAAACAATTGTCTTTTGATGCACTAAGCAGGAAGCAAACAAGTCAATTGATCAATGTTGCAAGTGACTGAGGCAACTAATAACCAAATGTGACTTTAATAATGTTGAACGTATAGAGCGGGAAATCAAAACACAAATAATCAAAGGTTGTCTCTAGTAACTACGCCAAAAAGCATTCCAGATAGGCAGAAAGCTGTCAGAGCTGCTGGGGTTAGCAAGATTGTTACTGCTTTCAGAGTCCAGAGCTACTGAAGTTGAGGCTGCCAACAGTACCTACCACACTCTAAGTTCACCTCCTGTGACTCCTGTTCATTGCTCCCATGCCAGAAAACTACCTGTGCAAAGCAACAACAGCTGTCTCACAAACAAGAGTTGCGACTTCTCTAAAAGATGTGGTGCTTATCCACACCAGACAGAGTGTCCTGCTGCTAACAAACAGTGTAAAGCCCTGTGGAAAACTAAACCACTGTGCTCACATGTTTGTTCATCAGCAAACACAATGACAAAGGCCAATACCACCAGAAGGCGGCTACGCACCTGTACCACAATAAAAGGGGGAGAGACCATAGCCAATGTAGAGGCGGGTGACTCTGAATACAAACTTGTGCTCTCTTTCGGGCAGAGCAACCAGCCACAGGTTACAGTCACCACTGGCTGCTCGAAAGTAGATGCTCTCATAGATACAGAAGCATCTGTCAACGTCATGGGAGACAAAGTGTTCAACACATTCCAGGATTGCTCCACTCTCTGCAAACCAGGGAATACAAAAAAAAAAATTCCCTCACCATCGTGTCAAACCACCGCAGGTTCTTGGGGCTTTTGAAATGTAAATCCCGTTCAAAGACAATAGAATGACTGCTATATTCGATGTCATTTCTGGAGAAGGTGACACACTTCTCAGTTTGCAGCAGGTCTGCGCAGGATTGCAGTCACATACGTGATTCCTATTCACATAAACAACATTCCTGAATTATATGCTGATTGCTTCACTGGCATTGTCAAACTGAAAGGTATTACATGCAAGCTGCATGTGGACCCTAATGTGCCCACAGTCAACCATCAATGATGACAAATACTGTCTCATGTCAGGAAGCAGGCAGAGAAGGAATTTCAACATCTACTTGACCTTGACATTGCTGAGAAAGTTGGGGATAAGCCGCCGCTTGGGTCTCACCCATACAAGTTGTCAAGAAACCCTAGAGAGAGAACCAGATTAGAATCTGCATTGATATGCGGTCCCCAGCCCAAGTCACACAATAAGAAAAACACTTGACACTGACAATCAGTGATGTCGTAGAGAAAGCCCGTGATGCTTTGTTAGACCTGACCTCAATACTGGATACCATCGAATCGAGCTTGCAGAAGAATCCAGGTATCTTACAGTATTCTCAACACACGAGGCTCAACTTTGGAGTCTATTCAGCAGCTGAGGTATTTCAGCACAGCATTCCGTCTGCGTTTTCAATAACTTGAAGGCGCGCTGAGCAACAGTGATGACATTCTCACCCATGGTCGCATTGAAAGTGAACTCGAGACACATCTCTATGCACGCCGACAACATCTTTGAGAATGTAACCTCATCTTGAACAAAGACAAATGCCTGTTCAGGGAAAGCAAAATCGAATTCCTTGGCGATGTGTTCAGCAGTGAAGGGTAAATCAACTGATCCATTGAAAGTTGAGGCCATTGCAAATGCAGCGGATCCTACAAATATGCAGGCAGTCTGGTGTCTGCTAAGACTCATCACATACTTTGATTGCTTTGATGCTGACTGTGCTACATTGTCTGCCCCCCATGCAACATGGCAAACGAGGACACCAAGTGAGAGTGGACTGAATCACAAAAGCAGGCTATATGCCAGACCAAAAAATGGCTGGCAGCAAATTGCACAAGTGTCTATTTTGACACTGAGAACACCGCCCAGCTAGTTGTGGATACAAGCCCAATTGGCTTGGGTGCAGTTCTCAAGCAGAAAGAGAAAGCAGGTAACCCATCAATTGTTGCAATGGCAAACAGATCACAAATGCCTGTAGAGCAACATTATTCACAAGTAGAGAGAGAAGCGCTTTCAATCACATTGGGCATCTTACAGTTTCATCTCTATTTGTATTGAAGTGAGTTTAAAGTAATAACTCAGACCACTTGTAAGCTTGTTCAACAATCCACAAAATCGAATAGAATGTTAGAAACTCAATCTACAAGTGTAGAAGTTCCACGTCGAATACCCAGCCAGGCAAACTCAGCCCAGCAGATTATCTTTCACAACATCCGTTGCTGACAGTCAATCCTAATCATGAAGAAACAATTGCCAAACAATGGTTATGTCTTAACCACATAAAGCTAAACATGGTGCCAAAGTCGCTAAAACCAGCTGACATCAAAGCAGCAGCAGAAACAGGGTCAGGTGTTGTAACTGTATGAAAGCTCTGGAATCACAACACTGGAAAGACGTGATCAAGCGAGCATCTCCAAATGAAATCACTCACCCGCCACAGGGTTTTCACAATGTTCGAAATGAGCTCACCATCACAACCACATCTAGCCTTGGGTTACGCAACAACTGTGTTGTCATTCTGTACTCTTTGAGGGAATGTGTTGTTGATATAACACATGAAAGACATCAGGGAACTGTCAAAGCCAAACAACTCCTTAGGGAATAGGTATGGCTCCCACGAATTGACCGCATGGTAGAGTACAAAATCAATTGGTGTTTGCCATGTCAAGAAACCACAATGTCAAATCTTCATGATCCTCTCGAGATGTCTGAATTACCTCCAGAACCATGGATTGAAGTTAGTGTTGATTTCTCAGACTTACACACTGGTGAACACCTGCATGTTGCCATTGATGACTACAGCAGGTTCCCATTCATTGAAATAATTACGTCAAATTCAACAAATGCAGTCACCCCAAAGTTTGACCAGATTTTGCCTTGTTTGGAGTCCCTCAGATGGTGAGAAGAAACAATGGACCACATTCAACAGCGATGAGTTTAGAAAATTTACAAACTACCTGGGCTCCAGTCATCGGAAAATTACAGTCTATTGGGCAAGAGCTAATGGAGAAGTTGAGAGATTTATGCATACCTTGAATAAAGTGATACGTACAACCACAGCTGAGAGCAAGTCAAGCAAGAGTTGTATTGTTTTCTTGGCAATTAAAGAATGACTCCTCACTCAACTACTGGAAAGTCACCAGCTACACTCATCTTTGCACATCCTATGCGCACACGTCTTCCTGAGCTACCCCCAGGAGTTAATGATCAACATGTACATGAATGTGATCCAGAACAGAAGTGAATGAGAGTAACTACTGAGCAAAACATAAAACTTACAGCTAAAGCCAGGAGATGAAGTACTTGTGAAATGTAGTAGCCATGTTGGAAAGCAAACAACCCCCTATGACAGCCAACCATTCGCAGTGATCAACTCAAAAGGATCAATGATCACTGCTAAGCGCATTTCGCAAATCACCACACAAAACACGTCTCTCCTCAAAGCATGAAAATACCATTCCTAAGCATCGAATCGAATTTTGACATCCACATCTCAGATGAAGAAAGCGAGTTAATTGAGAATGCATCTGATGTCAGGTGATATCCTACTCATGAGACAAAACGTCCACCATACTGAAGTGATTGTGTTACTAAGTGAACTGTTTTCAGCTGATGAAAAATGTTTCATCTCATTGTACAAGACTTTGTTAAATGAATAGAAACAGGTAGAGTATGTAATCGTGTCACTGGTGAAGTTGAATGTTCATGTTATGCTTAAGTTTATTGTTTGCACTTTGAGGAACAAATAATTGAAACATGCTATTGCCTGTCATTTACTAAAGTGGCCGGGGGTGGGGGGGGGGGGGGGGGGGGGGGGGGGGGAATGTAGTGTATTGAAAATTGCATTGTGCATTTTGTCCACTTAAGACTATCATATACACATATACCAGCAGAGGGAGTCTAGGAGAATAAAGGAATCCATGTTTTAACAGTACGTTCTGCTTCTTACTGAAACTTACTGTTTCCTCTTAAGAACGTCATAGGTACCAGTGTTCAAAGGGGCTTTAGGGTGTCACAACATACTGTGGTCCAATGGATTACCAGACCTGCTGAGGTGCTGCCTATGTGGAAGTAGCTCCATTGTATATGCATCTGCTATCCTCTCTCAGAATGATAGCATTCCAATGTTGCCACTCTGCCTGTGCCCTTGTTGTTGCCTGTCAACCAGCCAGCCCAGACTGATGCCACCCATGCCAAGATGATGCAGTCCACAGCCTGGCCTTCTAGGCCCAGAGCTACACGAAGTCGCCCTCTGTGGCCATCTGCAGTCTCCGCTACTGAAAATCAGCAGTCTTTCACTGACCACGCTGTGGTCACTGGGGGAGCACTTCATTGGAGCAGTAGGACAGCAAAGGTACATGGAAAACAGGGGAAAGCACAAATGTGACATGGTTTAATTTATAAATTTGGTTTGGACTGTCGCTTTTGTGTTGTCTTTTGTTTTTACATTGTGGGCAAGAGGACCATGTGATGGTCAGTAACAGAGGGAAGGTAGGGAGTGTAGGACTGTTGAATGGGGATTTAGCGTTAAGGTTACTGATATCTCTTGCGAATTAGGCTTTTACAACTCATGCAAAAAGCTACTGTCTAGGTCGCAGACTTCCTTCCTCTTTCCTCCTCTTGCACTTTCCCCTCACCTTGCTGCTCGAGACTCTAGCCCGATATGCAGTGGAAAGGGTTGTTCTTACATGATGGCAATGTTGTGCAACATGGAGCAGACCACCACAAATCTTGACACTTTCTCGGCCAAGTGCTGCAGGGCAGCTCCAGAGCGATCTGTGCAGCAGAATTGCTCTGACAGATTCCTTGTGGCAACACAGCTCTCGCTGTAGGTGAGCTGCACAGGTGTGCGTGAGGTGCGAATTGAACTCATGAGCCATGTCATCAATGGATGCTCTTGTCACTCCGTAACCACTGTAGGCGATTTTACTTCTTCCTTAGATTCTGAGACTAGAATTATGACTGGCACAATCTCTCACTAAATCCAACACCTTTATTGAGAATTTTAAGCAAAAGAGTTTCAACTAAATCATACAGTTACTCCTCAGGTCGTCAGTCTGAGATGACTGTAGGTCGCTAATGCATGATCTTTGACCGAGATCATCTTGCCTTTTTTTTATTCTTTCACAGGATGTGGGCATCGCTGGCTAGGCCACCATTTTGATTGCCCATCCCTAATTGCTCAAGCAGGTGGTGGTGAGCCATTGTCTTGAACCGCTGAAGCCCATGTGGTGTAGGTATGCTCATAGTGCTGTTGGAGAGGGAGTTCCAGGATTTTGACCCAGTGACAGTGAAGGAACGGTAATATAGTTCCAAGTCAAGACTGTGCCTTGGAGGGGAACTTGTAGGTGGCGATATTCTCATGCATCTGCTGCCCTTGTCCTTCCAGGTTGTAGGGATGGCTTTGTTCAGTGAAACTCTCCCCATCGATAAGCACCTTCTGTCTTCTTTCTTTGTGTGCTGCCCATCGATACACATGTTCTGTCTGACTTGAGCCCTGTGTGTGCAGGGTGACCAACTCTTGAGCATAAATTAAGGGACACTTTGGCATCCGGGCAGGGGGGGTGTGTTTGGCAAACTTGACGGAGTGGGACGGAGTTGGGGCTGTTCATAAGCCTGTGAGGGGCAGACACCAGGGGGAGAGCTCGGTAAGTATGTGCATGTATGTACTACGCGTGCACAAAATTTGATTATTGAGAATACGGTACAACAAAGTCCTGGGTAAGGACGATGCAGGATGAGTGCCTCAAATACAGGACGCTCCTGGAAAATCTGGGATGGTTGGTCAGCGTGACTGTGTGACCTTTTCAGGGGTTTACATACAGAATACAGTTTGTGAAAGAGCTCATCCACAATCTTCTTCTGGATGTGGATTGGATAGTTGGGTGCATGATTGGCTGTTAGTTCGTTAGCATGTTTCCAAGTTGTGTTGCATTGGCTTAGCCCTATAAGGACTTCTTCCCATCCCACTGTGATTACCTCGCTTGTTTCCATCAGCCTCCACTGATTTCAACCAGTTTGCTGTGATTAACAGTTCAATTCAATTTAAATTATTGTATTCAATTTGGCACTATCACTGTAATTAACAAGTATTGACGTTATTAGCAAGTATTGCACCCATTCTGTTTTCACATAACAAACACTGCTCCAAACTCATAGCCAGACCGTTAACCTTTTCTTACACACCCTTTGGTTTGCCATGATGGCTAAAATACAACTGGCACAGAGGACTCCATCATGACCGCTGCCAGGATACCAGTTGCATCTGCCTGTTGCATCACCTATGGTTACACGCCAGCTGGACTTTGAGGGAGTGGAATCCCTTTTGGTTCAGGTACATGGCAGAGTTGACATGAGGTGCACAAAAGCAGTGTGCGTGCTGTAAATAGCATCCTGAGGCATGGGGAAGCCTGCAATCCTTACAAACCCTTGTGCCCTCTCTGCCTGCTTCACTCAGGCCAGAGGGAATGAAATGAAGTTCTCTTTCTTTGCATTAGGCAATTTAGTGACCTCCCTTATGCAATAGTGGGCTGCAAAAATCAGTTCTGCAAAAGGGGCAGGATTGATTGGAGCGTGGAATTCCAAAAGGGCAGCACTGACATCCAGTCGGTGTTACACGCTGGTTGACGTCATGATTTGCTTGCTGTGTATACGTCTGGCAAACATTAACTGTGCATGCCATAACCTCCCGACCAAGATGGCGCCTAACGTACCTCACACCAAAGTACGCCCATGTGCTGAAGATGCCATTCTGCAACCCTAGCAGCACTCAAAAAACGGTGCTCCAAAGCCCGGTTTCACTCCCTGCCCCTGTCTGTATTTTGACAATGAGGAATTCCATGAGCTCCTTGCACTTGATGGCCTGTGAGCTAGCAAACTTTCTGAAGGGACAACAAAGTGGGGCAATACTTGTTAATCCACTAGCGGAGTTCAAAGGAGCAATAGCAAGTGGGGCCAGAAGGAAAGCATTTGTTTTTGTTGTAGGGTGTTGGTTATCCTTTGGTAGGTCTCAGTGAAGTCTTTTTAGTCTCAAGTTGGTTAATTGTATGCATTTATTAACTACAAGGACTTTGTACGTGTGTACAGTAAAGGGTTCAAGCTGGGAGCTGTCTCCATGCTTGCATATACACACGGCTCTGTCCAACACTAGATTGACCCCTAGGGGCGGGTCATGTGTTCTCTTACATCACTGTGTGAGTGGTACTGTACTCAGTCCCACGTTAACCTTGTATGTGCCAGACCCTTATACTGCGGTTTTTGTCTAAAGCATTTACAAACTTGAGGCCAGAATGAATGTAATCAATCATTGATTTCACTCCCTTTGGGTGCGGATTTAAGTTTTAAAACCCTTATTTCACACCATAGCAATGTTATATGCCAGGAATTCATTAGATCCCTAACATCCAACAATGCCAACTCAGCAAAAGAGGGGAGGTATGTTGTTAGGATATATTCCCATCACTTGCAGATGTTTCTGTTAACCCCGCTCAGAGTAGCGTAGGTGGCCTACGTCAGGAATTCACAAAGTTGGGGGGCAGGAGAAGGTTGAGGGACCCTGGCTGTTCCACTTTCTCCCTGCATGTCTTTGTCTGGAGTTACACAGGAGACTGATAGCCCAGAGATGGTCCTTATCACAGGACTCCCAAATCCTAGGAGGTCTCCAGGAGGCATTGATGCTTGGGCAGCCTGGTCCTATATTGACACCCACAGGGGTAGGCATCTGAGGGTTGTTGGCTAGAAAAGTCATTTAAGGATCCAACGGGAGGGAGGATGAGATCATGAAGGTGGGCCCTAGCGACCACCTGTTCTGGGTACTTGGGCCTGACTGCCCACTCATCAGTGAGGTGACAGAGCTGATCGTATAAGTTAAAACTTGGAGCCCCAGCCCTCACATGTCTGCCTGTCTTGTCTTTCATCCGGCCTCGTCCCGAGGGCAGGCCGTCCTATGGACAATCATTCTCCACTGAATCCTACTCTCCACTGCCCTCACTGCCTGTCCCATAGAGACGCCAGTCCACATTCTGATATTATCCATCCATGCCACCTTGGGTCTTCCCTTGTGCATGTTTTCCAGGTGTTTTGCCTTGCATTACCTCTTTTCTCAAACACTCCCCTCCTGTTCGCATCGCGTGTGAGCTTCCCTGATATCGCTGCCTCAAACAAGCTCCTCTTAACACCAGCTTTCTCAAACACCCACTCGTTTGTCCGCTTGGCCGTCCATAACACACGTAATATCCGTCTGAGTCCTTTCATTCCAAAAGCTCTTAGTTGAGCCTCGTCACTTTTCTTGATGGTCACAGCCAAGCATTGTCACTGGCCACACAAGGCCTTTCAGAAGATGAATTTTTGTTGTAATCTAGATGCTGTGGCTACTCCATACTCTCCTAAATGAGTTCACAATGCCCCGACCCTTGTGTGCACAGTGAAACCAATGAGTGATATAAAGCCCAAAGTGCAAAGTATCTCTTTTTCTTAATGTGGATTTTGATTGTTTAGAGAACAGTTTATAATAATTCCTTCCAATGCTCCATAATAAAGAAAAACTGAAAGACTTGTATTTATACAGTGCCTTCCATGACCTCAGGAAATCCCAAAGCGCTTTACAGCCAATGAGATGCTTTCGAAGTGTAGTCACTGCTGTAATGTAGGAAACATGGCAGCCAATTTGCACACAGCAAGCTCCCACAAACAGTAATACGATAATGACCAGATAATCTCTTTCAGGTGTTGGTCGAAGGATAAACATTGGCCAGAGCACCAGGGTGAACTCCCCAGCTCTTCTTTCAATAGTGCCATGGAATCTTTTATATCCACCTAAGAGGGCAGACATCCCCTCAATATATTATTTCATCCAAAAGACACTAAATTCATATAAGTATATACATCTGTATATATTGCTCAGCCTCTCAGAGAATACAATATATCTTCAAAAGATGCAAGTACATGATTTATTCATTTATCTTCCCTCCTCAGAACCTGCCTTCTTCCCTGATACATTTGCAAGATTAAAAAAAGGTTTTGTTTCTCCTTGTATCCCATTATTTCCCAGCATAGATTTATGCCAAAATGTTATGCGGAGGCAATGGCCCTGCACCCCCCCACCCACCCCACAACCCCACCACCCCGTTTGGAAAGTCCAGGCGTGCCCACCTCTGCTTGACTGGATCCTACTGCAACAATTTTACGCCTGTTAATGGCTCAGGCCCAAGACTTCCGCCCCCATCTGAGAGAACGCCCACCTCCAAGAACCACTGGCAGCTTTCTAGTCACAGCAGTGCCACCGGGAGCAGTGGCTACTGCAGGCGGTCACCGAAGAGATACCATGGACCTGGACTTAAAGGTAAGTCAGGGGTTTCACAGTGGCCAGGTTGGCTAGCCCCATCAAGGATTGTGGGAACCCAGTTTGTCGGGGCGCTGAGGGGAATGCAGGCAGCGGCGGGGCTGCCTTGAATGGGGCCTCCATGTGGCATAGGGTACCAGAACTAGAGGCACCCATCCCAGATGGGGGCAACAAGACACAAGGCCTTGGCACCCTCCACTGCCATAAAAATCCCAGCCAAGGCAGGGAGGCAAGAGGCATGGTGGCGCCGCCAAGGTGTCCAATTTAATGCCCCCGCCAGCCGCCAACCCATCCCTGGTGGGGCAGCACAAAATTCCAGCCTTGGAGCTTGGACTTGCTCCTGAAGCTGTTATTGAGGTAGAACAGTCAATGGGTAGTTTTTTCCCCACTGTTGAGTTATCATATTCCAGGTCAGACCCACTATTTCACTTATAAAGCCTGAAGTCACTACTAAAACAATACAAAAAAAATCACCCACGTCTTAAACACTGTTAATTCAGAATGCTTGAAAAGCTTTTTTAAAAAAAGAAATACTTCAAAGTTTTAGTATCATTCACGCCTCATGGTTAATTGTAGGTTTTCTGCCTGGTCTGTCACAGCTTGCATTGAATAATGTAGCTGCACAGGAATAGAGTAAAACTGATAATGCCCATTACACATTGTGTTCATTCACTCAGTCAGTCACAATGACTTGTATTTATCTAGCGCTTTTAATGTCATAAAACATCCCAAGGCATTTAATTGGACTGTTAGAAAATAAAAATTAATACCAAACCACAAAAAGAGATATTAGGTCAGATCATCAAAGACTTGGTCAAAGGAATAGGTTTTATGAAGCGTCTTAAAGGAGGAGTGTGAGGGAGAGAGGTGGACGGGTGTCAGGAGGGAATTACTGAGCCTAAGGCCCAAGCAGCTGAACACACAGCCTCCAATGATGGAATGATTGGCAAGGCGGTGGCATAGAGGTATTGTTACTAAACTAGTATTCCAGAGACTGAGGGTAATGCTCTAGGGACCTGGGTTCAAATCCCACCATGTAGAGATGGTAAAATTTTAATTCAATAAAAATCTGGAATTATATGTCTAATGATGACCAATGCCCTTTAGGGAAGGAAATCTGCTGTCCTTACCTGGTCTGGCCTACATGTGACTCCAGACCCACAGAAATGTGGTTGACTTTTAAATGCCCTTGAACAAGGGCAATTAGGGATGGGCAATAATTGCCAGTGATGTCCACATCCCATGAACAAATAAAAAGAATGATTAAAATCAGGGATATGCAAGAGGCCAGACATGGGGAAGAGCAGATTTCTTGGAGCGGTGTTGGACTCAAGGAAGTTACAGAGAGAGGGAGGGGGGTCATGGGGGGATTTGAAAACAAGGGTGAGAATTTTTAAAATGCGATGTTCTTTAACCAGAAGCCAGAGTAGGTCAGCGAGCACTGGGGACTGGTCGAAAGGGACTGTGGTGTGAGTTAGGACATAGGTAGCAGAATTTTGGATGTCCACAAATTTACGGAATTTGGGTAGAATGTGAGGGACCGGACGGGACTCGAGTCACTCACTTATTCGCTAAGACACACACAAGCTTTCCAGTTCTCTCTGCTTGCAATGTGGCCTGGATTGATTTGGCCCATTATAGATACTGTAGTTTTTCAGCAGCAGAAATGCCCAGGATGCACATTACATGAATGCATCGAGCATTTGTTCACAACAGGTGAATTTGTCAACTCAAGCCTATGGCTCGAAACAGAAGGGCAGACTTAACTCAAGTACTGTAAATTTCTTGTAGGCCTCTCTAACATTAATTAACAACATTCAACAAAACCAATGCTTTTCCAGAATTGTCTAATTCTTCAGTGTGTTTGCTGTGTGATAAATGTAACATCCTTTGTTATATTCTCACATCAACAATGAAAAATGGAGCCAAAAAAAAAAGCCTGAAGAATTTATACAAGGTATTTAGTGATTAGTTTTCTGTTACTTGCTGCCTTGTGACAAATATTGACTTACTTGATTGCTCAGTTTTCTCCTGACTACTCATAGTTCCTCCGTGGACACTGACTGAATAAAATTGCTTTTGATTTGCTCACATGTTGTCAGCTAGACATTTGATTGGTGGCCTAAAAGATAAGTCCCGCTATTTACCCAATAGTAAATTTTGCCTTACAGGCATGTGCTTCTCCCACTACCCTCCCGAAAGTGAGACAATGGAAGCAAATGCTGGATGAAAGATGTGGGTAGATATATGTTTATCTTCTGTGTGCTGACTTCTGCTGATGAAAGTGGAAAGTAGTGGTGCTCGTAGCTGCCATCTTGGATGGATTGGATTTGGCCTATGGTTGGACAGCAAACCCAAGCAAAGTCCAGAATGACCTTTAATTTTTGTTCTAGGAAGTAATATTCAAAGTGCTGTGTGCAAAAGAACTGGTCATATTGGGATCTTGATTCTACTTCTATCCCCATTGGAGGGGTGCATGTTATAAGGCTCTTCAGGCTCTGAAGAGGACATTGTGCAGTCTAATTTGCACACAGCAAATTCCCACAAACAGCAATGTGATAATGACAGTAGAAGCTGTCTGGGTTGAGGCATAATATTGACCAGGACAGCAGAGAGAGCTCACTTGGTCTTCTTTGTAACAGTGCCATGGGTGGGGTTTTACACCTCCATGAGATTTAACCACCTCATCCACAAAGCAACACCTCCGACAGTGCAGCACTCCCTCAGTGCTGCACAGGAGTGTTGGCCAAGATTTTATACCACAGTCTCTGGTGTGCAATTTGAACCAACAACCTTCAGAGGCAAGATTACTACCCACTGAGTCAAGGTGGACCAAATGGAAGCTGTTCATCAGTCATTCAATGGCAATCAGAGAAAGGAACCCTTTACTTCCTTTTGCTGGAGTATAGTTTAATATTGTCTTTCCAGGGCTGACAAGAGGTCATTAAACCAGCAGAATCTTGGCTTCTCTTGAAGCTACAATACCCTTCATGATCTTCAGCATCATCTTTTCTTGACCGTTAGACCCTATGTAAAGCTCCCTTCGCTGAGTGCAATTCAAGCTCCTGATTATGATCCAAGTGATTTTTAGGTTTTATTGACATTTTAAACTCTGAATAGGACAACATCTAAAAATATTACAACTGCTACCATGTTTCCCCAAGGTACTGTCAACAATAATCAAAATCAACAACATTCATTGAACACAAAGACCTTTGTGATAAAACTAGCAGATGTTAATGTAAATTACATACAGATTCATATTTAGAATGTTTGTCAAGTAGAGCCTGATAGGACTAAAGAAAGAAAAAAAAGAAAATTCAACTTTTTAACTGTTTGAGAAGAATAGTCAATATTTAGAATATATAATTGTAATTCTACTCATATTGCTGAACACACCAGACCTAAGACACAAGAATATTCTGCATTGCAACAGGGGCTAGCTTCATTCAAGAGATATGGAGCACAGGCCATTAAACCAAATTTGAAATAAAAACAAAAATACCTGGAAAAACTCAGCAGGTCCGACAGCATCTGCGGAGAGGAACACAGTTAACGTTTCGAGTCCGAATGACTCTTCAACAGAACTAAGGCAAAATAGAAAAGAGGTGAAATATAAGCTGGTTTAAGGGGGGGTGGGACAAGTAGAGCTGGATAGAGGGCCAGTGACAGGTGGAGATAGCCAAAAGATGTCATAGACAAAAGAACAAAGAGGTGTTGAAGCTGGTGATATTCTCTAAGGAATGTGATAATAAAGGTACAGATAGCTCTAGTGGGGGTGGGGTGGGGGGAAGGGATCGAAATAGGCTAAAAGGCAAAGATAAAACAATGGATGGAAATACATTTAAAAATAATGGAAATAGGTGGGAAAAGAAAGATCTATATAAATTATTGGAAAAAAAGGGGATCGGAAAGGGGGTGGGGATGGAGGAGAGAGTTCATGATCTAAAATTGTTGAACTCAATATTCAGTCAACCAAATTTGAATTGCTCTGAAATTAGCAGCAGATTAGCAGAACCTATCCCCCCCATCATCCCCCACAAAAATAAGGGCGACCCAGTTTACAGTGAGTCTCCAGCATTCCTGCAGTATCCACACACTGAGTGAGGTGGGAGGTGCTCGTCAAGAGTATATGTGGGTCCCACCAAAAAATAAAAATGCCTCTTGCTTGCAGATTGTGTGGTGCTGGGACTGGGGGATGATAGCTGGATAAATTATCCACTGTCTTGGGACAGGCAAATGGGGCTTCCAATCACCAGCCCTAGGCAGTTGAGGTTTCCTTGCATTAATCCACACAAACTCTGGTGGGAGTCAGTGATGAAGGGCACCAGCCAACACAATCCAACCACAACCGGAACTTGGTGACCAAAGACTTTTATGGAATAACTACCAATGGTTAAACAGTGATTAAAGTGGAATTTATGTGGAGATAGGGCTATTTTCTTTTTGAATAGTGGTATTTTCCTGAAAAAAATGTCCTTCACCATTCACCCCTGTGTTTCCTCTCCCTATTGCAAAGGTCTTGTAACATCCCCCGTAACTGTGCACTATGGTTCCTTATTTTCTCAACCTCACTGTACACTTTAACAGTCAACTATACTATCCCCCTCCAATGTCAAGTTCAGTGGGTCTGCCCTTGCTTGGCTTCACTATTACTTATCCAGTTATAGTCAGAGCACATCTACAATCACTTCTCTTTCTGTCCCACCAGATTCCCTCCCTCTGGCATACCACAAGGATCTATCCTTAATCCTTTCGCAAACTGGAGGAACAGCACTTGATCTCCCGACTAGGCACTTTACAGTCTTCCAGACTTAATATTGAGTTCAACAGTTTCAGATCATGAACTCTCTCCTCTATCCCCACCCCCTTTCCGATCCCCCTTTTTCCAATAATTTATAATTTTTTTACAAATATATTTTTCTTTTCTCTCTTTTTAAATTTATTTTGATCTATTGTTTCATCTCTACCTTTTAGCCCATTTCGATCCCTTCCCCCCACCCCACCCCCACTAGGGCCATCTGCCACTAGCTTGTCCTGCTTGCTACCCTTAATATCCCCATTAGCACATCCTTTAGATAATATCACCACCGTCAACATCCCTTTGTCCTTTTGTCTATGACATCTTTGGCAATCTCTTCTTGGCCTCCACCTATCACTGGCCCCCTATCGAGCTCTACCTGTCCCATCCCCCCTCTACTATCTTATATTTCATCTCATTTCTATATGTCTTAGTTCTGATGAAGGGTCATACGGACTCAAAACGTCAACTGTATCCCTCTCCACAGATGCTGTCAGACCTGCTGAGTTTTTCCAGGTACTTTTGTTTTTGTTCTATCCTGAATCCCTTCCTCTTCCTCAGTTACATGTTGTCTCTCAATGACATAATTCAACAATACAACATCTAGTTCTACAAGTAAGCTGACAACAGACTCTCCTTTAAGACCTCTTTTGATCCTATCAGCTGTTGCTCAGTAGCCAGCACACTCACCTCTGAGTCCAAAGGTTATGGGTTCAAGTCCCACTCCAGGACTTGGGTACAAATATTAAGGTTGGTGCTCCAGTGTAATACTGAGCAGGAGTCTTTCAGATGAGATGTTAAACTGAGGTCCTGTCTGCCATCTCAGGTAGGCACAAAAGGTCCCATGGTGCTATTTTGCAGGAGAGTTATCCCTGGCCAATATTTATCCCTCAATCAATATTACAAAAAAAAGCAGATTGGCTGGTCATTATTACATTGTTTTGTGGGAGCTTGCTGTGTGTAAATTAGTTGCTGAATTTCCTACATTACAACAATGACTACACTTCAAAAGTACTTCATTAGCTGGAAAACACTTTGGGATGCCCGGTATTCATGAATGTTGCTTATATAAATGCAAGTTCTCTTTTGAAGCACCTCAGTTGTACACTGCATACCCGACACCCATCCAGTTCTACAGACCACAGTTCCCTATTGTTAAGCATTGGGAAAACCAAGGCAGTCTGCTTTGTTTCCGACCCCCATCCCTCCCCCTACCTCCCCCAACTAAATCTGTATCTTCATCATTAATCCCACACTGGTTCAGGTTGAACCAGACTGTTTGCCATTTCACTATTGACACTAAGCTCAATTATCAACCCTATACCTTCTCCATTGCAAAAACCTCCTGCTTCTACCTCCATAACGTTGGCTACCTCTGCTTCTGCCTCAATCCCTGTGCTGTTGAAACACTCATCCTTTCCTATATCACCTCCAGATCTGATTATTTCTGTGCTCCCCTGGTCAGCCTCTCATCCCCCACCCTTCCTGAACTTAGTTCATTCAAAACTCTGCCATTTGGTGTCACACCAAGACCCACTCCACCAAAGCTTCAAATTTGAGATTCTCATTCCTGTGTTCAATTCCCTCAATGGACTTGCTTGTCCCTTTTCCGGCAATTGGCTCTCGTCCATCAAGCCTCGATGAACCCGTGGCGCTTTCAACTCTGGCCTCTTGTCCACCTTGCACTCCCTTCACCCCAGCGTTGGAGACCATGGCTGGGATTTTCTGGCCCCGTTGCCGGTGGGACCCACCGCGGGCGAGGCAGCGTCCCAGCCAAAAGCCCATTGACCTGCGGCTGGACCGGAAGATCCCAGCGGTGGGCGGGCACAGAAAACCCTGCCGCGTGGATGGATTTTCACGGAGTCAGGCCAACTCGAGAGCCCTTTTAAAATGGCCGGTGGGACCCAATTCCGGGATTCCCACTTCCGTTCTCGTTTCTAGCAACTATGAGTGGCACAGGCCTAGGGTGTTCTTTCAGTCCTAATAGTTAAATGCTATGTTTGTAAGTCAGACGTGTTCTGTACTGCAGTGATTTATTATAGCGCTCTGTCTTCAAAGGTAAGTTGATCATTACATTGATCAGCATTGTGTAAGTGCTGAGATGTATTAGAGTACTTTCCCCACTCTCGCTGCCCCAGAATGAAAGTGTCATGATTGGGGGCCTTTTAGTCACCTCTCCCATTATTTCCTTCTTTGGTTTAGTGTTCCTTGTTTTCTGATTACACTTCTATGGAGTAGAGTGAGATACTTTTGAATGTTAATGATGATGTCTAAATGGAACTTGTTGGGTCTTCTTCAAGGCCCAAGTGTCTCTTGCTGCCTGTCACCATTCAATCTCTTCCGCCTCCAGGTACCATGCCCTAAGAGGGCATTGGCGACCATGGACTTCCATTGGATTGGTCCATCATTGTGCTTGGCAAAGTACCGCAGTGGTTTACCATTGCTTTCTAAGGTATAGGTGACCAGGAAATTCTCCTGCTCTTACCGCCTGCCATCAACTATTGGAAGGACGTACAGGATGATAATCAGCCTGTTTGGCCACGTTATGAACACAAATTCCATGGCCGTCAAACCCTGAAGTGGGTCTTGAACCCAGAGGATCTGGCCGTGTGGTAGGGCCACTGTCACAAGGCCTCCTTCCATTCAATCTATACAATTTAAAAACAATTTAGACACCGTTATAGCAATGGATTTTCCTTTACATTGAATGGAAAGAGAAAAGTGGGCAAGGTTTGCAACCAGTGGCTCTATATCCAGATCCTCTACATCCCCATTTTCCACAATCGCTGTCAGTTAAAATCAGCCAATCAGCACCTTTCAGTGAGAGGAAGTGAGGGTCGGCGGGGAGGGGGTGGGGTGTGTGCGGAGGGGTGGGGGGGGGGTCGGAATTTTCCCTCTTTTCCAGCAGAAACGGTGGGAAAATGGAGCAGTGAGGCACGTCACCACCTCACTGCCCCAACTGAGATTTTTCTTTCTCCACTCCCACCCACTCTTCCCCAGAGCCTTGCCGAACTTTTCATCTTGCTGGCCGTGCTACCACGGATTCAGGAGCTGGCATGAAGGTGGTGGCAGTGGCTCCCAGGAAGTGGTAGCAACTGCTCTGAGGTGCCTCCAGGGAGGGAGGGAGTCGAGTAGCAGCCCCCTCTCCCTCCATTCTGTCCAAGTGATTTAGCTGTTGAAGGCCCAGGCCCTTCCTCCGCTGGGGCTTTCAGTTGGTCTTCAATTCAGATCTTCAGGGAAACTTTACCCATTTTAAGCCCCTCATTGCATCTCCAACCACTGTGGTTGTAGCCTGGACTCTTCTCCTTTGGGTGGGTTGGATCCCTCTTGATGACATGAATCCTGTCGAAATCACATTGATGAGCCACAATTGATAAAATAGGTTGGGCTGGGGTGGATACCAATGGAAACCCTGTATGGATAAATCAGGGACTGTGCACATTCATTTATCACATTTTGAATACATTTCTGCAAAAATGTCAGTGTGATATCCAAGATTTCAGGGCTGGGATGCATCCTCTGAAGAAAAGCCATTTATTGTAACAGTGCCTATATGATCCTCATTGGCTCAACGCCACATAATGCGGTACACTTATGAATTCCAAGGCTTGCTGCATTTAGTCAGGTCTATTTTCAGTCAATTTACCTTCCATCAAACACAGAATGTGTGAAGTGCTGCTTAAACAGTTATAAAATCACCACCTCGCTACTGGCGAAATGTAGTGTGGTGACAGTGGCATCACAACTATAACAGTGATAATCCTCCTCAGCTTCTTGTCCCCATTATCAGCCAATTCCTTTAACCCCTCTCCCACACCCCCATCACCCTTACCTCCAACAAAGGAGCTCGAGGCCTCTTTCTCACTAAGATGAGAATGTCCTTACAGCTGACTCGTTCCCTTTCTTTTGCCCACAAAACCTAATTGACCCCACCCCCAGGTTTGCCCCTCAGCTAACTTCCTAATTTCTCTCTCCCAGCCCCTGCACTGGTTTCTCTACCCCGCACCCACCCCCTCCCCCCCTCTACACTGCTACCATTGGAGTTTCCAAAGGAAATATTCTTGACCCCTCCTCTTCCTCATTTATTCTTCCATGGGATGTGAGCATCACTGGCAAGGCCAGCATTTGTTGCCCATCCCTAATTGCCCATGAACCGAGTGACTTGCTGGGCCATTTCAGAGGGGCAGATAAGAGTCAACCACATTGCCCTGGGAGTAGGCCAGACCAAATCAGGATGGCAGATTTCCTTCCCTCAAGGGGATTAGTGAACCTAATGGATTTTAATGGCAATTGATGAAAAGGCTGAAGGCTGTGGATAACTTCACCAATCTCAGAAGCACAATCTCCACAAATGCCTGGCATTGTCAGTGAGGTGGTACGTAGAACTGCCAGAGCAAGCTCAGCATTTGCCAGTTTAGGAAAGAGATTGTGGAGGAAACGAGATGTCAAGCTGACAAAACCCTCTGTGTACAAAATTACGGTGATACTTACCCTCCTACATAACTGTGAGACATAGACTACCTATTCCAGATATGTTAAGCAATTGGACAAATTCCACATGAGATGCATTTGGAGTATTCTGGGCATCAAATGGGAGGACAAATTGCCTAACACTGAGATACTTCAGAGAGCAGAAATGTCTGAAATTGAAGCACTCACCACCAGAGCCCAGCTCAGATGGAGTGAACATGTAGTACATATAACTAATGATAATATGCCTAAGGCAGTCACGTATTCTCAACTTAAACTTGGACACCGCCTGTGGTGTAGGTCAAGATTAATGTTCAAGGACTCCTTGATGGTGAACCTCAGGAAACGTGGCATGACCACCATGGACTGGGAGAAAAATGAACAAGAAAGAACTGCCCGGGGAGCAATCTCAAGTAATCGCGTTGCTTCTTTCGAACAGCAAAGAATACAGGCTGCTAAGAACATAAAGCAAGCTAGAAAGGCCAAGCAGTCCCACAAAATCAAACAATCCAGCCTTGCTTGCACTGTGCAAAGCCGTGCAGGTCTGCAATTGGCCTCCACGGCCACATTAGAATGTGCAGCAGATGGTTTCAAGCTTGCAAGAAATGACTATCTTCAAGAAGCCGGGGGGAAACCAGCGACGATGAAGCATCTTTGGACATTTTTCTGTATTGAAGGTGCCACGTGAATGCAAGATGTTGTTTTTGCATTGACCTGCCCAGAAATGAGTGGGCACCTTCCATGGCCATCAGAAACAATGACTGACTGGAGCAGGGACAAAATTGGGCAACTGCAGGAGCCCAGGTAACGGAATTCCTTCCACTTTTCTGATCGGGTTTGACCTATTAATATGTGTATATCACACTAACTCAATTGGTGACCCCCAGGCCCTAATTTCAGGAACTTGAGGATCACTTACTTAAAAAAAAACCTTAGCATGCTGGCCTCTACCGAATTGAAATATCCTGATAGTTTTCCGATCCCCGTGGGGGAACCAAAAACCAAAATAGCCAAATTTACTGAATAACTCCTAAATGAAGGAATTACCAACAAGGTTTCCCATTTTGTAGCTTTTACTTCAACAAGAATCTGAATCAGCATAAAATAAACATGAAATAACAGGCAAATGATACTTCAAATAAAAAGGTAAATTTTACTTTAAATAGTCGATGCAACAAAGATGCATCTTACGTAACCATGAGTACCCACATCACTCCCTGTAGACGTGTGGCACTATGTAGCTATATAGTTCCACAATATGCTGCTCTTCATTCATGAAGAGTAGGTCAGGAGTTCTACCTAACAACAGCTTCCATCTCCAAGTTTCACGGGTATGATTGACATCAGCAAGGCACACTTTTAAGAACACTCTCTCCCTCGGATCACAACAGTTCTGTTGCTTTCCAGAGTTCCAATGCAACTGGCCAGCCAAAAACACCCCTGTTCACAGTTTGGCTACTTCGGGTAAAACGCCCAGCTCTTTTATGTCTCCAGGCTATTCGTACAGCCTTCCAGGTTTTAAACCTTTTTAGCCAGCTCATACATTGCATCCAGCAGCCCCTCTCTCTTTTTCTGCTAAACAGAAATCCTGAGAGAGATTTGCTTCTTCTCCTCACAAGAATTCTGTGTGCTCCTCTTTCTGTGTCTGTTTTCTCTTTTATCTGCATCTGTGTGCTGATCCCCTTTTGCCTTCAGCTCTCCTTTGTGTCTGGCCATATATGGCTTCTGTATCTTAACGTCCTTCCCAATGTTTTTCCAGGTCAAGGGTCACCAGATCACATGGACCAGTATTTCTTATCATCCAAGAAAATTAAAATTGACCCCTTTACAATTGATGCCATCTCTTAAAAGTCGTTACATTCCTAAACTACGGGCAGGATTTTTCAGTCGGAGTGTGGGGGCGGGCCTGACATGCCGATGCGTAAAATGACGCGCGATGACATCAGGTGTACATCCCAATGTCATCTTGTAGTCCCGCGATTTTTTTTGGCGGGCGCGCACTGGAATCGGCTGCACGCCCGTCGATATGTAAACGGCCTATTAAGGCCATTAAGAAAATAATTCATGCCATTAGTAACGCTGCCCGTCCAACCTTACGGTTGGCGGGCAGATGAAAAGGTCAAGCGGCCTTCATTTTTTTTTAGGAAACCTCATCCACGAGCGGGATGAGATTTCCTAAAGCTTTTATTAAATAAATAAAAAAATTTCCCGAAATATAAAAACATGTCCCACCTCATGTGACACGAGGGGACATGTTTAAATAACCTTTTAAATCCTTTATTTAATTATTTTAATATCGATTCAATCTCCCTGAGGCACGGAGCTGCCTGCACAAGTAGCGCTAAGTGCTAAGGCACATGTATTACGCTAGGCAGGCCTTAACTGGCCCGCCTGCGTAAAATGGCGGCGCAGAGCCAATCACGGGTGGCAATCGGCTCTGTGACTGCCCCCCATCGCTCCCGCCGAGCTCACCCACCATACGAAAAATCCTGCCCTATGTAGCCACGACTTCCACCCCTACCCAGCCCTCAGTCTCCTGCAAAACTCCGATCAGAGATGGTGAGCCTCTAGTCTGCAAGGAAGATCTTCCTCGGACATTTTGATTTGCAAACCAGACAAGATAATTATTGCTTTTTATGACAATGGAAATCAGCCATGCTCAGAATTTTAAAAAGTTGTGACGTACAGGACCTGAGTGATTGTCAAGTTTAAAAACCAAATTGAACACTCCTCCTCGGGATAACAAACACCCCTTTGAGAAAAGAAGTTTTGAGTCTTGAGTTTGGGCAATGGTGTTTCTGAAATTTCTCCCTTATGAAGCTGGTTTCCATTTTTTGTGTGTCAGTCAATTGAAATCCCAGCCTTATATTCACATCCTCTTAACTGAATTGAAGAAAGTAAAAAACGGTTCCATCAACATGAACATTAAACCACTCAAAAAAAAATAGCAGTTGACAGCAGATCGGCCTACTCTATACTTTTGCCTTGACAGCGAATTCTGGTCTAATAATAATTATATAATAATAATAATTTTCTCTTTTTTAACTGTGAGTTTGTGAACTTTGTGAGTGGAACTTTAACCCAATTAGCTTGTGCAGAATGGTTTCGCTACCAAACATTTATAGGAATGCAGTTCATGAATAATTTTACAATCGAAGTTGTCATTCCAGCATTTTGGAAATAACCGCCAAACAAGCAGCTACGTTTTAGCTCATATTCATTGGAGTTCTTTGTCTATGCATCACAGATTATATTTGATTAATTTGCAAAAACAGTGAAAACTAATAGTCCTCCATCTGTTGAACACAGCAAGACATAAGAATGAGTGTTATAGTAATGGATTTTAATGTTCAGAAGCATGTGGGTTTGGCAGTGGGTGGAGGGTGGTGTTAAAACTGGTGAGATAGGCAGCGCATCGGGTAGCCTTATTAACCTGCCTCACAACGTCTAGTGATTGGTGCATTAAAACTCCCAGATCCCTCTGTTCCTCTACCCCAATTATATTTATATTTTCTAAGTAGTCTATGACCTCTTCATTTTTCCAACCAAAATATAACATCTCACACTTGTCTATATTGGAATCCATTTGCCAATTATATTCGCATTCTGGAAGTTTATTCATATTTCTTTTCATTTGTTGCAGTCCTCCACAGTGTTGACCATCCCTCCCAGTTTGGTGCTGTCCACAAATTTAGAAATTATGTTTTTGTTTCCAAAGTCTTAATTGTTAATATAAATTGTGAACAACAGTGATCCTCAGCCTGACCCTACTTCCCAACTTCTGCCACCCTGAATTGCCACCCTTTACCCCTACTCTCTGCTTTCTGCCTTCCAGCCATTCTTTTACTTACCCCCTGACTATGCATGCTTTGACCTGATTCATTAATCTATTATGGGATGTCTTATTGCAGACCTTTTGGAAATCTGGATACATTACACTTACTACATTGCTCTTGTTTAGTCTCTCTGTTACCCCTTCAAAGAATTCAATGAAGTTGGTCAAGCAAGGCTTTTCCTTTTGAAATCCATGTTGACTATTCATTGTTATAATTGTGGGTACTGACTGCGAGGGTGGCAATGGATGAGAAGTGGAAGCATTTTGAAAGGGGTCCATCTTTCTGTGCCCCCTTTCACCGTATCCCTTTTCGCCCAGCTATATTTCCCTGCTACCATTGGGCTGGAGAGCACTTTGCTGCAGATCAGTGGGGTGCTCAAAGGCTAAAGTCTAGGGTATTGTTCATCCTATGTAAGGCAGCCTCTGAGGACCTTCGTGCACTCATTCGATTGCCCTGTTTGAAGCTCCATGGAGTTGACCATTCTGCCCAAGTGACAGCATCGCACTCATGCGTGGGGCAGACTCTTCCAATCTCTCTGCATTTGTGGGGAGTGTGCTTGGAACACCCAACAGTACATTGCACAATCTTTGCTGCTGCTCAATGGTTAACGCCTTCTTCAGCAGCCCCCAGGATGCAGCGCCTGTGTCCAGCTGAGCAGAGCTTGCTGAAGCCTGTCACCCAGTACTTGGACTCTCCCATCTCCCCAAATCCAACAGCTAGGCAGGCCGAGACTGGACTGAACTTTAGCTCCTCCTTTTGTGTAGCACTTAGTTGCAAAATGGCTGGAGGACCAACTCCGGGTTCTCTGCCTCTCCCTCATGATCAGTGCTATGTTCTCCTGCAAGGAGAGACTTATGAGTGAGGGTGTTTGGCTTGTGTTCAGCTGATGGATGGAGAGCATTTGGTGAGGATGATTGTGAGGGAGAGGCATGACATTGTGTAACAATGAGTGTCAGTGGTAGATGGACAGTTGGGGATGTGAGGAAGTCTATGGAGAGAGAGGGATGGGTACATCTGCAGGGTAAGTTGGTGTAAGAAGTACATGCAGGAGTAGGCTTGAAAAGGCAGAGTGAAGGGTTTGGGGTGATAGACACATCAGGGTATAGTTGAATGTGCCACTGTATTTGCCTTTGGTCATTGGATTCAAGAGCATGGCACCACACTCCTGCTGCTGACCTGTACCACCTAGAACCACACCTCCGGGATTTACCTGGCAGGTGTCTTCCTCAGGTTGCTGGGGAAAAGTATCTCCCTCCGGCTCCTCGCAGCCCTCAGCAGCACATCTAGGGAGGCATTGGAAAATTGGAGCCACGGCCTGTGATCATCTACTCTTCGTTGCAACATCTCCTTCTCTCTCCTTCCCAACTTCAACTTGCATGTTTGGAATGTCCCTTTAAGCAACAGAGTTGAGATCGTGCCACACGGATCATCACCCTGCCTGCGGCTTCTTGTTTGAACGGGAGACCTAGAGATGAAATGGTATTGAAGTGGCTGCATTCAAAAGCCACCGGCAGACACATTTAACACGTTTCTGTGGATTTCCACAGGCTCCTGGCCTCCCACCATCCTGACTCATCTACGCATTGAAATTCAGCCCAATGTTCCTGAATTTATATCATTAAGCTGGATGATAGCGAAGTCAAACCTGTACCTCATCTTTACAGAATACACTCATATCTTTACCTAGTCTTATTTTGGTTTCCCAATTGTCCTGCTTTTTCGCATGTGGCCAAGTATCAGTTGCTTTGCCAGGGCCCAGCCCTGCGAGAGGGGGGATTGAGTTCCACTCAGTCAGTGAATCCAATGCTGCCAGTTCACATTTTGCAGTAATTATTTGGCAGTTGCCTCGCTGCTAATTCAGTGCACACTTTTCTGTGTTGGGTATCACTGTTTAATATGTTTTAATTTGTTAAGTGCATCCTTTATTAAATCTGTATGTCTGGTACTCTGTAAAAATACATTTCAAAACTCTGATTGCTTTTGCCAATCTCACATGCAACTTCAAAGGGAGCCTTTGCCTAAAATTCTGGCTGCAGATTCACACCCGTTCTGAACCTACCTAAATGCAGGAAATTTGAACATTCTGTTCTTTTGGATGGTGGTGGGGGGCTGGACAATGCTGAAGAGCAGTACAGGGTCTGGGCCATGGTCTTGTTGAACCGACACAAAGCATTGAGGAATTTTGGATGTAGCTTAAGAATTCGTATCCCAATTTCCTTGATCTTTTGCCTGAGCAATTGGTATTGTGCCATCGTTACTCTTATTTGGCCACAAGATGTTTGGGGTTATTTTAATGATGTCCTAAAATAGGGCTTGAACCCACAATCTTCCAACTCCAAGGTAAGCTCATTGTGGACATTAACACCACTGCCGGCACCGTAACTTACCCTTTTGTGGCAGGTTGCAGCCCTTTGACAGCTGCTGCCAATGTCGGATGATCTGTTCACCCCAACCAATTGCGCCACTGGCCAGATTCTTTCATGGGATGTGGGCGTCGCTGGCAAGACCAGCATTTGTTGCCCATCCCTAATTACCCTTGAACTGAGTGGCTAGCTAGGCCATTTCAGAGGGGCAGTTAAGAGTCAACCACATTGCTGTGTGTGTGGAGTCCCCTGTAGGCCAGACCAGGTAAGGATGGCAGATTTCCCTCCCTAAAGGACATCAAATGCCTTGCACTACAGGGCTTTAAATTCAAACTTCCAGCCATGAGGCGAGCACAGTGCTGATTGGTCTGTTGAATCTTCCTTAGTGAAAGGCGCGCTGAAAGGCTCAGCGCTGCCGGGGTTGGGGTGGGAGGAGGGCGAGCGCTGAATTCAGCGCGGGCGCAGGGGAGCGCGGAAGGAAAGCTCCCTGAAGTCCGAGAGCTACCTCAGGGAGCAGACAAACTTAAAATCAATAAAAAACACAATGTACAGTCCTGAAAAAATGTCCACGTCCCACAATGAGTCACCTCAACATTCGGATGCCGGAAATTCTGTCCAAGCATTTTAATCTTTTTTTTAAAACTAATCTCGGAAACCTCACCCCACCCTTGGCTTGAGGTTTCCTCAAAAAGGCAAAGGCTGCCTGGCCGATTCGCCTGCCCGCCAACTGTTGGACGTTGGACGGGCAGTGAAAAATCGCCGTCAATCGCTACTTTAATGCCCTTAATAGGCCTCTTAATTGTTGGCGGGCCCGCTGCCAACTCTCGCACGCGCCCGCCAACTGAAAGTGCACGTGAGCGATGACATCGGGGCGCTCGCCCTACGCCATCGCGCTATTTCATGCTTGAGCGTGTTGGGGGCGTGCCCGCATGCCAAGTGGAAAATTCTCCCCCCCCCGGATTTAGTTGAACAAGCCATAGCGTTCTCTCATCCAAAATTCATTACTTCCCCAGTACTGCTACTAGATAAACTCTGTAATATTTTACCCCAGCCAAGTCCTCCAAACTGATGCTGCTATATTAAACTCTAAAAAAAAACCAACTATGCCATGGAGCTTCTTCACAAGACTGTTTACCAGACAACCCACTCCACAATGGAATGAGAATCCTCCAAAAGGAACTCAGCTCCTTCGAGATCTTATTTCTTCGACGCAGAAATTGAGCTCCTCTAATGTCAAATTACCAAATTTTTTTTTTTAAAAGCGTTATTAATTTAATCAGTAGTTTTAATGTTCCCCTGGTATTTGAGTGCAAGACAGCAGAAGGGTTAAACAACTGAGTTACAAATTAAACCAGGATGAATGTGTGGCTGCATTAGAATTTTCTATTTGAGGTGGAAAAGTCATGATTCACAGGACATTTCAGCATCTAATATTTTTTCACCTATGATATTAATGTACACTTAGAATAAATAATCATAAAACCAGCCTATGAAACCGCTTCATATTTAAACACTAGCAGTACATCACCCACTTATTCCTGTGGCTCCTGGTTTATAAATACAAAGACTATTTATGCATTGCACATATTTCTAAGGCACCACAGAGTCTTGTCCACCCAAACAAATCTTGTTGAATAATAATGTTGAATTAACTAATCACTTGAATTAAAAAGCATAATTAATGTCATCAATAAAGAAGTTAATGCTAAATTTAAGTTAACAAGGTAGGCTGGATACCACTTTTTTTTCAGTTGTAGCTTATTTAAAAGAAAAATATTGGGAGAGGAATTCAACTCACTGCCTGAGCAGCAGATGCCTTCCAGTTGACAATCGGGAAGTGGAAAGCCCACCTCAGTTGCCACATTAGCGCCCAAGACCCACCTGATACCATACTCAGCCGGACACTGTAAATGGACCACTGATTCACAAACCTGGAACAGGTGCCAGGCTGCAATACTACACAGATGAGGGCCCTACACTAGTTGTCGGACTTCAGTGCAACACCCATGTACAAATGGATGGAGCTTGTTGGCCCTAGCTCCACCTAGTCTAATGAAAGGTCATCAAGCGGACATGTTGGGCCGGATTTCCCCCTTCAAGGTGGGAATCACGAGTCAGGCCATTTCCCAACATAATGTTCCCACCTCTTAATTCACCCCATATGTTCACCATATTTTCACCTCATAGAGTTGGGTGCAGGCTGGAGTCAGAGCTGCTGCCTCCAGAATCAGGTCCAAGGCGGGAACAGAAGCGGGCAGGTTAGAAGGCCTATCTCTGTTCACCAGGGCATTGGTTCAGTTCTGTATGTGAGTGTTAGGCACCCTAGCCCTCATCCCTCACCCCCTCATCCCCCACTTGTCCCCTCCATACCTCTCCATGGCCCTTGCACACACCATAAGTACTCCATGCCATGCCCACTCACCCAATATCCACTATGAACATAACTTATGAGCACTATAATAAAATTGGGAAATCTTTGTGATGCTTACAAAGCTGTCAAAATAAGCATACAGCCATTCAAAAACCAATTTAAATAACTTTAGCCCCATTAACTGCTCATAAAACTGTCAATATAAACCAAACTCATAGCCCCCTTGACAGCTGTCAACAGTCCCTGCTCAGTTGAATCCATTAGTGGGCTTTGGAGCTCAGACAAGAATTCATAATGGAATTCCAAAGTACAGCTATGTCAACAAAGTTTCTAGATGTGAATACATTAAAGCCTTTGAAGTAATGGAACAAATGGCCATCTGCTACATTTCTTCAAAGGCTGAACAGTTGGCTGGACTATGAATCAATGTAAATATTAAAGCACAGAGTCCAAATCACACATTCTACACTGCTGAATGCAGAAGAGTTCTTTATTCTGTGGATAAAGCACTCTAATGTATCCAAACACTTTCACAATGCCGGTCAATTTAAATGGTCACTTACCTTTTAAGAATGAAACCCCATCATCAATCACTGCATTAAAAAAAAAGCTTAAATTATCATACAGCATCTAATTAAAACATGCGAAGTTGGAAACACCTTTTAAGCTGACCTGAAAAGGTTCTCAAATCCGGAAAAGATTTCCCCCACGGTTCAAGAAACCTCTGACCTGACATGGTTCACACAGACCTCAGAATCCACGTATCCTGCTGAACATTTCAAACTCCAGGAACTACAAAATTGAGGTAGGCAAAAAAATGAAAGTCCTGATGTCTGTTAATGAAATCCTGCCATTAATTTCAGCAGGATCTCCTCACTTGCTAGGTCATTCGGCTGTTTCTAGCCTCCACCGTACTCACCACACTTCCCTGTAAATATCGGGGTCATATGGTCATTTTTGCATCTTGTACAAAAGTGTCTGTGGTAGTTCATGGAGGCCTGCTCCCTCACCTGCTCCCAGGATGACGTCCTTCAAGCTATATAACAAATTGCCCCTCTCTAATTCTTTGTTTATTCGTTCATGGGGCTGTGAGCATCACTGGCAAGGCCAGCATCTCTTATCTAATCTCCCTTGAACAGAATGGCTTGCTTGGCCATTGCCGAGGGCAGTTAAGAGTCAACCACATTGCTGTGGGTTCTGGAGTCACATGTAGGCCAGACCGGGTGAGGACAGGAGATTTTTTTCTCTAAAGGACATTAGTGAACTAGGTGGGTTCATGGTATTCATTACTGAGGCTAGCTTTATATTCCAGATTTATTAATTAGATTAACAAATTCACAGATTGGCCTTGAACCCATGGTCCCCAGAGCATTAGCCTGGGCCTCTAGATTACTAGTCCAGTGACATTATTACTACACCACTGTCTCACCAATGGAGAGGGCTGTCTGTGGTCCTTTGTGGACTAGTGACTGTACGACTGATGTATTCAATAACGAGCTGGGAGCCTCAATGCTGGATCCACGTGTAGCCAGTTATATATTTCCATCATTACAATGGCAAGAATGGCTCTTTTCTTCCTCTCATTCCAATTGGATTTTAATAATTTGCAGCGCGCACTTAAAATTTAATACACTATAAAGCACATCATTCTTTATGAGTGTTTCAAGTCCTTTTCTGCCCTGAAGCCATTGATCATCTTAGGGATCAGGGCTCTACTCCTTCATCTTGCTGTACTGAAATGAGATTTGATAACAGCAGTGTGAAATGACCCAACACGTCTTTACAGCTCTCCAAGGATTTTAAAAGTAATTTTCAGTAAACAAACCATCAATTTGTGCCAATATTATGTCTGAAACAAATGTGCAGTGGCTGCTCGATTTCCTTTGGAAGTGAACTGCATCGAAGAGTGAATTCAATTTAAGGCTGGTGAAGTGAATTTTCTCTCAGTGGGGAAGAAGTTAATCTGTCAGTAGTAAATTTGCAACTGACCAGTATCCGTGGGTTTTATTCCGTGCCATTAACACAACAAGCTGTAAACATTTCGGTAGCTATCAAGCATACTTTAAGCACCGCAGTCGCCATAATATTTGTTGGTAGACTGTGGTAGGAGAGCCATCTGAATCATTTCTATTTTCTATCTCCACTCATCACTGTCAGTTAGAATTTAGGACAGGTCACCACTGATATAACTGGAAGAGGTGTTTCCCATCTAACAGACCTTTAACTGCCCAAGCTCCAACTCTGCTATGTATAACCATAGTATGTAGAAACATCCATCACTAATTCTGCCAATATGCTTCCTTTGCAATGAATACACCCTGTTATCATTCCTTTTTGATGGAGATTAAGTGACTATCTGATATATTATTTTACTAGAATTAAGTGGGAAATGATAATGTTACTCACAGTAATGACCCTTCATGGTTACCACAAATCCTTATGGTCACAGTACCAATTTATCATCTCTGTCAAGGGGGCAGGAGTGCGTTCCCCAGTCGAGGTGCAGATTCAAATACTCTCACTGGTTTCATTTGAAGCATCTGAAGATATCTGGTCAAGGATGCGTAACATCAGATGCAGAACGCCAAACAAAGTTCAAACTTTCTGCCTCTGCAGTAATTTGTCAAATGCCAGTGATGGGTCTGACCCTGCAGGAGTGTACATACGTATAATCACACAGGGCAGAATTTTCTGCATGGTGGGCGGGCAAGCCTGACCCAATCTCCGGCGGGCGGGGACCCGATCCCCGCCGGAGAAGCAGGCCCTGCCGCCATTTTATGTGGGCAGGCCAGTTAAGGCCTGCTCGGCGTGACATCCGGCGGGGCGATTCCCCAAAAACGAGAGTGCGCTGTTACACGCATGCGCACGGAAGAGCGCACATCTCCCTGAGGCTAAGTGCTGCCTCAGGGAGATCGCTTCCACTTTTAAAAATATTAAAAATAAATAGAAAAGAAATTCCTTAACATGTCCCCCTCATGTGACCATATCACATGAGATGGCTCATGTTCATAACTTAAATAATAACTTTATTCAACTTTTTAAACCCTGCATGAAACCTCATCCCGCCGGTAGACGAGGTTTCATGTTTTATCTATTAGTCGCCGGGGCTCCTGGCCTGCCTGCCAACCTTAAGGTTGGACGGGCAGGTCCTTTAATTGTTTAAATGACCCTGAATTGGCCATTGACAGGTCAGTGGGCGCACAGCTGATTTTATTGCGCTCCCGCCTTCCTGAAAATTTAAATAGGGCGGGATGACATCGGGGGTTCCTCCTGCGTCATTTTACACGTCGGTGAGCGGGCCCCACCCCCTGCTCATGGACGGCAAAATTCTGCCCACAGTTTCACCATAGTTGGCTGCAGCCTCTTGCCAAAAATATTTAGCCTTTCCCATGGTGCCACTTGAATGGAAGATGACATGTTGAGCAAGTTCCTATGGGGATGATTCACTAACTGCTGGAGATGCAAGTGGCTCTGTGCACTATTATATCAGCACAGATAATGTGTGAATAGATTTTGGTATAATGTGTGTAGAGTAGCTTCTACAGATTAATCCGGCCCATTTAGTCCAAGGGGAGATAAAGGATGATTTATCAATATTGGTATATCACAGTGGTGGAAATGTCACAGTCAAAAATATTGCTCATGTGTAGGTGTTGAATGGTAGGTAATGTTCTACTTACTTCAAGCAATCATGAGTAATGTCATGATTTCTAATAGCTAGCTGATAATGAAGCTAATCAAACAGTAAGGTATGACAGACAGCATCACATAGAAGGAATTACATTTAACCCCATTTGGTCCTCAGCTTTCCTATCCCATGAAAGTTAGAAGGTGACACCGTAGCTTTTTCTGGCCCTGTTGGAATCCTAAATTCCTGTGACGAACAGCAAGGCCTTGAGATTCAAATACCTATCCCCTGACCAACAGAGTGCAGGTAGGTAAAGCTAGAAAGGAGCTACTTATGTTTATATTCAAAGTCAATGAGCTACACTTTGAAGCTTAGTCACTGTTGTATTGTCGGGAAATGCTGCAGTCTATTTGTGTACATTAAGATCTCAGAAATAATGAGATAAATCTGTGTTGGCCGAGGGATAAATGTCCCCTGGGACACAAAGAACGCCTCCACTGTTCTTCTGCTTGCATGAGATGCAGCCGCAGTTTAACACCTCTTCCAAAAGGCGGCACCCCTCATATTCCGGGACCCCTTCAGTCATCCGCACAAAATGTCACCCCCTAGGCTGTCAGCTCAAATCTCTGGAGTGGGAATTGGACCCATGACTTTCTGACTTTGATATGACGATGCTGGCACTACTGAAAAAAGGAGCCCGGCAGGACTTTGTGTTTTAAGAATTAGAGGATAGAGTACATGGGTTAAAAAAGTAATCATGAATCTATAAACAAATGTTAGGCAGCAGATGGAGTATTGTATAGCATTTTGGGTACCCCAGTTAGAGAGAGAATACTAAAGATAACAAAGACTGTAGAATGTAGATTCACCAGGACGGTGTCAGGGCTGAGACATTATAATTACTTGGGATATTCAGATTATTTCCATGACAACTGAGTAGACTAAGAGGAGATCTAACAGTGTTTTTAGAAGTATGTAGAGTTTTTACAGGGTGAATTTGATTTATAGGACTAAATGCCATTAAAAAAATACCATGAATGAAGAAAGAGATAAGGGTAACATTGAAGCTGAAGAAAAAGAGAGACTACGTACGTCGCCAATAAGGGAGAGGACGACAAAGTAAATATGAAGATGTCGGGAAAGACGACAAAAAAGAATTAGGCAAGTCAAAGAAGAACCTCCTACATTAAATTACCAAGGGGTATATATGAAAACAAATAGTGAAGTATTCTACAGCCAAAAATAACAAAAGAAAGATCAGGATAGGGACAGGACCACCAAGAGATGGCCATTTTCAACAAGAGGGAATCCAACTATCTCCCCTTGACGTTCAATGGCATTACCATAGCTGAATCCCCCACGATCAACATCTTGGGGGTTACCATTGACCAGAAACTGACTGGACAAGCCATATAAATACTGTGGTTGCAAGAGCAGGTCAGAGGCTGGGAATTCTGTGGCGAGTAACTCACCTCCTGACTTCCCGAAGCCTAAACACCACCTACAAGGCACAAGTCAGGAGCGAGATGGAATACTCCTCACTTGCCTGGATGAGTGCAGCTCCAACAACACTCAAGAAGTTCGACACCATCTGGGACAAAGCAGCCCACTTGATTGGCACCCCCTTCAACATTCACTCCCTCCATCACCGACACACAATAGCAGCAATTTACAAGATGCACTGCAGGAACTCGCCTTGGCACCTTTAACAGCAATTTCCAAATCCATGACCTCTAACAGGACAAGGGCAAAGGATGTGTGGGAAAACCACCCCATGCAAGTCCCCCTCCAAGTCACACACCATCTTGACTTTAAACTATATTGCCACTTCTTCACTGTCGCTGGGTCAAAATCCTAGAATTCCCTTCCTACCATCAGTGTGCATGTACTTGCCCCACGTGGACTGCAGCGGTTCACAAATGCAGCTCACCACCACCTTCTCAAGGGTAATTAGGGATGGGAAACAAATGATAGCCTAGCCAGTGACTCACAAACCCGCCCCAGTAAAACAATGCCCCACAAGTTTGAACTTTTGGTCCGGGGGTGAAGGGGGGAGCAGGTGAAAATGGGAGTCATGGCGGGTGGTGCCTGAAACAGTTTGAAGGTTGGCAGCAGCAGAGGCATTATTGGTGAAAGGCCAGCTTTGTTGCTCTGGTATTTTATCAAAGATATGAGAAAATTAATAAAACAAAAGCAGCCCTCCAGCCCTCACACCCCCTCACCTCCTGCACACTCCGTATGTCCCATCCACGCCACCCCATTCACCCCATGGCCTCTTATGTTTGCCATGCCAATCCCACTCTCTCCCAATGGCCCTTTATATCCTCTGTCAACTTGGTGCCAACTCATGCCCCCCACCCACCAGCCTTTGCCCTTACATCCAATATGCCAAGTCACCCAGTATTCACCATGGGCAGACCTCAGTGCCTATGCTGAGATTAAATAAAATTCTTAAGGGTCTATTGATGATTTCACCATTTCAAAACTAAAATACACTCTCACTTATAAAAACCCATTCACTACATTTAACTTACTTTAATCCCTTATAAAAACAACAAGTATTTGAATTCATGGTCCCCTTTTAAAGAGCTTATAACCACTTGAAGTTGTCAATCTGATCGGCACTTCACTGTGATAATGACAGGTTTGAAATCAGTTATGCAGCACTAATCATGTAATGATTGCCCTCAAGCCTATATCAACAGACAGATTGACATAGCAAGCACTGATTTTTTTTTAAATGCTGAGGAGTTTTTTTTCAAATATTTAAATGGCTAGAGATTTAAATCTCTTGACAATTTGACAGTTCTCTTGATAGTTTATGCACCATTTACACACATTCATGTCTAATTTTAACAATGCCAAAGGTGGACCTACCTCTCCCAAAGGGGTCCTGGGCCCAAAAGTGTGCCCTACCTCTCCAAAGTACTTCGGCAGCTTTAGACCTCCTCCTACCAGATCTAAAGTGCACAAGTCATGTTTTGGACATCCCACTAGACAAAATATGATCTGACTGAGGTAGCTACAATTTAACATGTGCAGTTGCCTCTGTGAACCATGGATATGCAATTTAGAACCTGCACCGACCCCCCTCCCCCCTGCGAAAATGGCGGGTGCCAGGTTGTGGGGCGGGACTTCTGAATTTGTGCCCATGCAGCCATTTTCACAAAGACAGGAGAGAGTCTCTGTCTGCATGGAAAAATTTCAGGCCTTAGACAAGCAAAAGGCAGGAAGTGGTGTTCCACAAGGAGCCTTACTGGAATCACTGTTGTTCTATGTTTACATAAGCAATTTGGACTCGGGAATTAGAAATACAATTTCAAAATTTACAGGTGACACTAAATTGGGTATATTAACTAAAGTATATTAACACTGCAGACTGCAATTTGGACAACAATAATAAACCTACAGAATGGGTATGTATTGGCAAATGAATTTCATTGTGGTTAAGAATGGGGTGGGGCATTTTATTAGGAAGCATAAGGAAGGCACATATTCATTGGAAACTCGGGCCTGAATTTTCATGGGGGAGAAAAAGGTCTGCAATTTATTGAAAATGGTGCCGGAGCCCTGCTACTGGAAGACCTGCCTCCGAACACTGCACCTGCTATTTTTGCTGGTGGGTGGGAGGCCTGTTGGAAAATGGGGGCAGGTTGTAGTTTGCGCATCCATGGTTCATGGAGGCAGCTGCACATTGACAAGTGCAACTGCCTTTAAACAGATCCAATTTTCTTTAGTGGGATGTCCAAAATATGACTTGTGGGCTTTAGACCTTTGAAGAGGGCCTAAAGCTGCCAGAGTTATTTGGAGAGGTAGGATACCTTTTTGGATAGGTCCAGGTATTCCTTTGGGAGAGGTAAGAGTCGATATGAATATGTGTAAAAAATGGATAAGCTCTGTGGAACGGCCAGGCTTTTGAGGCATTTCAATCTCCTGCCCTTTACACTTTTATAAAAATTTTGAAGTTCAAAAAAAAATTGGTACTTGTAATTTCACTGGGGCCGTTGACATAAACCTGAAGGTTATCATTTTAGGATTTGTGCTGCATGACTGATTTCATAACTTATAATTATCGCAGTTGGGTGCCTGCAGCTCACAGTTTGATTGACAGCTCCAAGTGGTTATGAAGTCTTTGATGTAGGGCTATGAATACAAGTGCTTGCTTTATATGGGGTTAAGTACCCAAATGAAATGTTTGCTTTTATAAAGGGATAAAATGGTTGAAGCAATTTAGCTTTTTAATGTGTTTTTAAAAAAAAATAAAGTCTATAATCGGGGCAAAGGTTAGCATAGAGGATATGAGGGGCATAAGGAGCCATAGTTGGCATGGGGGTTGTGTGTGAGGTTGAGGGGGTGTAGCGAGTGAGCATTAGAGAGCTGTTTTTTGCTTCATTCTTTTTCGTACAAGCTCAGGAGCACCAAGACAGGCCTCTCAGACAGCCTCTGCACCCAACAGCCCCTGAACTCTTTCCTGGGGTGGTGGGCTCAACTCCCGTTAACACCCACCCCACTGGAATGAAAGTTCACATATCTGTGGCATATTCTCCCAAGTCAGGTTTCTGACTGGCGCTCCCGGCTCGAGAACAAAAATTTGGCCCCCTGTGTCTAAATGGGATAGAAGAATAGAGAGAGATCCAGTGGTACAGAAACATAAATCATTTAAAGTAGTGACACAGGTTAATGAGGCCATAAATAAAGCCAACAATGCACTGGAGTTCACTTCTAAAGAGATAGAACAAAAAGGCTGAATTAATGTTAAACTTGTATAGGACCTTGGTTAGACCACACTCAAAGCGCAATGCACATTTCTGGTTCCCCTATTACAAAACGGTCTAGGGGTACTGGAGAAAGTGCAAAAATATTTCCAGGGATGATAGCAGAACTGAGAGGTTAGGATCAATACTAACCAATCCCCCGGGGTGGCAGACGAGAGCACAGGATGAAGGGTAGGCATTAACAATTTCAAATTGCGAATGTGACCAGCCCACCCCACCGATCCCCCCCGCCCCAACCCCACCAGCCTCCACCACCCCCACCCCCCCACCCCCCCACCCCCAGGATATGAGTGGAATCATCCCAGATTTGCACTAAGTGCACTAGTGGGCATGAAAAAGGACATTTTACCCACTGGCCCCAATGGCAGATTTCTGTGTTGCATCATCCCTTTCCTGCCGCCTCTTGCCTCATTAATAATGCATTCACGGGGAACACTCCGGATCGCTGGTGGGTGGGCTTGGATTGGCCCACCATGCTGTGACCTCAGCGCTTCCTTGCTCCAGGCGCCATAGTTAAAGTGCACCAGAGCGCAGCCCACTTCATTTTTACAGACCAGGACTGCTCCAAGCCACAGATCGCCCCAAAAGCAAACAAGACAGCAGTCCCAAAATTTAGTAACTCCTCTCTGGGGCACGTGTTGGGCACAGTGAAAGGCCGCCGTGATGTCCTGTACCCCTGCTCTGCTGGCAGGAGGCCCACCGGAGTACCCAATCTGGCCTGGGAGGCAGTGGCCGTGGTGGTCAGCGCCACCGGAGCACAGAGGAGGTCAGACACACCCAGTGCAGGAAGAGGGTGAATGCTCTCAGCCATTCTTCCAACTACCTCATCACTCTCAACTCATACACTCACAAACCCATCACACATCCATAGGGATCTCACACCTCAAGGGGCAACACACACACCCTCACATCTCCATCAGGCTCATATCCTCTGGAGCTCATGTCCTCATCCTGTCCATGGCTCCACCCACCACACAAACATTCCGCTCAGTGCCGTGTGTCCTGCTCACACTCTCTCCATCTGTTTTCATGCAGGAAAAGCTGACTCACAACAGCAGGGAGAGGTCCCAGACCGGGGGTGGAGTGGCCCATATTAGGCCCCTCACTCACTTTGAGGAATGAGCCATCGTGCTGACTGGTGAGGATGTGGACCCTGCCTGCGGTGACAGTGAGGTTGGCAGTGAACACCCACGTGAGGATCCTGCACCACATCATCCCTCTCTCAATGCAACTGTGAGTGCTCTCTCTCCTGCTTTTGACTCTGCAGCCATGCACTAATCATCTCTACTTTGGTTCACAGGGAGCTCTGCCAAGTGACCGACACCCTCAGCCAGTCAGTCCCTCAGCTCCATCCACATCCTCACCTCCAGCCAAGAGGCATCTCCTCCATTGAAGAGCTGGAAATAAGGAGCCTGGAAGACCCGTCACAGCGCTTACCCACACCCTCCACCAGCGCAGAAACACACACCTCAGTGGGATCTAGATCTAGAGAAGGCTCAGGATCACAGTCTGGTGGTCACCGCACAGACACGTGTCTGCAGCAGGAGGAGGCAGGTTCAGCCGAGCTCCCCGGCACTCGAAGGACTGCTGGAGAGGAGGAATCTGTGGGGTCCGAGTCAGATGACATGCCTCTGAATTCGGCCTTCCAACTCATCCTGGAGAGTCAGCAGAACTGTTAGAAGCCTTCAACAGAAAAGCACCCGAGTCCAAGGGGTGTGTGTCCACCTGCTCTCTGATGAAGTGGTGCCCACATGTGCGTGTATGGAGGTCTCCATGGGGAGGATGGTGGGCGCCATGGAGACCCTGGTCCAGCAGAACACGGAGATGCGCGCAGACCGGCACTCCATCGCGGCAGCCATGGATGAGTTCCTGCAGTGGCAATGTGAGAGGGAACAGGGCCCCTTGACATCCCTCCAGGTACTCCTTCCCGTCAAGGGGTCAGGTTGGGGCCCTCGGGCACCTGAAGGAAACCTTCCCCCCTCCCAACACATTCCTCACCACCCCCCCCTCCCCACCGTGAAGTGCCTTCCCCCCTCCCAGGCCCCACGGACACGTTGCCTCATCCAAACTCCCTCCTCCCCTCCAGTCCACTCCGTCCTCTCCCCCCCCACCCTGCAGACAACACCCCTCCCTACTCCCTCCTTCCCCTGAATGCCTTTCCCCCTCCAAATATCCTCTCTTACACCTACCTACCCACTTGCATCATTCTCCGCCATGACACCCTCCTCCCCCCGTACTCCCTTCTCCCAACCTCACCCCACCCCCGGCCCTTCGTCCCCCCACCCAACCTCACCCAGCCCTGACACCTTCGTACCTCCCCTTCCAATCTGAACACCCCCCCGACCCCGTTACACCTTCCCCTCCCACCCACAGCTAGACGTTCCTTTCCCCCTGCGCATCCCTTCTCCGATCATCTGTACCAGCCGATGATGAGGTTGGGGAGGTTCCGAAGCTTCAATGGAGACCCTGGATGAAGCTGCGAGCCCTTGGCGAGGCCTGCGAAGGCCCGAAGCCTCAGCGAAGTTGAAGCTGCGGCGTAGAGCCCTCCCACCTTCTGAGAGCTGCGGAGCCCGTGTGCATGAGGACCCACCCAGCGCACGGTGTATGTGTCTCTCCAGGGTCTGTAGCTATCAGAATCCAGCATCACTTTCTCCTCGGGTGTCTGCAATGTGAGCAAGGCCCTAATTGGAAGTCCTGACTTCTGCACGTCATGCTTGTCCTGATGTCTTTTGGGGCTGGCATGTTTCCCTGCCGGCATAATGGTAAATCAGCGGTGGGGGGGTGGGTTGGAGGGGGGGTGCAGGGGGAGGGTGGGCAGCGATTCTGGTCAGGCCTCCCTCTGCATTCCATTAGTGGGATGCAAATTGGGTTCATGCCGGCCTCTGGCGGGGTCCACAATTCCATCATGGCGGACACCATCGGATGACCCCACCGTGCTTTCACTCTAACATGTAACAGACTCCTGCCGCTCACGCCCAATTCTCTCCCCCGCCTCCACCACCCGGAAACTCTCACCCCCCACCACCCGGAAAATCCGGCCTATATCTTTTCACAAGGTGGTACATTTTATTGTAATATTGAAATCAGGCTCCTTTGCTCCTGTTCCTGTATTGCCCATTCTATATACTTCCATGTAAAACTGTAAAATTCTTTCCACTGGCGAGAGGTTCAGTAACCAAAGGACACAGATTTGAGATAATTGGCAAAAGAGCCAGCGGGAAGAGGAAATTATTTTTTTCCCCCATGCAGATCATTGCTTCCCAAAAGTTAGGTCAAACCTTTATAAAACACTGGTTCCACATGAACTGGAGTATTGTGCCCAATGCTGGATGGCACACTCTCAGAGGGATGTGAAGGCGCAGAAATAGTGCAGCAAAAGAGTCATGAGGATGGTTCCAGGGGTGACGGGCTTCAGTTACATGGATAGATGAGAGAAGCTGAGCTTGTTCTCCTCGGAGAAGAGAGGGTTGAGAGGAGGTTTGATCGAGGTGTCTAAAATCATGAAGGGTCTGGACAGAGTAGATAGGGAGAAACTGTTTCTATTGGCAGAAGGGTCAAGAACCCAAAGGGTACAGATTGAAGGTGATTGGCAAAAGAACCAAAGGCCAACATGAAGAAAAGCTTTTATTTATTTATTTATTTATTTATTACACACAGTAAAATCAACACAACCTGGAATGCATTGCCTGAAAATGTGGTAGAGGCAGATTCAATCGAAGCCTTCCAAAGGGAATAAGGTAAGTAAATGAAGGGGAAAAAGGATGCGGGGCTATGGAGAAAGGGTAGGGGGGGAGTGGGGGGAGAAGTTGGATTGGCTAAATTGCTCTTGCAGTGAGTTGGCACTGACTTTATAGGCTGAATGCCCTCCTCCTGTGCTGTAACTATTCTATGAATGTATGATTCAGTGTGTTCAGAATGCACTGTCTGAAAGGCTGGGGGAAAACAGATTCAATGGTAACTTTCACAAGAGAACTGTTGCACCCCTGCCTCTGATCAATAAGCTCCAGATTGAAGTCCTGCTCCAGGACTTGGTGAGCACGGAAGGAACATTCAAGACATTGTTCAACAGGCTGATAACCACCCTGCTAATTCCCCAAAGAGAGGGAAAGTGTCTGTGTGTGTATGTATGTGTATAATGAATGGGAAATGACTAATTGGATAGCTCTTTTAAAGAGCTAGCACAGGTATGATGGGCCAAATGTCCTCCTGTCTCCTATGATTCTATGAACTGCAAGAAGAAAAATATTTAGCTGGGAAATATCAATAGTTAACAGGTTGGATTGGCTCATGCCAATATGCCAATTGGCATAAGCCATTGGCTTGTGTTGGAAGGATTTGCAAGTTGATTCTCAACCTGTTTGGCCATGTTATGCATGCACTGTCCTTGGCTGTCAAGTCTTGAAGTGGCACTTGAACCCAGAACTTCTGGCTTAGAGGTAGAGACACTACCCACTGTGCCACAAGACCTCCATTTTAATCATCTTAAACACCTCAATTAGGTCACTCCTTATTCTTCCATACTCAATGGAATGCAAGCCTAGTCAACGCCTCTTAGTTTAACACTTTTAGCTGCAGTCTGGTAAATCTGTGCTGGACCTCCTCCAAGACCATTAGGTACTGAGTACAGTACTCCATAGTAAAGTCCTGGCATTAGGATATAACTCCCTTCAGAATCTGAGACCCAGGAAACTCAGGCAACCAGTGTCAAACCTGGATCAGAGAAAACAACCCGACATGCAGCTTCATTAAAATATTCAAATGAGTGACCCACCTCCTGGGAGTGGATTGGTTGCCGACCACCCACCAATTCCCAACATGCAGCCTCCAATAAAACCAGATATGGATGGGTTAGAGGTGGGTTAGGTTCAAGTTTGAGATTTTCTAGTGTGAACATGTTACTTTTCATCCATCTAAACACACCTTTTTTTTGGGGGGGGTGGTGATGGAGTTAGAATTTCTCCTTATGGGGAAAGATGTCCAAAAAAGTGTCACAGAGAATACCACTTAGATTTTAAAGAGCAATCTCATAAGGTCTATTGTGTACGGCTCCAATAGTGTCAGCCATAAATTTATTCAAAATGCTTTTTATGCGATGTGCCACTCATATGACCATATTCAAAATTTATCACGTCCTCAATACAAAATGTATAAGCTACAAATCGTGCACGTAGCAGATAAAATTCAATTAGATTTTCCTCAACTGCAAATACACCAAACCGTAAAGCTCAGAGGTCCATGTGTCACGGCTTCCATTTCTGGCTTATAATGAAGCTAACCTGCAGAGCAAAGAGTGACAGGATGGAGCTCAGATTGCCTCCTGCCCCACTTTCTGATGTCGCCCTTTGGAAGCGCCTCACTCTCTTACATGGCAATGATGACCATGATAACACAACACTTCACCCAAGTGGCCATTCAACATGGGTAAACTTTGGAATCTTAGCCAAGAGAAACAGTGTTCTACCGGCAGGATAGTCCAATATTCCCATCGCGTTGATGCACACATGTGTTCATTGTTTTACGGCAGCCTTCCAGTCTCTTCTTCACTATGAGATCTGTTGGTCCCCATCGCCATGAGTTTATGTTCGTGCAGGATTTACCATGCAGGACTGAACCAAGAGATAATATTGCAAAACAAAAGGTTAAAGCTATTGATCAAATATGAAAACACATCTACATATAAACAAAATTGAGCACATGGTCATCGTACGTCAAACACCATACCCCACAAAGTAAGAAACTAAAAGGCATTCCCTTTTGTGCTTTCTGACCTCCAGAACTCACACGCACAGACACCACCCGAGGCTGCCCATGAGGAAATATCACTACAGAACATTTTATATAAATCATTCATTGTGGCTGGAACCTTCCAATAAGACGAATGATCCATTATGTTCCCCTAAATGCCAAGGGTTTGGAACATTCCATGAGTGTTTTGAGGACACTGCTTGATACTCCGGTTACAGTGTACACTTGGAACATACTCACTGAACTATGCAGTGGTTTCTTGTGAACAGAAAGGTCACCCCATATTAACTGGGAGGGGCAAACTCAAACAGTCATACAGGGCAGAATGACACATGGTACCTTCTAACACACCTAATACTTAGTATTCCGAATGCTGTTTGCACATGGAAAGTTTCGGTGTATCGCATAGTCGAGTCTGTAGCTTTAATCAATGTCTTAATGCACAGAAGTCACCTTATGAAATCTTTGATAGCTATTGTACCTATGAGAGAGATACAACAAGTATCACACAATTAGCCTTATATAAATAGCAATGGAAATTTCCCTGTGTGGAAGCGCTATGGCAACAAGTGCTATATTTAACTCTTTAAAGCCTGGAGCGCTTTGAAAATATTGCTCTTTACTCACTAGTCTGAACTTTGTAAAATACTACACTTACAAGCAAGGCACAGCACCAACCCATCTCTTAGATTAGCGCTTTTATATCATTTAAACATTTGAAAGATTAGGGTGGAACTGCAGTGAAACAGTTTTACCCACCAACATGCTCTGAAGGCTATAGTTCCTCAGCCCTCTCAAGAGCTCACACGCTGGTAATTTCTCTCTGTGCACAAAGATATAAGCAAGACACGTACAGCGCAGCTCTGTCTCCTGCATGCATACTGGACTTCGCTCCCCCAGATACAATCAATGCTTGCAGTCAGCTTTAGCTTAGCAACTGGCAAAACTGGATTTCCCGCAGCCCAATCCAGGGAGTTGATTGCGTCTATTGATATTATGGGAAATGAGTGAGTGTGCGAAGGAGGGGAAGGTGGGTCTATGACTGGATTTGAGCAGTTTAGAAAGATTCTTATTACTATGCACAGTGTCCTCACAGCCCAGGCATGAAAACGAATTGCGGGCGGTCTGAATGGCCCCGCATGTCTATATTTATGTAACAACAACAACCTGGATTTAAATAGCATCTTTAGCATTGAAAAACAACCCACGCTGCTTCACAAGTGTAATTTTTTTTAAAAAATGGACTGCAAACCAAAGAAGACGACATTAGAACAGGCGACCAAAGTCTTGGTCAAAGAGATGGGTCTCAGGGAATGTCTTCCAAGGAAAGGTTGAGGGAAGGATTTCCAGCCCCAGAACCTGGACACTTGAAGGCTTGATGGACACTGGTGAACTGAAGGAAATCGGGAATGCACTAAATGACAGAATTGGAGGATTGGACAGTTCCAGGTGATGGTAGGGCTGGAGGAGGCTACAGAGATAAAGAGGGGCAAGGTTGTGAAGGGGCATGTCACAGGCTGACTGGGAATGATATCATTTGCAGTATTCTTACGCAAACAAATTGGGCAGGTGCTGATTGCTACTCCACTATCATCATTCTCTTCGTACTTCATTACTTATTACTTATTATTTATTACTCTTGATTTTCAATCATGCTTGAGAATGATCACTTGATAAAATATGTTTTTTTTCTGGTTTTAGATTGGACATTGGAGGGGGGAGGGGGAGGCGGGGAAGTATGTTGCCCAGTAACAATCCTGGAAAAAAATCTGCAATCATTGCATCAATTTGGTTCCCATTTGTAACTGGAATTTACATTTAGCTGGTGAATGCTGGCAGTGAGGAACAGTGAGTTGGTTGCCCTGCAATCGTGTACACTCACTGGAGTGGGCCAGTTAAATCTCTCTGTTGGCCCCAATCAAGTCAAGACACCAATGATCCAATGATAGTACCCAACGTTGCTAATGTAATAATAATGGTAATTATCACATGTATTATCAATACTTTATTTGAATACACCAGCCTATATTTGGGCAGTGCTGGTGGCATCTAAAGGAAATGATGGCAAGATTGGTGTGGCTACAGAAATAGGCTGAGACTTGATTTTCTACCAGCATAACTTGGATGGAAAATCTTGTCTCAAGTGTCGAATCTAACCACATTGCAACCAACTGATTAACTTGTGTCCTTAACTCGCAGTAGTGTTAATGCTCGCAATAGTGTTAACAGCGATTGAGTAAATGGAACATAGCACAGCGAGTAAACAGGAGTTATTGTAAGTCCTCATACTGACACAGCAAGGTATAGAATCAATTGCAAATATTTTCAAACCGTTCATTTTCCACAGACCTTGCTTTGTTTGCTATACAAAGGTTTAACACGTGCACACTGAACTACAGGTGACTTTAAAACCAGGCAGACTTTAAAAAACACATGCGTGCATTGGGAAGTGACGGTTTACAGCAAATAAACCACCCAATGGCATAGGGCCATACAATTCATGGCTCATGTGTCTTCAATAATACCCAAATGTCCTTACTGAACTGCCAGTGCTGGCTTATCTGGCTCTGGACATCAAAACACCTCTGTTTCAGAAATCAAAATAGTACCTTTCAGATGCCAGCTCTAGCATTTTTGGGTGGCCTGTATTGTGGAGGTGGAGTGGTGAGTAACACTGCTGTCGCTGAGAAAAATAGATAATCCTGCATTTATAATGGTGTCTGGTTACACACCTCATCAAATCAACAGCGCAGCGACAGGCCCAATTCATCTCTGCTGATGTTTATACTTCATATTTGTGTGGTTTGTTAGGAACAATGTATAGCTTTAAGTTTAATTTGTATTTTGTTTTTGGTTGTTAAGGAAGGTGAAACCTGCTTTTAGTTTCATTTAGGGGTTTTTGTGAGCTGGGTGCCAGGAAGTCTGGGGCCCTGTTTGTATTCATGCATTTTTAATGTGGTTTTGCAACTTGTAAAGTAAAGAGATGTGTTAGGATTAGTAGTTTAGTGAAGGATTAGTAATTTAATGAAGTTAAAGAAAAACAAAGTAGAAAAAAAAACTGTGCTGTTGCCTAGTGACAGGGGTCCAGGGATACACGGAGAGACAGGGAAACACAGACAGTCAGTTAGTGTGTCTTTACCAGCGAGTGCAGGCAGAAGGTCGAATCTCTCTAATAAGAAACCCTGCAAGCCTGCGGGGGAACTGAGTTTAGGGAACTCATGTGTTTGCTCAGGAGTTGATATTATAGTGAGTTTAGATTGCAGCTTTTGGGTGTCTCAGGGAGAGATACCAGCTGAAGAAAAGCATCTAGTCAATGCACAGCAGTCCGCTGGAAGAAAACTGTTTGAAACTTAGCTAACCCAAGCAAGAAATCCTGGCATTGAGACAATAGTAAATCTTCGCTGGGGTTTTGTATCTGTAAGGGATATTGGGATAAAAGGAATAGCATGAGGTTGAATCACTTTCTGGTATCTGCATTGAAATCTTTCCAACTTTTTTGCCCAGTGTAATATAGGTCATTTTCTCTTGTTTAATAAAAGTTTTATTCTGTGTGTTAAAAGTACACTGGCAGACTCTTGTTAATGTGTTCAGTAACTGACTTCCACGGTTTCTTAAAAAAAAAACACAAAGTTAGGATCTACTAAGCCAGATTTTACTCTGGGATCTGACTTGTCCAGTATTAACATTAGCTGGGGTCAAAACAAAATGGGGGCTCTTACAGGATTAAAAATCCCTGAATTTCAGTGAGATCTGTGAATTCTTAAAGAAAAGCGTATGTGGAGGTACTGGGCATAGGAACAGGATTTGCTGTGAAGTATATTACATGGATTGTAATTTAAAAATGGCTTTGACTGTTGCTAAGACTTTTCTGGGAGTAGAAAATATAATTAGATTATTTGAAATCCTTGACAAAGGCTAAACTGAAAGAGTTAGCAGAAAAAATGAAGGTAGATATAAAAGCAGGATCTCATAAGGATGATATGAACAAAGTAATTGTCCAGGATTTAGAATTAAAAGGAAAAAGACATGAAATTGCTAGAGGTAGCAAAAATTCAGTTGCAAATGAAGCAGATTGAGATAGAAAAAGGAGATGAAAAAACTTGAATTGTAGGAAAGAGAGAGGGAAAGAAATGAAAAAAAACTTGAATTGGAAAGAAAGGAGAAAGAAAAAGAATGGGCAAAGGAAATGGAAATGAAAAAAACTTGAGCTTGAGTTTCAAAGAGAGAAAGAGCTCAGACAACATGCCTTGGCTAGAGAAAAGCTTTGAATAAAGGAAGAAAGAGGAGATGGTAGTTCAGAGGATGATCCTGATTCCACTGAGGAATTTGATTTAACCAGAAATCTCCATTTAGTGCCTAAATTTACAGAGCATGGAGTTGAAAGTTATTTCGCCTCATTTGAAAAGATAGCTGTGAAGTTGAAGTAATCAAAGGATGCTTGGACCTTAATGTTACAAACTGTCCTGTAAGGTTCAGCTATGAATGTATACACTAGTCTGTCAAAGGAACAGTCTGCAGACTATGAAACAGTTAAAAAGCAACGCTCAATGCTTATGAGCTTGTCCCTAAAGCTTGTCAATTAAAGTTTAGGACCATGAGAAAGAAACCTAATCGGACATTTGTAGAAGTTGCAAGAGAAGAAAAAATGTTATGGGATCAGTGGTTTCAATCACTGAAGTTAGAGAAAACTTTTGAGAATGTGAAGGAAATCATTATGGAAGAATTCCAAAATAGTATTCCAGTAACCACTAAGACATATTTAGATGAGTGTCAAGTATCAAAGATCCAAGATTGAGCAGTTTTGGCTGATATCGATGATATCTCACACAGACAGTTCCCTGTGGGGAAGTGGTCATATGGTAATCAACAAGGAATCTGGAGGAATAGAAAATCTGAGGTTGGAAAAGGTACTAGTTCTATGGAACAAACAGAAGGATGCCAAAGTAATTAAGGAGGTAGGTTAGAACCTAAACGTAATGTAAAGAAAATAATATGCTTCCATTGTAGTAAGACTGGACATACTAAAGCTAATTGCTGGGAATTAAAGGGAGACCCATTGCAGTGGTAGGAATGCTTAAGGAATTCTCAGGAAAGTTTGTACCAGGAAAGGAATTGGGTATTAAAACAATAGCAGTGGTACGGGTGGAAGGAGCCTCAGGGAGATTGAAGCACTTTTTTAAAAAATTAATTAAGACTGTAAAAATTTTTTAAAAACATGTCCCCTTATGTGACTGTCACATGAGATGGGACATGTTTTTAATTCCAAAATAAAGTTTTTATTTAATATTTACTTGCTTTAGGAAACCTCATCTCGCTCGACTCCAGCGTGCGCCGAGTGTGCGATGACGTCAGGACGCATGCCCGACGTCATCTCGCGTAACTTTACGCTCGGACATGTCGGGCAAGCACCCGCACGCCAAGCGTAAAATTCTGCCCCCCGAGAAGGAAAAATAAGGGCTATCTTAGATTTCCCATTGCCTAAGGCAAAACAAGAGGCTCTGTGGTATACAGGCATGAGTGGATTTTGTCGGAAATTTGTTCCAGATTACAGTGGCTCCCCTGACAAGCTTGTTAAAGGCAAGAAATTTGAGTGGACGAAGGAGTTTCAAAGTGCCTTTGACAGCTTGAAAGCTGTTCTGACTACCATACCCGGTTTTAGCAGCACCAAATTATGCTAAACCATTTAAACTGGCCGAAGGTGCCAGTGATCTAGGTGTTGGCGCAGTTTTATTACTGGGGGACGAGATGAGGATCAAATGGCCAGTTAATTTTCTCGAAACTTAAATTCTTGGCAGCAGAAATACTCAACTGTGGAAAAAGAGATTTTGAGTTTGGTGTTGGCTCCACAACATTTTGAAGTCTACATATCCAACAACTCTGTAGAGACTGTTACTTTTGTGGACCATAGTTCTTTAACCTTTTCAGCAAAGTTTCATACCAAGAATGAGACTATTTCATTGGTGTTTATTGCTACAACCATACAATTTGAAAATCATTCATGTAGCAGGAAGAGACAATACCACAGCAGATGCTTTATCAAGACCAAATATGGATGAACCTGAATCTCGTGATGAAATGGACTTATGTGGAATATGATTTATCTGGAAAAGTCCTTGTGTACTTGATATAAATACATTGTCACTGCTAGGGTAAAATCTGTATAAATAAAATAGAGATAATGATAAGAGGAGGTTGCAATAGAAAATAAAAATGCCTCTTAAAGATACCTTTTCATTTTTTTCAGCAGGGAATTGTTCAGGACAAAATGTATAGCTTTAAGGTTAATTTGTATTTTGTATTTGGGTGTTAAGAAAGGTGAAACCAGGCTTTAGATTCATTTAGAAGTTTTTGTGAGCTGGGTGCCAGGAAATCTGGGGCCCTGTTTGTAGACATGCATTTTTAATGAGGTTTTACAACTCTTGAAGTAAAAAGATGAGTTACCAAGGGGTTAGTAGTTTAGTGATGTTAAATGAAAGTAGGAAAAAAACTCCTGTTACCTAGTGACAGGGGTCCAGAGGCACACAGAGAGACAGAGAAACCCAGAAGGTCAGTTAGTGTGTGCATACCAGAGAGTGCAGGCAGGAGGTGTAAATTCTAGCAATCCTGCAAGCCTGCTGAGGAACTGAGTTTAGGGAACTTCTATATTTGCTCTGAAGTTGAAGTAATAGTGAGTTTAGATTGTGGTTTTGGGTGTCTCAGGGAGAGATACCAGCTGAAGAAAAGCATCTAGTGAATGCGCAGCAGTCTGCCAGAAGAAAACTGTTTGAAATGGAGCTAACCCAAGGAAGAAACCTTGGTGTTGAGACAGTGGTAAATCTTCGCTGGGGCTTTGTGTCTCTAAGGGTTGCTGGGATAAAAGGAATAGTAAGAGTTTGAATCATTTTCTGGTATCTGTATTGAAATTTTTCCAACCGTTTTGTGTAGTGTAATACAGTCCATTTGTTCTTGCTTAACACATGTTTTATCCTTTTTGTTAAAAGTATACAGGCAGATTCTTGTGAATGTGTTCAGTAACTGACCTCCATAGCTTCTAAAAAATAGTTAGGATCTACCAAGCCAGGTTTCGCTCTAGGATCTGACTTGTCCAGTATTAACATCAACTGGGATCATACCAAGTTATACAATCTATATGTACGTTTAGCAGTTTTATATAAATGTGGTATATGGATTCCCAAATTGCCACACAAAACAGTCCCTAAATTCGAGAAAGGAGCTAGGAGAACTGAGAGGGCCTAGGAACATTAAGGGGCAATGGGGACTGAGGCCACCCGGAGGGATGGTGGACACTGATGGTGTTGGGCTAAATGCAGACTAGGCACACTGGTCTGTAGTTTACACTTTGCCATGATGATGTGACTTGTGCATGAGTGATATTAATCTGTAATTTCACTGGCTGACCAAACATACACTGAACTGTTTAAAAAGGACTTGGTAAAGACAAGAAGGCACTGACCAAAAATGACTACCACAAATCACCTGATGCCTGGTATTGCAAGTTGATCAGATTTGGGAATGTTCCAATGGGAATTGCAATTCAGCCATGCCACAACATCCTTCTCTGGAATTTCATATCTGAGGATGTCAACACCACTTCAAAGGGGTTTACTGAAATGTACTGAATGTAGTATTTACATTTCTATAAGATCACCTCTCCAGCGGAGACAGAAAGTCCGCTAGAACAATGGCTATATGGAGACATGTCTTCCTATTTCATCAAGATGGATAAGACTCATTCAGGCAGTTAACAGTTCAGACATTACAGAATCTAATCACCCCAGCCATGAAACAAAAGCATCCTTTCAGACATGAGACAACCCCTTCTGAAATCAGAATGGGGAGGGAAAGGTCATGTGACTGAAGTAATCATTTTGAAATCTCTTTAATATAGCATGCAAGTTGCTAAGAAGTAGTGAATAGTCTGGAAAAACTGCCAAAGAAGTAGTAAGGAGCTCCCCTCTCTCCTTTCCCAAGTTAAGGCCCTATCTCTTACAATTTAAAAATCCAGCACGGAGATAGTAAAATTTCCATCGAAATGAACCTAAGGTGAAAAACTCATCGACTTCTGGAAGAGACAGATTACGGATTAAAAATAAATCATTTGTGGCAGTTGCAGTTACATGGGCTTCAACTCAACACCTGGAATCTAAGGGAACTTAGATAAATTTCTGCAGCAGCCACAGTGATCAGCCAAGGACTCAAGCAGTGCATTTTCAATATTACCTTTAGCATTGAAATTTAATTCGGCTAATAAAGTAACCACCTATAGTATAACTTGTAAAGTGTGTGTGTCTGTGTCACAAAAGGTTCAAAAAGCATGGGTTTACCTTTTTAAATATTTTGCTCTCTTTACCTGGGTGTATTTTTAACTCAATAAAAACTAACTCCTGTCAGACTCATTTCTTGGCAATCGGTACGTAAACACAGACATTGAGCAAAACTACTTAATCCTCTTTAAATTCACAACAAACCCTGTTATGGTCAGACTTGGATTGAAATGTTAGGGGAGCACCCCTCCTCATGTGGCCATTACAACTTGTCAATGCAGCTAGAGGCCCAAGCGTAGGTTAAGGCCCTGGACTCTGGCCCGGCAATTTGCCAGACACGACAACAGCACACAATAGGCAACCAAGGGCACAATGGTGGCCCAAAGCCAGGGCATTGGGCGAGAAGCCACGGCGGAATAATTGAAGGAATAGAGGGGGTTTCCAAGAGCCTCCAAGAATTAAAGATTAACCTGCAGGACATTGTTTCGAGAAGCACCTGGGTTGGTTGGGGTGGGGTGGAAATCATAGGGAACATTAAAATAAATTGTGTTTTCAATTTTCTTTCAAAGTGATTGTTTATTAGTCACAAAAAGTATTGGAAGTGGCGGGAAGGAGAATGTTTGACTGGGCGGGGGTTTTGGAAGGTCACGTGATAAAACTTTCAGGAATATGTCCAACCAGAGTTAACATGAGAACACAGGAAATAGGAGCAGGAGTAGGCCCTTCGACCTTTCAAGCCTGCTTCACCATTCAATATGATCAGGGCTAGTCTTATTCTAGCTTCACTTCCCGCTCTATCCTTACATACCTTGATTTCTTAGGAATATAAAATCCATCAATCTCTGACATGAATATACTTGAAGGCAAAGAAGTTCGAAAGGTTCACAACTGTTTTGAATGAAGAAATCTCTCATCTCAACCCTAAATGGTTGACTACTTATACTGACACTGTGACCCCTTGTTCTAGATTCCCCAACCAGGGGAATAATCCTCCCAGCATTTACCCTGTCAAGCCCCTCAAGAATTTTATATGTTTCAATGTAATTCCCTCTCATTCTTCTAAACTCTGAGGAACTTAGCCCTGATTTACTCCGTCTCTCCTTATAGGACAATTCCCTCATCCCAGGAATCAGTCTGGTGAATCTTTAAAAGCAAGTATATCATATCTTTAGTCAGGAAACCAAAACTGTACAAAGTTGACAAATCCAATCACTGCCTCTCTCGTCAGAACGAAATATTTTGACTCCAGATTTTTACTCCCACCTTCACTGAAAGACGATGTTGGTCCTTGGGAGGGACTACCAGCACAGCCCAATCCACACAGCCTACTGAACAGGGAAAACTGCTGCAACTTGAAAGAAAGTTAGGATGACCCTCCACCCCAACAACAAACGACAGCTCAGAAACTACCTTCACTTTCAGCATGATGATAAGTGAAGGAATGGTGTCGAGGAAGCAGGTTTTGCAGCAGGTTTAAAAGTTACAAAAGATGCTGGAGAGTTGCAAATGCATTTACTTCATTTTCAGAAGGGATCATGGAGCATATTCCCCTCTGCTCTTAGATACTTGACTATTATTACGCCAGATTTTTTTTTACATTTTAATGATTGTGGCCTACAGTGACCGTCAATCCATATTTTCCTAAATGAGGCCAAACTCACAATTTCAGTAATGCTTCTCATTATTTCCAGACCCAGGATGTTCAGGCCCACATACCTTAATATACCACATAGTACCCACTATGTTCAATCAACATTAATAGGCTATTAAATGCATTTACACCAAAGAGCATCCCACTCATCTGAAATAATCAACAGCAAACCACTCTTGAAGAAGGTGTTCACTTAAGGTGTTTTTTTGAGGAAAATTAAAAGTTTGGAAAATCTTCACTTGGGGGACAAACATTAAAATAAGTCACCTATTATGACTCTCAGGAACCATCAGTATTTCTCAGGCATGACCAACAATGGGAAAAAGTAACAGCCAAGCAATCTAATTGGTTATAATAAGTTCCAGCTCCCCCCACTATCAACTGTGGTTATCATTGACCAGAAATACTGTGGCTACAAGAGCAGGTCAGAGGCTGGGAACTGTGCGGCGAGTAACTCAACTCCTGAATCCTCAAAGCCTGTCCACCATCTACAAGGCACAAGTCAGGAGTGTGATGGAATACTCCCCACTTGCATGGATGAGTGCAGCTCCAACAACACTCAAGAAGCTCAACACCATCCAGGACAAAGCCACCCACTTGATGGCATCTCATCCACAAATATTCACTCCCTCCACCACAGATGCACAATGGCAGCAGTGTGTACCATCTGGAAGATGCACTGCAGCAACTCCCCAAGGCCCCTTTAACAGCACTTTCCAAACCTGCAACCTCTACCACCTAGAAGGGCAAGGGCAGCAGAATGAGTAGAAACACCACCACGTTCTAATTCCCCTCCAAGCCACACACCATTTTGACTTGGAACTATATCAGTGTTTCTTCACTGTCACTGGATCAAAATCCTGGAACTCCTTTGATGTACCTACACCAGATGTACTGCAGCAGTTCAAAGCAGTTCAGCCCTGCCTCCCAGATAATCTAATAGGCTACAATAATTTCCCATTCGCCATAATTTCCAAGCCACCTAATTGGCTCAAACTGGCTTCAGCCCTGCCCTCTATAACCAATGTCATTAAACATAACAGTTTCTAGTCTTGTCTCCCCAATGATCTGATTGATTGATATTGATAACTACCAGTCACCATGAAAAACAGTGCATTCCCTTGTAGAAAGCAGCCCATTGATGGATGGGTTGAATGTTGCTGTTCAGAATGCTTGAATTCAGCAGTTGTCAATTGCACTTTTCCTTCTGCTTCATTTTTCACTCTCGCTCTACTACTTGATTGATTGTTTTCTCTCACTCTTACATTCCTTCACTTTTCGATTTTGTTTCTTCTGCTGCTTTACCCAGTGCTTTTTCTCACTCCCTGTCTCCACCTTCACTCATGCTTTCTTTCCATGAATTGACAGAATGGGAAGCAGTTGGAGGCAGGCGGGTGAGTGGGTCAGTCGTATGAGAGGGCCAGTGGGTCAGTTGTACAGGGGGGGTGAGTGGGTCAGTTTTACAGGGGGGTGATTGATTGAATCAGTTGTACAGGGGAGCGAGTGGGCCAGTTGTACGGGGTGGGGTGGTGAGTGGGTCAGTTGCACAGGGGTGGGGTGAGTGGGTCAGCTATAGACGGAGGTGAGTGGTCAGTTTTATGGAGGGGCTGGGGGTAGGTGAGTGGGTCTGGCTGTTGGAATTTGGCAGGTTGGTCTTGAGTCTTTTCTTTGGAGCTGTGCAGTACCAGGGTCTGTCCACTGGATGGTGTGTATCCTGACTGTGAGGCACACCTAGTGAGAGAAGTTTGAGTTAACTTTGAGCCCAAATAGAAATCCAGTTCAGGAAATTTTAAGCCATTCCTGGTGAATCTGGATGGAACCTATGATATACAGATGCAAAATCCAGCAGGGAATGTTTATTGTTTTCCTCACAATGCTAAGCAGTGTTGGCAGGGTATGAAAAAAAAATACTGTTTAAAAATAGACCTGGTTCCTTCCACAGTGCAATGACATTTCTCCAGACTGATTCCTGGGATGCTGGGATTGTCCTTTGAAGAGAGATTGAGGAGACTGGGCCTGTATTCTCTAGAGTTTAGAAGAATGAGAGGTGACCTCATTAAAACACACAGAATTCTTACAGGGCTCGACAGGGTCGATGTAGGAAGGATGTTTTCCCCTGGCTGGGGGGAGTGGGGTGTGGTGGGGTGGGGGGTCTAGAACCCGGGCACACAGTCTCAGAATAAGGGGTAAGCCATTTATGACTGAGATGAGGAGGAATTTCTTCACTCAAAGAGAGGTGAATCCTTGGAATTCTCTACCCCAGAGGGCTGTGGAGGCTCAGTCATTGAATATGTTCAAGACAGAGATGGATAGACTTCTAGACATTAAAGATATCAAGGGATATGGGAATAATGCGGGAGAATGGTGTTGAGGTAGAAGGTGATCTAGCTGAATGGCAGAGCAGGCTCGAGGGGCCAAATGGCCTACTCCTGCTCCTATTTCCTATGTTCCCATTCCAGATCTTAACCACTTGCTGTGTGAAAAAGTTTCTTTTCATGTCTCCAATTGCCAAATTACCTTAAATCTGTGTCCTCTAGTTCTCAATCCTTCCACCACGGGAACAGTTTTTCCTTACCTACTCTGTCCAGACACCTCATGATTTTGATTACCTCCATCAAATCTCCTCTCGACCTTCTCTTCTCCACTGAAAACAGGGCCAAATTCTCCAATCTGTCTACAGAACTGAAGTTCCTCATGCCTGGGACCATTCTCGTGAATCTTTTCTTCTCGATAAAATGAATGAAAGGACGTGAGGGTCCTAAAGAGGGTGCGGAGGAGATTTACCTGAATGGTTCCAGGGATGAGGAGTTTTAGCTACAAGGTTAGGTTGGAGAAGCTGGGGTTGTTCTCCTTGGAGCAAAGGAGAGTGAGGGGAGATTTGATAGAGGTGTACAAGATTATGGCAGATTTAAATAAGATCAAAAAGAAAAGCTACTGGCTTGATGGTCCAAGGACTAGGTACACAGATGAAAGATTTCAAGCAAGTGATATAGAGGGGCTGTGAGGAAGAACTTTTTTTTATGCAGCGAGTTGTAATGACTTGGAATTTGCTGCCTATGAAAATAGTGCAAGCAGAGATGATGAACAATTTCAAAAGTAAGTGGGATAGCCACTTCAGGGAAATAAACTTGCAGAGCCACAGCGATAGAGTGGGCAATGGGACTGATCGGATTACTCTACAGACAGCCGGTGTGGACTCAATGGCACGAATGGCCTTGTTCTGTGCCGTAATGATTCTATGACTCTACGGCCAAAAGTTTCAACCCAGAGATGTTGAGGTACATGATAATACAGACGACTGCAATAAGAGAGTTTGGTCAACTTGCAGCATCAGGTAACTGAACTCCAGTAACAGCTGGCAGAGGTAACTATGGTGGTGGTGTAGTGGTATTGTCACTGGGCTAATATTCCACGAGTAATGCTCTTGGGGGACTGGGTTCAGATCCCAGCATGGTAGATGATGAAATTTGAATTCAATAAACATCTGGAATTAAAAAATGTCTGGTGATCACCATGAAATCATTACCAATTGTTGTATTAACCTGTCTGGTTTGCTAATGCCCTTTAGGGAAGGAGTATGACATCTTTGAAAAGTGTGATATGTCAAATGCATACAAGTCTTTCAATTATGTTGAGGCTGCATTTTGGCAAACAGAGCATTATGTCTCAATTCCACTGCTCTTATCACATCATTGCAATGTCTCCAAGCACTTCATACACATTGAATTATTTTTGAGGTACTGTATTACGCAGCTAACACACTACAACAGCAAAGAGGTAATCACTGATGGTCACAATGCCAGAAGAGCTCCCCGGGTGTAGTTTGGACTTTCAATGTGTAAGACAAACAATTTCAGATCAGTTGCCTGTTAGACATGATTTTCATTCGCGTTGTTATCAAGTGGCATCTCCTGCTTTACACTATGATGGGAAGTCAGAATGACCCTCTGTTCTTCTTCAGATATGCGCCCAGCTCTTTATCATTTACCTGAAAGGGCAGGTGGGACATTAGCTAAGATCTAATTCGGAGCACAACGCAATCAATGATCACTCCCTCAGTGCCACATGGCAGTGTCATTTTAGACTATGTCCCTAGGTCCTGATGTGGGACTCAAATCCACAGCCAACTATAGTACTCCCAAATGAATCAAACTATGACACTCAGTACAACAGTGTCTTGAGCAACAGATGCATTGGGGAGAAGGGCAAGTGGACTGCAACCTGGACTGCAAGGGTTGGGGTGGGGTAGGTGGACCTAGATCAGTGTCATTGAAAAACTGCAGGAGGAAAACCATAAACCACGGTTTCAAAACTCAATATTCGGCACATAATAATTGAAATTTACAAGAAGATGAATTGACCTCTGAAAATATTGGCCAGGATGTTACGATACGTTCATTATCTACTCGCATCTTGGAAAGTTGTATGACTTTTTCTTTCAAAGCCTCTTTAGCTTCATTCAGCTGATTCTTCAGCTCTTCTGTTTTCTTCTTGTATCTGTTGGCTTCCTCCTGGAACCTTGAACATTGCTGCGTCTTCTCTTCCAACTAGTTCTTCAGTTTGTGCAGAGTGACGTCAAATTCTTCCTGTTTCTCTTTGTAATTTTCCAGAGGTACAAACTTTGGCCTGAGGGATCCGTGTAGTGTGTGAAGGTCTTTCAACAGGTTCTCCTTTTCTTTGCGAAGCTCACTCACTTCATCTTGAATTCTGTAATTCAGCAGAGACTCCTTGGGGTTCTTCTGCTGTTCTTCCATATCGTTGTTTAAGACACTCTTCATTTCAGCCATGATCTCATTGAATGGCGGAGCAGACTCGATGGGCTGAATGCCCTACTTCTGCTCCTACGTCTAATGGCCTTAAGGCCAATTGCCTCTACTGTTATCCCCACTTTTGTCACCTCCAGCCTGGACTACTCCAATGCTCACCTCATTAGCCTCCTGAATTGCAACTCATTTAAAGTTTGCCCCTATCCTGTCCCACATTAAGCCCTGCTCATCACCAATTTTTGAGATTAGGGGCTTAGTTGGCTACCCAAGAACACTTTTGGTAGAGTTTGAGTTAAGATGCTCCAAAGCACATGGTTTGTGCCCGTCAAATTAATAGTTCCTTTGAATTGATAATCCCCAGCCACATTCTTTCCATTCTCCTCACTGCTTTGCTTGGTTCTGATCGGGTAGGTGAACCAGTAAAAATGAAAAATTCTCAACAGCTTGGCACCCATTTACCATCGACAAGCCAGGGGCAAACTAAAGCTCTGTGCATCCCCAGCACGATTCCTTCATCCAGATTTTTGTGCAAGTAAGGTTGGCTCCAGTTACTTAGATGCCACCCATTTTCCAAGCTGATATTGCTGTTTTCACCTTGGATTTACAAGGGTTTGTTGATCTGTCCTTTGCAATCTTTTGAGCTCCATCAGAGACTGAGGTTCAGAAGTAGGTTGCAGATTTGAGATTCAAGTTATGTCATCTCGTTGACTGCGAAAGGCTCCCTGATTCTAGGGGTGGGCTTTAGTGCGCCAAATTGGGTTAAAATGGAGGCGGGAGGCCAAACAAAAAATGGCGCCATTGTCACCCATGATGACCTCCTACCTCCATTCCTGACCCTGCTGATTGAGGGTGCGGGGAGAGCAAATGAGGTGGAGAGTGAGAAAGTGAAGTTGCCTGCATTGTTAATTGGACACATTTAAGTAATTAAGTAGTGCGTTAAGAGTTTGCCTTCAAACTTATCAAAGTTTCCGTGGGGGGCAGACAGCTAGGAGCTGTGTAAAGCTGAAGATCTCCAGCCTGTCAGGAACAGGGTCAGCAGCATGGAAAAAAAAATATTTGATTGAAAAATGTGGAAGCCAGAAGAAAATCTAGTCCACAGAAATGAAATCTCAATGGTGCTAACATTTCCCTACCCTATCCCAGGTTCCAGCTCTCCATCTGCCCTGGGCAATTTGAAGAATCAGACGCTCTCCATTTTTTTAAACCATGCACAGACAGCAGGCAAACAATGGCTGCCGAGTTGGGTCAGAATGTGGCCCCTCTTCCCTGGTGTCCTGCCTCCATTCCCTCCCCACACCCACCCCCACCACCCACTGCGCCCCCCACTTCCCCCACCCAGCCACTAATTGGCCAGCACTCCCGACCCCTCACCAATTACCCCTCACCTCCACCAAAATTGGAAGCTTTGTCCCCCTCGATCCAGGGGCAGGTTTGCAACCCTGAAACGACCCTGCCTGCCGAATTCTGCCTCCTCGGCCAAAATCTGGCCCCAGATCTCTGTGACGGAACTTCTGCTGCTTTGGGCAAAGCGTGCAAACAGATCAAACTGCAATGCACCTCTACAAGAAAAAGCATTCTTCGATCCTTTAATTCAGCCTTTCACAAGGGCTTTGATACCGCACTACAGAGAACATCCAGACAAGTTCACTGCAAGATTATCTTTGGAGGGAGAGATAAAGTAAAACAGCTGCTGAAATCCTGAAATGGGAATAGTGAATGCCGGTTGTCATATATTGTTGTATTATCTGTAAAATCTGTAAAGAGCTAGGAACTAATTGGCTAGGAACTAATTGTCATGTGTAATTGTTCTGGGGGCCATATTTCATGGCTGCATTGGAGACTGACGCGATGTGTAACAGAACCAGTTCACACTGGTCAATCTTTCGAACAAGGCAGCATGGCCAGTTAAAGATAAAGAGCTCTCATCTTTCCGATCTTAAAGTGTGATTATTGGCAACATCAGGGATCCAAAGGACAACAAGAACAGATAGCACTGGTAACACATTAGGCAGGTCAATCAGCATTTGGAGAGAGAAAGGGCAAGTCCCCATCTTCACCAGAGTTCTGACAAAGGATGTCTACCCAAAACTTTAAACTGCTTTTTCACTATTCGTTTGCGGATGGACCTGCTGCAATACAATCTGCGTGTTTTTTTTTTGGATTTTACGCTCGTACCACTTGGTTAATAAATGCAGCCGGTGGGAAACGTCGGCCTTAAGCTGCTTGTGGCTTGCAGCTGAGAGCTGCTTGTTTACAGATATCAGTCTGGTGTTGTGATGTTGATAATATCATCATGCTGTAATTTAGCATTACTGCTCAAAGCAGTCGGGCTCGTAACAAAGGGAATAAAAGCCTGCCACAGGTATTAATGACAAGTGTATTTTTGATTGTCAGATGTTGGATGACCAACACACAGCACCACCAAACGCCAAAATGGCAGCACATGGCACGCTAGAGTGACAGAATACCAACATATTTCATCTTGAACAGTAGTATGCAAGGCACCATTTGATTGTAAGACTATTAATAGATCGCACAGTGGAGCATAACACACCAGCAGCCTTTTGATCATTTCAATGGAAAAGTTTTAATTGATTTCTGGAGAAGTCCGAGGAGCAGGAGGGTGTTGGACAGGTCAGAGGGCAGAGAAGCAACAGGGTGACCATCCCGCCTGCCCTTCCATATCTATTTTAGTGGTTCAGGGATCATTACAGATGCACAATGAGCTCTCGGGTGAGATCCTTCAAGGTGCAAGTTGTAGAATCCCAGCATTGCTGTAACATGGAACACTGCTGCAGCACCGGAAGATCCAGTGAGGAGAGTTAAAGGGACAGAAGTGTCACAAAGATTAAAGGAAATTCTCCACTGAAGGCCTTGGCTTGGGCTTGGACCTTCAGTGACTATGCATCTGGGGCTGAAAGCAGGCTGCTACAATGCTCTCTTCCTCCATGTATTTGCAGCCTATGACCCATAGGGCCATGTGTTGTTATCCTACATTTGCACAAAGCCTGTGTCGGTATCCTACATTTGCACAAAGCCTGTGTTGGTATCTTACATTTGCACAAAGCCTGTGTTGGTATCCGACATTTGCACAAAGCCTGTGTTGGTATCCTACATTTGCACAAAGCCTGTGTTGGTATTCTACATTTGCACAAAGCCTGTGTTGGTATCCTACATTTGCACAAAGCCTGTGTTGGTATCCTACATTTGCACAAAGCCTGTGTTGGTACCTTACATTTGCACAAAGCCTGTGTTGGTATCCTACATTTGCACAAAGCCTTTGTTGGTATCCTACATTTGCACAAAGCCTGTGTTGGTATCCTACATTTGCACAAAGTCTGTGTTGGTATCCTACATTTGCACAAAGCCTGTGTTGGTATCCTACATTTGCACAAAGCCTTTGTTGGTATCCTACATTTGCACAAAGCCTGTGTTGGTATCCTACATTTGCACAAAGCCTTTGTTGGTATCCTACATTTGCACAAAGCCTGTGTTGGTATCCTACATTTGCACAAAGCCTGTGTTGGTATACTACATTTGCACAAGGCCTTTGTTGGTATCCTACATTTGCACAAAGCCTGTGTTGGTATCCTACATTTGCACAAAGCCTGTGTTGGTATCCTACATTTGCACAAAGCCTGTGTTGGTATTCTACATTTGCACAAAGCCTGTGTTGGTATCCTACATTTGCACAAAGCCTGTGTTGGTATACTACATTTGCACAAGGCCTTTGTTGGTATTCTACATTTGCACAAAGCCTGTGTTGGTATCCTACATTTGCGCAAAGCCTGTGTTGGTATCCTACATTTGCACAAAGCCTTTGTTGGTATCCTACATTTGCACAAAGCCTGTGTTGGTATACTACATTTGCACAAAGCCTGTGTTGGTATCTTACATTTGCACAAAGCCTGTGTTGGTATCCTACATTTGCACAAAGCCTGTGTTGGTATCCTACATTTGCACAAAGCCTTTGTTGGTATCCTACATTTGCACAAAGCCTGTGTTGGCATTCTACATTTGCACAAAGCCTGTGTTGGTATCCTACATTTGCACAAAGCCTTTGTTGTTATCCTACATTTGCACAATGCCTGTGTTGGTATCCTACATTTGCACAAAGCCTTTGTTGGTATCCTACATTTGCACAAAGCCTGTGTTGGCATTCTACATTTGCACAAAGCCTGTGTTGGTATCCTACATTTGCACAAAGCCTGTGTTGGTATCCTACATTTGCACAAAGCCTTTGTTGTTATCCTACATTTGCACAAAGCCTGTGTTGGTATCCTACATTTGCACAAAGCCTTTGTTGGTATCCTACATTTGCACAAAGCCTGTGTTGGTATCCTACATTTGCACAAAGTCTGTGTTGGTATCCTACATTTGCACAAAGCCTTTGTTGGTATCCTACACTTGCACAAAGCCTGTGTTGGTATTCTACATTTGCACAAAGCGTGTGTTGGTATCCTACATTTGCACAAAGCCTGTGTTGGTATCCTACATTTGCACAAAGCCTTTGTTGTTATCCTACATTTGCACAAAGCCTGTGTTGGTATCCTACATTTGCACAAAGCCTTTGTTGGTATCCTATATTTGCACAAAGCCTGTGTTGGTATCCTACATTTGCACAAAGTCTGTGTTGGTATCCTACATTTGCACAAAGCCTTTGTTGGTATCCTACATTTGCACAAAGCCTGTGTTGGTATACTACTTTTGCACAAAGCCTGTGTTGGTATTCTACATTTGCACAAAGCCCATGTTGGTATCCTATATTTGCACAAAGCCTGTGTCGGTATCCTACATTTGCACAAAGCCTGTGGTGGTATCCTACATTTGCACAAAGCCTGTGTTGGTATCTTACATTCGCACAAAGCCTTTGTTGGTATCCTACATTTGCACAAAGCCTGTGTTGGTATCCTACATTTGCACAAAGCCTGTGTTGGTATCCTACATTTGCACAAAGCCTGTGTCGGTATCCTACATTTGCACAAAGCCTGTGGTGGTATACTACATTTGCACAAAGCGTGTGTTGGTATACTACATTTGCACAAAGCCTGTGTTGGTATTCTACATTTGCACAAAGCCTGTGTTGGTATCCTACATTTGCACAAAGCCTGTGTTGGTATCCTACATTTGCACAAAGCCTGTGTTGGTATTCTACATTTGCACAAAGCCTGTGTTGGTATCCTACATTTGCACAAAGCCTGTGTTGGTATCCTACATTTGCACAAAGCCTGTGTTGGTATCCTACATTTGCACAAAGCCTGTGTTGGTATCCTACATTTGCACAAAGCCTGTGTTGGTATCCTACATTTGCACAAAGCCTGTGTTGGTATCCTACATTTGCACAAAGCCTGTGTTGGTATCCTACATTTGCACAAAGCCTGTGTTGGTATCCTACATTTGCACAAAGACTGTGTTGGTATACTATGCTTCATTGTGCTGCTTTTGTCATTCTACTCTCGATACTGCTATGGGTTCTCGGCCATTAGCTGCTCTCACTCCACTTTTACCTTGGCAGCCCTCGTAACATAGATGGAAAGGGGAAATTGGGTGCCATGGGCGAGGGCGGGTGGGTGGTGATGGGGAACCTTGGTCATCATGATGCAGCGAGATCGGGTGTGGGTTGTGGAGGAGAATCCCCCTCAAACAGCTTTATTGCTATCTCTGATTTCTGGAGCACTCCTCACTTCCCTTCCCACCTCCGTGCTCTTCACTGGGAGAATAGAACCTTCACTGGAATCCTTACATAGCTGATTCATGTCTTTGAAATGAATAGTTGGCCTTGAAAACAGTTTCCAAATTGAATTAAATCTCAATTTTAAAATGAACCTGCTGTGCTTTGAAGAGAGGATATGTCACATCCAGCAGTGGGCTTCAAGAAATATCTGTACATAATGGACTGCTTGAATAATTCATGGTCAGTTGCTGGAGATTTTCATCTCACTGCTGGCCATGGCACATTGTATTAATGCCACTCATTTAAAATATAATTCTTAAATTCAGATATGGAATTACTTCCCAAATCGCAATTTTAAAAAAATCCTTTCATGGGACGTGGGCCTCGCTGGCTGGGCCAGCATTTATTGCCCATCCCTAGTTACCCTTGAGAAGGTGTTGGTGAGCTGCCTCCTTGAACCGCTGCAGTCCATGTGGTGTAGGTTCACCCACAGTGGCTGTTAAGGAGGGAGTTCCAGGATTGTGACCCAGCGACAGTGAAGGAACGGCGAAATATTTCCAAGTCAGGATGGTGAGTGACTTGGAGGGGAACAATGCAGGTGATGGTTCTCCCATGCATCCACTGCCCTTGTAGGTGGTAGAAGTTTTGGGTTTGGAAGATGCTGTCGAAAGAGTCTTGGTGAGTTGAAGCAGTGCATCGTGTAGATGGTACACATTGCTGTCACTGTGTGCCAGTGTTGGAGGGAATGAATGTTGAAGATTGTGGATGGGTTACCAATCAAGTGGGTGCTTTGTCCTGAATGGCGTTGTGTTTCTTGAGTGTTGTTGGAGCCGCACTTATCCAGACAAGTGGAGAGTATTCCATCACAATCCTGACTTGTGCCTTGTAGATGGTGGACAGGCTTTGGGAAGTCAGGAAGTGAGTTACTTGCCATAAAATTTCCAGCCTCTGACCTGCTCTTGTAGCCACAGTATTTTGATGGATGGTCCAGTTCAGTTTCTGGTCAGTAGTAACATGATCAAGGTGAGCTGGTTAGGTTCTCTCTTGTTGGATACCACTTGCCTGGTACATGTGTGGCCCAATTGTAACTTGCCACTTATCAGCCCAAGGCCAAATGTTGTCCAGGTCTTGCTGCATACGGATACTGACTGCCTCAGCCTCTGAGGAATTGTGAATGGGACTGAATTGCGTAGAAGAAATATAATGATTCAAGAAAGAATAGAATGCAAAAATTTAATTGGACAGCTACAAGATTGACATCTACCTGACAAAATAGAAAATTGCCTGGGTATGTCCTGTCCACAAAAACAGGACAAGTCCATTCCAGCCAGCTACTGCCCCTCGGTCTACTCTCAGTCATCAGCAAAGTGATGGAAGGTGTCGTCAACAGTGCTATCAAGCAGCACTTACTCACTAATAACCTGCTCACTGTTGCACAGTTTGGGTTCCAACAGGGTCACTTGGCTCCTGACCTCATTACAACCTTGATTCAAACATGGACAAAAGAGCTGAACTCCATGGGTGAAATGAGAGTGACTGCCCTTGACATCAAGGCAGCATTTGACCGAGTGTGGCATCAAGGAGCCCTAACAAAACTGGAGTCAATGGGAATCAGGGGGAAAACTCTCCACTGGTTGGAGTCATACCTAGCACAAAGGAAGATGGTTGTGGTTGTTGGAGGGCAATCATCTCAGTTCCAGGACATCGCTGCAGGAGTTCCTCAGGATAGTGTCCTCGGCCCAAACATCTTCAGCTGCTTCATCAATGACCTTCCTTCCATCATAAGGTCAGAAATGGGGATGTTCGCTGATGATTGTACAATGTTCAGCACCATTCGCGACTCCTCAGATACTGAAGCAGGTCATGTCCGCATGCAGCAAGACCTGGACAATATCCAGGCTTGGACTTATAAGTAGCAAGTAACATACGCACCACACAAGTGGCAAGCAATGACCATCTCCAACAAGAGAAAATCTAACCATTTCCCCTTGACATTCATTGCCATTACCATCGCTGAGTCCCCCACTATCAACATCCCGGGGCAGGGAGTGGGGTCACCATTCACCAGAAACTGAATTGGTTCAACCACATAAATAGTGTGGCTCCAAGAATAGGTCAGAGGCCAGGGATTCTCTTGGTGAGTGGCTCACCTACTGTCTCCCTAAAGACTTTCAACCACCTACAAGACAATTCAGGAGTGTGATGGAATACTCTCCACTTCCCTGGATAAGTGCAGACCCAACAACACTCAAGAAGCTTCACACCATCCAGGACAAGCAGCCCACTTGATTGGCACTCCATGCATCACCTAAACCATTCAGTCCCTCCACCATCAGCACACAGTGGCAGCAGTGTGTACCATCTACCAAGATGCACTGCAGCAACTCATCAAGTCTTCTTTGACAGCAAGCCTGGGACCTCTACCACCTAGTAGGACAAGGGCAGAATGTGCATGGTGCAAGTTCCCCTCCAAACAGCACACCATACTAACTTGGAAATATATTGCCATTCCTTCACCGTTGCTGGGTCAAAATCCTGGAACTCCACAGCACTTTGGGAGTACCTAAACCACAGGGACTGCAGTGGTTCAAGAAGATGACTCATCTACTCCTTTCTCAAATGCAATTAGGGATGGACAATAAATACTGACCTTGCCAGTGTTGCTCATATCCCATGAAAGAAAAAATACATTTGGAAAAAGCTCACTCCTTTCACAGGTGTGAAATGGACTTCAGATTCGCTAATTCCCATTTTGCGTTACTGGAAAAGATCAGTTTCACCCCCATCAACTCTATCCCATCCACTGGATCTCCTGAAGGAATGTTTGACATATATAGGAGGAGTTTCTCTGTGCCCTACAGGTAAGAAAACAGCAAAAGTGATTTACGTTACAGGACAGGGTTTTTGTAAAGGCTTCTGAACCCCAACATTGGACCAAATGCGGATCCCGAGCCTGCACTTGCTGGGAACCAGACAGCGGAAGCTATTTCCACGGAGTTGTTTATTGGTTGGCCAGCTCATGTTCACTGCCCTATTAAGTACAGTGGGCAAACTCCCGATCCAGCCTGCCCAATCAGATGGCCAGCATCTCTAATGCCTTGGCAGCCCCACCAGGAAAGATGGGCACTTCTGAGGCAGGTCAGGAACCACGAGGGTGCCTCAATATGAAGGCTCCCTCGGAAGGATAAAAATAATTTGAACATTGCTGAAAGGAGAGACATGTTGTCGAAGCTTCTCATCTTGCACAAATGCAAGAGTGCCAAATTTCAAATAATCACAATAATTTATGCTACAGGAGAACAGGGTGTTGATTGATTGGAAAGTTGACCCTGATTGGCCAAGACATTGTCATGGAGAAAGCGACGAGGAATTATAGGCTCCCCAAGCTTCTGGGTAATCCAAAAAAGGCACAAGGCTTGAACATATTCCTCCTGTTTGTAGAGAACGGATCTGAGCATTTGAATGAATGTTGCATCGAGCAAGTGTAAATGAGCCACATTACAAGTTCGACTGATTATCTTAAATCGATCGTTAGTGAGGTTATTAGTGCACTCAGGATTGTTCAGCAAGTGCTGCCCAATCATGGAATCACATCTAACAGTAGATGTTTTGTTTTTGGATTTGCAAGCATGGACTGGTTGAGTACAGTCTGTACTCTGCCTATTACAAGTGACTGAAGGAACACACTGTTTAATTTAATCTGCCATTTGCTGGGATGTATGGTCTACGTACCTGGCATCGCACCAGCACTGAAATTCATACACAACATTGCTCAATTGTGTGGTGGGCAGAACGACAACTTGCCAACCAATCAGCACCCTTTGAAATTTGGCATTCTTGTGTTTGTCCTGATGAGTGTCACACTCTTTTCAGCAATGTTCAAGCTCTGCACTACCAAGTGACTGATAAAAAAAAATGAAGTATTTTAGAGGGGGGAAGGCAGCAGGCACCACGGAATGGAGGGGAAAGTCTTTATTACCCGTAGCCCCGTCAGTCGGGCATGGGGCCTCCAGCTCCGACAGACTGCCATCCTTCCAGAGGGCAGCCTCCTCCACTGAGCTGGGAACTTTCCCGTGTGACTAGGGGGCCGCTCCATCACCAAGAAAATTCCAGCGAACCAGAAAAATCGCCTCTAATCGGGGTCTCGATTATTTAAATTGGCAGCTGCCTCTGCAGCCAATCTGCACCCGACCCCTCCCTGGGAAATGTTCCCGTCGGCGGGAATGGATTGGGAAAATATTTCCCACAGAGTGGAAATCTCCCCATAACCTCCACAACAGAGCAGGGGAGGAAGGAGGAAAGAAGCAAAACAAATGTGCCCTGAAGCAGTCCAGTTACATCACACATTGCTTATATTAAAATGAGGCCCAAATATAGAGCCAGATATAGACTTGCCAACTTTGATTTGGCTGCATACCTAGATGTATTATCACATTATATCCTACCTGAATAAATTCCTACCCAGTGAAACCACCTTTATTCCCTATCTCCAATATTTGTATAGTTAATTATCTTTCTGTTTTACAAATGTCCTTTCAATGCCCCTATGATTTCCCTCTCAGTTAGCTCAACAGGCTTGTCCATAAACCCCTGGAGACTCCAGGGCAACGCTGGAGAGTTGGCAACCCCAGGGAGAAATCATACTGGAATGAGATTCAAACACAGCACAAGCAGAAGGTGTCATTTTCCTTTGCTGTTGGAAACACTAAAATCTTACCTTGGGTCCGATTCCATTGTGAGAAAAGGGGGTTCATCATATCGGAATACAACTCCTTAAATCCCATTGGAAATCTTAAGCAGGATTAGCGTAATTCGTGATTCTGGCCACCTTACGTCCAAAGCACCTGAACCCTCTGGTACAAGCGTGCAGGTATTAAGCCTGAACCCATGAGTTTAGAGAGTAAAGTGAGTTGCTTAACCCAGGAATGTCCAATACTTCAGGGAGGGAGGTTGACAGCTTGTGTCAGAATCAGTAAGCAGAATGCACGATTTATGCAGGAATAGGGACACCGGTGCACAGGAAGTTCAAACACTCTCTAACAACAACAACAACTTGCATTTATATAGCAACTCTAATGTAGCGAAATGCCCCAAGGCGTGTCACAGGGGCATAATCAGACAAGTAAAATTGACACCCAGCGCCAAACGATGCAAAAGGGCAAGTTTTGACAATAGGTTTTGAAGAGTGTCCTAAAGGAGGAGAGCGAGGTGGAAAGGCAGAAAGGTTTAGGAAGGGAACTCCAGAGCTTAGGGCCCAGACAGCTGAAGGGGTCCCCGCCAAAGATGGAGTGATGAGAATCAGGAATGTGCAAGAGGCTGGAGTTGGAGGGGAGTGCGGAGATCTTGGCGGGTTGTGGCACTGGAGGAAGTTACAGAGATGAGGAATGATGGGAAAATGGAGGGGGGGTTGTGGGGTTTGAACACGAGGATGAGAATTTTAAATCCATATGTTGCTGGGCTGGAAGCCGTGTCAGTAAGAGGGCACTGGGATGATGGGTGAACGGGATTTGGTGCAGCAGACTTTTGGATGAGCTCTAGTTTATGGAGGGCGGAAGTTGGGAGTCTGGCCAGTACAGTGTTGGAATAGTTGAGTCTGGAAGTGAGAGCATGGATGAAAGTTTCATCAGCAGAGGCCTGATACAGGGCGGAGATGAGCAATATGGCGGAGGTAGGGGTAGATCTCTTACACGAAAATTGCAAGCAAAAATAAAAGTGAGACCAGCCATAAGCAACATGTAACATTCATAAAATACGAATAGCAAGACCAGCCAATGACAATCGCCCGTACACAGGAGCAACCAGGCCACAGAGATGCCAAGAAGTTAGGTCGCAAAAGGAGAAATTCTCCACGTAGAGAGAAAACTCAAGCCCTCCTTTTCTTCCAACCATCCTCACTATCATCGTTCATCCTGTTACTCACACTCATCGTTACTCCCATCCTTTTCCTCCCACCGTCACTCCCTTCAGCCTTATCTTTCCTCACTGCTGTCCTCCTATCCCCATTCTCCCTCCTGTCCTCCATCCTTTTCTTAATCCTGACCCTTGTTCCTCTTGAGTCACACCCCTCTCCCCCTAATTTTCAGTGCCAGCCATCGGCAGCTCATTTTCACTCACATCCTTCTCCCCCATTCCCCTCCCTCCACCTCAAGAGCGTGAACACTGAGAAGCGAAATTCTTTAAACTTCTCAGTCTGGAGAATCACTTGGCTGGTAAAGGTTGTTCTTTTGTCAGAATCCACCAGTCCCTCAGGCTGGGGACCTTAAAGGACTTCAGCTGAGCTGCTCCATGCCCATTTCCACTCATATTCAGCACACTAAGCCAGTTTCGCTAACAGTTTTAGCTCCCCAATTGAAAATAAAATTGGTGTATCCATCTCCAACAGGAGAACGAGCAGGTAGGGCTGAATTTTATGACAATTGGAGAAGTGCCGCTGCATGGACTGAAGGTGGGAGTTGACTCCGTATTGGCGGCCTGCAGCCCATAGAGTGGCATTTTGCTGGCGGTGGCCAATTCACCAGTTGCTGCCGGGGCTGTTGTCCAATTGAGGACGGCAGCCCGCCTCCCAGAGCTGCTGGCCCAATCAGAGGCATTCTCGGCAGCGCCACCACTAGCGGTGGCCGCTGTTGGTACTGCAAGACAAGGAAGGGGGAACCTGCCTTGCCAAGGTGTCCTTGAAGGGGAGGTAAGTTTCTTTCGGTCAGCTGGGCCAGACAGGCAGGTCTGGTTTTCAAGTTAAGTGCCTTTCAGTTTTTTTGCGCCCTTCTTGAAATGTAGCTTTTCAGCTGACACATAGGCTTTCTTGAAGTTTGTACGAGTTGTCATTAATTAATCTTTGCCTTCTACCCCCATAACAGGAGGTTCCTCCGAGTTGAAGTATTCAGGAAAGGAGAAGGATGCAGGGGGGGATAGCCAGTGGCACGTTCTACCCAAGAGGTGCTCTGTGTCAGGTGGATATTTCTATTGTCTGCTCCTGACTAATACCCCCTACCCCTGCCACCCTACCCCACCCAGGGAAAATGGAGTCTGGCTGAAGTTCCACAACAACTCTGAGGGCAAGGTTTTTTTGGATGAGTTCAAGAGTTGCCAGGGAACACATCCCAATCAATACCCACTGCCTGGCAGCCATTTTATGCTCTACAGGAAGTTAATTTGCTAAGGCCGAGGCTTCTGCCCCCTTCTGGGGAGGAAGCCCCATTTTAGAAAGTTGCCGGCCAATCAGATTGGCAGCTCTGTAGTCCCAGCAGTGCCAGGCTCAAGCGGTGGCCACTGCAGGGACTACAGGCAGACCCCAAAGAGGAGGAGGATAAGGAGGCCTGACTGAAGGTAAGTCTGGGGTATTGAGCAGGCCCCAGTGAGTGGACTGAAGGATTTGGGGGGCTGGGTTTGAGACGCCAGGAAGTAGGGTTAAAATGAAGGTATGACCTTTTGGAGGGCTGCCTCTGATGGACACAGAGGACCCCCAAAGCAGGGCCCCCCTCTTGCCTGACACCAGCTCACCCAGTAAAAGCTGCCAGACCACCCACCTGGCATGGGTCCTCCCCCTGCCGCAGGTAAAATAGCAGCAGGAGCAGAATGAGACAAAGGCCACTTAAGGGCTTCAATAAACCCAAGAGTGTGTGGGCTGCCTGATACCACCACCGCCTCCTATAATGGGAGCAAGCTTGGGGCGAATGGGTAGGTGGTGGGCAGACCCCATGCTGCATTGTATGAGCCCTTACACCTTCAAATCTGCCTGGTAGGGGATGTAAAACTCTGCTCAGAAGGATTTTGTACTGGATTTTTGTGACCTGGTATTCCCCACCTAGTCTTGAAATCAGGGCCTGTGAAAAGAGTGAAAACCTGACCCACTTTTCAGCTGTGGAAACTCCAATGATGGATGGTGAGCTTGCCCCCCATGTTTTCATTAGTAAATCCATCCAGGGAAAAAGGCATTTGGGATGTTGTGACTCTTACTCATTTTTCCTCATGTTCAACTGCACTTGCATTCTTAATAGATCTCAATTCTTCTTCGATAGCCATCTCGTTGGTATAATCCTGGAAGAATTTCTGACTGTTCCATTTGGTATCACTGGTTATGCTCATTTCTGGATTCCTCTTTCTTGCCCACTGATTCCCGTTTTCTCTCCAGTTATTGCTGGGGCAGGGCGGGGGCAGGGCGGGGGCAGGGTGGGGGCAGGGCGGGGGCAGGGTGGGGGCAGGGCGGGGGCAGGGTGGGGGAGGGGGTGTATGGAATATTCTTACATTCTGAGTGTCTTTTTCACCTTTCTCTTTCTAACTATGCCAAACATTCTTTTATTGTTGATTATTATGGAGAGATGATGGCGTAGAGGTAATGTCACTGGACTCGAAGAGGTCCAGGCTATTGATATAGGAACAGGGGTTCCAGTCCCACCAAGGCAGCTGGTGGAATTTGAATTCAATTAATAAAAATCTGGAATTATAAAGCTAGTCCCAGTAATGGTGACCATCGATTGTTGTAAAAACCCACCTTGTTCACTAATGTTGTTTAGGGGAGGAAATCTGCCATCCTTACCTGGTCTGGCCTACATGTCACTACATGTGACTCCAGACCCACAGCAATGTGGATGACTCTTAACTGCCCCTTGAAATGGTGTGGCAAGCCACTCAGTTCAAGGGCAATTAGGGATGGGCAACAAATTCTCCCCTTGCCAGGGACGCCCACATCCCATGAAAGAATAAAGAAAAATTTGTTTATGTCAGTATGTTGGGGGTGATGCCAATCTTAGGGGCCTCTGGAGATAGTTGTATAAAAGCTAGGAACTGACTTACAGAAACTGGCCTCCCAGAGCCTGAATTAAAACAGCCCTGGCATTCAAACAGTGTTAGGATTTCTTCATATACAACTCGGGCGAGGCAGAGACATGTCATGCACCTTTTGAAGTTTTGCTTTAATTGAAGACATGAGTTAAGGTAAGGTACCACTAACATAAGAAATCCAATTAACAGCAGATGAAACAGCAACAATAAACAACCTGCATTTATATAGCAACTTCAGTGTAGTATAATGGTTGAAGGTACTTCACAGAGGCATAATCAAACAAAATATGAGACTGAGGCACATAAGGACATAATAGGGCAGGTGACCTAAAGCTTGGCCAAAGAGGTAGGTTTTAAGGACCATCTTAAAGGAGGACATTGGGGCAGAGAGATTTGGGGAATTCCAGAGGGGCTTAGGGCTTAGGCAGAGGGAGGCACAGCGTGATGAAAACCAAGGATGTGCAAGAGGCCAGAATCAGAAGAACGCAGAGATCCCAGAAGATTGTGGGGCTGCAAGAGGTAACAGAGACAGGGAGAGGCGAGGGCATGGATGGATTTGAAAACAAGATGAGAATTTCAAAATTAAGGCACCATCAGACCAGGTCGACAAGCAGAGTGGTGATGGATGGGTTGTATTTTGGTGCATGGAGGTTTCTCAACGATGAGATCTTGAGACTTGTGTATTTAAACATGAATCCTTTATTGTTAACCTTTAAGTATTTACAGATCCCAGGTAACTGTCATGCATGGAGCTGTTGTCTGCTTATTCCAGTGTGTTCTTTCTAGACCGTTCTCTCAGACTATTACCATGTTACTCTATGCACCATACTGTGGGCGGTGCTATTCTCCAGTCCCATGTAAACCCTTGCCCTACCGAGCACCTTTACATTACAGTGACATGCAGGCACATACAACATCTCCCTTCTTCACCAAAGAAAAATGTCCCTTCTAACGGAGTATAACTATTTGTAATACAATCTTTAATTTCTGTCCCTGCTCCACCATCTCTGACTTTATAAATTCAGTTGGTCTTGAGGCTAGACAATTCTTCCATATCTCGGTCTGTCACGTTTGGAGGAATGGTAACAGTACTCTGTCTTTCTGGTACTTGGCTATCTCCATTCAGTTTGCTTTTTGCCCTCCTTTGAGTTGTGTTTCTCTGTTAACAACTTGTCTGCTTTTTCAGCCACTGTGGGTTTGTCTCATTACTTTTGAAGGGAATGTGCACTCCGTTCATCCTAGAGTGGAATTTTCTTGTTCCATGATGTCCACCAAATTCTTGCTGGACGTGGAAGTTTCACAAACAGAACCTCCATCTCCACTTGTTTCACAATCCCAGCCAGACATCTTTCTCTGTTTTATTTTCAAATCCTTTAGCAAGCTTATGAATCTGTTCATTCAGCTCAGCTTTTTATTCTTCTAGTGCCTTACTCTTCAGTGTTGGATTTACATTTTCCGATCTCATTTCTGTCTTTTCTTTCTCTGCCTGCAACAGAACTTTGTCCTTGTCCTTCATTTTGGATTCACTGTTGGCCAAGTCTGTCTTCAGCAAAGTCTTAACCTGTTTCAGTTCTATAGTTGGGCTACTCACGGCTTCATTATCTGCTCGCAGTTTGGAGAGTTCTACAGCTTTTCCTTTCAATGCCTCGTTTTTTTTCCATTCAACTGCTTCTTCAGGTCTTCAGTCTCTTTCCTGTAGCTTTTGGCTTCCTCCTGGGATATTGAACATTGCTGAGTCTTCTCTGCTAACTGGTTCTTCAGTTTGTTCAGAGTGACACTAAATTCATTTTCCTTCTCCTCGTAACTTTTCCAGAAGAATAAACTTTGACCTAAGGGATTCTTGTAACGTGTGAAGGCCTTTCAACAGGTTTTTCTCTTCTTTGTGAAGCTCACTTGCTTCACCTTGAGCTTTCCTGTTATTTAATAGTCTTCTCGAGTTTCTTCTGCTGTGCTTCCATTCTGCTGTTTGAGACAGTCTTCATTTCTTCATGCCGGTTATGCATTCCTTTTGCATTTGTTCTTGAAGGACAATCAGTTGTTCTTTCAACTGTTTATTTTCTTCTTGACCTCTTGCCAACTCAGTCTGGGCTTCAATGCATTGTTTCATTGCTATTGACAATTCCAATGCAGCTTTCTCTGTAGTGATATTCAACGTCCTCTGTAGCTCCTCATGTCTTTCTGTGGCTACATATTGATTCCTCAAGGGGTCACTCAGGCTCGCGTATTCTTTGCATGCTTTTTTATGCCCACGGGTTTGCCTGGCTGAACATCTAGTTTCCAAATTCCTGCTTTGATTTGCCAACTGTGAAACTGAGGATCATTATGAGGTGGCCAACTACTGGAGAGCCCACCAAAATCGCAAAAGCATGGGAAAGTCACAGACAGAGAAAACAGCAGCTGCACTGACAGTCCTTAAAGGGGACACGACATTTACAGTGGTAACTACAAGATAAGAAAACAGCTATGGGCAGAACATTGGAAGAGACCCCTTCTTTGCGTCATCTCTGAAACTTGTTTGTTCAGGTCTCGAGCAGCTTGGCTCATTGAATACTTTAGTTTATCATGCGTTTTCAAAGCTGTATACTCAGCTTTAATCTTGTGCTTTAAATCTTCCAGTTCAGCTCAGATGCAAGCATTTTCCTGTAGAACAGCTTCATTTATCTTTTGCACGTTTTGCTTCTTTTGAGTTACCTCATGCTCTGGGATCTTCTGTTGGCCTGTCTCTGGTGTAATTTGGTGCCCTCCCTCTGCTTGCCCTTCTCTCTGGGATATTTTGTTGCCCTTGCCACTTTATTAGGAGTTGTCTGCTCTCTGGGGTCTCTTGTTGCCCTCTCTCTGGGGTCTCTTGATGTCCTCGGTGGAGTTGTCCTCTCTCTGGGTCTCTTGTTACCCTTGGTGGAGTTGCCCTCTCTCTGGGGTCTCTGGTTGCTCCTTGTGGAGTTCCCCTCTCTCTCTGGAGTCTCTTGTTGCCCTGGGCAGAGTTGCCCTCACTCTGGGGTCTCTTCCAATGTTCTGTCCATAGCTGTTTTCTTATCTTGTAGTTACCACTGTAAATGTCATGTCCCCTTTAAGAGCTGTCAGTGCAGTTGCCGTTTTCTCTGTCTGTGATTTTCCCATGCTTTTGCGATTTTGGTGGGCTCTCCAGTAGTTGGCCATCTCATTTTTTTTTTAACTTTTAAACTCTGAAAACTTTTCCTTTTCTTTTTAAAGAAAGCCACAGCAGAGATTGCTGCCTTTAAACTCTGAAGGTGACTTCTCTTTCCCCTTGAATGTCCCACACTCCAGGAGACCCGATGGGCTTGTGGTCCAATCAGGGGCCTGTTTTTTCTTAAACTTAAAGGGCAGTACTTCTTTTTTAAACTCTGCGGGTCTCTTTTTGTTTTAAACTCTGCTGGTTCTTCTTAAACTTTTGACTTTTGTCATCTGATTTTTACAACTATTTTTTAAACCTTTGTTTTTTACTTGCTGATCTCTTTCAGCTGCCCTCTGGATGCTGAGCCCTGGGACCATCAGCTATTCTATAATGTAAGTATGGCTTTTTTTGTATTTTTGCTCACCATGTTGTGGGCAGATCAGGTTCTTTGAACCTGTGCCACTCTGGGTCTTGCAGCTTTTGTATTTTTGCTCACCCATTTGTGACCAGGTTCCTTAACACTGCAACGCTCAGGGGCCTTGCAATAAACTTTCACTCACTCTGGTGGATTCATCAACTTCTAAGTCTGTAGTGAAGCTTCTTCAACTTTTTCTTCAAGTTTTCTTCTTAGGTGCTTGCCTCTCTAGATTGGCTTCAGATGCTTTTAGTATTTCATATCTTGAGATACTATTCTGAGTTCATGCATTTAACTGCCACCTCTCATATTACTACAGATCACCATGTCGGATCATGGTACTATCTCTGATGTGATATCTTTTAGGAGCTCCCACTGCTGCCAACCATGTTGTATTATGATGTGTGGAGGTGTCTCAACGATGAGATCTTGAGACTTCTATATGTAAATTTGAACCCTTTATTGTTAACATTTAACTATTTACAAGTCCAAGGTTGAACTCATATAAGACGCTAGTTAGGCCTCATCTGGAGTACTGCATCCAGTTCTGGCTGACATGCTTGAGGAAGGATGTGAAGACATTGGAGAGAGTACAGAGATTCACAAGAATGATACCCGGGATAAAGAACTGTAGCTATGGGGATAGATTGGAGAGGCTGGGGCTGTTTTCCTTGGAGAAAAGAATGCTGAGAGGAGACTTGATAGAGGTATTCAAGATCCTGAGGGGTATGGACAGGATAAATAGTGAGAAGCTGTTCCCACTGAAGGGAGCATCAAGAACTAGAGGGCACAGATTCAAAGTAATTGACAAAAGGAATAAGTGTGATGTGAGGAAAAACTTTTTTCACTCAGAGGATGGTTGGAGTCTGAATGAACTTCCTGACAGGGTGGTTGAAGCAGGTTCAATCAAGGTAGTCAAAAGGGAATTAGATTGTTACCTGAAAAGAAAGAATGTGCAAGGTTATGGGGATAATTCAGAGGAGTGGGACTAGGTAGAATGCTCTTTCAGCGAGCCAGTGCAGACTTGATGGACCAAATGGCCCCCTTCTCCACTGTAAAGAGTCTGTGATTCTGTATGGTCATGCATGGTGTTGTTATCTCCATGCAGGCTGGTTTCAGAGAGTGTTCTTTCTAGTCTGTTCTCTCAGTCTATTACCATGTGACTCTATGCATCATACTGTGTGGGCAGTACTATTCTCCAGTCCCACATTGATTCTTGCTCTACCAAACACCTATACATTATGGTGGCATTCAGGCACATACGACATCATACAACAGGGTGAACAGAGCTTGGTGTGAATTAGGATATAGGCTGCAAAATTTTGGATGAGCTTGAGTTTATGGAGGGTGGAAGATGGGAGGTCGTCCAGGAATCCACTGGAAAAATCCAAGTCTCGAGGTAACAAAGGCATGGATGGGGGTTTCAGCAGCAGATCAGCTATAGCACCAAAGTTAGGTTTCTAGAAGAGTCATTTTGGGCCCTGGTTAAAGGGACATTGCCATCAGAAATTCTAGATGTCAAGAATAAACCCTCCTCCACAGTAGTCCTGCCTATCAGAATCATTTAAACAATTCAATCCATCTATAGAGGCTTCTAGTTCTATGTTCATTACATATTTTGAAATCCTCAAGTTCTCCATTATTAAAAAGATCATGGATGACTTTCATTGCGTCTTAACACATTTTAATGCTGTCACTATTGATGATTACTTAAACTGTTCTAAGCCAGCGTCATAATCACTCACCTTCAGAGTGAAAGGACAGGGGAGCTAATCAGAAACTTAACAACTACCATGGCTGTTAAAACTGAAAGTGAGCGGCGCCTCATATTGGACGGGCGCGGGTGCTGCATGGGAGTTGATCAGTAGGCGGAGATGCAGATCAGCTCAGATGGACAACTGAAAGGGAATCAACCCCAGCAGGCAACATTGAAAATGCTCAGGTCAGTGAGATGTGCGTGATGGAGGAAGGCTACACGTGCATGGGAGGGTGCTCGCACGAGGCTCACACACACTTCTCCCTCCAGAATCACTTATGGTCTGGCTGCGTACAGCTGAACTGCTTGTAATGGGGGAAGCAAGCAGGGGGAGGACACGCAAAGCCTGTAAATAAAACTGAAAGACAACATTACATATTATTCAGTGAAAGTGTAAGTATTTTCAGATTATAAAGTGACAAAATGTGTTCACCTGTGCAACCACTTGTGATCAGAGTTTCTTAACTTTTCTAGGCCTCACACTTCTTCTAGGTGCTGCCCTGACATCTGCAGCAGGGGTGGAGACAGCCTGTCCAATGGTTGGCCCTGTTGCCTCTGATGACTTCAGCCTGCGTCCTTTGGAGAGCTGAGGCCTTGGGGGCCCCGGCTGGCTTTGGCTGTCCTCCTGTGGGCCAGCTGCTCCCTCTGCAGTGACAGAGGACGAGGCTGAGGGGGTCAGAGGCAAAGGAGGCTCGGAGGGAGAGGACAGCCTCTGAGATTCCTGAGAGGATGACCCAGGGGTGTCCAGCTGCCGCTCCTCCTCCCTTCAGGTGCCCCAGGGCCCCAGCCTGACTCCTTGAGGGGAAGGGGCACCCCACTTCCTCTTGCTTTGCCACTGCAGGAACTACCACGATGGAGTGCAGGTCTGCATGCAGCTCTGCGTTCTGTTGGACCACTGTCTCCATGGCATCTGCCACCCTTCCCATGGAGACCTCCATATGTGCACATATGGGTACCACTTCATCAAAGACAGACGCACTCCTCTGACTTGGGTGCCACTCTATTGAGGATTCCCAACAGCTCTGCGTGATGCTCCCCTACCTTCTGCTGACTCTCCACGATGAGTTGGATAGCCAAATCCAGAGGCTCGTCATCTGACTCGGACCTCACAGATGCCTCTTCCCCAGCAGTCCTCCGCGTGCAAGGGAGCTCGGCTGAACCTGCCTCCTCCTGCTGCGGACACGTGTCCGTGTGGTGACCACCAGGTGTGATCTAGATCTGGGTCCCACCGAGGTGTGTGTCTCTGCGCTGGTGGACGGTGTGGGTAAGCGCTGTGATGGGTCTCCCAGGCTGCTTATTTCCAGCTCTTCAATGGAAGAGGAGTCCTCTTTACTGGAAGTGAGGATGTGGATGGAGCTGAGGAACTGGCTGGCTGAGGGTGTCGGTCACTTGGCAGAGATCCATGTGAACCAAAGTAGAGATAATTAGTGCATGGCAGCAGAGTCAAAAGCAGGAGAGAGAACACCCGTTGAGAGAGGGATGATGTGGTACAGGATCCTCATGTGGGTGTTCACTGCCAACCTCACCGCAGGCACGGTCCACATCCTCACCAGTCAGCGCGATGGCACGCTCCTCAAAGTGAGTGAGGGGCCTAATGTGGACAATTCCACCCCTGGTCTGGAACCTCTCCCTGCTGTTGTGAGTCGGCTTCTCCTGCATGAAAACAGATGGAGAGAGTGTGAGCAGGACACATGACACCGTGTGGAATGTTTGTGTGGTGAGTGGAGCCATGGACGGGATGAGGATGTGAGCTCCAGAGGATATGAGCCTGATGGGGATGGGAGGGTGTGTGTGAGAGTTAGTGGTGTTGTCCCTTGAGGTGTGACATCCCTGTGGGTGTGTGATGGGTTTGTGGGCATGTGAGTTGTGAATGATGAGGTGGTTGACTTGCCCTGGATGAGAACATTCACCCTCTTCCTGCACTGGATGGCTGACCTCCTCTGTGCTCCAGTGGCACTGACCGCCACAGCCACCGCCTCCCAGGCTGGATTGGTGACTCTGGTGGACCTCCTGTGGCCAGAGTGGGGGTAGATGACATCGTGGTGGCCTTCCACTGTGTCCAACAGGCACCCCAGAGAGGCGTCACTAAACTTGGGGGCTGCCATCTTCTTTGCTTTCAGGGCCATCTGTCACCTGGAGCAGTCCTGGTCTGTAGAAATGAAGTAGGCTGTGCTTTAAATATGGTGCCCTGAGCAAGGAAGCGTTGAGGTCACCGTGTGGCAGGCAAATCCGAGCTTGTCTGCCAGCGATCCGGCGTGTTTCCCATTAATGAGGCGGGGTGTGCTGGGAATGCGACGATACAACGTGGAAACCCCTTATTGCAGCTGCTGACAAAACTCCCTTTTCCCACCCACTACCGTGATTAGCGCAAATCTGGGACAATTCCACCCCTCGTGATTTCCAGTGAATGACCAATTCAGGGCCTATTTCCATAGCCCAATGACCCTATGTTGTCCTGATAAGTATTCTACTGTATAGTGAGAGCAAGATCTGTCCCAATTCATCATCCTTAAAATTATATTGGGCTATTTCTTTAAGGTTTTCTTAACTAAATACCTAAATGTTGCAAATTCTTTTCTTTCTTTTATAATTTCTAATCTTATTTACAAAAAATACATCATGTCAGCATCAAGGCACAAAGCCACAAATATTTGCCTATGCGTGCGCATCAACAAACGGCTGCAGCTGTAGATAGAACAGCTGGAAAGAAATTCCTTATAAAGTTCTCACTGATAAATCCAACAAAATTCCACTAACCCTGTACGACTTTGGGAAGAAGAACTGAATGAGCAAACGTGCAGAGTGCCTTTGGCTGGGTCAGGTCACTCCCAAAGCACTTCACAGTCCATAAGACCATAAGACATAGGAGCAGAAATTTGGCCATGTAGCCCATCGAGTCTGCTCCACCATTCAATCATGGCTGATAAGTTTCTCAACCCCATTCTCCCGCCTTCTCCCTGTAACCTTTGATCCCCTTACCAATCAAGAACCTATCTCTCTCGGATAGTCGACGGATTGTTTTGAAGTGTAGCTGTTGTTGTGAATTAGAGCAGCCAATGTATGCACAGCAAGATTCCACAAACTGCAATGAAAGAAAGGTGACCAGGCGATCTGTTTTGGTGGTGCGCCCTCCCTCCCCTTCCTTGAATTTAAGGGTAAAACACTCTTTCACAGCACATGGTCATCACTTGCTCAGCCAGCATTTATTACCCATCTCTAATTGCCCTTGAGAAGGTGGTGGACCCACTGCATTCCATTTGGTGTAGGTATTTCCACAGTGCTGTTAGGAGGGAATTTACTTAGCAGCTTGACCAGCCATTTCAGAGGGCACCACATTGCTATGGGTCTGGAGTCACATGTAAGTCAGACCAGGTAATGATGACAAATTTTCTTCCCTAAGGACATTAGTGAAGCAGGTGGGCTTTTACAACAATCACTTCCTGGTCACCATTACTGAGACTAGCTTTCAATTCCAGCTTTTATTAACTGTGGTGGGATTTAAACCCACATCCCCAGAGGATCAGCCTATGTTGCTGGATTACTAGCCTGATGACATTACCACTACACCATCACCTCCCTTTGAATGATGCCTGATCTTTTACATCCACCTGAGACAGCCGTTGAGGTTTCAGTTGGACTGTGCAGCGCTTCCTCAGGACTACACTGAAGCATCAGTCTGGGTCGTATGCCCAAGTTCTCAGAGTGGGGGTTGAACCCATGACCGTTCAACTCAGAGTGTTATCACGCAGTCAAGCTCATTTGTAAATATGTGGACAATTCTGGGCACTGTACCCTCAAAAGGGGATTGATGCAAAGTAGCAGGTTCAGAGACAGGCAGCAAGCAAGGCCTTAATTTTACTGCGGGCTTAGGAACCCCAATGTCAAGGGGAAAAGTGGATGTCAAACCTGCACTTGCCAGCAGCGGGAGCTCCTTGGTGATTTTACCACAGGCTGTCTCTTAATTGGTTGCTGCCGGCAGCTCTGAAGCCTCAACAGTGTTGTCAGGAGAGGCGGTCTCTGCTGAGGCAGGCCAATGAACTAGGGAGATTGGTCCAGTATGTTTCAAAACAAACTCAGGGGGCTGAGGGTTGCAGAGGGGGGGGTGGTGAATACCCAAAATGCTCTGTCGGCCCCGTAAAATGGCCCCTGATAAGGCCTACTGCTCTGTTTCCCTTCCCACTATGGGAAAATGGCTCCCGCTACCTGGAAAATCCTACCCTATGATTCAGAGATGAGTAAAATTTGTTCCCCCGATTGTCCAGATAAGGGTGATAAGCACAGGCCTGCACTTGGACTTGCATAATCCAAGTTTCAAAGGCATGTGTCAAATCAGACGGAATGGTGGTTTTGCATTCCCTGTGTGCCGACATTGAGAGCATGGTTCCAGCCTTCCCAGCAATGGCGTGCCACATGAACCACACAGGAGGTAGCCAGAAGTGCAGTGCACAGAGTCTCGTTTAGTGGCCTAAGTGTCTCAAAATTAGGCCAAAGAATGCCAGTGCGGCCAAAGTTTAATGGATTTGTCTGGAATTCCTCTCGCTACTATCCTGGCAAAGGAGTGAAGTTATTTAGTTTGAACAGGTCACTGGACACGCTGAACCAGCAGAGAGAAATTCCTTCGGAAAATGTGAAACTTTAGTCTCCGATATTTCAAAGCCTGTGTTGTGAAGCAAGATTAAGTGGACACAGGTTGGAGAGGAGGAGATTGGCAGCAGGCGTAGGTAAATTCATGAAGCTCGTACTCCTGGCAGACAGTTGTACTGGAGTAGAGCATGGATCAGATATTTGGGGTTAATGCATCGTATCTCCATCTCCCACCTCCATTCTATTCAAGAAGCAGAGGATCAGTGAATTTATTCAATTAGCTCTGCATTCATAACACTGGGAGGCTTGGATGACGTAGGCAATTAGCTTAGATTGTGATTGCGAAAATAGGTTGCATAAGTACAAAATTATCAAGCCTCAGATGACAGGAGATGAGCACTATGACTACTACAACTTGCATTTATGTAGTACCTTTAAAAACTTTGGACACCACTTGGTGATCTAATTGAAACATATGAAATTCTTAAGGGGCTTGTCAGGGTAGGTGCTGAGAAAGTATTTCTCCGGGTTGGGGAATCTAATGAAGTCACACGAGTGGATTTTATGGGCTACCTATGGGTGGGAAAGCAGGTGGGTGGACCCGTGAAATAGGGCTGCCATTGCCAACAACGGCCTGCTTGCTCGTCCGCCCCCTGCTCCGCCCCACTGTGATTTTACGAGAGAGACAGGAGAGGCAAAGGGAGGGCTGCCTGTCCGCGGACCAACTGAGGCCCTTAAGGGAGTAATTAATGTCCTCCTAAGAACCTTATCCCACAACTGCTCCATTTAACAGGCGACAGTACAGGATTGTGCCCAACATGTAGCCGGGCATGTTTGACTCTGGGCTGGTTGTAGTGTAAAGGGTTCATGGAATAGACATAAAAATGAGTGATATAGACTGTGTTGCCCCTGTGGCATCAGCAGCCATGCGCTAGAGACTCTATACAGCAGACCGCCAACTCTTAGAGAAGATATGCCTACTCAGTAACCCACCTTGTACATATTGTACATAGTGCAAATAAGCTGGTTTTATGTAAATACCCGCGTGTGGCTACAGTTCCTCCTGGCAAGATATTACCTTGCGCACTCTCTAACTATGGTAGCAGTGGTGGTGGCACCAATCTAGATGACAGGTGGTGCCATACAATGAACACCCATGGCTCATGACACAAAAATCCTCATTTGGACCGACATCTCACAAGGGTGCCTCAGCAACAGCCTCACCGAAGAAGGGTAGTGATGACAGTGCTGCACAAGCAATCACTGCCCCATCCCGCCCATTTCCAACCAGCGACACCTACATCCCATGAATGAATTTTTAAAAATCAAGGGATACCGGTGCAGGGGGCAAACATTACAAACACGATTCCCAGAAATCAAAAGAAGTCATCAAATTGTTTCTTAGTCCATGTCCAGCAGCTAGTCCGTACCAACAGGAGCCCACGACCGATGATCGCATTAGTCAGCCTGTCCCAATCAAGCGAATTCAACCCATCACCCAGTGCTGAAGACCTCTACGATGTCCTTGGTTAAGTACCGGCAGTGGCCACCACTCCCGATGGCACTGCTGATACTGCAGAGCTGCCAGCCTCCAATTGGCTGGTGGCCCCAAGAGGCGGGGCATCCTCCTGGAGTGGGGCAGAAGTCTCACCTCATACCTGAAGTGAGGGCAAGCTGGCCAAATGGAGGTGGGCTCACCCTCGGCATTTACGCTGGGGTGCTGGGAGCCCACCCTCAGCGTTAAATCCAGCCCACGGTGTCAAAATAAGGGGCTGGACACTTAGAACTGACATGAGGTGAAGTTTCTTCACTCAGAGGGTTGTGAGTTTTTGGAATTCTCTAACTCTGAGAAGCTGTGGATACTCAGTCATTGAGTATATACAAGACAGGGGTCAATGGATTATTGGATACTAAGGAATTAGGGGACATGGAGATAGAGGGAGTTGAGGTAGAACATCAGCCAAGATCTTGTTGAATGGTGGAACAAGCTGGAAGAGCAAAACCGTCAACTCCAGCACTTATTTCTTCTGTTCTTATGTCAATGTAAAAAAGTTTCCAAGGCACTTCACAGACAGGCATGTTTTAATAATGGATGTTAAGCCAGGGGTAGGTGTATTAGAAGGAATAACTTGGTTGAAAAGGTGTTTTTGAGGAAGCTTTTAAAGAGGAAGGTGTCATTGGGGGGAGCTTCTTAGGAATGGAAAGAGTAGGTCACAGACATCTGAAGGCTCCACTTCCAACAGTAGGTAAAGAGACAGGAGGGTGCAGAAGGAAGCAGAGTTAGAGGAGCAGAACTTTCCTTTGGAGAAAGAGAAAGGTGCTGAAGGAGGCTGCAGAGATAGGGTGTGATGAAGCCACAGAAGCATGAGCATTTTGAATTTGAGCCCTGAGGAAACAGAGGACTGATATAGATTTGGGAGAATGATGGGCGAGGGGATTTAATCCATCTGGCAGTTTTTGATCAGCTGGAGGGTGAAGAATAGGAGGCCCACGGAGAGTACCGGCATAGTCAAGTATTTGCTGACCCGGATACAAAGAAAAAGCTTTCAGCAATGCAGAGGATGATGTTGGGGCACAGACAGACAATATTGCAGAGCTGGAAGTTGTCGTGTTTTTATAATGATATAAAGGCACCAATCACACATAAGGGATTGTGTCAACACATTGTGGGTTCACTTATTGGGACGAGGCACATGGGAATATATATACATGGATGGAAATCTTGAAGGCACATCAGCAGCAGAGTTGTGCATGTATGCTCTGCTCAAGATTGGATTGCATGACACTCTTCCTTCCAATGATGTCATGCTGAAATCTCTTAAGGGCACATTATAACAGAAGTAAGCACAGTTTTTGTGATTGCAAGGACATGGGGTGGGAAACTCTATCTGGGATTGAATAGTAAACCAAAGTCTGGCCAAGCCTAAGGCAGCTGGAGAAGGGGATTGGAATCAATGGCGAAGGAGAGGGGCTTGTGACAGACAATGGTTTCAGTCTTACCCGGTGTTAAACTAGAGGATGTTAACACTCACCCCAAGACTGGTTGTCGGACAAACAAGTCTGACAGCACAGAAACCATGCAGGGGTCAAGAAAGATAGTGTAGACATGGGGTATCATCAGTGAGCACTAACTCTGTGCCTCCAAACACTTTATACAGCTGTGGACAAAACCAGGACACCAAACAGGATGAAGAAAGAGGAAAGAGGATGAGCGATATTTGGCAAAAGCTTGGTGAAATGGACGACAGTGTTGTGTATAAAAATGGTACTGATTCACCTCAGGATAGGAGCAGTGAAGTTCAGCAGACGTTAAGCAGTTGGAATGTCAAATATGATTGAACAGTATTGCGGTGAACAATCAGGAAACCAGAAGTATTTCTTCTGTATTATCTTAATTCAAGACCGTCAAACTGTGTAGCGTGAAAGCTGTAAATTAGGATGCTCTTTCCCCTCAGGCTAGGACTGGCAGTAAGTAACTGGAATGTGAAATATGAATGAATAATGTTATCATAAAGATAATCAGAAGAAACAGGAAACTGGAAATATTAACTTTCCATTGTTTTAATACAAAGCTTTCTAAATGTGTACCGTGTATTGACAGGCATCTTTGAAACACATGCATCATTTGCTCTGTATCAGATGTGATGAGAAGCTATTGAGAAATTGAATTAATAATATTCAGCAATGCATAGTGTTGTATACATTTCTAAATTGCTGAAAAGAGAGACATGTTGCTGAAGATTTTTGCTTTGCACTCATCAGGACAAATGCAAGAATGTCAAATTTCAAACAATCACAACAATTTATACTACAGGACAAAAGGGAGCTGATTGATTGGTAAGTCAATGCTGATTCTTGCATTTGCCTTGATAAGTGCAAGATGAAAAGCTTTGCTAAAATGTCCCTTTCTTCAGCAATATTCTAGTTCTGTACTACCAAACAACTGTTGCTAAATTTGCAATATCTTTGAGGAATTTATTATTTTTAAATTTATCTATTTTTGATTGTGAAGTGTAGTCAGTGTTGCATTCTGTTGGGATAGCAGCATGACATCATTAGAAAGGAAGTGTGTCATGTCATCCAGTCTTAGTTTCACTTTTGCCTTTGGGCAGAGCACACGCACGTAGCTCTTCTGCTGATGTTTTCAAGCTTTCTGCCTGTGTATAAATATTCCCATGTGCCAAGTCTAAACAAATGAACCTACAATGTGTTTACACAATCCCTTATGAGCGATTGGTGCCTATATCATTATAACAACACAGCACATTCCTCAATGGCTTAAAAGGCAGAGCTGCACTTAAGGGGAACTTAGATAAATAGATTGAGGGGAAAGGAATACAGGTACGCTGATGAAAAGAGATAGGAAACTCCTTCGAGTTATCAACAGTCACAGATTGCAACTCTTTCGAGTACAATCACAGTTCTTGGTTTTTCCGGGAGTGGGACATGAACCCACAACCCTCTGATTCAAAGGCGAGGGTGCTATGAACTGAGCCACAGCTGACACCTCTGAAAAGAGATAGGAAGAGGCTCAGGTGGAACATAAATACCAACAAGGACCATGTGGGTCAAATGGTCTGCTTCTCTGCTGAAAATTCTATGTCATGCTACATAATGGTTGGTTCTTGGGCTTCCAATTAACATGCACTAATTTTCTTATATTAAATGGAAAATGTTGCAGGATCTAACGTCAGAGGGTTATTCCGCTATCAGTAATGATATTTTTGACATTTTTGTTTTTTGATTTTTTGATTTTTGATTCCATTCCCCTTCTCCAGCTGCCTTAGGCTTGACCAGACTTTGGTTTGCTATTCAATCCCGGATAGAGTTTACCACCCCATGTCCTTGCCATCACAAAGACTGTGCTTACTTCTATTATAATGTGCTGTTAAGGGATTGCAGCATGACATTACTGGAAGGAAGTGTGTCATGTGATCCAATTTTAGTCTCACTTTTGCTTTTGAGCAGAGCAGACATGCATAACTCTGCTGCTGATGTGTCTTCAAGCTTTCAATCCATGTATATTTGTTCCCATGTGCCTCGTCCCAATAATTGAACCCACAATGTGTTGACACAATCCCTTATGTGTGATTGGTGCCTTTATATCATTATAAAAACACGACAACTTTTATTTTATTTTATTTTAAACATTTTATTTTAAACATTTTTAACATGTGTCGGCCAAAACAACAGACAGGCGAGAGTTGGGAGAAGGCTTATTTTTGCCCAGTTGTTGAACCGTGGAGCCTGTGTTGTCTGGTATATGGTAATCCCATGTCAGACTTGCTAGTCCTGCCACTGAATACATGAAGTATACTTTGTCACTTTGGTAATAGGTCTCATTAAGCAAAATATAGCATAATTAATGTCGATGTGGTGGGGTGGGTTTTCAAATTGAAACACATTTGACCTTTACTATGCTCAACCTTTCTCTTGTTTCTACTCAAAAACAGTTTTGAAGAGAATTTTGCGGCTCGGATTATGTATTTTTATACAGAATTAGCTTTTACTAACTGAGAGGAATATGCTCAGGTAAATCTGTCCCAAGGCTTGCACAAAGTCTCTTTAAAAAAGAACACTGTTGCTCTGCAAGGACATTAATGTTTGCACACATGGGGGTGTATTTAAAGGCTGCATCGCTAATGAGTCCTGCCCAAGACACTGGAGGCAAGATGAGGAAAACCTATTATTACACGAGATCCCATGTCCTAGATGGCAAAGGTTAAGCTTCTCTCATTATTCCCCATAATGCACCTCCACATATTGCACTTAAGGTCAGTCTTATTGCTTTATTCTGTGCATCAGGGCAAAGACTACAGGCCCTGACAATATTTTGGTAATAGTACTAAAGACATGTGCTCCTGAACTTGCCGCACCCTAGCCAGGCTGTTCCAGTACAGCTACAACACTGGCATCTACCTAGCTATGTGGAAAATTGCCAAGGCATGTCCTGTACACAAAAAGTAGGGCAAATCCAACCTGGCCAATTATCACCCAGTCAGCCTACTCACTACCATCAGTACAGTGATGGAAGGGGTCATCAACAGTGCTATCAAGTGGCACTTGCTTAGCAATGACCTGCTCACTGACACTCAGTTTGGGTTCCACCAGGGCCACTCAGCTCCTGACCTCATTACAGCCTTGGTTCAAACATAGACATAAGAGTCTAACCCCAGAGGTGAGGTGAGAGTGTCTGCCCTTGACATCAAAGCAGCATTTGACCAAGTGTGACATCGAGGGGCTTTAGCAAAATAAGAGAATCAATGAGAGTCAGGGGAAAACTCTCTGCTGGTTGGAGTCATACTTAGCCCAAAGGAAGATGGTGGTGGTTGTTGGAGGTCAATCATCTCAGTTCCAGGACAGAACTGCAGTAGTTCCTCAGGGTAGTGTCCTAGGCCCAACAATCTTCATCAATGACCTTCCTTCCATCAAGTAGGGATGTTCGCTGATGATTAAACAGTGTTCAGCACCATTCGCAATGCCTCAGATACTGAAGCAGTCCGTGTCCAAATGCAGAAAGACCTGGACAATATACAGGCTTGGGCTGACAAATGGCAAGTAACATTCATGCCACACTAGTGCCAGGCAATGACCATCTCCAACAAGAGAGAATCTAACCATCGCCCCTTGATGTTTAGTGGCATTACCATCATTGAATCCCCCACTATCAGCATCCTGGGGGTTACCATTGACCAGAAACTGAACTGGACTAGCCATGAAATGCCATATAAATATTCGTTCATGGAATGTGGGCATTTATTGCCCATCCCTAATTTAACTGAATGGCTCGCTAGGCCATTTCAAGGAGCATTTAGGAGTCAACCACATTGCTTTGGGTCTGAGTCACATGCAGGCCAGGTAAGGACGGCAGATTTCCTTCCCTAAAGGGCATTAGAACCAGATGGGTTTTTTCCCCAACAATCGACAATGTTTTTTTTTTAATGGTCATCAAACTTTTAATTCCAGATCATTATGCTGGGTCTCTGGGTTACCCGCCCAAGGACAATACCACTGCACCATCACTGTTACCTTCACTGTCACTGGGTCAAAAGCCTGGAAATCCCTCCCTAACAGCACTGTGGGTGTACCTACACCACAGGGACTGCAGTGGTTCAAGAAGGCAGCTCACCACCACCTTCTCAAGGGCAATTAGGGGTGAGCAATAAATGTTGGCCTAGCCAGTGAAGCACATATCCCATAAATGAATTTTAAAAAAACCTTTCAATAAAAATTAGTTATGTTGTGGCACAGTGACCAAATCCGAACACAATATTTGAATCTGCGGCATAATAAACATGTTACCTTATTTTTTTTGGCAATCGCTTTCAAACTATGTCCCCTGGGTGCCAACATATCTGTCACTGGAAACTGTTTTGCCTTATTTACCCTCTCAAAACCCTTCTTGGTTTTCAGCACCTTGAACTAACCTCCCCTTGGCCTTCACTGGGTAGTCTTATTTCCCTCTCTGCGAGTCTCACTTTACACCACAGCTGCAGCATTGATGCAAAGCAAAACAATTTTGTTTCAGTTACAAGTACAATGTCATTGCCTCCTGAGGGCTGAATATAATAGCCACTCCGGTGGCCCCATTCACAGGCCGGAAAGCCGGGGGCAACCCCGCCACAATCATTTTCAGAAGCCCCCAGTTAACTGCCTGGCATCGGTGCTCCCGTCCCCTTAAGAATGAAGATTCCGCCTCCAAGAGCTGCTGACCAATTAGGGGGCCGGCATCTCTTCAGCCCCAGCCGTGCCACCGGGAGCAATGGTCATTGCTACTACCATGGTCGGCCTTGGAGCAGCGAAGATGGAGAAGGCTTGGGAGTCCAGTTAAGTTGGTTAGGCTCGCCAGCGCCAGTCAGGCAGGCCGTGATTAGGGCGGGTGGGGTGGTTGTTGTGGAAGGTAGGGGGTGGGTCCTTACCAGAGGAGGGGGGAAATACTCTGTGGTCACAGTGTGCTGATCAGCTTTTACTGAGTAGCATCCCCACAGGCCCTGGGATGTGGCTTAATTGGTCACTGAAGGGCCTCAATTGGCCTCCAGACAGGAAGGCTGTCCTCAACCTGCCCTGCCCCTGACTTAATAAGGGTGGGGTGGGGGTGTTGTTGGGGAGTTGATGGGCCCCTCCCCTCTTCACCTTATTCCGATTCTACAGCAGCCTCTGCACCCAAACCCCACCCCCACCTCTGAACCCACTCCCAGTGGGGAATCAAATTCCACCCTAGTCTTTTTTACCATTCACTCTGGTCCATTCCTCGTATACCTAAACTTGGTCTAGGCATAGTATCTTACATTTATCAAAGTTACATTTCATTTGCCATGTGTCAGCTTAATTGTTAAACAGAGTTACGTTATTTAGCAAACTTTTTGCTGCAGCTACTATTATTAGTATCCTTGGCACGTTCAGCCAGCTAACAGTTTGACATCCAGGTCATTCACAAGGATTGAAAAGGATAGGGAACCAAACACTGGCTCCTTCGAGACCGCACTCAAACTGTGTCCCTCCAATCGAGCATCAAACCTTTCACTTTCTGGTTGGGCATCAAGTTCCTTATGCAACACCACGTCCTACCCTGGGTTCCTGAGGCTTTTACTTTAATTAGAAATATTTTATGGGGGACTTAGGCAAGCATTTTTCCCAGTCCAAATGGATACTATCTACTTTATCAATAACATCAAAGTCAAGGAATTAGGATTGTCTCTTCTAAAGCCATATGCTGGGAGTTTGTGATTAAGTTATTGATCAATTGGTACTTCTTCAACTGTCCTTTGTAGGAGATTCTAATATCTAACCTCTTATCGATGTTAGGCTATTAAGTGTAGAGTTGCCTGCATGAAATGTGTTACACTCCTTAAAGAGAAATATTGCATTCGCCTGGTTCCAGTCCTGTGGAACCCTACAGGTACTTGTGGAATTTTCCGATGCTCCCCACAAATTTCCCCCTTCAGTTCTTTAGGATGTATATCAGATGCCTCTGAGCAGTTGTCAACCTTACATCCTGTTATCTCATCAAATACCTGAGCCACAATGATCGCTCTAGGATAATTGAGTGTGCTACAGGAATTAGTCAATTTAATTACCTAAACCGTGAATACTCCTAGAAAACTTCCATTGAAAATTGTGACATTTCAATCTTCTTTTTTGTTTCATTGCCTACTAAACCGAACAGAGACTCAGGAGGTAATTTTACAGAGCTCGCTGCTCCCAATGTGTAGCCTTTCTACATAATGTGTGCAGAGATGGCCCTATGATATTATGGCGGCTTATCTTTGGGTTCTAATCTTCATTTTAACTCTTCCATTATTTAGCTACATTGATCCCTAAGATCTGACATACATCCTAAGGAACTGAAGGAGGAAATTTGTGGGGAGCATCTGTACCTGTAGGGTTCCACAGGACTGGAACCAGGCGAATGCAATATTTCTCTTTAAGGAGTGTAATAAATTTCATGCAGGCAACTCTACACTTAATAGCCTAACATCAATAAGCGGTAAGATATTGGCCTCTGATATATCACTTAAAGAAATCCCTTGCATTTCTATAGTGCCTTTTACATCCTCAATATGTCTCAAAAGTGAGGTATTTTTGACATATTCTCACTCTTGCAATGTAGGAAACATGTGTTAATGACCTGGTCATCCACTTGAGTGATGTTGTTTGAGGGATAAATATTAGCCAGGATGCCGGGGAGAGCACGCCTGCTCTTCTAAACAGTGTCATGAAACCTTTAATGCCCACCTGAGAGACTACACTGGATTTTGGTTCAACTTCCCATTTGAAAAGATGACACCTGCAACAGTGTAGTACTCCCTCTGTACTGCACTGCAGTGTCAGTCTATATTACGTACTCAAGTCTCTAGAGTGGAAGCGCTGGCTGGGAAACAGAGGGGAAAGATGTCAAATTGCCGGTAGATCTGTAAGGAGCTCCATATTACCCGCTTTTTCCACATCTAACTCCAAACCCCCCTCCAACCTGCCCACTTCCAGGTTTAACAGAGGTGGGGCAATGGGAGATGGGTAAGCTAATCTGCTCCGAGGATCTTTAAAAAAAATGCTAGAGTTAGACATCTCATAAACTCTAACAGTCCAGGAATCTCACACAATCCAGTAAAATAAGAGTGGCTAAATAGTCGCTAATTTGGCTGCTCTGGTGATTGTCCTGTGTTTTTATTGCTTGTCACCAGTTACCAGCAGCTTCTATGCCACTGAGCTGATCCAAAAAATGCATACAAGGACTTTAACCAAACCCAGCTCCCCCGACCTTTCATCAGCTCCTAAAATACAGTTTGTTAGTTTGCTTGAGACTTTCAATGAGCAGTGGGTAACACATGATGTTGGGTGTCTCATAGGCATGGCATTCAACAATCTGGTTTAGTTGGAAAGGTTTCTCTTGCTTTGCTTGGGACTTCTCTACTCATATTGAGTTTCTTTCAGTCTGATCTGACCATATGGTCTGGGTATTAACAGTGACAGATTGCATAGGCAATGGGGCGGGGGTCGAGGCAGAGTTTCAGACTGGAAACATTGAAGTCAGGATTTCCCCGCATATGGTGGTTGTTTAACTTCACCACTTGCACCTTAGCTGGCGAGGATGTCAGACTGATGAATGGGCTCGTCCTCCATTCTTGAAGGAAGGACACGAGAGCAGAGTGCAGGTCCGATCCCCAACCAGGGGGTGGGGGACTGCCCAATCCTGGGAGGGGATACCTGTCCCCAAGGGCTGTGATCCCAGGGTTTGAGTCTGATCACCGGCCATAGGGGTAGGGCTGAATCCCAGTATGTGGTGTGATCCCAAACACCTGGTGGTATCCAATTTTGGGGGGCCAAATTCACCCCCCCCCCCTCCTGCCAGCCCCCCGACAGCCCACCCCACTCCCCCATCCCAGGAGTCTTTGTTGAGGGGGACTAACTGATAGGAAGAGATTATGAGCCAGGTGAAAGCACTCCTGCTCCCCCTGGCCCACAAGCAGTGCTATAAAAGTTCTCGCCTCCCTTCAGTTGTTGAGTTTCCTCAGGCCAGGAGACTCAGCTAGCTGTGGTGGAACCTTTAAAGTGCATTAAACCGGAGGCTTCCAGGCTCATTAAAATATTTAAATTGCCAACCCACCTCCTGGGAGCAGATTGGATGCCCTTCTCTGATTGTCCTGCCTCTGTTAAACCTGGAAGTGGGCAAGTTGGAGGGGGGCTTGGCATTAGATTTGATATTTTTAACCATTGCTAACCATTGGTTCAACTCCAAACCACCTGTTTTTGGGGAGCTTAAAATTCAGCTTCATGTTTCATTAGCGTTGTCTTAAGAGCAGTACATGTTATGGTGATTCTTGTCTGGTGATCCTGGGGAGTAACCCAGTGTCACCCTTACTGGCCGATCAAAATAGGCCTAAACTGAACAACCCATCGGGCAGCCTCAATTCCTCCCTCCTCCACCTGCCAACTGGCTGCATGTAAAAACTATTACATTGTCAATGCATTTCTCCTATTGACATTAAGCACTGACTATAGCACAGTGATAGTGCTTTTTGCCTCTGAAACAGAGGGTTGGGGTTCAAATCACACTCTAGTGATTTAAGCCTAAAACCTGTGCTGGTGATGCCATCTTTTGGAGCTAAACTGAAACCCAGTCTGCACTCTCAGATGGATGTAAAAGATCCCATGCCACTATTGGAAGGAAGGCAGGAGAATTCTCCCCAGCAATTGGGTGATGTTTATACTTCAGTCAACACTACTAAAACTGATGGTCTGGTCATTGTTACATTGCTGTTTGCAGGGAACTTGCTACTCACAAACTGGCTCCCACATTTCCTGCATTACAGCAGTGGGGAGATTTTTCCAGTACTCCTGCTCCTACCCCCGCCCCCACCAATGGCAGGCGAGGGGGGAACTGACAATGCGGCAGGAACTGAAAAATCAGTTCCCATCTGTGTAAAATGACAGCGGGTATGTGCCCTCCCCTCCCCCTCATGGCCGGTCGCCATTCCCGCCACATTTTGCATCCCGTTAATGGGAAGCAGGTGAAGGCCTGACCGGAATCATCCATCCACCACCTCCCCCACCACCACCCCGCCCCTCCCCTCCCCACCCCTGTCCGACTTTCCGCACCACCAGCGGGATATCAGGCCGGCCTGGAACACATCCAGACCAACGTGGCCTGCACTCATCAGGCTGTCCTGTAAGAAGGCCTGGGGCAGCTTGCAGGGATCGGAAGGGAAGATGGAAGCCTCCGGCGACCGTCCATCTTGCAACACCATGTGCAGCAGTGGGTGGGTGGGTGGCCCACCTACCACCTGGACCTCTGAGCTGCGAGATCTTCCAGGAGGCAGATCTTCTATCTGCAGGATCCTGGAGGTGGATCTGCTATCTGCAGGATCTTACTGGAGGTGGATCTTCTATCTGCAGGATCCTACTGGAGGTGGATCTTCTATCTGCAGGATCCTACTGGAGGTGGATCTTCTATCTGCAGGATCCTACTGGAGGTGGATCTTCTATCTGCAGGACCTTACTGGAGGTGGATCTTCTATCTGCAGGGTCTTACTGGAGGTGGATCTTTTATCTGCAGGGTCTTACTGGAGGTGGATCTGCTATCTGCAGGATCTTACTGGAGGTGGATCTTCTATCTGCAGGACCTTACTGGAGGTGGATTTTCTATCTGCAGGATCTTACTGGAGGTGGATCTTCTATCTGCAGGATCTTACTGGAGGTGGATCTTCTATCTGCAGGACCTTACTGGAGGTGGATCTTCTATCTGCAGGACCTTACTGGAGGTGGATCTTCTATCTGCAGGGTCTTACTGGAGGTGGATCTTTTATCTGCAGGACCTTACTGGAGGTGGATCTTCTATCTGCAGGATCTTACTGGAGGTGGATCTTCTATCTGCAGGATCTTACTGGAGGTGGATCTTCTATCTGTAGTAGCTTCCAGGAGGTGGATCTTCCCTTTCAATGGTGGCTAAGTTGATGACCAAGTGCCTTTTAAATATGGTGCCTGGATATGGTGGGGGACCACGAGCCAACCAGAACCTCCCCCCTCCCTAACCCCACCCCGCAAAACGTCGAGAAAACCCCAACTGGATAATTAATTAGGCCAGCGTTGCACAATAGGCTGGGCTTCCCCCTTATTTTGAAATTGTGTCCCCTGGTTCTAGACTCCCCAACCAGGGGAAACACCTTACCTGCATCTACCCTGTCTATCCCTTTAAGCATTTTGTAGGTTTCAATAAGATCACCTCTCATTCTTCAAAACTCTAGAGAATACAGGCCCAGTTTCCCCAATCTCTCTTCATAGGACAATCCTGCCATCCCGGGAATAAGTCTGGTGAACCTTCATTGCACTCCCTCTGTGGCAAAATTCCCACTGGCCTCCACAGCAGGAAACACACCCTATTCCTGCTCCCGCCACAGGACTCAGTCCCAGGATGGAAAACTCCACCCAGTGACTGCACTCGCTGACTGTGAAGGGCTTTGAGATGTCCCGAGGTTGTGTAGGGCGCTATAGAAACACAGGCCTCATGTACTCAAAGGTTGTAGCCACTGTGAAGAATCGAAATGGCAGTCAGCACAGGGCCACGCTTGATCGGGGCTAGCAAGTGACTGAGGCTTGGCAGCAGCTTCTGAACTAAAAAATTGGCTTCAAATTCCCTTGGAACAGATCAGCAGCATTGCTCTCTGAACAGCTTGTGGAGATTAGTTTGCTGAGCAAAGGGGCATCTTTGAGGGGATGGTTTAATTTGAGGAACGTCTGCCACAGGCACCAGAAATGCAATAAAGCTCAACTCACGTTAAAAGCATAGAGACAATCAGCCTGAACCAATTTCAGCCAATTCAGTACGTGGACAACCTATTTGTTTTAAAGATTTCAACACGGGCACTGTATCGAGAAAATGTCAAGTGGAAAGGAAATCTGAAAGCGGCATTTAATCCCTCTGGTCTGTTTTGTCCTGTGTAAATATTTAATTTATTTTTATAAGCACATTGTTTGAAAAGGGGAAGAATATTGTAATTATACCTATTGCAAGCAAAAACATTCATTAAGCGTTAATTAATAACAGTTCACTGAGCATAATCAAATTCTCTGAGTCATCGAAGCTCGGCACAATAAAAGGAAGACATATGGTGAAAGTAGTGATGCTAATTAAAATGTGGACCATCTCTCTTATGCTGTTTCATCTCAATGCCTTATTAAGCATTCTGGAATTAACTACCCACATCATTAAGAATGAGGCTCTGCATAGCTACCAATATTACAAAAGATCCCAGGTTAGCCCGCTAGCAAGGTCTTGATTTTACAGTTTTCTCACCCTTATTTCCAAATCCCCCCATGTTCTCCCCTCCAGCCCTATGACCCTCCGGTATATCTGCACTCATCCAATTCTGGCTTCTTGAGCATCCCTGGTTTTATTCACTCCACCATTGGTGGCAGTGCCTTCAGTTGCCTAGGTCCCAAGTTCTGGAATTCCCTCCATGCACCCCTCTGTCTTTCTACCTCACCTTCTGCCTTTAAGACACTCTTTAAAACCTACCTCGTTGACCAAGCTTTTGGTCACCTGATCTTCTCCTTATGTATCTTGGAGTCATACTTAATTTTATAATGCTCCAGCCATGAAAGGATGGAGAACACGAGGGCACAGATTTAAAGTAATTGGCAATGGAAACAAAGGCAACATGAGGAACATAGGAGCAGGAGTAGGCCATTCAGCCCATCGATCCTGCTCCGCCATTCAATACGAACATGGCTGTTCATCCACTTCAATGCCTTTTTCCCACACTATCCCCATATCCCTTTATGTCATTGGTATTTGGAAATCTGTCAATTTGTGCTCTAAGCATACTCACTGACTGAGCTTCCACATACCTCTGGGGTAGAGAATTCCAAAGATTCACAACCCTCTGAGTAAAACAACTTCTCCTCATTTCGGTCCTAAGTGGCCTCTTCCTTATTTTGAAATTGTGTCCCCTGGTTCTAGACTCCCCAACCAGGCAAAACATCTTACCTGCATCTACCCTGTCTATCCCTTTAAGTATTTTGTAGGTTTCAATAAGATCACCTCTCATTCATAGAAACTCTAGAGAATACAGGCCCAGTTTCCCCAATCTCTCTTCATAAGACAGTCCTGCCATCTTGGAACAAGTCTGGTGAACCTTCATTGCACTCCCTCTGTGGCAATAATATCCTTTCTAAGGTAAGGAGACCAAAACTGCACACAGTACTCCAGGTGCGGTCAAACCAAGCTTCTATACAATTGAAGCAAGGCTTCACTACTCCTGTACTCAAATCCTCTTGCGATAAAGGCTAACGTACCATTAGCCTTCCTAATTGCCTGCTGCACCCGCATGTTAGCCTGCATGAGGAAAACATTTTGCGTGCAGCGAGTGGTTAGGATTTGAAATGTGCTGCCTGAGAGTGTGGTGGAGGCAGGTTCAATAGAGGCATTTGAAAGGGAATTAGGCTGTCATTGAACAAGGAAGAACGTGCAGAGTTACGGGGAGAAGGCAGGGAAATAGCACTAAGTGAGTTCCTCATTCGGAGAGCCAGTGTAGACACAAATGGTCTCCTTCAGCGTAGTAACAATTCTGTGATCCTGTGAATGCTCCTGTGAGATGCCTTCGGATGGTAAATATAAGTTGTTGTTGGTGTTAAGGGAGCTGTATCATTGGGGTGGTTTTGACTTGGTATTACAATGTAACATGGAGGATAGAAAATTGGTACCCATATTATATCTCTCCCTTGGCATCACTGGAAATAAGTCTTGGGGAAGATGCAAAATCAACTGCAGATTTATCATCACCTGCTTTGCACTATTGCATTTGGTCAAAATGACCCCTTTACGTGCTTGTCACAAGTACCTGACTGGCTAGTTGAGACGCTCCAAAGTACTCCTGACACACCACACTCTGAAGACAACAATTGCTGTAGTGCTGATGGTACATTATAATCGACTTATACTTTAAAAAGATGCCAGAAAGCCTGGGATTCTTTTATATAGGGCTGATGGTACATTATAAGCGACTTACCAGCAACAAATCAACGGAGTCAAGAGAGTGGCACAGTACCAGCCATTTCAGGAAGGGTAGTGAAATTTTGTTTTTGAAATTATTCATAAAATATCTGGAAGAACATTACAAAACATTTCTAAACAAAACATTTCTAAATGGTCATCACAAAAAGTGCAATCATATTCAACTTTTACACATGGATCACGGGGTGCTTCAATACAATCAATGAATATTACAATCATTTCAATATGGTCATTACAGACAGTCAGACAGTGCAATGGGATTGGAGTTATTGACATACATCATGTTGCACTCTGAGGTGTTTCAATACACTTATGATACACTTAGTATTCAATGCATATATTTATTGTGAGCCGTACAGCCCGAGGGGTCTATACAATTCCCAGTCCCTCGGTGCACTGTGGCAGAAAGGTCTTAGACAGCGACCTTTCCCCATTGCGCCTTTGCGGCAGCTGCCCCAAGCTTTAGTGCGTCCCTCAGCACGTAGTCCTGGATCTTGGAATGTGCCAGTCTGCAACACTTGGTCATGGACAACCCTTTGCACTGGAAGACCAACAAGTTTCGGGCAGACCAAAGAGCGTCTTTCACCAAGTTGATGATCCTCCAGCACATAGTGACACTTGGTGTTTGTGTACCGAGGGTCTACACACAGCTTGATGCAGCTGCAGACAAAGGTGGCCATCAGGATGAGGGCGATGTTGGACACATTTTTCCCCCCCCTTATCTAGAGGCTTGTACATCGCATCCCTGTGGACCAAATTTTTTAAAAAAATATACTTTATTCATAAAATATCTGGAAGAACATTACAAAACATTTCTAAATCACCATCACAACATTCAGATTCAACTTTTACACATGGATCACGAGTTGCTTCAATACAATCAATGAATGTTACAGTCATTTCAACATGGTCATTACAGACAGTGCAATGGGATTGGAGTTCTCAACATACATCATGTTGCACTATGAGGTGCTTCAATACGATTATAATACAATTAGTATCCAATGCATATATTTATTGTGAGCCGTACAGCCCGAGGGGTCTATACAGTTCCCAGCCCCTCGGTGCACTATGGCAGAGAGGTCTTAGACAGCGATCTTTCCCCTTTGCGCCTTTACGGCGGCTGCCCCAAGCTTTAGTGCGTCCCTCAACACGTAGTCCTGGACTTTGGAATGCCAGTCTGCAACACTCGGTCGGGGACAACTCTTGGCACTGGAAAACCAACAAATTTCGGGCAGACCAAAGAGCATCTTTCACTGAGTTGATGATCCTCCAGCTGCAGTTGATGTTTGTCTCAGTGTCTGTCCCTGGGAACAGCCCGTAGAGCACAGAGTCCTGTGTCACAGAACTGCTCGGGATGAACCTCGACAGAAACCACTGCATCTCTCTCCAGACCTTCTTTGCAAAGGCACAATCTACAAGGAGGTGAACAACGGTCTCGTCCCCACCACAGCCACCTCGAGGGCAACGTGCAGAGGGGGTGAGACTTCTGGCGTGTAGGAAGGATCTAACGGGGGAGGGCCTTTCTCACCACCAGCCAAGCTACATCTTGGTGCTTGTTGGAAAGTTCTGGTGATGAGGCATTCTGCCAAATGACTTTGACAGTCTGCTTGGGGAACCATCCCACAGGATCCACCCTCTCCTTTTCCCGCAGGGCCTCTAAGACGTTACATGCCGACCACTGCCTGATGAACTTGTGGTCAAAGGTGTTTCTCTGCATAAATTTTCCCACGAGGGACAGGTGGTACGGCACGGTCCAACTACTTGGAGCGTTCCGCGGCAGTGTGGCCAGACCCATCCTTTGCAACACTGGGGACAGGTAGAACCTCAGCACGTAGTGACACTTGGCGTTTGCGTACCGAGGGTCTACGCACAGCTTGATGCAGCCACACACAAAGGCGTCCCTGTGGACCAATTTTTTTTTTTTGAAAACTATACTTTATTCATAAAATATCTGGAAGAACATTACAAAAAACATTTCTAAATGGCCATCACAAAAAGTACAATCAGATTCAACTTTTACACATGGATCACGAGTTGCTTCAATACAATCAATGAATATTACAGTCATTTCAATATGGTCGTTACAGATAGTGCAATGGGATTGGAGTTCTCAACATACATCATGTTGCACTCCGAGGTGCTTCAATACGATTATAATACAATTAGTATTCAATGCATATATTTATTGTGAGCCGCACACCCGAGGGGTCTATACAATTCCCAGCCCCTCGGTGCACTATGGCAGAGAGGTCTTAGACAGCGGCCTTTTCCCTTTGCACCTTTACGGCGGCTGCCCCAAGCTTTAGTGCGTCCCTCAGCACGTAGTCCTGGACCTTGGAATGTGCCAGTCTGCCACAGGTGCTTCAATGCTTCAAATTCTGGTGCATTGAGGGAGCTCACAGCTATTCTACTGGAGCCATTCTGAGCGATTGGTAGCGAGCTCCTCCCATTAAGGTCAACGTTGCCATGCCTCAGCTTCAGAGTCAGGGAGGCAACAAATTGTCCGTCACGCTGCTTCACACTTTGAGTCCCAATGCCTTGATGATGAGGCAGAGCAACAGCAGAGAAGGAACGAAAAGGAAGCAAATCCTTCACTCCGGATCCCACTGCCTTCTTGGACGCCCTGCCTCATGTGTCTAAAGATCTCCGGGTCGAGAATCAGCCTGTTCATTCACATGAAGACCCATGGCAGAAACTCGAGACCCTGAGTCGATGCCATCCTCGAATCTAGCGGCAGAGGATGACGACAATGGAGCCAACTCAGGATCCCCTACCCACTTACTGCAGTGGGTCATGGATATGGTGGTCAGGCAGACTTATAAAGCATTGCAGTCGCTCTGTGTTTGCATTGAATTTGTACCATGACCGATACAAATGCTGCATTAGTATTGGAGCATGACACAAGCATTGTAAACGGGAATTAAATGTTCCATAATGATTACCAAAACACCTTCAAATTTGTATCAAGGCCTAATAATGCTGGATGCAACAGCAGATCAGTTGGCATATGTGGAAAGAAATAATGTTGACTCCAATATCAACAACTTGCATTTATATTACACCCTTAATGTAGTAAAACAGCCCAAAGTGCTTCACCACAGGGTAATCACACAAATAGCAAGCCATGTAGGGAGATACTAAGACAGGTGAAGGGATAGATTTTAAGAAGTATCTTTAAGGAGGAAAGAGATATGGAGAAGTCGAGAGATGGAATTCCTGAACTTAGGGCTTAGCTGACTGGAATTACAACCCTACATCCCTGATACAGAGACCAGTTATTTATGCAGTATAAATATTAAAATGATTAACCCGTTTGTAAAGAACAGACTTAAGATCCTGCTGGATATGCCACCCAGAGGAAACCTTCTCTGATAATCGGAACGGTTATCACTAGTGCTGGTTCTATCATTTAGCACTTAGATTTAGAACTTGGTAAGAGGTGAGCGAGGCGATTTAAGAGGACGTTGTTTCACCCAGAGGGTGGTGGGGATCTGGAACTCACTGCCTAAAGGAGTTGTAGCTCATATCGTTTAAAAAGCGCTTGGATATTCACTTGATGTGCCATAACTGACAAGGCTGCAGATCAAGAACCGGGAAGTGGGATTAGGCTGGATATCACCTTGTCGGCCGGCACAAACAAAATGGGTTGAATGGCCTCATTTTCTTCCCCCTTAAATGAAGGGGTTGGGAAGGGGTTAGCATGTCTGTAAATTTTTATGACTCTATGAGCTCACCAAGGCCTTGTACTGCTATACAAAGAGCCCAAATTTCCACTGCCATTCTACTGTTTCTGCAGTGCGATTCACTCCTTGGCTTCAACTCTGCAGCTGTGTCATAATTCTCCATGAGCTGATGCTGATTAACAGAATATTCCTAAGGCGCCCGAAGACAAAGGGAATATTATGCACCAAAGTGCCAATTGTAACACAAGCCATTAATTTTTCAGAATACTGCACAGCAAAGGCAATATTACTAAAAAAAAAAATTACCGATGCAGCTTGAAAATTTATCATGATTACCATACGGTAGCTTAAAAGAGACTCAGCCTCCATGCACATTGATTTAAAATGGACTGAGTAGTAATTTCCTAGCTAATAACTAGGGACAGTAACACTCCCAGTATGAAGCTGTCAGAAGAAAATTAAGTACGGTAAATTATACCCGGTGATTTAGCTCCACTGAACCAATCTATAAAGCAGAGAAACTTGAGGTAATTGTAGGAAAGAGGTTAAGAACCTTGTACTGGAAATTGAGTTGCTATAGCCAATATTTTTTGGGCGTTACACAGCCTACTAAGGCCGCAAAATAGCCAAAAGGAAGCACACGTACAGTTCAGGCACAAAATGTGCCCACCTCTTTCCCCCATCACATTGGGTATGGACAAATAAGAGACGTTCTTTACCCACACCTAAAGTATTTGGAAATAAGGGGCCTACTTGAGGTCCCTGCCCTGAACATTGGCGTGCCCTGAGACAGTCAGCACTGCCTCCTGACCATCACTGCTCACCGAGACTCCACTACCGGCCCTCGACACCACACTGCTGACATTGGACCTCCTATCACCAACCCGTTCCCCCCCACTCCCTCCCCCACCACACTTTGGCCCCCGTGAACCCCAGTGTCTCTCCCCTGCAACTCCAAGCCATGCTGGCCCCTTTCCAACCCCATGCTTCAATTCCTGGTCCGGCCCATGACCCTGCGTTACCTCACCCCTACATCCTGGACTCACATGACCTGAGGGCTCTGGAAACATCCACCCCTGCAAAGAATGGGCATTCCCAATGTTTCCTAGAATGCAGTTGGAGCTGAAGGTACAGAGGAGGTGACATTGACTCAGTGACGGTGATAGTGTAACATGATGATAGTGATTTGACAGCCTGGGTTACATCTCTCTTCATTTTTATTTCTATTGAAGTTACCTGTTGTTGCTGAATATTATGCTGTCCTGCTGCTGCTGACTTGCTGGCCTGGGTTTTGGAGTCAGTGATGAAGCAATGGTGATCACTCATGATCTTGAAGAAAGCTGCCCCCAAGGATCCAGCGATCCCTGTGACGTGGGTTTCACTTTTCTCCAATGTCGGTTTAAATCTGCCACCCAGCCAAAGGGATCGCCAAGGTCCTGCAGCAATGATGTCATCAAGCAGGGTAAACAGCCAATCATATTGCAGTATTCTCACAGGCAGCAAACCAAGTACATTGATTATCCATTACGTTTAATTTAATTTTGCAGAGAGCAAAGTAAATAATTGGGGTATATTTGTGGGATCAAGGTAGAAACTGTAATATCATAAACGAGCAAAGCACATTTTTTAAATATGCTTGTCTTTTTGTCAAAATGGAGAGCTTTGAAAATCACAAATGTAGGATTATTATATGAGGATCAGTGAGACTGTTCAGCAGTAGTTATGAACTTAAAACACTATTAAAAACCCATTTGCTCCTTATTCAACTAGCTGTAACTTTTTCAATGGCTTTTTATAGTGGGACTGATAGTGTAAAGTGCAAGTTCTCGTCAGTTCAGTGATTTCTAATTGATTGCCACCTTGGGGGTCTCAATAGCGCAACCTGTGGAGGTGCCTGGAATTACTGACAGCAACTTCTGGATTTCTGAGTTTTCCTGTACATGTGCAGACTCCAGGTGTCGCTGTTAGATTGAGAGGAGCAATGCCGGTGAATTGCATGAATTTCGTATCCAAGGTTGAGCTGGTCATATTTATGACAAGTTCATATCAAAGTTCAAAATTTTTAACCTCCATTAACTCGATTGTAGGGCCATAGTGAAAGTGCAGATGAGTGGGACTAATTGGATAGCACTTTCAAAAAGCCAGCACAGGCACGATGGGCCGAATGTCCTCCTTCTGTGTTGTAAGATTCTATGATTGACTAAAGTAAATTTGTCTTTAGAGTTACTAATCAGAGTTCCTACTCTACAGATCAATGTTGAGGCGCAATGCGCCCTGGATATTAGGCCCAGGGCCTCAGCAGCCATTGATATTTGAGGCCATTGGCATAGTGCAAGATTGGGCCATTGCTAGAGTTACTGTAGCTCACGCATAAGTGGGTCTAAGGACCGAGTCCAGGATCTGGAATGGGGGTTGCAAGGGCTGATAATCACGGGGTTGGTGGGGTTGAGGGGGGTGGTGGTGGTGGTGGTGGGGGTGGTGTTGTGGGGAGGTCAGGTCCCGAGGGATCAAGTATCATGGATCACAGGAGTGTTCTGGCATTGGGGCCAGGTGCAGGACAAGATGTGATTGGGGGAGTGGGGGAGGGGAGCAGTGTCAGATGTTGGGGCGTGATCATGACAGGCAACTCATTCAAAACCCATTCGCTTACACAGAGTTAAAATTGGGCCCTCATTTCAGCAAATGAATCTAGTTAGGTCAGACTTAATAGAACATAGCTTGAGTGAGGCGTGACATTACCTCATTCTGGAGTGGCTGGGAGGAGAGCAGAGTGTCAAGTGACCTAGTGAAGTTAGTTTGTTTGACTCTGCAAATATACAAGGTCTCCTCAAGGCCAGGAAACTGTGGAACTTGGTTCACAGGAGACATTAGTCCTGCTTTCAAAAAGTGCAAGAGAGGACAGCTCACCAAAACCCACAAATTGCACTGGTGCCAAGTTAAGGGAGATGCCAACCCCAGCACAGCCTTCAGCATCTTTTCTCCAATATTACAATTTATATTCAAATGAAAAAATGGCAGTGAAATCCCTCTGAGACGAATGCAGTCTTGCATAAAGTAATGTGGAGTATCAAAATGCCTACACTGCTTGTAACAGTCCCAATGCAATTAAAGTATTTGCATTTACTTACAAACTGTAACTTATTCCAGTGGCACACACTCCCATTCCAGATTTAACCTGCTGCTCATGCAAAGCTCAGCTAGCATGGATGAGACTGACCCAAGTCAAAGAATACCTTTAGTGTTTTTGTGATGCAGGGATCACTTGGCACTGATGTTACTGTTGTAATATACATGCACCCTATAAATGCCGGGGCCAAGGTCGGAGATGAGCATGGCAAAAATTAGCCCTGCCAGCTGGCGTACCTGTACCCCAGCTCTGAGCTGGATTTGCAGAGGCAGGCTGAGGTAGGTATGTGCTGCTGCAGGCAGGCCTAGATACCCTCCCTGTCTGCCTGACTGCAGGAGCAGGTGCAGGCTGCCCCGCAGAGGGGTTACCCATTTTGAAGTGCCCTCTCTTTAACTCACCTGCTATCACAGCCTACTGCTGCCTCTGATTGGCCTTCCGGTTCCAAGAGCCTGTCCAGCGCCTTTGATTGGACAGAGAACCTGCCTCCGTGTCAATTATGGGGGGACTCCCCCCCACTGTAAAAATCCCAATGAGTGACCGTTTCACCCCAGTTTCGGGACCTGGAGAAATTCCCAACTTCTGCTTCCCATCCCCGAAGGGAAAATCCAGCCCATAATATCAACCAAATGTCTCAAATTTACCACAGCCCTAGTGTACCTATTCAATCGTGATTTATGACCGTAATGTCTCAATTTAAAATAACTGCAAGTTCTCTCTAGGCTTGTTGTTGACTTACTTTCCTCTTGATTTCCTATGATTGCAACGATGGCATTGGCTTTGGTATATAGGAGGACCAGTTAGCTTAGTCGACTAGATGGCTAACATGTGGATCAGATTAATGCAAACAGCATAGGCCTCAACCCATGTTCCAGCTGAGATAGACTTGAGGTCTGCCTCCTTGCCTACCCGTAGTAAGAAATCATGGCACTTTACCATGGTTCAGCGAATAATCGCCAAGGGCCTAATTTGGCAAGAAGAAGAAGATATTGCTATAGTGGAATATTTTACTTTGTGAAGAAAAAAATCAGTAGATGCATTGCCAGCTCAGATCAGCTAAACAAATCATTGTCTATCTGCCCTTGATGGCCCATGTGCACTTAGGAAAAAGATTTATATTTTCTCTTGGGCTGATGGGCCCTTTAAGAACTAGGTTACTCGAGGATATAAGTTCTGGTTAAAAAAAAGTAGCTAGCTTTCAGTAAATGACCATGTGACCAGGTTGCCTGGGAAATGAACAATGGAGGAACAAACCCAGTCAACAAAAGTTAATTATAGGGGCATGTTTGTGCTCAAGCAGTTTGTTTTGGGTTTTAGCTTAAGCCGGCCGCAGAAGAGAGAACACGTCTCTCAAAAAGAGTTCAGTTGAAAATTTGTGTATTAACTAAAAGAGTTTAAACTCTTGTAAACTGAAGGACTCCTAAAAGTGAGTTGAACTTCTGCTATAGCCAAGCTGAGAGAGAGAGGGATAGAGAGAAAGTGAGAGTTTTAGAGGTAAAACTCCAGAGTTAAAGAATATCAGAAACCAGGACAGTTCTAACCCAAAGTGGCTATGCTTAAGATGCTAAAGACACCTGTGGTAAACAGGAAATTTGCAACCGTAGGATGTTTAAAGAGATTTGAAGAGTTAGCCTTGCCAGAAGTAAGCAGGACACCCAAGAAATCTCAGTCCATGTAAAAACCTTTGCAGCAGTACTCAAACCAAGCAGTTAATCTTCCAATTTTTGATAACCACCTGACTTGACCTTATTGGGGTGTAGGTCAAATGGGTGTAGAAGGAAAGTGGAGTGAAGAAGGTTGGATGAACATTGTAAGTAACTGAGATCGTTGTACTTTCGACATCTTTAATGTAACTGACTGTTTAAGGTAGAGTGTATTTATTAGTGTTCATGTGCTTTGATTTTTGTGTAGTAAAATTCTTCTGTTTTATACCTGTGTTTTTGGATTCTAAAGACAATAAAAACGTTACTGGTCTCAACCGAAATCTTAACAGCCTTGATGCTTATTTCAAGAAAATGCATTATGAGGGAAAATAGAATTATTTTAGAGGTTGTACCAGAAGTCTTGTCAAATTACATATTTTATAAGCTTATTTGAAAAGTTATGCAGTTAGAAAATGAAAACAGATTAATTTGTAGTAAATGCCATCAGTATTTGATTCAGCTCGAAGATTATTAATTCACCTGAAGTTGTAACCCTCCAGTCTCTGCTAAGTTGTTTCCAAAGCTTACCTCTGTATTTAGCGAGGATCAAACAAAAATGGTTTCCAATTCTTTTTCCTGCACGAATCTGGGAAATCGGGGAGGATTATAAGATTATCGGAGCATGGGAGACATTTTAACTGGCAGTGAGTTTTTGGTGGTAGAGGTGGGGTGAGGTGGTGACATAAACCTAACACTCTTTAAAAACCTCTCCCTTTGATCATGTTTTGGCCCATCAGTCCTAATATCTCCTTCTGTGGTTCAGTGTCAAATTTTGCTTTATAATGTGTCTATGAAGCACCTTGGGATGTTTTAATACAGTAAAGACGCTATATAGATGCAAGCTGTTGAGAAAGGAAGGAAGAAAAAACAGGTTGGATATGAATTTTCTAAAATGTTATACAGTAGCATATTGCTGGATACAAGCAAATTAGAAAGATTAGTCTTTATTGACAATGTGGTCTTTTAGAAATGCTTAGGCCTAACCTCAATTCATCAATGTTCAATACCAATCCTAAAATAGCCGAAATAGACACTACTTTCCACAAAAGGAAAATTCCTTTCCACATCCACCCTGTCAAGACCCCTCAGGGTCTTATATGTTTCAATCAAGTTGCCCCTTACTCTTCTAAACTCCAGCGGATACAAGCCTAAGCTGTCGAAACTGCCCTCAAGACAACCCGCGCTCACAATTACAGCGGTTGAAATTTTACTTCTGCAAAGTGTAAAAGGTTTTGCATTGGGCAAGTTAAATACATACAAACATACAAATTAGGAGCAGGAAGAGGCCACTCAGCCCCTCGAGCATGCTCCGCCATTCAATAAGATCATGCCCTCTCCACATCCACACTCTCAAGTCCCAACATGATTTTATATGTCTCAATCAAGTCACTTCTTACTCTTCTAAACTCCAGCGGATACGAGCCTAACTTGTCTAACCTTTCCTCACAAGGCAACCCTCCCATTCCTGGTATTAGTCTAGTAAGCTTTTTCTGAACTATGCATTTACATCCTTCCCTAAATAAAGAGACCAATACTGTACACAGTACTCCAGATATGGTCTCACCAATGCCCTGTATATCTGAAGCATAGTCTCCCTACTTTTGTAATCAATTCCCCTCACAATAAATAATAACATTCTAATAGCTTTCCTAATTACCTGCTGTACCTGCATACTGACCTTTTGATATTCATGCACTAGGACACCCAGATCCCTCTGAATCTCAGAGCTCTGCAGTCTCTCACCATTTAGATAACATACTTCCTTTTTATTCTTCCTGACAAAATGGACAAGTTCACATTTTCTTACATTATACTCCATTTGCCAGATCTTTGCCCACTCACTTAACCTATCTATATCCATTTCTGGCTTACTTATGTCTTCTTCACAACTTACTTTCCTACCTATCTTTGTGTGAACAGAAAATTTAGCAACCATATTTTTGGTCCCTTCATCCAAGTCATTTATATCAATTGTAAAAAGTTGAGGTCCCAGCACTGATCCCTGTGGCACACATACAAACATAACAATTAGGAGCAGGAGTAGGCCACTCGGCCCCTCGAGCCTGTTCCACCATCCAATAAGATCATGGCTGATCTGACTGTAACCTCAACTCCACATTCCCACCTACCCTTGATAACCTTTCACCCCCTCCCCCCCCCACCTTGCTTATCAAGAATCTATCTAGTTCTGCCTTAAAAATATTCAAACTCTCTGCTTCCACCGCCTTTTGAGGGAGAGAGTTCCAAAGACTCACAACCCTCTGAGGGAGAAAATTTCTCCTCATCTCTGTCTTAAATGAGTAATCCCTTATTTATAAACAATGACCCCTAGTTCTAGGTTTGCTCACAAGAGGAAACATCGCCTCCTCTTCCACCCTGTCAAGACCCCTCAAGATCTTAAAGGTTTCAATCAAGTTGCCTCTTACTCTTCTAAACTCCAGTGGGTACAAGCCTAGCCTGTCCAACCTTTCCTCATAAGACAACCCACCCATTTATAGTGTTAGTCTGGTAAACCTTCGCTGAACTGCTTCTGAAGCATTTACATCCTTCCTTAACTAGGGAGACCAATACTGTACACTGTACTCCAGATGTGGTCTCACCAGTGCACTGTACAACTGAAGCATAACCTCCCTACTTTTGTATTCAATTCTCCTCACAATAAAAATTAATATTCTATTAGCTTTCCTAATTACTTGTTGTATCTGCATTCTAGCCTTTTGTGATTCATGCACTAGGATACCTAGATCATCTGAAATCTCAGAGCTCTGCAATCTCTCACCATTCAAATAATATGCTTTTTTTTTATTCTTCCTGCCAAAATGGACAATTTCATATTTGCTCACATTATACTCCATTTGCCAGATCTTTGCCCACTCACTTAACTTACCTATGTCCCTTTGTATCCTCCTTACGTCCTCTTCCCAATTTACTTTCCTACTATTTCTGCGTCATCAGCAAATTTAGCAACCATACCTTCGATCCCTCCATCCAAGTCATTTATATAAATTGTAAAAAGTTGAGGCTCCATCACTAATCGCTGTGGCACACCACTCGTCACATCCTGCCAACCAGAAAAAGACCCATTTATGCCTCTTCTCTGTTTCCTGTTAGCACGCCAATCTTCTACCCATGCCAATATGTTACCTCTTACACTATGAGCTTCTATTTTCCACAATAACCTTTGATGTGGTACCTTATCAACTGCCTTCTGGAAATCTAACTACAGTACATCCACCAGCTCCCCTTTATCCACATATGACTCCTTTAAAGAACTCCAGTAAGTTGGTTAAACATTTAGGGTTAAACATAAGAGTTAAACCCTTTCACAAAATCATGATGACTCTGTCTGATTGCCTTGAATTTTTCTAAGTTCCCTGCTATAACAACTTTAACACTAGCTTCTAACATTTTCCCTATGACAGACGTTAAGCTAACAGGCCTATAGCTTCCTGCTTTCTGTCTCCCCCTTTTTTTGAATAAAGGGGTTATATTTGCTATTTTCCAATCTAATGAAACCAGCCTAAATCTACGGAATTTTAGGAAATGAAAACCAACACAACAACGATCTCACTCGCCACTTCTTTTAAGACCCCAGGGTGAAGTCACAGCTCCAATTACTTCCCTGGTGATTGTAATTTTCCTGAGCTCCTCCCCCACATTTCCTAATTTACAGATATTTCTGGAATGTTACTTGTATCCTCAATAGTGAAGACTGATGCAAAATACCTGTTCAATTCAGCTGCCATCTCCCTACTTGCCATTATTAATTCCACAGGCTCACTTTCTATCAGATAAATGATCACTTTGTTAATTCTTCCCTTATCTAAATAACTATAGAAACTCTTACTACTTGTCTTTATATTTCTAGCTAGCTTTCTCTCATACTTTAATTATTCCCTCCTTATTAATCTTTTAGTCATTCTTTGCTGTTTTTATATTCTGTCCGATCTTCTGACCTGCCACCCTTCTTTACGCAATTATATACTTTTTCTTTTTAGACTTTAACTGTCTTTAACTTTTTTAGTTAACCACGGATGGTGGGTCCTCCCCTTGAAATTTTTCTTTCTCATTGGAATGTGTATTGTGAAATATACTTTTAAATGTCTGCCTCTGTATCTCTATTGACCTTTCCCTTAACCTAATTTGCCAGTTCACTTTCATGCCCTCAAAATTTCCCTTATTTAGGTTTAAAATACCAGTCTTAAACCCACTCTTTTCTCCCTCAAACTGAATATAAAATTCAATCATATTATGATCGCTGTTACCTAAGGATGCCTTCACAATGAGGTCATTAATTAGTCCTATCTCACTGCACAATACCGGGTCTAGTATAGCCTGCTTCCTGATTGATGCCTGTTCTAAGAAACGATCCTGAAAAGATTCTATGAATTCCTCATCTATGCTACCTTTGCTCATCTGATTTTTCCAGTCTATATGTAAATTAAAATTCCCCATGATTATCGCTGTACCTTTCTGACAAGCTCCCATTATTTCTTCCTTTATACACCATCCTACTGTATAGATACTATTAGGGGATCTGTACACCACTCCCACAAGTGGCTTCTTGCCTTTATGATTCCTCATCTCTACCCAAACTGCTTCTACATGCTGGTTTCCTGAACTTAGTTCATCCCTCTTTATTGCGCCAATACTATCATTAATTAACAGAGCCACCCCTCCACCTTTTCCTAGCTTCCTGTCCTTCCGAAATATCATATATCCTTCAATATTCAGGTCCCAATTTATGTCATCCTGCAGCCACATCTCTGTAATGGCTATCAGATCGTACTTATTTATTTCTATTTGCGCTACCATTCATCTGTTTTGTTTCTAATGCTACGTGCTTTCAGATACAGAGCCTTTAATGTTGTCCTTTTATTATTGTGTAACCTCTAGCCTTGTCTGCTGATTTATCTTTAGATTTGTATGCTCTGTCCCTTCCTGTCACGGCCTGTTTATCATTCCTCAAATTAATAACTTTCTCTCTTGCCTTTGATCTAATCTTTGATTTACCACATTTTTTCAAATTTGATCCCTTGTCCCCACTATTTAGTTTAAAACCTTCCCTACTCCCTTAGTTATGTGGCTCGCTAGAACACTGGTCCCAGCATGATTCAGTGTAGACCACCCCAACTGGTGCCAGTACCTCATGAACTGGAATGCACTTCTCCCACACCAGTCCTTGAGCCACACCTTCATCTCTCTAATTTTATTTCCCCTATGCCAATTTGCATGTGGCTCAGGTAATAATCCAGACTTTATTACCTTTGATGTTCTGCTTTGTAATTTAGTGCCTAGCTCCACACACTCTCTGTCCAGAACCTCTTTCCTTGCTCTACCTATGTTGTTGGTGCTTACATAGACCACAACAACTAGAATCTCCCCCACCTACTGTAAGTTCCTCTCCAGCCCTGAGCAGATACCCTGAACTCTGGCATCGGGCAGGCAACACAGCCATCTGGATTCTTGTGCTTAGCTGCAGAGAACAGTGTCTATCCCCTGACTATTCTGTCACCTACTACCCTACAATCCTTTTTGCTACCCCCCTTGAGTAGTTTCCTGTACTATGGCGCCATGCCAGTCTACTCATCCATCTTGCAGACCTCGCTTTCACCCACACAGGTTGCAGGCGTATCCAACCTGCTTGACAATTGCAAAGTCTGAGGCTCCTCCACTACTGTATGTGTAACCCCTTTATCTGCCTCACTCATAGTCAGACCTCCTGTCCCTCGCTGCTGACCAAATAAGGTGACCTTATTCTAAGAGGTGTGACCTTTTTCTGGTACGAAGTGTCCAGGTATTTCTCCCCCTCTCTGATATTGTGAAGTAACAGCAGTTTGGTTCCCAGATCAATAATCCTGGTTCAGAATCCCTCTTGCTGCTTAGACTTTCTGTAGACATGTTTGCCCTGGATTGTGTTCAGTCCAGGAGAACCCACATTCCATAGCTGCAACACAACACCTTGCAAGGCAACAACTTTTCCTGCCATTGTTACTTATGTTATTTAGTTAGTTTTATCTAATTACTTTCTTAATTAACTTAAAATAATTCCTATGTATACTATGATTTACTGTAGTTATTAAATATTAATATCACCTTCAACTAAGAGTTATACATTGCTTAATTCCTAGTTGGCTTACCAGTTACTCACAAAACAGCTCCTTCCGCTGCACCCAGGTATGAAAAGAATAGAAAAAGAACTTTAAAAAAAGCAATTCCTCCCCCCTTACCAAACTCCCTGCTCACCAAACATGTATCAGCTCACTCTGCTTGCAACCTGCACTTCATTTGCAAAGCTGCACCCAGACCTCTATATGTATAATCTTTGGAGAGAAAATAAATATGCAAAGGATGGAGTAAAATTAGCATAGGGGAACTTAGAAAGGATCGGGCCAGCGACAGTAAACTCATCACTGCCAATGTCTTGACATTGTGGCCAGGCCATGTATCAGCCAATAGAGTGCCAGGATATCTCACCAGAACTGTAGAAAATAAGAACTATTTTGATTTTACATGCTTGGTAAATAACTTAATTTTTTCCTACCTTACAACAGCGATTACATTTCAAAAATATTTAATTGGCTGCAGAAAAACACTTTGAAACATCCGATGGTGGTGCAATTGGCTTTGTAAATTAAAGTCTTACTTTTCATTTTTTTCTTAAATGGAATGGGAGCTCTGCAGGCCACAAATTGGGCACGGACACCTCAGCAACCAAATTTCCAACACGTGCTGATGCCAAGTTGTATTATCGATTCCTCTAAGTCTACAGAGGCTCTGGCAAGGCTTTACAATGCTCTGCTCAGACCCCACTCCAGAGGTTCAAAGAAACCTACATAATGAGGCTCCAGAGAAGGACAACTAGAAAGGTTTCAAATGTAAAAGGAATGAGGTATCATCAAATGAGTGAAACTCAAGGTCTAGAGTCTAGAAACAGAATCCCATTACAGTTTATAAAGTACCAATAAGATTAACTCACCATGTTATTTAAAGGAAATCAGGTTAAATGGACCAGATAATTTAAATTTAAAATAGAAGTCGATTGTAGGAAGAATTCCTCTGTTCAAAGGTTTGGAATAATGTCAATTGCAGGGAAAGTAATAGCAACAGCGGATTGTCGTAGAAAGTTCATTCAAAACACAACTGGATAAAATAAAAATGTGGATGCTGGAAATCTGAAATAAAAACAGTAAATGCTGGAAAAAAGCTCAGCAGGTCTAGCAGCATCTGTGAAGAGAGAAATGGAGTTAATGTTTCGAGTCCATATGACTCTTCTTCAGAGCTCTGAAGAAGAGTCATACAGACTCGGAACGTTAGCACAGTTGGATAAAAGACTGGGATAGTCAGAACGCTGCAGGTTAAATGGTCTACTTTTGGCCTTAACTGATCTTAAGTTAATGAACCAGACTGATGCTGTGCTAGAGCTGACAATGATATGTCAAAAATGCCATTCTCTGCCAGCAGATCTTGTCATAACAGCCACTTAGTAAAGTAAGTGGACAAAATGCCATCATCAGTAAATAGTTACAGCAGTGTAATGGATTGAGCTACTGCTAGAACACAGCACATGTATCCACATTGATAAATTTCACTTCAATTCAATAGTTCTTTCTGCTAATTTTTTTTAACTGCTCTGAATGGAAAGGGATTACCTTACTGAAGAGTAAAACACTGTAACGGAATGTAAGTTTTATTGCATTAACCCAGCTAAGAATGTTCTGCATAGAATGGTCACCCGTTTCTCCATGGTAGCTTAAAGATTTGGCTTCTTGCCATTATGATCATAAGGGGAGCCTTGCGCTGAAGAGTAATATTTGATTTTACAGAGTAAATAAAAGTTACAAGTCACTGGAGTTAATGCTATGCTGCTATCTATGCTGCTCACAATACAGTCTATATTTGCATCTTCATCAAATTTGCATCTGTAGCTTTCTATCCCCTCACCCAAGTTGGTAATGAACATAGTGGATAGTTCAGACTCCAATACAGATCCTTGTGGGACACCCCTATCGTTATATCCTGCCAATTAGAGTACCTGCCCATTATGTCTCCTCTCTGTCTCCGTCTGCTCAGCCAATTTCCTAACCAGAATAACAATTTGGCTTCAATCCCATGAGTTTCAACTTTAGCTGGCAACCTCTTGATCAAATTCCCTCTGGAAATCCATATAAACAACAACCATAGACATTCCCCTGTCCAATAGTTTAATCGGCTCTTTGAAAAAGTGAATCAGATTTCTAGCCCATTGATTATCATTTTCCTCTTATCAGGCAACTTCGGCCAAAGCAATGACAATGGTTGGGAAGATGCTACCTGGCAGCTCAACCACTCTTTCAGTGGCAGTGGTCAGATAAGTTCCCCAATCATTGACTAACTGGGTCGCAAATGTTACTCCAAAGGTATTTTGTTTCCTTTCTTTCCAAATTGGGGCGCTAATGTTGATTTCTGTTTCCCACCTCAGCTCCTCGTATGTCATCCATTTAGTTAGAATGCTCAACACTGTCTGATAGGGCCATTTTAACCTAGTCTGCTCATCAGAAAACTGACAGGGTCGTATGCATTGCTGCTTTTAAAACACGCTCAAATTCCTTTTCTCCATTGAAGTCAATGTTGTCCAGAGGCAGGAAACCAGTGTTCCATCCAATCCGGTAGTTTTCCCGCTCATCAGTCAGGTTAAAATTGCCTTTAGTACAACCCCATGGACACCATAGTGGTCAAAGCCATACTAAAGACAAGCTGGAAATGTACCGCTAGTCAGTCAGAAAGTTTAAAAGGTTGAGTGGTAAATGTATCCGAGTTTGGTTTTGAAGCATCGCCAGATTTGAGAGCCTGAGTTGGCAAGAAGAAAATGTTCTACACAGAGGTAGCTGTTATGATGTGTAATACGTTGCCTGAAAGGCTGGTGGAAGCAGATCCAATTAAAGCTTTCAAAGAGAATTGGATACACACTTAAAAAGGAAAAAATTTGCATGATTGTGGGGAAAGAGCAGGGGAAAGAAACTAATTGGGACAGTAACAATGGGCCAAATGGCCCCTTTATATGGTTGTATTACTCTGGGGCTGAATGAGGATAATTTAAACACCAAAAATGAATGGTTTGGGATAGGGTGAAATGTAAAAAATTTTACATCTCAAACACAATCACATCCCATCTCCAAGCCGCCCACTTCCAGCATTTAACAGAGGAAAGGAGGTGAGCAGTAACGTTGTTCCCAGGAGGCTGGGTGTCCATTTAAATATTATAATGAAGCTGGGAGCCTCACCTTTAACCTGTCTTAGAGATTTAACCCCGGCCAGACCTCGGGAAGTCTGACAGTTTTAAGGAAGCGAGAACGGCTTCAGGGAAAAAGTAATGCAGGAATTCTCCCTCACAGCCCAGTAGGCCATCCTTTTCTCTGCTATTGGACCCTCCCCCATCCAAAGGTCCCCTCCCCAGCGGATCACTGATCTGACATCTCCATGGGATTAGTGTCAGATACCCACCCCCTGGATCTGAACCGCTGGACTGGGAAACGGAACACCCCAAGATATGGAACCCTCCCCACCCCCCACACCAAAACAGCATTCCCACTATCACAGCTGCAGCTTCCTTACCAGCTCCTGCGTGTGTGGCCTCTCTTGGCACGCCTCGAGCCCGAGAAGGAGACAAGCCTGTAAATCAGCTGAGGAGGAAGCTATCAAAAAAAGATGCACACTGTAGCATAAAGGGTTAACAAATGGGATATACTAATGTATGATGTGGATGATGATGTACCACTGACATCAGTCAGTCATGTGTTAAACTCTCCCGAGAGAGAGAGAGAGAGAGAGACAATCATGCCTAGGAGCAACATTTTTTTCTTTTATTTATTCATAGGATGTGGGCGTCGCTGGCTAGGCCAGCATTTATTGCCCATCCCTAATTTCCCTTGAGAAAGTGGTGGTGAGCTGCCTTCTTGAGCTGCTGCAGTCCATGTGGTGTAGGTATATCCACAGTGCTGTTAGGGAGGGAGTTCCAGGATTTTGACCCAGCGGCAGTGAAGGAACGGCGATATATTTCCAAGTCTGGATGGCGAATGGCTTGGAGGGGAACTTGCAGGTGGTCGTATTCCCATCTATCTGCTGCCTTTGTCTTTCTAGGTGGTATAGGTCGTAGGTTTGGAAGGTGCTGTCGAAGGAGCCTTGGTGCTCTCAGTGTAGCCTGTTTAGAAGTAGTGCCAATAAACAAGTGTTAAGGATGCCAGAGTATAACTACAGTCTGTCAACTAACCAAATAACATGCCTACAGCCCACAGATAAGGACTATCGCAGAAAATATGCCACAGCATATGAGGAAATTCAGAGGATTCCCAACCAAAATTCCCTTACTATTTCCCCCAAATCACCCCATTAATGCAACCCACCTCAGCTAACATCAGGGCCTTGAATCGATAAGGCATTTTGAGTTTTTCCTATCACTGCCACCACCACATTTAAATGGGCAACCATGATAGTGTAGTGGTAATGTTACTGGACTAGTAATCCAGAGGCCTAGATGAATTCTCTAGGGACATGGGTTTGAATCCCACCATGGCAGCTGGTGCAATTTGAATTCAGTTAATAAGTCTGGAATATAAAGCTAGTCTCTTTAATGGTGACCATGAAACTATTACTGATTGTCATAAAAACCCATCTGGTTTACGAATGTCCTTTAGGGAAGGAAATTAACCACCCTTACCTGGTCAAGCTTACATGTGACTCCAGTCCCACAGCAATGTGGATGACTCTGAACTGACTAAGCAAGCATTCAGTTCAAGGGCAATGAGGGATGGGCAACAAATGCTGGCCCTGCCAGTGATGCCCACATCCCATGAAAGGATAAAGAATAAAGCCAGCTAGGAACTATTTAACTGCCAACCCCCTTTCCCGCCTCTGCAAAACACTGGAACTGGGTGGTTTTGAAAATTTTTACATCGCACCCCACCCCAAACCCCTCATTTTTGGGGTTTAAATGACCCCCATTAAACCATAGAATAATGCTACACAGAGAAGGCCATTCAGTCCATTGTACCTGTCCCAACTTCGACCCCCCCCCCGGCTACCCCCCGCCCACCCAACTCTTTCCCAGCCGTGTGACTTTTTCCTGTCCAAGTATTTATGAATTCCCTTCTGAAAGTTATTATTGGATCTGCTTCCACCAGCCTTACATACAACATGTCAGTGAGGAGGGCAATTACATAGGAAGATAGGAGCAGCAGTAGGCCATTCAGCCCATTGAGCCTGCACTGCCATTCAATGCAATCATGGTTAAGCATCCACGTCAATGCTTTTTTGCCCATGCTATCCCCATATCCCTTTATTTGGTGTTTAGAAACAACACCCTTCTTATTCCTAATCCCTGTTGCAGCATTCCCAATTTTATAGTCATTGGGCAGAATTTTCCCATCCTTCCCACCATCGGACTTGTGGCGGGTGAGGGCAGAGAATCCAGTGACAGGCAAAAAGTCGGAAACCTGCCGGCGTAAAAGTAGTCGGTGATTCTGTTGATGGCGGGTTAATGATGGGTCACTTATCCCGCGGCCTAGTGGCGTGAGCACCATTTGCATTCATTGCCATCCCATGAATGCTCATCGGAACAGCTGCTCGCCGGAGTCTCATGATGCCTTCCAACCTTGCCAGCGGGAAATTATGTTGGCCCGAAACCCATTTGAAAAGGAGTGGTGTGCACACCTCAGACCTCAGTTCGCTCGTGACTTTGAAGTGAGCGCAATGTCCATGGCCTACCTGCCATAGCGCTGCCCTGGTCTTGTTGCAATGAATGCCACACTGCTGGGGTTGTAGGTTTAGTCTGCTCCTGCACTTTGCCTACGCTGTTCAGACGGACACCACTGTGCTCTGGTACTCATGCAGGCCTCCACTTTCAGACCCTGACCAGTACTGCGGCCGGGGTCGGTGAGTGCAGGGGTCTTCTGCTCCCGGTGTCTGACACCGCTGTCCACAAGGACACCACTGCGCAGTGGTACTCAGGCAGGGCTTCACTTTCAGAAACAAGCATTTCAACCAGGAGTGGGGTGTGAGGGCAGAGTGGGGATGATGCACACAAGGGGGGTCAATGGGGAAGGAAAGCTGTGAAAGGGATGTGAGGGGGGAAAGGGATGGAAGGCAAGAGGGGCAAGGAGGTGGAGGAACAATGGAAGGCAGAGGTTAGACTGAGGGGTGGGGATCTGGAGCCTGACAAGGGTACTTGAAACATTGACATTCAAGGGGGTCGAAGGGATAATGCATGTTTGACTGGAAGTGGATGCACGCAGACTCTGGAATAGGAAGGGGTAAGGGGGTGGTTTTTAGTGTGGGGAGGCAATGGCGTAGTGATATTGTCATTGGATTGGCGTTCCAGAGACCCAGGGTAACGCTCCCGGGACCTGGATTTGAATACCACCACGGCAGATGGTGGAACTTGAATTCAATTAAAAATCTGGAATAAAAAGTCTAATTATTAGATTTCATCATCTAATGATGACCATAAAACCATTGTCGCTTGTCGTAAAAACCTATCTGGTTCACTAATGCCCTATAGGTAAGGAAATCTGCCAACCTTACCTGGTCTGGCCTACATGTGACTCCAGACCCACAGCAATGTGGTTGACTCTTAAATGCCCTCTAAACAAGGGCAATTAGGGATGGGCAGTAAACACTAGCCAGCGATGCCCACATCCCATAAACGAATTAAAACAAAGAGGGATGGGTCACACAGAGACTCAGAAGATGGGCAGCTATAGTCCTCAGTCATTGGGGCGACAGGGAACTCTGTGAAAGTCCAAGTCCTTGGTCTTGCAGTCAGGAGTCACAGAGCACAGACACTCCTGTGGCGATGTGGAAAGGACTCAGAGAGTACAGGCAGTCCAGGGGCTATGTGGACCTCATAATCAGGAGTCAGAGACAGGAGCCAGCCCAAGAGTGCAGCGGGCAGGCAGCAGGAGGAATCATTGGGAGCACGGTGTACTCCAGCTGCAGGGAGGGGCAAGGGCTGTGTGCTCCAGAGAGAAAAAGCACAGCTTGGTGTGTGGGGCTATCTCTCACAGTCGCTGTGCTTGGGATTGGCTGTCTCTGTATTGGGCTGCAGGTGGAATGGTGATGGGAACTGGAGGCATCTGCAGCCTGTGGATTGGAAACACAATAATAAAGGATGGGGGAGGGATGTGAAGCTCTCCTGGGGCTGGGTTCACCTCGTCAGGTGACTGTGCACACAGACTCTAGGTGGGGTGGGTACAGGTCTACATGGGGCATGGGCACATCACAAGTGATGGGCTCAGGTGCGGGAGGAAGGGGGGGAGGGTGGGCATGTCCACCACAACAACTATGGGATCCAGTCTTATTGGGGAAGGCTGGAGAACAACAGGAGGAAGCTCTACCTTCACTTCGTGAGGTTCCAGGCATATATCAGGCAGACGGACAGTGAGAGAGGGAGCGTCAAATTGCATTTTGAAGTAATGGTGGAGAATCACCATCTTGCTGTACCACAGTAATGGCACTGTCTCAAATCGAAAATACCAGCGAATCTGATTGGAAGAGGTCTGAGGTAGCGTGGGAGGTGTGCACTGCTGGGCTAAGGGGCCCTTTCTGGGGGCGCCCTCTAACTTGTTGGTGCTGCGAGAGTGAACGTGAGTCTGCTTAGTGAGAAAAGAGGAAGATCTCCTTGGGATGTAAGCCACCGAAAGCCAATGTCTTCACTAGCGTTGTTAAAGGAGCACGTCAGAAACTCAGTGGCTTCACAACACAGTTGCTGCACCTCAAGAGTAACACGTAGGAATTTAGAATTTGGGAATGAAGGCGATAGTGAAAGAGGCACAGCTGCATCATATAGTGAAGGACAGTGACGTGTTCAGCAGAATTGGCATTCATAATTCACCACAAGCAACTGATTGGTCATTACTATGCCACATCAGCAATTGGAGCACAGAGCTAGTTTGGGTCACTCATCTCATTTACACCTTACTATCCCTCACCAGGCTCCAGATGTTACATATCTGCGATGCCACCTTGGGCACCTCGGTGTGTGTGCTAGCGTCTCGGGAACAAGGCTGCATCAGTCACCATGCAAGTAGGTCAGGAAAAAGGATAGACCCTTAAGTTGACATAAGTTTCATATTCTGAGCTTCACTTTCTTGACCTTTTAATCATCAATGTCTTTAATGTTTCCTTTCAGAGAGAAGGCAAAAGCACAAATGAATCCAGGGCTCAATGCTGCCTTTGTCAGGGTCCTAATGTAATGGGGGAGGTGAAGGAGGGAGAGGCGACTCCACACACAGCTCCAGCAGGAGCCGCATGGTCAAGCGGAGCCAGAGTGTGAACAGGAGGGTCAGGAGGAGGGATCCAGACAACGGAGGTGAATTGCCAGACCTAGGGTTTATTGTAGAAGAGTCTCCTATTTACAGATGAATGAGAGGCAATGCCGTGCACATCTGCGCTTGTCCTGAGCTCTGGTACATCACATATGCCACATTCTTCATGAAGACCTGATGCCATGTGGAGTTGGAGGGTATCCCCTGCCAGTGGGTTTGAAGGTGAACGCAGCACTAAATTTCTTTGTCCCTGGGCCTTTCCAGGGATCAACAGGGGACCTGTGCTGCATCTCTCAATCCGCAATACATCAATGCACAAAGGAGGTCACAGATGCCCTTTACAGGAAGGCCCATCATTAAGCCAGGTTTGCTCTAGATGAAGATAGCCAGGCTGCAAGATTCACCGGCTTCGCCGCCATCTCAGGCTTCCCTAGAGTGCAGGATGCAATAGGCTGCACCCATGTGGCTGTACGGGCTCCAAGGCAGCAGGCCCTAATCTTTATAAACCACAAGGGCTACCATTCCATCAATGTACAACTGATGTGTGACATGGTACCCTGGGAGTTGCCATGATTCCTACATCCTGAGTCACTTCCAGGTCCCAGGAGATTTTCAAGGGGTCTGTACATCTGCAGGGATGGCTGTGTGGGGTTAAGGGATACCCACTGAAACACTGGCTGATGACACGGGTGCGTCATCCTTAGAGTCATTCCAAGGAGAGGTACAATGCAGATCACAGCTCCACATGCTCCCTCATAGAGCAGACCATAGGGCTTCTGAAGATGTGTTTCAGATGCTTGGACCGCTCAGGTGGCTCACTCCAATACACTCCCGACAGGGTTTCCTGCACCCTTCACAATCTGACAATGCAAAGAGGTGAGCCCCTGCCAGAGGATGAACTGGAGAAGGATGAGAGCTCATCAGAGGCTGAAGATCCGGAGGCCCAAGAACCTCAGGAGGCTGCTGAGGGTCAGTGTGGGCATGATCACACCATGGAGGGAGGAAGATATGGGAGACGTGCCTGTGATACTTTAATTGCTGACAGGCTCCAGGTGGAATAAAGTTAAGGGAGGCCACATCTCTCCTAGCCCTCAGTGCCATTCCCTTTTATCTCAGGGAATGTCCAACCACTCGCAGCGAGAGCGAGTCCAGCGTTCACACTTGCACGTTCTGGCCTCATGAATCGCTAGGCCATGGTGCCCTGTGAAGGCGCTCACTCTGGAAACTGAGAGTCCACTGAGGAACAAGAGTGATGCAAGAGAAGACTTGAAGCTTTTTCTATCATCTAATGATAGCAAACACTGGAACCACCGAGATGTGGACATGCCTAGGGATCTGCTCCTCCCGTGCATGTCTTGTCTTGTCTTCCGCCACCACCACTGAGGAGACACAAATGCTATTAGAATATCAATGCTGATGAGCTGCCCTCACTCAATGGTGTTCCTCGAGGAAGAAAGGTTAGAAACGCTTACATCACACACTTAAAGTAAAGATGTAAACACATTTCCCTGACGTCACACAAGGGTGCAGAGACTAGTTCACGTGAGGTTTGACAGCACCGGAATGTGAATCTCACAGTGGGACACTATCACTGAGTGGGAGGAAGGCTAAACCCCAACATAAGAGAATTCCAATGTACAAAATCACAACGCCTTCAGTTGACCAAAACATTCACATAACCATCAAAAGTATTCTCAAAGGTGCAATTTCTTTACGTGTACAGCACCCCCCAGCCAAAAAGTGACATTAAAATTTCTTAACGTTCCTAGCCCTACCACTACGCCTGGGTGCAGCCCCGACATCCACAGCAGAGGTGGAGGCAGCCTGCTGACTGTTATGTCCTGATGTCTGTGATGACCTTGATTGATGTCCTCTGGTGGCCTGAAGCCTGCAGGGGCCCCAAACTGATAAGGGTCTCTGCCCAGAGGCAGATGCACTCTCAATGGCCTGAGCAGCTGGACTGGATGGGGCCACAGGCAGAGCAGACTGTGAGCGGCTGCACACCCTTGGAGTGTCCAGAGAGGATCCCCCAGGGTATCCAGCTGATGGTCTTCCTCCCTGTGGGTGCCCAAGGGGCTTGCCTGACTCCTGCAGGAGAAGGTGCACCTGAAGGGAGGTCAAGGTGCCTCAGCCCCATGTCACTTACATCTTGATGGTGCCCACCAGGGCGTGTGGCCATGGAGTGCAGGACCGAGTGCAAATCCAGCAAGACCTGCTGGACCAAGGTTGCCAAGGTGGTCGCCAGCCTTCCCATGGTGACCTCAAGGTCATACATCAAGGTCACATTTCAGAGCCCTGACATCAGACAGAACGTGGACGGACCCCTCCATCGTTCGCTCTCGTCTGCTGAGTGGCTGTCGAATCTCTGCCTGATGTTCTGCCGCCTGTCATTGCATCTCCAGCATTGAGTTGGCTGCTGCTTCTAGAGGCTCATCATCTGATTCGGACCGAGCGGGTGGCTGGTCTCCAGCGGCCCTCCGAGTGCCGGAGACCTGGGCTGTCCCTGCCTCCGGCTGCTGTGGGGAAGTGTCAGTGAGGTGTTTTCTAGAAAGTGATCCTGAGCCTAACGTAGAGCGGTGTCCCACCAAGGTTTGTGTCTCTGCGCTGGTGAAGGGTGCGGGTGAGTGAGGTGATGGTTCTTTCAGAGCTTCCTCTTCGTACATGGTCTGGGGGCTCGGATTTATGCTGGGCTGCCTTGTGGGCCTCGATCTGCTGCTGCCTAGAAAATAGAGAACAGAGTTTCAGTCGATGAGCAATATAAGACAGCATGTGAGTCGCTGTGAATGTCAGGATGGAATGACCTGATGGGCCTGTGATCCGTACTAGGTTAGTGGGAGAGGCCGATCTCCCCTTCCCTACAGGAGTGATCCCTTATTTTTATTTTTTATTCTTTATTCTCCACTATAAAAATGACTTTCAAAGCGAGTGCAGCAGTCATGATTAGCTTTTGGAGAGAACACTAAACAGCTTTTATTTCCATTGCTTGCAACTGGGTAGAACATAAGCACCTGGAAGAGAGTTCCATGTCCTATATTCATATTTCCTCTCTGCAGCGCAGAGTATTATGCAGGAAATAGCTCTTTGATTTAATTACCATCGAACATAATTAAAAATTAATTAAGATGTGATACTTCTGGCCTCTCCATAGAATTTAGCCTGAAGTCACAAGCAAGTCATTGCAATTTGAATTAATCAAGCATTACACATAGATGTGAAGTGCAGGGTCCTTTTCAAATGGTCCAAATCTCCCCAAAGCTTGCATATAGTGTTCAAAAGTGGTAAGACTGCTGGATAAGTGCCTTGTTGGCTCCAAGGTTGCACTGTTGGCTGAAGGGTTGTTAACAAGAAAGAAGGAGAGAACAACGAGTCTTCCTTTCCACCTCCGATGAGGAATAGCTGGCTTGATGCCCGGTGTGATATTGATTTCAGCATCACTGTAATCCATGGAGAGAAATAGAGCTGGAAGGGTATAGAAAGTGTTTCAATAACGTAGAAAGGTCTGACAGAACAAAAACTAGTTGAAAGTCAACGGCTAAGCAGAAGACAGGGAACTTTCCTTGGGAGTCTAGGAAGGGCTTGAGTGCAGAGGGAGCTGAAATAGACATTTCAAATAATCAAAATCAGGCAATAGGTAAAGGGCTAATCCTCAAGCCTGCTCCACATTTTAACCTGCAATTTAGTTAAATTTGAATCTGATCTGTATCTGAACTCCATTTACCCATCGTTGGTTCATATTGTCAGCCTTACATAATAAAAATAAAAATCTGCCAACCTCAGTCTCTCCAGCATTTGCAGCCTTTTGGGGGTGGGATGGAGCGTGGGGGCAAGTCATGTGGTGGAACCTCCGGGAATACATTTAATCACAGTTGGCAAACCTACCCGAGCAGGCAAACCTGTCCTGGCAATGGTCATGTAAGTTTCTCAATCTTGGGCGAATCTTGTTTATATGAGATTGTCCCTGGCATGTCTCTCTATGGCCCTGGCATCCATTAGAGGCTCATGCACATTCATGTCCTGTTACTGAGGCTCATCCCATTCATCCTCATCTGAGGAGGAATGTTGCTCCTTCCTGTCATCCTGATGCAAGGGTTTGCCATGTTGCATTACCATGTTGTGCAGTGTGACTATCCATGAAACACTGTGTGGTGCATACTACAGAACCCCTCCAGACCTGGCAAGGCAGCAGAATCACATTTTTATTATGCCAATGGTCTGTTCGATGATGGTTCTGGTGGCGGTGTAGCGCTGTTCCACTGCGCTGGGGAGATGCCTTCCTGGTGTCATCAACCAAGTCTGGAGGCGACAGCCTTTGTCACTATGATCCAACCGTCAGTCTGGGCCAGGGCTGTGAAAAGCTCTGGGGACTGCAAGTTCTGGAAGATAGTTGAGTCACAAGAGCCCCCTGGGAAATGAGCACAGGCCTGCATGGTTCTTCACCTCTAGTCACAAACCAGTTTAATGTTTAGAGAGTGGAATCCCTTGTGGTTCATATATACTGCTCCCAGGGAGCTCTAATGGCAACATGAGCACAGTGAATTACCCCGTGCATTCTAGGGGAATGAGCGATGGCAGCGAAGACCACTGCCCTGTCCCACCTGCCTGTGTATGGCAGCAGCCGGTGGTGAGAAAGTTGAGCATCGCAGGCACTTTGAGGGGCAGTGGCACGGGGTTGCTGCCAAATCAACATAGCTGCAGGTCTTGATGCAAGATCTGATGCAGATTTCGGTGACTGCTTCCTGGGACAGCCTCAGACATTGCCTCTTGGGCATCTGGAGGTGGTTTGCCTGCATCCTGAACATGCACAGCCAGTGACTTTCTTTTCTGCTGCCTTTCCTGATGGCTGCCTCCCTCCCCCCACCCCTGGGTGCTGTCTGCTGCTGCCTTTCCTGATGGCTGCCTCCCCGCCCACCCCCGGGTGCTGTTTGCTGCAGGCTTCGCAGCCTCAGTTGTTGACCGGCAAGAACCCTCCTTCGTCACATCCTCTCCTCCTGCTTCCGAGGTTGTAGGAAGATTGACCCATAGATATTCTACAAAGTGCGCAGTGTCAAAGAGGCAGTCAGTGATATGATAACGTGTGTGTCCAGGGGTTTTGTCCATTCAGCTGCTGAGCAGTGAGATTTTCCACTCCTCCCGTTGTCCACATCTACAAATCCATCCACCCGACACTGGCCTCCTTCCAATTAGATCTACACTCCTGACAGCTACAAGTGAGTTTTTGAAAATGGTCAGCTACAAAGTGCAAGTGACCCTCGCTTTACAACCCATGACCCTTCAGCCTCCCTTCTGCCACCTTTGACTTTGTCCCCATCACCCTTGACCCTCCCAACATCACTCAGCGCCTTCCCTCTGTAACCCTTGAACTTCCTCCCATCATCCTGCACCCTGTCATCGTGAAAGTGGGGATGCCACCTCTCCACCCTGAGCCTAGTCACATCCCCATCATGATTCTGCCTCTGTTCTTAGACACCGCACCCCGCTGACCCCGCATCATCCTTAGAATTTCCGTTAATCCCGTGACTCACCCTACAATACCATTGAATATTCCTACCTCAGACTGGACCTGCACCTCCCCCACAACCTCCTCCCCCCTCCCGCCCCACCGCCCGCCTACCAAACCAAACTCCCAGCAGCCTGAGTTTGACCCACATGTGGGCAGTGCTGACCCCACCCTTAGGCCCCTTACTTTGTTTGCGTACACTAATTGCCCCCACCCCCTTACTGACCACACCCAAGACACCAGGCCCTTCCCACTACACATTTCCACAGGCCCCACCCCTTCCCCTGCCTCAGGGTTTGCTTAAAACCCGCCACACCTTTAAACTTTGCCAGTGCTGGTGAAACATTAGCTCGATTTCTTTCCCCACAGATGCTGCCGTAGCTGTTGGAAATTTGTAGCAGTGCCAATTTTATCTTTAGTGTGAATGGAATAGTTCCACTTGGCTTGACAATGGAGGAGAGGCATTGGAGGGGGACGGAGTGGTCAGCCTTGCCAAAGGCTGCAGACAAGCCAAGAACGATAAGGAGGGATAGTTTACTATCATCACCGTCATATAAGATGTCATTTGTGTCTTTGCTCAAGGGCCATTTCAGTGCTGTGGTGGGAGTGGAACCCTGGTTGGAGGGGTTCATGGAGTTGTGGAAAAGATGGGCGCATATCTGTGAGGTAACAAGACATTTATGGACTTTGCAGAGGGAAAGGAGGTTGGTGATGGGGCATTGTTACAAGAACAGAAGGGTCAAGAATTTTTTTTTTATGAGGAGGGGAGTGATGATAGCAGATTTGAAGGGGAGGAGAACAGTACCTGAGGAGAATGAACTGTTAACAATATCAACTAACATTGGGGCCAGGTCATTTCCCACCTCCATGCTACTTATTCAGTTAGCTACTTGCCCTCTTTGGGTATCTTCTGCTGCTGGCGATATGCAATGTATGTGTTACTATTTGTAACACCAATTTATTGCTGAAGAAAAGGGACATGCTGCCAAAGCCTTTTGTCTTGCACTCATCAGGGCAGACACAAGAATACCAAATTCCAAAGGAAGCACCAATTTATGCTGCGTGAGAAAAGGGTGATGATTAGTTGGTCAGTCAGCCCTAATTGGTCGAAGCGTTGCCATGGAGAATGCAGCTTGGGTCTATTGTTCCTCATTCTTTTGTTTAATTAAAAAGGTGCAATGCTGGACATGCTCTTTCTGCTTGCAGAGGGCAGGGCCCTGCGTATGAATATATGTAGCTTCTAGCAAGCATAAGTAGGCTATATCGCAAGCCCGGCTGATAATCTTAAATTGGTTGTCAGTGTAATTCTTAGCACACTCGGGATTGTTCATCAAGTGCTGCCCAATTGTGGAATCACATCTAACGTTAGACATTATGGGGATTATTGTAATCAAGGGGCTTGGAGCTGACAAAATTGGAGGATCTGCACATTCAATTTAAAATAATGTTGGGTAAGTGATAAGTAAGGAACAACTACACCAATGGAAGGTAACAGCTCCATATTCCATGGGTTAAAAGGTCAAACTTTCTTTATTCCATTTTCTATTTAAGTCTAAACCAAATGTCTCCTGGATGACATTCAAGTCAATATCAGTTTTCACTAGTACGTTTGTAGAATCAATGACACTTCACCTCTATCTAGAGTTTGACAAACGGAGTGCATATGAAGGAGATCTGATTCAATAATTGTCAAAAATTATCATCGCAATGGTTCCCAATAAACCAAAAATAAATAGGGATATGTCCCCTCGGATGATAATGTTTCCTTTCCCTTTTAACATTCATCAGTGTAGACAGATTTTCAATTCATTTTCAATGCTGGATCCCATTAAGAGCAAGAGATTACCAAGTACAACTTTCTCTTCTGCATGATTCTTTGAATATTCGTGGGTCAAATCACACTATGAGACATCACATGACGCAATCTGACCCCACATCAGGATGTGTCTGAGATCCACAACTAAAGTTGCTTTGCAACAATGTCACAGCAGCAGGCGCAGCAGCTTTATAAAGCGATGCAGTGCCTGCCTTGATAACAGGAACATGTGCTGAGAATTCGTACCATGCGTTTGAGCCCTGCTTGAGCACAGTGGGTAGAATGGGAAATGGGAAATTGAGGCCATCAAACATTCACATCGGAAACTTTGGAGATCAAAAACAAAGGCCCAGAATTCGCTGGAACGCGGCAGCATACCCCATTTGTTAGCTTACAGTAACATAGGAACAGGAGGAGGCCATTCAGCCCCTCCAGCCTGTTCTGCCATTCAATAAGATGATGGCTGATCCATGATCTACCTCCAGGTCCGCTTTTGCCCCATTTCCCTTAACACCTTTGCTCGACAAAAACCTATCAATCTCAGTTTTAAATTTAACATTTGATCTAAGCATCATTTGATGGTTGTGGAAGACAGTCCTACAAACATACGAATATATGAATTATGAGCAGGAGTAGGCCACTCAGCCCCTCGAGCCTGCTCTGCCATTCAACAAGCTGATGGCTGATCTGACTGTAACCTCCCACCTACCCCCGATAACATTTCACCCCGTTGCTTATCATGAATCTATCTAGCTCTGCCTTAAAAATATTCAAAGACTCTGCTGCGACTACCTTTTAAGGAAGAGCGATCCAAAGACTCACAGCCCTCTGAGAGAAAAAAATTCTCCTCATCTCTGTCTTAAATGAGTGACCCCTTATTTTTAAACAGTCCTAAAGTTATACCTATGAATTGCGTATAGACGTGCTTCCTAACTTCACTCCTGCAAGGTCTGGTTCTAATTTTTTTTAACAATGCCTCTGAGTCCTTAACTCCCCAACCAGCAGAAATAGTTACTCCTGATCTCGCCCACTGTAAACCTTCAATTACCTTGGAAACCTCTACCAATTTTAATCTTCTAAATTCCAGAGAATATAACTTTAGTTTGTTTTATCATTTTGCATCCGGGTATCATTCTGGTAAATCTACGTCTGCACTCCCTCCAAAGCCAATATATACTTCTGAAGGCGTGGTCCCAGAATCACAGGCGGGTGGGATCCTGAAAAGTAGTTCAGAGGGGAGAGAAGCTGAGCTGGAATTAGAAGTTAAAACGTTAGTAAGTGAGTCTGGAAGGCAGAGGGAACATAGGACAGAATCTTCTGTTCGGTGTGCGGGGTTTCCCCACAGGGTGATACCTAAAATGATGCGCGGTGATGTCGGGCGTGCATCCCAATGTCACCGCGCGTCATTCCGATCTTTAGTTCAGCGGGCGCGCACCAGAGTTGGCTGCTCGCCCGCCAAACTGTCAAAGGCCTGTTAAGGCCATTAATAAACTAATTAAATTAATTGTCAGGGCTGCCCATCCAACCTTAAGGTTGGCGGGGGGCAGGTGAAGAGCCCAGGCGGCCTTTGCATTTTTCATGGAACCTCATCCAGGGGCGGGATGAGATTTCATGAAGGGTTTATTAATGAAATAAAAGTTTTTAGCAAAATTCATCAACATGTCCCAGTTCACGTGACACTGTCACATGAGGGGACATGTCTGAATAATTTTATTTTTCTTTTTTTCAATGTTTCATAATGAAATTAATCTCCCTGAAGCAACTCCGTGCCTCTGGGAGATTTCTGCGCTCTTTCGCATGCATGCACAACTCTCCCTCCTCCCCCCTGCCCACACAGGTAGCGCTGAGCGTTTCTGGGTGCACGTCACGCTGGGTGGGCTTTAATTGGCCCACCCATGTAAAATGGTGGCACACAGCCAATCAACCTAATATTTGGAAATGAGCCCAGGCAGGTGGAAGGCGTATCAGTAGGGTAGCGTTTTGGAGATAGTGGCAATAACTCAGTTAGGTTTACGATAGTTATGGAAAAGGATAAGGTTGGGCAGGGAATAAAAGTTCTAAACTGGGGGCAGGCTATTCTACTAAGATGAGATAAAATTTGGCCCAAGTGGTCTGGGAGCAGCTACTGGCAGATAAAACTGTGTCAGAGCAGTGGGAGGTATTCAACGAGGAAATAGCGAGAGAGCAGGGCAAATATGTCCCTGTAAAGACAAAGGGGGAGGACCAAGTCGGGAGAATTCCGGATGTCAAGGGATATAAAGGTTAGGATTAAGAAAAAAAGAGAAGCTTATGGCAGATGCCGAGGGCTCAATACAGCAGAGTCCCCAGAGGAGTTTAAAAAGTGCAGGGGGGAACTTAAAAAGGAAATTAGGAAAGCTAAGAGAGTGCATGAGAGAGCATTGGTGGGTAGAATAAAGGAAAACTCAATGGGGTTTTTTAAATATATAAAGAGCAAGAGAATAGCTAGGGAAAGAGTAGGGCCAATTGGGGGCCATAGAGATAATGTGTAAATGGACCCAGAAGACGTGTGTGCTCAATGAATACTTTGCTTCGGTCTTCACAATGGAAAGGGTGATGCAGGTATAGACATCAGAGTGGAGGAGTGTGAAATATTAGAGGAAACTAACATAGAGAGAGAGGAGGTACTAGCGGATTTAGCGGCCTTAAAAGTGGATAAATCCACAGGCCCAGATGAGATGTATCCCAGGCTGTTGAGGGAGGCAAGGGAAGAGATATCAGAAGCCCTGGCAGTAATTTTCAAATCCTCTCCGACCACAGGTGAGGTGCCAGAGGACTGAAGGACTGCTAATGTTGTCCCATTATTAAAAAAGGGAGGAAGGGATAGACTAGGAAATCACAGGCCAGTCAGCCTAACCTCGGTGGTGCGGAAGTTACTAGAAAGAATTCTGAGGGACGGAATGAGAGACACGGATTAATCAGGGATAGTCAGCATGGATTTGTTAAGGGAAGGTCGTGTTTGACAAATTTGATCAGATTTTTTCAGGGGGTAACCAGGACTGTTGATGAGGGTATTGCATTTGTTGTGGTCACATGGACTTTAGCAAGGTTTTTGATAAGGTCCCTCATGGCAAGATAGAAAGAGCCCATGGGATCCAAGGCAAAGTGGCACGTTGGATCCAAAATTGATTGAGAGGCAGGAAGCAGAGGGTGATGGTAGAGGGATATTTCTGTGACTAGAAGCCTGTTTCCAGTGGGGTTCCACAGGGCCCTTGCTGCTTGTGGTGTACATAAATAAATTGGACTTAAATGTAGGGGGTATGATCAAGAAGTTCGCAGATGACACAAAAATTCCTAGGGTGATAAATAGTGAGGAGGATAGCCGTAAACTGCAGGAGGATCTCAATGGACTGGTCAGGTGGCAGAGCAGTGGCAAATGGAATTCAACCTGGAAAAGTGTGAGGTAATGCACTTGGGGAGGGCTAACAAGGGAAGGGATTATGCTTTGAATGGTAGGAGCCTGAAAAGTACTGAAGATCAGAGGGACCTTGGTGTGCATATCCATAGATCTCTGAAGGTAGTGGGACAGGTAGACAAAGTGATTAAGAAGGCATATGGGATACTTGTTTTTATTAGCCGAGGCATAGAATACAAGAGCAGGGAGGCTATGCTGAAACTGTATAAAACACTGGTTAGGCCACAACTGGAGTATTGCGTGCAGTTCTGGTCACCACATTATAGGAAGGATGTAATTGCACTGGAGAGGGTGCAGAGGAGATTCACCAGGTTGCTGCCTGGGTTGGAGGGTCTGTGCTATGAGGAAAGATTGGATAGGCTGGGGTTGTTTTCCTTGGAGCAACAAAGGTTGAGAGGGGACCTGATAGAGGTGTATAAAATTATGAGGGGCATAGATAAGGTGGATAGGAAGGCACTTTTTCCATTAGGAGAAGGGTCAATAGCCAGGGAGCATAGATTTAAGGTAAGAGGTAGAAAGCTAAGAGGTGAGTTGAAGAGAAACTTTTACACCCAGAGGGTGGTGGGAGTCTGGAACTCTCTGCCTGAAAGGGTGGTTAAGTCAAAAATTCTTATTATATTTAAGAAGTATTTAGATATTCACTTGCGTTGCCATAGCCTCCAGGGTTATGGGTCCAAGCGCTGGAAATTGGGATTAGTGTAGTCAGATCTTTGTTGACCAGTGTGGACATGATGGGCCGAATGGCCTCCATCTTTGTTGTAGACATCTATGAATTGTTCACAGTACTCTGGATGTGATCCAACCAGGGCTTTTTATAACTGAAGTGTGGCTTCTAGCCTCTGATATTTCCTCCCCACCCTGCAATTGGAACATTTTTGTGCCGCACTTTGCTGGAGGTATGAGCTGATAATGAGGACAACAAGATATGTGGGACATTGGTGAATGATTGGACCCCCAACAGTCTATCTCCTTAACCCATGAGTTTTGAGGTTAGAGGAAGAGAAAGGACTGAAAAGCAAGGTGAACTGGAGTCAAATTAGGTACAGAGAAAGGTTGGATTGAGAGGGGAAATAAGACAGAAAGAAATGTAAGAAAGCAAATTATATTATAGGAACATGGGAACAGGAGCTGGCCACTTGGCCCGTTGAGCCTGCTCCACCATTCAATTAGATCATGGCTGATCATCTACCTCAAAGGCACTTTCCCACACTATCTCCATATCCCATGGTGTCATTCGTCTTCAGAAATCTATTGATTTCTGTCCTGAACATGCTCAATGATTGAGCTCCACAGCTCTCTGGGGTAGAGAATTCCAAAGATTCAGCACCCTCTGAGTGAAGAAATTCCTCCTCATCTCAGTCTTAAATGGCCTACCCCTTATCCTGAGATTACGTCCCCTGGTCTTAGACTCACCAACCAGGGGAAACATCTTATCTACATCCAGCCCGTAATGCCCTGTAAGAATTTTGTAAGTTTCAATGAGGTCACCCCTCATTCTTCGAAACTCTAGGGAATACAGGTCTAGTTTCCACAATCTCTCCTCATAAGACAATTCCGCCAGCCCAGGGATTAATTTGGTGAACCTCCGTTGCACTTCTTCTATGGCAAATATATCCCTCCTTAGATAAAAGGACCAAAACTGTACACAATACTCCAGGTGAGGTCTCCCCAAGGCCTCAGATAACTGCAGAAAGACATCCTTACTCCTGTACTCAAATCCCCTCGTGCTGAAGGCCAACATACCATTTGTCTTCCTAATAGCTTGCTGCACCTGCATGCTAGCTTTCCGTGACTCATGAACAAAGACACCGAGGTCCCTTTGAACACCTGCACTTCCTGACCTCTAACCATTTAAGAAATATTCTGCCTTTCTGTTTTTTCTACCAAAGTGTATAACTTCACACTTATTCACATTATATTCCATTTGTCACGTTCTTGCCCATTCACTTAGCCTGTCCAAATCTTCTTGAAGCCTCCTTGCATCCTCCTCACAACTTAAGTTCCCACCCAGTTTGGTGTCATCAGATTGGTCACCACATCCAAATGATTTATATAGATTGTGAACAGCTGAAGACCTAGCACTGATCCTTGCAGTATCCCACTAGTAACAGCCTGCCATCCTGAGAATGACCCATTTATTCCTGCTCTCTGCCTTCTTTCTGTTAACCAATTCTCAATTCATACTAACATATTTCTCACAATCCCATGTGTTCTAATTTTATTTACTAACATCCTGTTTGGGACCTTGTCAAAAGCCTCCTGAAAATCCAAATACACCACATCCACTGGTTCTCCTTTATTTATGCTACAAGTAGCATCTTCGAAAACCTCAACAAGTTTGTCAAACGTGATTTTCCTTTTCATAAATTCATGTTGACTCTGCCCAATTTTACCATTCTTTTCTAAATGTCCAGTTATCACATCCTTTATAATAGACTCTAACATTTTCCCTACCACTGATGTCAAACTAGCAGGTCTGTCGTTCTCCATTCTCCCTCTTCCTCCCTTCTTAAATAGTGGGGTTACAATGGCTACTTTCCAGTCCGCATGAACCTTTCCAGAATCTATAGAAGTTTAAGAAATAACCATCAATGCATCCATTATCTCTCTAACCACTTCCTTTAACTCTCTAGGATGAAGCTCATCTGGTCCAGAGTAATTATCAGCCTTCAACCCAGTTAACTATTCAAGTACTACCTCTTTACTAATACAAATTTTCTCCAGGCATACCTAAAAATGAGGTGTTAACCTGGTGAAGCTACAACACAGGACTACTTGCATGCCAAACGGAATAAGCAGCAAGTGATAGACAGAGTTAAGCGATTCCACAACCAATGGATCAGATCTAAGCTCTGCAGTCCAAACACATCCAGTTGTGAAGGTGGTGGACAATTAAACAGCTCACTGGAGCAGGAGGTTCAACAAATAACCCCACCTTCAATGATGGAGGACATCAGTGCAAAAGATAAGGCTGAAGCATTCACACCAATCTTCAGCCAGAAGTGCCATGTGGATGATCCAGATCAGCCTCCTCCAGAGGTCACCAGCAGCACAGATGCTTCAGCCAATTTGATTCACTCTAGGTGATATCAAGAAACGGCTGAACACACTGGATACTGCAAAAGCTTTGGGTCTTGACAATATTCCAGCAATAGTACTGAAGACTTGTGCTCCAGAACTTGCCGTGCCCCTAGCCAAGCTGTTCCAGTACAGCTACAACACTGATATCTACCCGGAAAATTGCCCAGGTATGTCCTGTACACAGAGAGCCACACAAATCCTACCTGGCCAATTACTGCCCCATCAGTTTACTGCCGATCGTCAGTAAAGTGATGGAAGGGGTCATCAACAGTGCTATAAAGCAGCATTTGCTTAGCAATAGCCTGCTCACTGGCGTTCGGTTTGGGTGCCGTCAAGATCACTCAACTTCTGACCTCACTAGCCTTGGTTCAAACATGGACAAAAAAGTGAAACTCCAGAGGTGAGGTGCGAGTGACTGCCCTTGACATCAAGGCAACATTTGACCGAACGTGGCATCAAGGAGCCCTAGCGAAACTGGAGTCAGTGGGTATTGGGGAAAACTCTCTGCTGGTTGGAGTCATACCTAGTACAAAGGACAATGGTTGTGGTTGTTGGAGGTCAATCATCTCAGCTCCAGGACATCACTGCAGGAGTTTCTCAGGGTAGTGTCCTAGGCCCGGCTATCTTCAGCTTCTTCATCAGTGACCTCCCTTCCATCGTAAGGTCAGAAGTGGAGATGTTCGCTGATGATTGCACAATGTTCAGCACGATTTGCGACACCTCCAATACTGAAGCAGTCCATGTCCAAATGCAGCAAGACCTGGACAGTATCCAGGTTTGGGCTGACAAGTGGCAAGTAACATTCACACCACACAAGTGTCAGGCAATGACCACCTCCAACAAGAGAGAATCTAACCATCGCGCTTGACATTCAATGGCATTACCATCACTGAGTCCCCCACTATCAACATCCTTGGGGTTACAATTGACCAGAAACTGAACTGGACTCGCCATATAAATACTGTGGCTACAACAGCAGGCCAGAGGCTAAGAATCCTGCAGTGAGTAACTCACCTCCTGACTCCCCAAATCCGGTCCGCCATCTACAAGGCACAAGTCAGGAGTGTGATCGAATACTCTTCACTTGCTTGGATGAGTGCAGCTCCCACAACACTCAAGAAGTTTGACACCATCCAGGACAAAGCCGCCTGCTTGATTGGCGTGTCATCCGCAAATATTCACGCCCTCTACCACTGACACACATTGGCAGCAGTGTGTACCATCTACAAGATGCACTGCAGAAACTCACCAAGGCTCCTTAGACAGCACCTTCCAATGCCACAACCAATACCATCTAGAAGGACAAGGGCAGCAGATAGATGGGAACACCACCACCTGGAAGATCCCCTCCAAGCCACTCACCATCCTGACTTGGAAATATATCACCATTCCTTCACTGTCGTTGGGTCAAAATCCTGGAACTCCCTCCCTAACAGCACTGTGGGTGTACCTACACCACATGGACTGCAGCGGTTCAAGGAGATAACTCACCACCACCTTCTCAAGAGCAGTTAGGGGTGGGCAATAAATGGTGGTCCAGCCAGCGATGCCCACGTCCTGTAAATGAATTTTAAAAATTCTTTTAGCTCCACACCAGGTTCACAAGTCCCTAGGTTGCCTAGTATTTCTGGGAGGTTTTCTAAATCGTCTTCCGTGAAGAAAGATGCAAACTAACTGTTTAGTTTCTCTTCCATTTCCCTGTTCTCCACTATAATCCCTATCCCCCACTGTAATGGGCCCACATTTGTCCTAGCTAATCTTTTCCTGTTCAAGTACCTAAAGAAGCCTTTATGCTCCTCGCTAGTTTGCATTCATATTCTCTTTGTCTTTTCTTAATCAGTTTCTTGGTCCTCCTTTGCTGGTTTCTAAATTGCTCCCAGTCCTCGGGTTTAGTATTTTTTCTGGCATCCTTATAAGCCACTTCCTTTGATCAAATGCAATCTTTACCACCTTTTGTGAACCACGGTTGATTTACATGACCCTTTGTGTGTTTATGCCTTCGAGGAATGTATATCAGTTGCAGATCATGTAGTATTTCTTTAAATACTAGCCTGTCTACCATCAAATCTTTTAGTGTATTTTCCCAACCCACCATAGCCAACTTGCCCCTCATACCTTCATAATTTCTTTTCATCAGACTTAAGACCCTAGTTTCAGAACAAACAATGTCGCATTCAAACCTCATGTGAAATTCTATCGTATTATGGTTACTATTTCGCAAAGGCTCCTTTACAGCAAGGTTTTTTTTTATTCATTCACGGGACATGGGCTTCGCTGGCTGAGCCAGCATTTATTGCCCATCCCTAGTTGCCCTTGAGAAGGTGGTGGGGAACTGCCTTCTTGAACCGCTGCAGACAATGTGATGTAGGTTCACCCACAGTGCTGTTAGGGAGGGAGTGCTAGGATTTTGACCCAGCGACAGTGAAGGAACGGCGATATATTTCCAAATCAGGATGGTGAGTGACTTGGAGGGGAACTTCCAGGTGGTGGTGTTCCCATCTGCTGCCCTTGTCCTTTAGATGGTGGTGGTTGTGGCATTGGAAGGTGCTGTCGGAGGAGCCTTGGTGAATTCCTGCAGTGCATCTTGTAGATGGTACACACTGCTGCTACTGTGCAATCGTGGTGAAGGGAGTGAATGTTTGTGGATGTGGTGCCAATCAAGTGGATTGCTTTGACCTGGACGGTGTCAAGCTTCTTGAGTGTTGTGAGAGCTGCACTCATCCAGGCAAGTGGGGAGTATTCCATCACACTCCTGACTTGTGCCTTGTAGATGGTGGACAGGCTTTGTGGGGCCAAGAGGTGAGTTACTCGCCGCAGGATTCCTAGCCTCTGACCTGCTCTTGTAGCCACAGTATTTATATGGCTAGTCCAATTCAGTTTCTGGTCAATGGTAACCCTCAGGATGTTGATAGTGGGGGTTCAGTGATGGTAATGCCATTGAACATCAAGGGGCGATGTTAGATTCTCTCTTGTTGGAGATATTCATGCCTGGCATTTGTGTGGTGCAAATGTTACTTGCCACATGTCAACCCAAGCCTGGATATTGTCCAGGTCTTGCTGCATTTGGAAATAGACTGCATGGTTATTAATTAGCCTTTTCTCATTACACAACACTAAATCCAAAAAAGCCCAATCCCTAATTGGTTCCCCAATGCACTGCTCCAGAAATCTATCTTGTACACACTCCAGGAATTCCTCCTCCAGAACATTAGTGCTGATTTGGTTAACCCAGTCTATGTGTAAATTAAAGTAGCCAATATTGCTGTATTACCTACATTACATGCATCTTTAATTTCCTGCTTTATACTGTGCCCAACATTAGCACGACTGTTTGGTGGCCTATAAACAACTCCCACCAATGTTTGCTGTCCCTTGCTGTTTCTTAGCTCCACCCAAACTGATACTACATCTTGATCCTTTGATCTAAGATCCTTTTTTACCAATGTACTGGTCTCATCCCTTATTAAGAGCGTTACCCCACCTCCTTTTTGTTTTTGCCTATCCCTCTTAAATGCTGAATATCCTTGGCTATTTAGTTCCCAATCTTGGTCACCCTGTAGCCACGTCTCCATAATGGCAATTAAATCATACCTATTTACCTAATTTGTGCATTCAAATCATTGACCTTTTCATGAATGCAATGTTCATTCAGATAGAATGCCTTTACTTCTGCGTTTTTAACATTATTCACTATTCTGATCCTATTTGATGCTTGCATATGCCTCGTCTGTCTTCTATTTTTGCTTTCTACTTTTCTACCTCTTTTTACTAGTTTTGCTTCCCTCGAATCTGAGCTCCCTCTCAGGTCCCCATCCCCTTGCCAATCTAGTTTAAACCCTCCCCAACAGCACTACCGAACCTCTCTGCGAGGATGTTAGTCCCGGTCCTGCTCAGATGCAGCCTGTCCATCTTGTACAGGTCCCACCTGCCTCAGAACCGGTCCCAATGCCTCTGAAATCTGATGTCTTCCCAGAAACTTGTTCAATCGCTCAATTCTCCTATTTCTATGCCCACTAGCAAGTGGGGCTGGGAGTAATCTTGAGATTACTGCACTGGAGGTCCTGCTTTTCAATCTCCTTCCTGGCTCGCTGAAATCTGTTTTCAGGACCTCATCCCTGTTCCTACCTGAGTATTTGGTACCAATGTGGACCACAACCTATGGCTGTTCACCCTCCCCCAGAGAAATGTCCTGCAGCCGACCCTTGACCCTGGCACCAGCAACGCAACATACCATCCTGCAGTCACATCTATGGCCACAGAAACGCCTGTCTGTTCCTCTAACAAATCTCCTATCATTATTGCTCTTCCCCTCTTCTTCCTCCTCTCCTGTGCAGCCCTTGGTGCCACAAACTTGGCGCTGACTGCACTCCTCTGAGGAACCACCAGCATCCAAAACGGTAAACTGATTAGCGAGCGGGACCTCAGGGTACTCCTGCGCTACATGTTGGGCTGCCTGGAGGTCACCCATTCCCCTTCTTCCCCCATGCTCCCAACCTGTGGTGTGAGCACCACTCTGAACATGCTATCCATGTTGGTCTCAGCCTTGCAGATGCACCACAGTGAATCCAGCCACCACTCGAGCTCTGAGACCCTGCAGCTGGTGATGTTTCCTGCACATATGGTCATTTAGGTCACTGGTAGCGTCCGCGATTTTCCACATTCAACATGACCGAGCTGCCCTGCCATATCTTGACTTTACTTCATTTATGTTAACTTTATTTAACTTGGCCTTAATTTACTAAACCTTGCAACTGTGATAAACCTTACTAGTGCTCATAAATCCGACTAATACTTAACACACTTTAGCTATTAAACGATTATTTTAAAAATGCTACATTTTTCTCATTTGCAGCTATTTCCACACCCTCGCCAAGAGCATTTACTCACCAGCCAATCAACGTACGGCTTTCCTGTGACGTTCCTGAGGAACCAATTTTTGGAAAATTTGAAGGATATTGAATTTTGGATGTGCTTCCTCCTGAGTTATTTTTAAAAGTTTGCAATATTAATTCAGAGCTGTGAGTATGCCATTCTTCAAGAAACCATAGGTCAAGATAGATGTCAGGTGGGAACACCTGGAGAGGGAGGAGACACTTTGTGGATGTAAGTTAACAAAGAACTGCTGTTGCCAGGCTAAAGACTCTTGCTGATTGGTTAAAAACACCCGGCCGAGGGGAAATATTCTTTGAACATCTTAATCTTTAAAAAAACTCTCAGTCAGGATGAGTGTGGTTGCCTTAGAAGCAGGCTGCACGAAAACACTCTCTTTTTCCCTCTCTCTGCCCCACCTTCGTGATATATTGCAGTTTAGAGCGAGTTAAACTTTCCTCAGAAATGTCTCATCAGGATAACTCATCTGTTTTTTTGAGAGTTCGCAAAGTTGTGATAAGTAAGAGTCATCAAGGACAGTTTCACCAAAAGAAAAACATTTGAAAGAACTCTCAGATCGATTGTGGCCAGAATCCTGTTAGAGCAACAGTGTTGAGACCTTTTCGAATTTTTACCCTTTTAAAAGAAACGTTCCCATACTCCAGCCTCTGCAGGGGGTGGTGTTTGTTTTGTCCCAGTTTAAGTTTGTGTGCGAGTGTGTAAGGGTTTGAATATCTATTTTTCAAAAAAGGAGGAAATTGTTACACTTCTAAGCTACAACACGTTTGTTAACCAGTTTACTAACTTGTTTTTTTTTAAAAATAATTTGTTTTCTAATAAATTGATTTTTTTGTGTTTATTGAAAGAAGCCTGGTTAGAGCCTTTTTATGCTGGGAATAATAGTATCAAAGTTTTGTGATATCGGCCAGCTTTGTGAATGAATTAAACATTAAAACTATTGTTACAACCTGTCGAGAAGAATTAACCGAGCACTCCTCCCATCATGGTCCATAACACGTCACCGTTCACTTTGTTTCAAACTCAGTGCACTCCTGCATCCTTGGGAGCTCCTCTCCCCTGGTCTGTGATTGTCTCCCACAGGTCCACCTCTCCGCTCTTCCTCCCGAAGGTGATCGAATGTTAAACTTTAAGACATAATATCGTCTAAGAATAATTTACGACCTGCAGGAACAAAAATCCACGGTTTCTTCATGTGTTGTTCTTCTATCTTAGGTAGCTGACCCAGCCGCCATTTTGGTGACTCCTTTGCCCTCTGAACTCTAGGGTTGCCCTTTCCCCTTACCACTACATAGCTCCAATGATGCTGTGCTGGCATTTTGAATCCTCCTTTAAGCTCAAAATGAAATATTCATTGGTGACTGCAGCTGCAGCATGGTGCATCAGTATAGGCCCTTTATCAAGTTAGTTTTAATTGAATGGCAGGGCTGAATGACCAACTCCTGTTCCTATTGGCTCCTGTGCTTTCTCTTAACATTTCACCATTTGCTGCTTATGCCCTTTGTGCTAATTTTGGTATCACAGGAATGTCAAGCTAAAGAATTACTGTAGAATTAGTTGCCACGTGATCTTGGCACTTTGGAATTAATTACTACGGGCAGCTGAATGACCCACTCTAAAATGTGCATTCACATGAAGTACCAGAAGTAAGTGCTATGCCTCTGTCAGTGTTTTTTTTAACCCAGCCACAGTATTACCATATTATTTCCGTGTCCGGTTAGGTAGAGCGAGTGTGATGACAACACGCATGAGTCAACTTCAACTCCAGTATTTAAAGGGAGATTACAGATGTGAAGTCTGATAGACTCTGGGGTTGGGAGCCGAACACAAGGAAGTGAAAGATTGGAGTGTATACTCAAAAGGTTGTGCCTCGCTTTAATGACACCTCCCTGAATGTGATGCTGGAAACTGTTAGGACCCATGGGGAGATATTCTCTGCTAGTGAGGGGCAGAAAGAAAACTGAAAGGGATACCAAGAAGGCCTGGCTGCAGGTAGCAGAAGAGGTGAGCAGCAAGAGTGTGCAGCCACCACGCTCCTAGATCCAGAGTCCTAATCAGGGCATGTAAGTTGAGTATAGCGGCACATTCAACTACGTTTGATGTGTGGATTACTCCAACCTTCTCCCTCTGCCTTCTCAAGCCTACTCCAGCATAAAGCCTTCACACCAACTTACCTTGCAGCCATCCCTCTCTGTCTGTGCACTTCCTCACATCCCTATCTGCACATGCATCACTGACACTCACTGTCACCTTCATGCAATGTCATAAGCCTCTCCCTCATAGTTACACTCAAAACCTACTTAACACATACCATTATTCTCACTCATAGGTCCCTTCTTCCCCTCCTGCAGGAGAAGAGAACGCAGATCACCAGAGAGAGGCACAGAACACCAGGGAGAGACACAGAACACCAGGGAGAGGCACAGAACACCAGGGAGAGACACAGAACACCAGGGAGAGACACAGAACACCTGAGAGAGACACAGAACACCAGGGAGAGACACAGAACACCAGAGAGAGACACAGAACACCAGGGAGAGACACAGAACACCAGGGAGAGGCACAGAACACCAGGGAGAGACACAGAACACCAGAGAGAGACACAGAACACCAGGGAGAGGGACAGAACACCAGGGAGAGACACAGAACACCAGGGAGAGGGACAGAACACCAGGGAGAGACACAGAACACCAGGGAGAGGCACAGAACACCAGGGAGAGGCACAGAACACCAGGGAGAGACACAGAACACCAGGGAGAGGGACAGAACACCAGGGAGAGACACAGAACACCAGGGAGAGGCACAGAACACCAGGGAGAGGCACAGAACACCAGGGAGAGGTGCAGAACACCAGGGAGAGACACAGAACACCAGAGAGAGACACAGAACACCAGGGAGAGACACAGAACACCAGAGAGAGACACAGAACACCAGGGAGAGGTGCAGAACACCAGGGAGAGACACAGAACACCAGAGAGAGAGACACAGAACACCAGGGAGAGACACAGAACACCAGGGAGAGGGACAGAACACCAGGGAGAGACACAGAACACCAGGGAGAGGTGCAGAACACCAGGGAGAGACACAGAACACCAGGGAGAGACACAGAACACCAGGGAGAGACACAGAACACCAGGGAGAGGCACAGAACACCAGGGAGAGGCACAGAACACCAGGGAGAGACACAGAACACCAGGGAGAGGTGCAGAACACCAGGGAGAGACACAGAACACCAGGGAGAGACACAGAACACCAGGGAGAGACACAGAACACCAGGGAGAGGCGCAGAACACCAGAGAGAGACACAGAACACCAGGGAGAGACACAGAACACCAGGGAGAGGCACAGAACACCAGGGAGAGACACAGAACACCAGGGAGAGGCACAGAACCAGAGCTGGCCCTCCACCTATCTTGCGGCAGCAGGAAGCTCTGGACGTTAGCAGAGTCTTGTCTTGTTTGTCTGTCTGAGATGGGGAGGTAGGGGCCTCCCAGTTACCTGCTGACAGAATTAAATATCAAACAGACACATGGCGCACAACACTCTCTCTCGTTGATTTGATGTTAGCAGCAAGTGAAATACGATTGTAAACTATGATTCATCAAACGCTAGCCTTGGCCATCGATCACCCCACTCATCTGCGGTGAATACTCCCCAGCTCACTGCAAGCTGGGAAGGGCCGGTGGACCATGAGAGGGAGGGTAGTGAAAGGAGACATGGAAATGGAAACTAGGCCCAAAGCACTTCCACTCCCCAACCCCCGATCCCCATTGTAAATACCTCAGTTGGTACCCAACATGTTGCCCCGTATCCCAGTGGTTGAACCTGCCTCTGTGTGTAAAATGTTTTCCCTCATGTTGGCCTTGGTTTTGCTGTTCGCCTTTCATCGGTGCCCTCAGGCTCTCATCCCTTCCGCCAATGGGAGCGGCGTTGTCAGAATATTAAGATACTAACAAGAATACTAATTGTTCAAATCTAACATTATTAGAACCTAACACCTACCTTAATTGGGACTTTGTTTTGGTAGTATAGTGGAGTGGGAAATAAGGCACAATATAGAAAAGATGTGATGGTAGTGGGACCATGGGAAAATTGTGTCAAGTTATTAAAACAAAAATGGAGCTTACTTGCAGCAATAAGCCAAGGCCTTGAGACTGTCTGTGAGGATTGCTTGTACACGTAAAAACACAAAGTTGGAATGTCTAGACCCCTTTGTGTGAGACATTGAAGCCTTGAGATAAGGGAGTTGAACAAAAGATGGATGTGAGAAAAACATTATGTGATGGTGTGACAGATACCTGACTTGTCCATGAGAGCAGGCTCAAGCAAGGGGCTGGCGATGATTGGTGAGACGGAGGGGTTAATTAGATAACAGGCAGGATAAAAGAGATCCTAACTTTGTCCCTGTGCGGCAGAGAAATTTTTGGAACAAACAAGGCAAGGGACAAAGGAGAGAGAAAGAGAGAGAGAGAGAGAGAGAGTGAGCGAGAGAGAGAAAGAGAGGAGCTGGAAGGCCAAAAGACCAAAGCCACAGGAGAGACCATTTGTGCACTCCATCGTCCAGCTCTTGACACAGATAGTATAATATGCATTAATATGTAAATCACTGCCTGGGTTAATCCAAAAATTTAACAAACTTGTCCTGAGTTTGCCTCAATAAAGTCAATTCACAACTAAGTTTTGCTGCCAAGTCTGTTCCTGCTTGAGAAGGGCAGCAAAACCCCCTAAATTCAGACGTATCTATCTACTCTGTCCAGACCCCTCATGATTTTGAACACCTCTATCAAATCTCCTCCACCATCGATGATTTATACACATGCACCCCAAGGTCTCTCTGCTACTGCAGCTCCTTTAGAGCTGTGTCCTTTATTTTATATTGCCTCTCCTCATTCTCCCTACCAGAATGTATCGCTTACTTCTCTGCATTAAATTCCATCTGCCATGAGTCCACCCATTCCATCAACCTGTTTATGTCCTCCTGAAGTCCACCACCATCCTCCTCACAGTTCAAAACACTTCCAAGTTTTGTGTCATCTGCAAATTTTGAAATTGTGCCCTCTGTACCTAAGTCTAGGTCATTAATAAAGATCAAGAAAAGCAATGGACCAATCCGAAAAACAACCGTTCATCGCTAGTCTCGATTTTCTGTCACTCAGCCAACTTCATATCCATGCAGCTCTGTCCCTTTCATTCCCTGAGCTTCAACTTTGCTGTCAAGCCTGTTATGTGATACTTTATCAAATGCCTTTTGGAAGCCCTTGTACATCACATCAGCCGCATTAACCTCATCAACCCTCTCTGTTACCTCATCAAAAACTTAACCAAGTTAGTTAACAATTTGCCTTTAGTGTTTTTGAAAAAAAGAGACATGTCTAAGCTTTTCATCTGGCACTCATCAGGACACCTCACAAGAATCCCAATATGTAGGGGAAAACAACAATTTACACTGTATGGGAAGAGAGTGCTGACTGGTTGGCAAGTGGTTGCCAGCACTCTCTTCACATGCTGTATAAATTGTTGTTTTTCCTTTATATTGGTATTCTTGTGAGGTGTCTTATGAGTGCAAGACAAAAAGCTTAGGCATGTCTCTTTTTTCAGCGATACGCGAGGTTTGTACCAGCAAGTGACTATTTGCCTTTAATAAATCCGAGCTGCCTTTTCTTAATTCATGCACACTTGTCCGAGTGACTGTTAATTTTGTCCCAGATCATTGTCTCTGAAAACTTCCCCACCATCGAGGTTAAACTGACTGGCCTGTAGTTCCTGGGTGTATCCTTACGCCCTTTTTTGAATTGTCTGAAGAGGCTCCGTGCTCTACATCTCGATCCTCCTGCAGGTCAAAATTTCGCTGCTGTGCAGAGTGCAGTGCACCGTGACTGTCCTGAAGACCCTGGCTGTTGTGTCATGAAAGGCACCTCCTGATGTGTCCAGTACCTGAAGCGCGCTTTCAGCATGCTGATGGTTGTTGTATAACTTTCATTGTGTCACTCCTGGGCCTCACTGGTTTGGTTCCTCCCTAGGATCATTCACCATGTTTTAAGTGGGTATCCCATGGGCTGAATTTTACACTGATCGGGCGGGAGCGCACCCGACCCGATCGGACGTGAAATTGCGCGAGATGACGTCGGGTGGGCGTGCCAACGCCATCCCGCGCGATATTTCTGTTGGCGGCTGTGCGCAAAAGTTGAAAGCACGCCAGCCGACAACGAGGAGGGCAGTTAAGCCCATGAGCAACGCAATTGTCTGTCATTTTTCGTAGCCCGTCTAACTTTACGGTTGGCGGACGGGCGAATTGGCCAGGCGGCCTTTTGCATTTTTCAACAAACCTCATCCACGGGCGGGATGAGATTCCCGTGATGAAATAAAATATGAATTAATTTCTGTAGACAGCATTTTCATTGGCTAAATTTTCAGGCGACTAATTATGATGCATGGACACTTTTTCAGCTTTTGATACCTTTATTTTTGCTCTTTCAGCTCCCTGAGGCAGCTCTCTTGCCTTCTGCGAGCTTTCTGTCAGAGCTGGCCCACGCCCGCGCTGATGTCATCACCCGCCCTCTTCCCGCCCCCACCCCGGCAGCGCTGTGCTTTTCAGCGCACGTTTCGCGCTGGCTGGCTGTTAATTGGCCATTCGGCGTGAAATCACAGTCGGAGGGGGCGATCGCGGTCAGTGGTCCGTTTCCCGGCCGATCCCGGGCCTGCTGACCGCGTCCCACCCGCCAAGCTGAAAATTGAGGCCCATGTCTCCTAACAGCCAGCAAGCAAGTCTGCCTGAGCGGCAAAGAGATCAGAGAAGCTGGAGGGCTGCAGGACAAAAGAATCATGGCAGCCGCCCCAGCTTCTTGCAAATGCCTGTGTGAACATCTTTTTTGTGGCCCAGCATCAGCTGCACATTGATGGAGTGGAAGCCTTTGCGAGTTGACAATGCTCCTGGATGGTGCAAGGGTGCTTTAACTGCCACATGCGTGCAGCCGACGGTGCCCTGCCCTTGTGGAAAGCCACCCAGAGCTGCAAATCCAAGCGCCCCCGCACTCTGACTGGCATCATTGGTGGCAAAGTTGGTATAATTGCCTATCCTGGCAAACAAGACATCAGTCAGCTCTCTTACACAGTTGTGGGATGTTGAATGACAGATTCTGCTAATAGTTCCAGCAAAAGTCCTGGTAGGGGCTTGAGGCAACAAAGGTGAGAATGGTGGTGACTTTGGCGACTCCCTGGTAAAATGTGACCAACAGGTGTGGTTCCAGAAGACTGCAAAGGTTTCCCTAGCACCTCACCCAGACCCTGAGCCTCCTGGGACCTGGTGGACTGACATGTTGAGGAAGGTAATCTTGTGCCTGCATGCCCTGTGTGGATATGGCCTCCTGCACCTCTCTACTGATTGCCTCTCTCCTGTGGAGCAGTAGGTCTGTTAGCAGGTGGACCTGAGGCAGACGGTCACTTACTCATGGGGGAGCAGGCTCCAGGGGCCATATGGTCTACTTCTGCTCCGATTTCTTATGTTTTTATGAAATGAAAAAGAGTCAATATAAAATAAAGTGTGATGGAATACACTCCAACAACACTCAAGAAGCTTGACATCATCCAGGACAAAGCAGTCTGCTTGACTGGCACCCCATCCACAAATATTCATTCCCTCTACCACCGACACACAGTGGCATCAGTGTGTACCATTTACAAGATGCACTGCAGAAACTCACCAAGGCTCCTTCGACAGGAACTTCCAAACCTGCGACCACTACCAACTAGAAGGACAAGGGAAGCAGGCACATGGGAACACCACAACCTGCAAGTTCCCTGCCAAGCCACATACCATCCTGACTTTTTCTTATTCATTCATGGGATGTGGGCTTCGTTGGCTAGGCCAACATTTGTTGCCCATCCCTAGCTGCCCTTGAGAAGGTGGTGGTGAGCTGCCTTCTTAAACTGCTGCAGTCCATGTGGTGTAGGTACACCCACAGTGCTGTTAGGAAGGGAGTTCCAGGATTTTGACCCAGCAACAGTAAAGGAACAGCGATATAGTACTATGTCAGGATGGTGAATGGTTTGGAGGGGATCTTCCAGGCAGTGGTGTTCCTATGCATCTGCTGCCCTGGTCCTTCTTGGTGGTAGAGGTCACAGGTTTGGAAGGTGCTGCCTAAGGAGCATTGGTGAGTTGCTGCAGTGCATCTTGTAGACGGTACACACTGCTGCTAATGTTCATCGGTAGTGGAAGGAGTGAATGGTGAAGGTGGTGGATTTGGTGCCAATCAAGCGGGCTGCTTTGTGCTGAATGGTGTCAAGCTTCTTGAGTGTTGTTGGAGCTGCACTCATCCAGGCAAGTGGAGAGTATTCCATCACATTCCTGACTTGTGCCTTGTAGATGGTGGACAGGCTTTGGGCAGTCAGGGGGTGAGTTACTCGCCAGAGAATTCCCGGCCTCTGACCTGCCCTTATAACTACAGTATTTACATAGCTGGTCCAGTTCAGTTTCTGGTCAATATCGCCGCTCTTTCACTGTCACTGGGTCAAAATCCAGGAACTCCCTTCCTAACAGCACTATGGGTGTACCGACACCACATGGACTGCAGCAGTTCAAGAAGGCAGCTCACCACCACCTTCTCAAGGGCAATTAGGGATGAGCAATAAATGCTGGCCTAGCCAACGAAGCCCACATCTCGTGAATGAATTAAAAATAACCTCGGCACCCGGTGTTAAATTCCAAAAAAATCATGTTAATATCGCTGTAATTGAGCAATTAGCGAAGCGAAATTGACAGCCCACTTTCCCAAGGGGGTTTCTCACAGGCAGCCTCTAATACATTGCAGGTAAACGCAGGAACTCTGTGGGTTGGAGCTGGTTTTACGATGTGTTGACAATTCCCTTGCTTTTAAACTCCCACCTCCCGGCCACCCGCTCCCGAACTCTGGGCCTCCTTGCGACTTATAATTCACCCCTATAACTCTGTAATTCGTTTAGACTGGAAATGTCTTTGCAGTTACTGTCGCTCAAAGCAACCCTGACAGCCAGTAGGCCATATTAAAGCACATGATCCTGCAGCCTGCTGCTCCACATCTCCACCTATCGTAACGGTTCACCCTACAATGGGTCTTTGGAGAATGTATTGGATTAATGGAAATTAAGAAATGTGTCTGATACGGAGATGTAATTAAACTCGCAGCACGACCTCCGGCAACGATTAAAAACCATTAACCACCAACTCATCTTTTATTACCGCGGTTCTCAAAAATAACCCTCATTCAGTTCTTTATCCCCAACCATGAGTAAGATCCTTTATCACAAAACTCCCTGTTCCCAGCTGACAGGAAACGAGTTTTCACATCAGAGCGTTTGGCTAAACACAGAGTCTGGTCTAAAGAGCCAGGCACTTCTAATTTGGCATGAAAAGTGTTAGTGTGGCTTTTTCATGCTGCTGCCTTTCATTTGCACTCTTTGCACTCTGACTGATAGACAGTGTAGCAAGAATGTGGAAATTGAAAACCCTCTGATCATTGGAATCCTTGTTAGCAAGGATTTGGCCGTCGATCAGAAATCTGTTTTAGCCCCTGCAGAAACGGATGAAGGTTGCAAACCTCAGGGCTTTTTTTTTTCTCCCTTTGTTCTGTTTCTCACGTCGAGCTCAAAATAACCGGAGATAATTTTCCTCTAAAGCAGCAGAATTATCGAGAAGCATTATACACACAGGGCACGTGCCCCACTCAGTACGCTGGTCTGACAGGGTGGGCAGAATGTTTTCAAGCGGCTCGCAACTGCCACTACGTTGGGCGCGTTGGAAGGAGCGCAGAAGGAGTTTACGAGAATGGTTCCAGGGATGAGAGACACTTCAGTTATGAGGAAAGATTGGAGAGGTCGGGACTGTTTTCCTTGGAGGGGAGAAGGCTAAGAGGAGACTTGGTAGAAATCACGAGGGGTCTGGACAGATTAGATAGGGAGAAACTGTTCCCGCTCGTAAACGGATCGAGAACCAGAGGGCACAGTTTTAAAGTGTTTTGCAAAAAGAAGCAAATGTGAGGTGAGAAAAAACTTTTTCACACAGCGAGTAGTTAGGGTTTGGAATGCACTGCCTAGGAGTGTGGTGGAGGCAGGTTCAAGTGAGGCATTCAAGAGGGCATTGGGTGATTATCTAAATAAGAACAATGTGCAGGGTTACAGGGAAAAGGCAGGAGATTGGCACTAATTTAACATGCTCAGAGAGCTGGTGCAGACACGGCGGGCCGAATGGCCTCCTCCTACACCATAACAATTCAGTGATTCTGTGATTCTGTGACAGGCATCAGTTTTAGTTAACAATGGCCACCGATAACCTTTACTGTTATTTCAACTCTTGACCATATTCTGAGTTAGTGGTGCAGTCTACACACCTTACAGTAACACGTGATCATGGCTGGGTTTGGTCCCATGCCTTTTACTACTAGCCCATAAACTGGGTTCAACCAGCTCGTGGTTATATGCATGCCTCCTGGGTTATTCTATATCTACCGATCTAAAGTGTATTGTAGATCCATTTCCACTGAATTCCAACTGGGAGAGGTTTACAATGGGCAGCTGATCCGATATCGCCCCTTTTACATTACTGTCCAATATCAAAATGTATCCCCTCCATGTTGAAATTAAGGTTCATTGCACAGTCCAACAACTTCAGACCATGAACTCTATCCTCAAGTTTGAATTTCTCCCCCCAAGTGCCAGCCTGTATCTTGTTCTCATGTTTTTGTTTTCAGACAGTGCTGGCCTTTATTCTGCTATTAACACCTACTCTGGACCAATGCTTTATGTCTTTAATACTATCGTTACGATTCCCTTTGTCTTGTGCTCCATGACATCTTTGTCATTTAATCTCCCCCCGTCCTCTATCTTATCCCTGACCTTCTCTTTTGCTCCACCTGCTCCTCCCCCCTTTTTCAATAGTGTAAAACCCATCACATTCCTACCTCTCTTCAGTTCGGCAGAAAAGTCCTGTTGGACTCGAAACGTTAACTTTGTTTCTCCCTCCACAGATGCTGCCAGTCCTGCTGAGGCTTTTCCAGCACTTTTTGTTTTTTTACTTCATATCTCCAGCCTCTGCAGTATTTTGCTTTTATTCATTGCACAGTCTCCTGCTCTCCCATCGTCCCTGGGACCCCACTATTATGGAGCTATCCCCCTCTATCACACTTTGTTCCTATAACGTTCGCATTTTTATAATTATTTGTATCAGCTTAATCATTTCTCCTTGATGGGTTTTTCCTACTTGTTGGGAGGTGGAGACAGGAAGCCCCTTACTTAAGTGGGCATGCATGACGTGTGGAATCAGCAAAATTCTCGTATTTGTGTCTTATATTCTTGCACTTTTAATCCAACATTTGTGATGTCCTGCATTCTTTATCTTTGACTTAAATTTTTTGACCAAAAAAAAAACAGCAGTCTTCAGTTATAGGGTCCAGTGACTTCATGCAGTTTTTACACTATTTATAACAGCGAAACCAGCTGGTGTAAATAGTTGGAAGGACAACAGACTGAGTCAGGCTGGAAGCAATACAGGAATGTCCGGGACCAGAAAAGACTACTATGGTCGATCTTTCTTGTCCCCCACAGTTCACAACATACATAGGGTGGAATCGTCCCAGATTTGCACTAAGTGCACTAGTGGGTCGGGAAAAGGATGTTTTACCCGTCGGTCGCAATGGTGGCTTTCCACATCGTATCGTCCACTTACTGGCTCATTAATTATGCAGCCTCAGGAAACACGCCATCTCGCTGGCGGGCAGCCAGGCCGTTACCTCACTCCGGGCACCACATTTAAGCTGCAGCCGCTCACACAGTTCTCACTGCTTGCAGCCCCAGGACCGCTCCAGTGAAGACATGGCCCTGAAAGCCAGGAAGAGTTCAGTGACCTGTCACTGGAATGCCTTTCAGAAGCCCGTCATGATGTCCTCCACTCCCGCTCTGGCTGCAGTAGGTACAGTAATCTCACCGCTCTGGCTCGGGAGGCAGTGGCAGTGGTGGTCAGTGCCAATGCTGCACAGAAGAGGTTGGCCATCCAGTGCAGAAAGAGGATGAATGATCTCATCCATGCCACCAGGGTAAGGCAACCATCTCATCACTCTAAACTCACACACTCACAAGCCCATCACACATTCACTGGCATCTCACTCACTGCCAGCTCAAGGAACATCACCACTCACTCTCTCACACACACCCTCACATCTCCATTTCCAAAGTCCTGCTTGAAAATCTGTTCCATACAGTGACTGCGCTCCGTGTAAGATAATTAAACCTAAACTCCCTTCTCAGCTTGAACCCTGCCCACCAGGTTGCAGAATCGCAGGCCCAATCCTAATAGGGAGGCAGGAAGGGTGCAGGAGAGTGGGGGTAAAAGCCAGCAAGTCCAGGGACATGGCAGTCCTGTGAACCTTAATGCCAAGTGGAAGGATGGCTGATCTGGGAAATGGAGAACAATCACACTAGTGTAGGGGGAGGAGAGCTTCCCTGAGTTTGGGACTATGAGCCTGTTAAGGAAGAGCTTTACTCTACAAGAAGTTGTTAGTACCTGTAACTGGCACCAGGGCCCACAGTAGAAAATATTCCATTGTCCGTTGTCCTTCACCTTGATCAGCTACACACCATCCCACCGATCCCCCAACCTCGTCCCCGCTCTAAAACAAAAATAAACTCAGTTTAGTGGACAGTATTTTGGATGTCACCCCTCAGCTCACTGTGGCTCCCGGTCCAGCAATACATCAATTTTAACATTTCCACCCTTGTTTTTTTAATTATCTCTGCGGTCTCACCCCTCCTTCTCTCTGTAACCTGCTCCAACTCTATAGCCCTCCAAGGTACTTATGCTCCTCCAGTTCTGGCCTCTTGCCCATTCCGTATTTTAATTGTTCCACCACTAACCGCCATGTATTCAGCTGCCAAACCTTAAGTTCTGCAATACCCTCCCTAAACCTCTCTATAACACTTTCTTGTCCTGTGAGACACTCCTTAAGAAACGTACCTCTGTGACCAAGCTTTTGGTCACCTGTCCTAATATGTGGATGGTTATCAAACTTTATCTGATAGCGCCCCGGTGAAGCAGCTTGGGAAATGTTAACTGCACTATAGGTGCTATATAAATGCAAGTTTGCCGTTGCTTCACAGCACATCAATTTGAGCATCTGTAACAGAACAATTGTAGACCAATCCCAATTACCATGCCTCTTTGTGCACAAATATGACCAGATTGAGGAATGTGGTGAATTAAAAGATGCCCTTCAGGATTTGGAATCTGACCAGTTTTTTTTCCTCCTGTATTAGTTCCTTGTTTTATTGATAACACCGGAAGTGGTGGTCCAAATTCCCATTCGGGATTTCACACTCAGCCAGGGCTGATACTCGAACACAATTGGTGGCAGAGGTTTGTCACCCTCAAGGACAGCATTGGGGCTGTTGCCAATGCTTGCCTCAGGATTCCCCATTTAACAGGGGTGGGGGGGGGTTCTTGTCCCCTCCCCCGTGGCAAGTTTAACAGTTGAGGGGCATTTAATCAGGCGGGGGTGCGGTTGATGGGGATCCCCATATGACACCATCTCACCTCCACCTCGATTAAGTCTGGGGGCTTCCCACCCCACTGCCGATTGAGGCTTTTAAGTGGGCATTTAGTACCCACTTAAGGACCTCATCCCACTGCCGCTGGGTAGGCGGGTGGATCACCATGCTGGGAGCATGACAAGCAAACCCTGGTGCGTTTGCTTGTGGGATCCCAGGGTTGGGAGTGTCCCCTGTTCGAAGACCCCCACCCTGTCGGCAGGATTTCCCACACCCGCCCACTGCTGGGATCTTCCGGTCTCGCCTCAGGTCAATGGGCTTCTGGCTGGGGAGCCACCTCACCCCCGGCGGGTCCCACCCACGACAGGGCCGGAAAATCCCGGCCACAGTGTCTGTTCGATAGACCCAGAATTGGGAAAGGGAGTCCCACTGACAGCCATCCCTCTGCCCTTGCTGCTGACCAACCTCACCCGCCCCATGACCCCCCCTGCACTCCGTGATCTCCCCCCACCCCCACCCCACCCCACCATTACTCACCTATACCTGGGTCCCTCCTTGATCAGAGGCCTCGGCTGGGTGTAGTACCAGCAGCAGCCACCACGTTCCTGGTGGCAATGCTGAGTGCGAGCCTCTGATTGGCCGGCATCTCTCAGTGGGCAGAACTTACGCCTTGGGGTCCTTGATCCTGGGGGAAGGCCCACTGCTGCCCTGTAAAGCACCTGAGTGGCATATGATGTGGCAGGCGTTTCCAGAAAGAGGCGCGAAGGGGGTCTTGCCGGCTCTCCAGTCAGCAGCTGAGGCCTCCATCACCTCCACAAGAATCTGCCCAACATGTCTGTCCATGGAGTTCCATCGAAATTACAGAGAATGATCGGGAAGACGCCTGAGAAAACTCCCAGCATCTTATCTTAAGGGCATAAGAAACAGGGGAAGGACCATTCGACCCTTCGAATCTGCTGCAGCTTCCAATAAGATCACGCCTGATCTTCCACCTCAGCTTCGTACACTTTCCTGCTTTATCCCCAAATCCTTTGATTCCTCGGCATCCAACAATCTGTTGATCCCAGCCACAACACCGGGGCATCCGCAGCTCCCTGGGGTGGAAAATTCCAAAGATTCACAACCCTTTAAGTGAAGAGATTTCTCCTCATCTCAGTCCTCAATGACTGACCCCTTATTCTGAGACAGTGACCCCTAGTTCTAGACCCCCCCAAGGGGAAACATCCTCGCAACACCTACCCTGTCAACCCTCTTAAAAGTGTTATATGTTTCCGTGAGACCACCTCTCATTTCTAAACTCTAGGGGAACTCTTGGGCTGGGAATACTTCACAGCGCAGCTTTCCGCCCCTCAGATATTTGCCCACCTCTTGTTCGTGTTCCAGATGTGTATTGTTCAGTGGTAGGGGAGAAACCTTTTCTTCCAGAACATTCTTTCAGTACTTGGAGAATGCAAAGAGGTAAGAGGCAAATGGAATGAAATAAATAAATGAATGAGAGTTAAAGGCGATATGAAGCTTAACTTAAAAAAAAACTAGTTTTAGTAAATCCACTATCCCCAATCCCGTGTTATTATTCTGAAGTGTTGCCTACAGCAGTGAAGCCTATATCTTTCCACGTATTCATCACAACAACTCGTTTCTGACCACTAATCAAACGTGGCTTTCAGAAAGCTGCTCAAGAAAAATATTATGGTTTCGAAATGAAAGTAACACATATATTTTTATTAACTAACAGGCGTGTGAGGTGGTATGCTAAACCACAGGGGCTGTTGTTAATTGGTTGCAGAATATTTCCTTTCAACTGAGTAGGGGCTCCAAATGTGACTCGCTAACAGGGGCACGTTCGAGGGAAGAGAACCTCTCGCATACCACACGGAATTTAAACACGCTATTGAATGCTCTCGAAATCCTTGGCAAGATGGCAAGAGGGCTACTCCATGGGCTCCGCCAGTTACCGTAAATGTCAGCGTATAAGTCGACCTTTGAAGCCTCAAAACTACCCCCCCGCCCCCCCACACCCACCCCCACCGTCCCCCGACTGGAGTTGACTTATATGTCAAAGATAGAAGTGAACCGCTGGCGTGGGTGTGGATGTGTGTGGTCTCCATCTCTGTCGTTGGCCGCATGGGGTCTGCGCTGTGTGGGCGTGTCTTAAACTCCAGCACGTCTTCACACACACAACCCGTATCGCCTGCTTGATCCCTTGCAGCCAGTAAGGTACCGATAGGTAAAACATCCATTTGTGAGGTGAAAAATTGAGCCCGACTACTAATGTGAATATAAAGGCCCAGAACCTCCGATCTTCGCTGGGGCTGTGCCCGGGAGGTACCTCAGAAGATGCACTGGGGACCCCGCCACCCCCTTCCCCCACCCGATCCCCCGGATGTCCCCATGCAAGGACTGCACGAGAACAGCCCAGGAAATTCAAACCTCTGATGGGCAATTACCCTGCATTAGTAACCACCCCATACTTCGATTTAAATCGGACACCTCAGATGTTTCCGACTGTCTTACAGGAATTATTACCCAGAAAAGTCAGAAGAATTGAAACCACTTTTAATTCCTGGCTAGCTATAGTACTGATCCCCCCCACCCCCACCTCACACCCCAATCCCCCACTTGCCTCCAGAACCTCCTATTACCTCCTCACCCCTGACTACCCTCCTGACCCCTGACCACCCACCCACGACGACCCTCCTGACCCCCGACTATCATCCGACTGCCCTCTCAACCCCCTGACATACGAACATATGAACAAGGAGCAGGAGTAGGCCATTCGGCCCCCCCCAAGCCCACTTCCCCATGCAACAAGGTCATGGCCGGTCTGAAAGTCACCCCATATCTGCATTTCGCCTGCCCTTGATAAACTACCACCCCCTTGCTTACCAAGAATCTATCCACCTCTGCCTCAAAAATATTCAAAGACTCTGCTTCCATCGCCTTTTCAGGAAAAGAGTTCCAAAGGCTCATGGCCCTCTGAGAGAAAAATTTCGCCTCATCTCCGTTTTCAATGGGTGACCCCTTATTTTAAAGAGTGGCCCCTAATTCTAGATTCTAACATCCTCTCCACATCCACCCTGTCAAGTCCCCTCGGGATCGTATATGTTTCAGTCAAGTCCCTCTTACTCTTCTAAACTCCAGCGGATACAAGCCTAGCCTGTCCATTCTTTCCTCATAAGACAACCTGCCCATTCCAGGTATTAGTCTGGTAAACTTTCTCTGAACTGCTTCCAACGCATTTATGTCTTTCCTTAAATAAGGTGACCAATGCTGTGCACAGTACTCCAAATGTGGTCTCACTAGTGCTCTGTATAACTGAAGCATAACCTCCCTATTTTTGTATTCAATTCCCCTTGCAATAAATGATAACATTCTATTGGCTTTCCAAATTACTTGCGTTACCTTCATACTAGCCTTTTACGAATCATGCACTAAGACAACCAGATCCCTCTGCATCGTAGAGCTCTGCAATCTCTCACCATTTAGATAGTATGCCTCTCTTTTATTCTTCCTGCCAAAATGGACAATTTCACAATTTTGCACATTAAACTTCATTTGCCAGACCTTTGCCCACTCATTTAACCTACCTATATCTTTTTGTATCTTCCTTATGTCTCTTCACAAATTTCTTTCCTACCTATCTTTGTGTCATCAGCAAATTTAGCAACCATCCCATCCATCCCTTCATCCAAGTCACTTATATAAATTGTAAACAGTTGGGGTCCTACTATTGAACCCTGTGGCACACCACTCGTTACATCTTGCCAACCTGAAAAAGACCCATTTATGTCTACTCTGCTTCCTGTTAGCCAGCCAATTTTCTATCCATGCCAATACCCTCTACAGCGTGCGCTTTTATTTTCTGCAATAACTGTAGGTGTGGCACTTTATCAAATGCCTTCTGGAAACCTAGTACAGTACATCTACCCTTTATCCACAGCACAGTTAATTCCTCAAATAATTCCAATAAGTTGGTTGAACATGATTTCCCTTTCACAAAACCATGTTGACTCTGCCTGATTACCTTGAACTTATACAAGTGCCCTGCTATAGCTTCTTTAATAATAGCTTCTAACATTTTCCCTATGACAGATGCTAAGCTAACTGGCCTGTAGTTTCCTGCTTTCTGTCTCCCTTCCTTTTTGAATAATGGAGTTACATTTGCTATCTTCCAATCTAATGGGACCTTCCTTGAATCTAGGGAGTTTCAGGAAATTAAAAACAATGCATCAACTATCTCACAGCCACTTCTCTTAAGACCCTAGGTTTAAGTCCATCAAGACCCAGGCACTTGTCAGCTGCAGCTCCAACAATTTACTCAGTACCACTTCTCTGGTGATTGTAATTTTCCTGAGTTCCTCCCTCCCTCCCATTTCCTGATTTATAGCTGCTTCTGGGATGTTACTTGTAACCTCTATAGTGAGGCCTGATGCAAAATACCTGTTCAATTCATCTGCCATTCCCTTCTTTTCCATTATCAATTCTCCAGGCTCACTTTCTATAGGACAAAAGCTCATTTTGTTAATTCATTTCTTTTGTTAAATATTTATAGAAACTCTTACTATCTGTTTTTATATTTCTGGCTAGCTTTCTCTCATACTCTAATTTTTCCCTCCTCATTAATCTTTTAGTCATCCTTTGCTGTTGCTTATATTCTGTCCAATCTTCTGGCCTTCCACCTGTCTTTGCACAATTATATGCTTTTTCTTTAAGTTTGATACTATCTTTAACCTTTCTAGTTAACCATGGATGGTATGTCTGTCCCTTGGACTTTCTCCTACTCATTGGAATGTATCTATTCTGTGTATTTAGAAATATCCCCTTGAATGTTTGCCACTGCATCTCAATTGATTTATCCCTTAACCTAATTTGCCAGTTCACTTTAGCCAGCTCTGCTTTCATGCCCTCATAATTGCCCTTATTTAAGTTTAAAAACATAGTCTCGGACCTACTCCTCTCTCCCTCAAACTGAATGTAAAATTGAAGCGTGTTATAGTAATTGCTACTTGGGGGAGCCTTCAGTATGAGATCATTAATTAATCCCATTTCGTGCACAATACTGGGTCCAGTATAGCCTGCTCTCTGGTTGGCTCCAGAACGTGCTGTTCTAAGAAATTATCCCAGAAACATTCTATGAACTCCTCGTCTAGGCTACCTTTGCTCATCTGATTTTTCCAGTCTCCATGTAGATTAAAATCTCCCATGATTATCGCTGTGCCTTTCTGACAAGCTCCCACTATTTCTTCCTTTATGCTCCATCCTACCATGTGGTTACTGTTAGGGGAGCCTGTACACGACTCCCACAAGTGACTTCTTGCCTTTGCAATTTCTCATCTCTACCCATCTGTTTCCACATCCTGGTTTCTTGAATTTAGCTCATCCCTCTCTATTGTGCTAATACCATCATTAACTAACAGAGCCACTCCTCCACCTTTTCCTCACTTCCTGTCATTCCTAAATGTCCTATACCCTTTAATATTCAGGTCCCAATCCATGTCTACTCCCTCGACTACTCCCAACTCCTGACTACTCTCCCAAACCACGGACCACCCCACTGACTACCTTCCCAACCATCCAGTTACCCCCTAACTACCCTCTTGACCTCCCTGACTACCCTTCTGACCCCCAACTACCCCTGACTACTCCCCCAACCCCAGCTGACCTGACCCCCGACTACACTCCCGACACCTGACTATCCCCCTGACTACCCTCCCGACCTCCTGACTACCCCACCGGACTACCCCCAACCTCCAACTACTCCTCCCGGCCCCCCGACTACCTGTCCAACCCCATGATTACAACCCCCACACCTCCACTGACCCTCCAATCACCCCCCCGACTATCCGACTCCCCCCGCTGACCACCCAACCTCCTCCCACTGACCATTTGACCCTTTCACTGAACACCCGACCTCCCCCCGACTGACAACCTAACCCCCTCAATGACCTTCCGGCACCCCCTACTGGCCATGCGACCCCTCCCACTGACCATCTGACCCCTCCCATTGATCACTCAACACCTCATCACACACAATCTGACCTCCTTGACTGACTATCTGAACCCCCCCCACCAACCATTGAACATCCTACCACCGCCACCCCCACCCACCGTGACAATCTGATCTCCCTTTACCATCTGACTCACTCCCCACTGACCACCCGAATCAGCTCCAGCCACATCCTACCCACTCACCCATTTACTACTATACACTTACCTACACTTAGGGGGTCAATTTACATGCCGTGCGTATGCAAAAACATGAATTTTGGTCTGAGAAAATGCTGTTAACCTGACACTGGGTCAATTTATACACTGCGATCTATGTTAATCCAGTTCAGAGCCACACAAACCAGGACAGTCCCAGCTTAATCCCGGTCTTTGACTAGTCAGCTCATCATGGGGCACTCCCAGTCACAGGAAAAGGTGCCAAGGTTCTCACTCCTGAGCAGTGATTCATGCAGGAAAGTCCACATGTGTGTGGAAATCAGCCGAGCATTAGAACGGAGCTGGCTAAACAATTTCAGCGTTCTCACATAAATAATGAACACTTGCATGAAGCTTCAACCTAAAGACAGAATTGGGTATTCTGCACAGGTGGTGCTAACATAGTTCCAGAAATCTTTGAGCAAAGGGTTATTATGACATTGGAAAAGCCAATTTCTTTTCTCCTAATGATACCTAATACCATCCTAGCAGAATGCCACCTCCTCTTTTTCCAGCACATGTCATGAAGGAGCTGTCAGCCGGAGGTGTGCCCCAAGTACTTATTGTCAATGCTGCACTGTAACCAATCATTCGTAAGTCCATGGGAGTGAAGGGAAGGCCAGCAGATTTAGCTTTACTGTTAACTCCACTTTACATAGAATTACATGGATTTTACAACACGGAGAGAGATAATTCAGCTGATCTACACTGGTGTTTATGCTTCACATGAGCCTGCTGCCACCTTAACTTCATCTACCCTGTCCACATATCCTTCCGTTCCTTCCACCCTCATGTACTTATCTAGCTTCCCCTTAATGCATCTATGCAATTTGCCTCAACCATTCCATGAGGCGGCAAATTCCACATTCTAATCACTTTGGATGAAGAGGTTTTTTTACTTGAATTCCTTTTTGGATTTGTTAGTGACTATCTTGTGTTGATGATGCTGAGTTTTGGGCTCTTCCACAAGTGGAAATGCTCCCGGGGGCAATTCTAACTGCACATAAACCTAAGCTAATGCCACCCCCCTGGTAGTGTTCTTCTGTTTTGCTCTCAGTCTTCTGACAGAGAACCCAACTGAGATCGCGTAGCTCTCACATAAAATGACAAGCAGCATCCTGTCACCCCATAGTGCAGTGATTGAGTGCTCACCAGGCAACCTTGAATTATTTTCCAAGTGCTCAGGGCAGATATTTTATTTACAAAGCCTGCCATTACCACAACTTGTTCAGAGTGACAGAATGACACTCATTAAAAACCATCAGCAGTGGCTCGAGTGCTCTGGATCGCATTAAAATGCACCACAGCAGAGCGGGCAGTACCAATAAGAACAAAACACCACAGCCTTGTGAGAAATGATGCAATTGGCTCAGGATGGTGGTAGGCAACAACAACAACAACACCATATATTTGCATAGCACCTTTAATGTGACAAAACATCCCAAGTCACTAGAAAAATGTATGACTGCACTCTCGTTAAGGAAGATGGATTTATTTCCATACAGAAAGGACAGCAGTCCATTAAAAAAAGTTAACACAAAGTGTTATAAAAATATTTTTTTAGGACTCAGGCCCAATTTGTGCGAGGAATGGCTGGCTGCCTGTAAAAGAGTTGGGCCAAATCACACTGGGCTGATTGCAGGGTCCAATCATCTGAATAATTAGCATAGCTGCAGCCAGCCTAGTGAGTGATGCAAAAGCTCTGGCAAGTAGCTCAAATTTAACAGGATGCGTGCACTTAAGGGAAAGCAGCTCCATGTAAGGATTAATGTTGCTTCAATGTTCGCAAGCATCCTGAATGGATTTAAAGCATTTGTTGGCCTTTAACAAGCACATGCTGGGGTGGGGGTTGTGGGGTTGGAATGGAGCAGTGTCAAACAACAATTGAAATGATAGGAATCCTGAAATGACCGGAAGGTTGGGGGGGTGGGGGGGTGGCATGGAGGGGGGCTTGAGGCAGAGTCTGTAGTAAGCAATATTGTGGTGTAACATGTAGCTCTCTCTGTTGTTAAGTGGGCATGCTGCTGATTAACCTGGGTAGAAGGAGGATCGCACTTTTTGAGATTTCAGGGTAGCAGCCCCAGAGGACCACAGTGCACCCGGCTTGTCAGGGGGCGGCACCCAGCTATATGCACAACAGCCGGGCACCATTTGCACAGTGCTCAGGGTCTTCAACCTTCTTGAGCAGGAACGTTGTGGCTTCAGATACCACCACGAACGTTTGGCGTTATCCTGATGGAGGAAAGAATTAAAGGTAAAATGAATCATAAGCGAAACAAGGCAGGTCCTTACAGATATATTATCCCCCCAAAAAAGGCGTTATGAATCAAAAGGGGTTGCCTTTCGGATGAGATGTTAAACTGAAGAACAGGACAGTTCCCCCCCAATGTCCTGCACAATAGATGTCCCTTTTTAAAAAATCTTTAAAATCTTTTTTTTTCAAGTGAGGTTGGTTATCCGAACATTATTGCTGTTTGTGGCAGCTTGCTGTGCATAAATTGACTGCCAAGTTTCCTATGTCACTAGAGTGCTTCATTGGCTGCAAAGCACTTTGGGATGTCATGAAAGGTGGTATATAAATGCAAATCTTTTATTTTATCTATGAAACTCTGCACATCCTTGGAATTCCTGCCATAGGAGCGAAGCTCCATGATCTGTCATATTAACACCTCTACTCCACAGGGAAAGGGGTGAGTGTGGCCATCTCTTGTGGACGTTTGTTCGATGCATCTACAGGCAGTAAATGGGTTAATGGGGTCGACATAACCCAGCACAGAGGGATCTGGAAGATGTAAAAGCTAACTGTAATCGTTGTTAGGTCATTGGGCAAGGCCAGTGCTGTGACCCGAGTTATCCACAGGTCAGGCTCCAGGCCTGGGTGGTGTCGTTGTGAGGTGGCAAAGAAGGCGTCTCCGACTTCTTGTTCAGAAAGGATTTTCTGAGCCAATAATCCCGCCGCAGGTGGGGTCCATACACGGCACTGAGGGAAAGATGTACTAAACTGTCCATCCCCCTCAAAACTTCATCTGCTTCGCGTGGGTCTAGGACTGTCATTGAACTCCCAAAGGAGTTGCCATTGGGCACAGGTAGGAGGCTGCAAAGCAGCTGGACTGATCATTGCGACAAATTAGGTTGGAACTAAATGAACTTGCATTGCAGAAAAAAAATGTCACGATTAAGCAATAAAAATTAATAAAAACCAACAAGAATTCAGAAAATCCCTGTAGTAGGAATATAACAGTGAATATAACTTTCCAACCAGTCATTAAGAAGCCTGGTGCTATAGGCCAGTTCAACCACAAAGTGCTGTCCCATTTCACATGGGAGAATCAACATAAGAGCAAAAGCATTGGGAATTAAGGCTGCTAAATCCCGTGCCATCAAATAAGTTGATATTGTGCGGTAATTTTACATAATTTTTGAAGCCTTAATGAGGCTTGTGCTGGTCACCAATGCACCATCCTTAATGAGGCTTGCGCTGGTCACCAATGCACCATCCTTAATGAGGCTTGCGCTGGTCACCAATGCACCATCCATAACCCAGCAGTTTTTTTGGCAGCTGAATGCAGCACTATGCAAAACAGACTCACTAATCAGTGAAACCCATACTCACCCTTTTATCAAGGGGCCCCATTCCCCAGGGGAGCCTCCTATTCTTGGGGCCGCCATGTAATAGGGTCCTTTAATTATGCTCCATCTTCATGGAGAGGAGCAAAGAAACTGAATTTCAGTAAGGCCTCTCGTGTCCTCAGCATCCTTTTTATTCTTCCACGGGAAGTGGACAACATTGGCTAGGCCAGCGTTTATTGCCCATCCCTAATTGCCCTTCAGAAGGTGGTGGTGAGCTGCCTTCATGGACTGCCGCAGTCCATGTGGTGTAGGTACACCCACAGTGCTGTTAGGGAGGGAGGCTCAGGATTTTGACCCAGCGACAGTGAAGGAACGGTGATATATTTCCAAGTCAGGATGGTATGTGGTAGCGAGGAACTTGCAGGTGATGGTGTTCCCCTGCACCTGCTGCCCTTGACCTTCTAGGTGGTAGAGGCCATGGGTTTGGAAGATGCTGTTGAAGGAGCCTTGGTAAGTTGCTACAGTGCATCTTGTAGATGGTACACACTGCTGCCACTGTGCATCGGTGGTGGGGCAAGTGAATGTTTAAGGTTGCGGATGGGGTACCAATCAAGTAGACTGCTTTGTCCTGGATGGTGTCAAGCTTCTTGAGTGCTGTTGGAGTTGCACTCATCCAGGCAAGTGGAGAGTATTCCATCATATTCCAAATTTGTGACTTGTGGATGGCGGACAGGCTTTGGGGAATCAGGAGATGAGTTAGTCACCACAGATTTCCCAGCCTCCGACCTGCTTTTGTAGTGACAGTATTCATATGGCTAGTCCAGTTCAATTTCTGATCAATGGTATCCCCCAGGATGTTGATAGTGGGGGATTCAGTGATGGTAATGTCATTGAATATCAAGGGGGAGGTGGGTAGATTCTCTCTTGTTGGAGATGGTCATTGCCTGGCACTTGTGTGGTGCAAATGTTACTTGCCACTTATTAGGCCAAACCTGAAAGTTGTCCAGGTCTTGCTGCATATGGACATGGACTGCTTCAGTATCTGAGGAGTCACGAATGGTGCTGAACATTGTGCAATCATCAGTGAACATCCCCACTTCTGACCTTACGATTGGGGGGAAGATCATTAGTGAAGCAGCTGAAGATTGGGCAGAGGACACGACCCTGAGGAGCTCCTGCAGTGATGACCTGGAACTGAGATGATTGACCTCCAACAATCACAACCATCTTCCTTTGTGCTAGGTATGACTCCAACCAGCGGAGCATTTTCCCCCTTATCCCCACTGACTCCAGTTTTGCTAAAGCTGCTTGATGTCACACTTGGTCAAATGCTGCCTTGATGTCAAGGGCAGTCACTCTCATCTCACCTCACAACCAATGGATTATGTCTGAAATACAGCCACTGCAGTGCTGTGCCGAAAAATGTGGCACTCAATTGTGCAAAAGAAGCTTCCACAAACTGTGCTATAAGCCCAGCAAGTGAGATCCAAGAGTGAATCCTGGCTTGATTGATCATAACTTGTTTTTAGAAACCATGAAGAAAAGTTACTGAACAAATTCACAGGATCTGCTGATGAACTTTTAATACAAAGAAAAAAGTATTTATTAAAACATGAAAAGCGAACAATATTACACCGGACAAAAAGGTTGAAAAGATCACAATACAAACACAAGAGGACGATTCTAATTCCCACTATTTCTTTACCCTATGCAATATCTTTGCAAACACATAAACCAGTGAAGAGTTACCACTAGCTCGACACAAAGGCTTCTCGCTTGGGACTGGCACAGTTACAAACGGTTTTCTTCCAGTGAATTCCTGAGCATTCGCTTGATGTTTCTCACCCAACTCATACCTGTCCCCCAAGACACCCACAAAGCGCACTCTCAACTCACTGTTTTGTGAGTTCCCTGAACTTAGCACCTCCGCTAAACTGATCACTTTACTGGGTCCTATAGCTGATTATTCGGTTAAATGCTGGTCCACTAGCCTTGTAGTTTTTCATCTTAGAGAGTTTAAAATCCCTGTCTTCTCTCTCGACACACTCCGAACACCCCTTCTCTCAACTCCTGTCTTTCCTGTGCCTGTGTCACTGGATCACTGTCACTGGGCAACTGCAAAGCTTTTCTACTTTGTTTTTTTCTGAATCACTGAGCTTTCAGCCCCTTTTAATCCATCTTTTTAACTTCAGGGGTTGTGACGCCTCATTTAAAAAAAACCTACAAACAAACCCAAAAGACCTGAAACCTTTTGGTCACAAGTCTATCCAGACTCCCAGGCACTAAGGATCATAAACCAAACCTAAATAAAACTGAAACCATTTTTACCTTTCATAATACACACATCTATATATATATATATAAATTCAATTTAAATTATACATTGTTCATAAGACATTAAATAAATTATTATTCTTATACTTTCTGTACCATTATCCTGTGCTTACGCAGAGGTCAATTGTTCAACTTGCCCACATATGTCAGCCATTAAGGGTAGGTGGGAATGCTTGAAGTGGTAGGGAGTTAAACTGGGCCATGTTGTATCTGTTCAATAGGTGCTACATGGTTCCAAAATGGGGTCCTAGACTCCTAGGCATGCATGTTCATAGGACTCCATCTTAGTAAAGAGGTTCGCACACGAACGCCAAATAACACCACATAATAACCACCGGCAACATATAAGAGCATGCAGGTTATGGCGCTGTTCACTGTGCAATGCTGATTTGAAGCCATTTTGGAACTGCACAATCCTGTTAACACCAACCCTAACCATACACAGCCAAACATGATGAAAAAGACATAAGGACTCCCCACCGTCCCCCCCTCCACCGATACTAGTTTAAAGGATCATGGGGTGCTCACAGGTCAGTTCCTGGGTTACTTATTCTGGCTGCTGTTGCAGTTGTGTTTGAAGGATCCCTGTACTTGTACTAAAGACTTTAGTACTCTACAGTAAATGTCCAAGCGAGTCAATGTTGTACCATTTAAAATCTTGTGCTGAAAGAAGTTGCCTCCTTGCAAACATGGGCGGCCTGGTAGGATTGTTTGAGAATTGAACGTAGCTTGGAGAGAATGAAGAGAGATCACACAGAGCAGGACAAGATGCTAGAAGAGGGATAAAGAGGAGAGAGGGAAGGGCAATCAGCAAGAGGTCATCTCTGCAGGGGATCTTCAAGGAGCAATCTCCTACCTCGACTTTAGAGACGGCAAATGCTTGATATGACTTTGTTTCACAAAAAGAGGTTGTGACTGAAATCTACCACATGCTACACCCACAACTCCAACCTCGAAGCAGGGCAAGGACAGCATTGCCAGTGGTTGTCAAGGTGACCATGTTTCTTCAGTTTTATGCCTCTGGTTCTTTTCAGGCTGCTGCTGGAGATATAAACAGCATTACGTAGTTTGCGTCATACTGCTGCATTGGTGGGGGAGACACTGAGGTTCTCTGTACAACAAGAAACTTATACATCTCGTCCCACCTCACCAGAGTCAGGTAGGTTTGAGTGAACAGGGGGTTTTTTGCTTGGATTACAGGCTACGCTGTGGGTCCTCTGGCAGGGTGCCATCGAACGCACACACATTATTTTGTGCGCTCCTCATCTGAACTTGGCCATATCGATGAGCGGAATGGGATCCCGCTCCCTCAATGCGCAGCTGGTGTGTGACCACAGGCAGTGAATCCTGCAGATGAATGCCAGTTATCCAGCCAGCATTCATGGTTCTTTCAGTCAGTTGCCCCCCTGTTGGTGCATGTAGCCCAAAGAACAGAACAGGTAGAACTGGCTGGACACAGCAGTCATGTAATGCAGCAGGCAGCCAGTACAGGGCTATCCAATATAACCCAGCCCCCATCCCTCCCCCACCATTGGTGTTTTAACCTAGCTCCACACTATAACATTAATGCCAAATACAACAGCTTCTATTTATATAGCGCTTCTAATGTCCCAAGGCACTTCACAGGCTAATATCTATATGCGCCTATCCTTACAGAGTACAATGCCTTCATACCTGAAATTCATCCCTCTATAATGCCCTCAGTGAGCGGAATCATCCCATTAAGTGCGGTAGCGGGCGGGTAAAACGCCCACCAGCTGCGATGGTGGGTTTTCACGCCGTATCGTCCCAAACCCGCCACATTATTTATGCATTTCCAGGAAACACGCCGTTTCCACGGCGGGCGAGCTCTCATTCGCCCTCCTGCCATCACCCCACCGCTGCATCACACCAGGCACCATATTTAAAGTCCAGCTACAAGCGCACATCTCCGTGCTTCCAGACCGCCACTGCTGCAAGGAAGACATGGCTCTGAAACTGAAGGAGACTGCAGCCCCCAGGTTCAGCAACGTGTCCCTTGAGCCCCTTTTAGATGTCATGGAGGCCCACCGGGACATCCTCTTCCCCTGCTTTGGTCGCAGGGTGGGCAGCAACTAACCCGGCTTGGGAGGCGGTGGCAGTGGTGGTCAGTGCCAATGCCCTTCAGAAGAGGACAGCCACACAGTGCCGCAAGAGGATGAATGATCTCCACCGTTCTGCCAGGGTGAGTCACTCATCTCATTACTCTCAACTCACACATTCACAAATCCATCACACAACCACAGGGCCTTCACTCACTGCCGGCTCAAGGGACCATTCACTCTCTCACGCACGCAGTCATTGTCCTCATCCCATCCATGGGACCACTCACCACCCACACAGGCCAGGCATGCTTATCATCTGGCCTGGCAGGCGTCCTGCTTACGCTCTCTCCATGTCTATTCATGCAGGACAAGCTGGCACACAACAAGAGGGAGAGGTCACAGACTGGTGGCAGAATGCCCGAAATCAAGGTCCTCACGGACTTTGAAAACAGAGCCATCCAGCTGGCCGGCAAGAATCTGTACTGGCCCTGTGCTGACGGTGAGCTCTGCCAAGTGAGGGTCCAGCAGTGCAACATCCATCAGACAACCATGCTGTGAGTGATGTGTCCTCTTTCACAGGCCACTGCCATGCACTAATTATCTCTCCTTGCTTTCGCAGGCACATCTGGGAAACAGCCGACGGAATCCATGACCCAAATCTTAGGGCCTCTAATCAATCCCCAAAGAAACCTCTGAAGAGGAATCTGGAGGCACCCTCCCTGAAGTCCCGTCACAGCGCTCACCCACTCTCTACACCAGCGCAGAGACACACACCTCAGTGGGACCCAGCTTTAGAGTAGCCTCAGGATCACTATCTGGTGAGCACATCGCACTGTCTGATCCACAGCAGGCGGAGGCAGGGACTCCCCAGGTTTCTGCAACTCGGAGGGCTGCTGGAGGCCAGAACGTTGCTGAGTCCGAGTCAGATGACGAGCCTCTGGACTCGGTCATGTCACAGTTGCTGGAGCTGCAAAGACAAGCTCGGGAACATCAGGAAGGGATGTCCGCTGCACTCCTCAGGTTGCAAGGCACGATGGAGGACCCCGTCCACCTTCAGCCTGAGGTGATAGCGCCGACTTGCCAACGCACTGAGGTCAACACTGGTGGGATGGCGGCCACCATGGAAACCTTGGTCCAGGACTTTGCTCCTGCACTGCTGCGCGGGCTCAACTCCATCGTTGATGCCATAGTTGGCCTCCAACAGTGTGTACGTGAGAGGGGTGCCGGGCAGCTTGATTTCACTCCAGCTACCCCTGCTCCTTGAGGAGTCAGCCTGGGGCCCTTGGGCACCCATAGGAAGGAGGATCAGCAGGTGCACACTCCAGACCCATCCATCCAGGTGACTCCGAGAGGGACCGGCCCATCCGACACCCCTCTTCCTGTGACCTAAGCAGCTCCAGCTCAACAGGCTGAGGAGGCATAGGACCCTGAAAACCAGGGCCCTGCAAGTCTCAGCCCTCCAGCGGACGCCCGCCAAGGAGATCACAGACAGGGCTTCACAGTCAACAGGCTGCCTCTACATCCACTGTGGATGTCCGGGGAGCACCAAGACATCACGGCAGGAAAGTTAAGGAGAATTAATTGCACAACCTGGGCACGGGCGTTAATCACTTGTACATACTGTTCACTATTGTCAATAAACTCCCAACAATGTCTCCCTGCCTATGGCTCCTTGTTCTGATGAGCAGTGTTTCTGTCACTCAGATGTGAAACCTTTCTGCACAAGATAAAGGCAGGTGTCTCAGTGCAGGGCCTCCCCCCTGTTCTCTGTGCGGCCTTCGGACCAAAGTGATGGTCTGGCCTCACACTCCCTGGAAACATTACTGATGCCTGCACCTCGGCAGTGCTTGTCATTGCTGCCAGAATGTTGTGGGCAGGTGTCACAGAGTTCTCTCATTCTCTCTGTGTACTCTCAGCACCTTTAAGAAGGGGCTGGCCCCCATCTCCTCAGCATCTGTGACCACTGATGTTGTACTCCTGAAGGGCTCAGGTGCTGAAGGCGGACAAAGGATCAGATGCTGTTGTGAAACACGTCGGCGTGCTTTCCCGCTGATGTGGACGGACGTTCCAGTCGGTGGGGGGATGATTCTGGCAGGCTGGCCTGATAATGATTCGCTGATGTATTACAATGAGGTTCCTGACATCAGATGGCGGGAAAACACGGCCCGCTATCGGCAGGCTGAGCGGACGATCGCAAACTGCTTTCCCGCCGTCGTAAAACCGATCGTGCCATATTGCCCGCTTACGCCACCGATCATGCCCGACGCCAGCAGGTGCAGGAAATTCCGCCCAGTGTCTTTGAACGGTAAAGATAGGATACGCCTGCACTCAGTTTAAACCAATTCTGCTGGTTAGCTGTTCTGTCTTTGCTTTGGATTAGAATAATGTTTAAAACAGACTGAGACTCGGGGAAGGCCAGCGATCCCCATTAACCCGGTGAGGTCCAGCCTCCTCCCTTTGATGCCAAAGTCAATGAATTCCTCAGCTCTCCAGGAAAGGGAACAGTTGCCTTCCCAGTACATGCCTGGATGTCAGCCTGGCTAATATTGCAGAGAGCTCCTGTAGCTGCCTGGAAGGACCTGTGCCATAAAAGTTGAGAATGATCGTCAGCTTCAGAGACACAGCAGCGCAGACAGCTGGCCAGGGCTGCAGGTCCTCCTGGAGTAGGTTGCACAGTGCCCATGTTAACTCCTTGGCGAAACAAACTCTCCTCATGCACACCAGGGTCTTCAGAGGCCCCGTGCTTCCTATGTTGCCTCCCTCTCTTCCCCCTCGTAAACGGCAATGGTGTTCACGTTGAGAACGCCTCACCGTAGGGGCAGAGAGTGTCAATACTTCCCAATGGTCACACAGTCCCACAGGCGGTCAAAGTCAAATCCAAGGCAACAGTGGCTCGAGGGGCTGAGTGGCCTCTTCCAGTTCAACGCAAAAGGTAATCACAACAGAAAGTCCTTTCGAACAATGATAATCACTACTGAAACGTTTCAGCAGTCCCCAGGTTCCAAACATCTTCATTCCACCTTACCTTTCTCATTCTAGCTGGCCACCTAATGCATTAGTGGCATGAGTTAGGGGGAAATGGTAGTGTCGTGGTACTGTCACTGGACTAGTGACCCCGACTGATGCTCTGGGGACATGAGTTCAAATCCTGCCATGGCTGCTGGTGGAATTTAAATTCAATTGATTAATACATTTGGAATTGAAGCTTTCTCAGTGATGGTGGGTGACCAGCTGTTGTTGCTTGTTGCAAAAAGAAACACCCATCTAGTTCACTACCTCCCTTTAGGGAAGGAAATCTGCCATCCTTACCTGGTCTGGTCTAATTGTGATTCCTACATAACCTGCTTGACTCTTAACTGCCCTCCGAAATGGCCTGGCAAGCCACTCAGTTCAAGGGCAATTAGGGATGGGCAATAAATGCTGGCCCTTAAGTAAGGCCCACATCCCATGAAAGAATAAAAAAAAACAGGGAATCCAGGGCACCAACACCACTGGTCCTCATTTAAATATATTTACATTGGGGGGAAATGAGGGAGGTGCATGGTGGGCAGAATGGGGAAAACGTGGGAACCAGAAGAGGCCACTCAGCCCCTCAAGCCACTTTTGCAATTCACCATACCATGGCTCACATGTATCTTAATTCCATTGAACCACCTTTGTTCCATGGCCTTTAATACCCTTGCCTAACAAAAACTTGGAAGGTCCAAATATATCGGTGGGGGGTGGTGGGGGTGGTGTGGGATTGGGTTTGATTTTGGAACAGGAATAGATTTCACCTCAATTTGAAACAGCTCGCTCTGATTTAACGCTGCAGAGTGGCCAAGAACCCTGTGGCTCTTGTTTTCAGAAGATAGTTAAATGCAGTTCATGAAGCAAGTATCCAGTAAGAACAGCCAAGTGGCAGGCATGACTAAAACCTTAATGAAGTAGTACAGGAAATCCAAAATGTCTTCTCTCAGGATGTAAAAGAAATGTAAACATTGATTCTTTCCACCAGATGTTTCTTCTTTCATCCAACACATACTTTAGGTTAAAAGCTATCCACTCTTGGCATGTTTCTCTAGTTCCACTTGTATAAACAGATGATACACTAAAACGCTGACCAATCCACCACCCCAGCTCTTAATTACCTTTAGGGATTAAAGGAAAGAACGGAAAGTGCCGGAAATCTGAAATAAAAACAGGACACGCTGGCAAAGCTGAGTAGTTCATAGAATCACTACAGCACAGATTCAGCCCATCAAGACTTTACCAGCTCTTTGAAAGAGCTATCTGGATTAGCCCCACTCCCCACAGCCCTGCAAATATTCCCAGGCTTGCTCCTGAACCTGCTTCCACCACCCTTTCAGGCAGTGCGTTCCAGATCTTCACAATTCAGTTCTTTCCGTATCCAATAAGGGAAATGGTGGGTTGGTGCTACTAATAGAAACCTTTCACAATTTCTGGATAAAGATCCCTCATCAAAGCCTGTGCTGAGGAAGTACCTGTAGCTTAAACGTGAGCCTGTCTTTGCTCTTCTCAGGTATTGATGGGCCTGCTCTGGATCTCTGACATTTTCTCTTGCCACCCAACCATCTTTGACAAATTTGTTGTCACCGCCCAATACTGATATTGTTCACTTACATGAAAACACAGAAATAAATACGTCAGTTGTTTGAGCCCTAACAATTCAGCTGTAACCTAGACACAGGGGAAGTGATGGCATCATGGTATTGTCACTGGCCTAGTAACCCAGAGACCCAGAGTAATGCTCTGGGGACCCAGGTCCAAATTCTGCCACGGTATGGAAGCTACAGGTACTTCCTCAGCACAGGCTTTGATGAGGGATCTTTATCCAGAAATTGGGAAAGGTTTCTATTAGTAGCACCAACCCACCATTTCCCTTATTGGATACGGAAATGATGACCATTGACCGTGAAATCATTGTTGATTGTTGTAAAAACCCATCGCTAATGCCCTTGCCCTTTAGGGGAAGGTAATCTGTCATCCCTACCTGGTCTGGCTGACCTACACGTGACTCCTGACTCTGGATCCACAGCAATGTGATTGATTCTTAAATGACCTAGCAAGCCACTCAGTTGTAACAAAGTCACAAAAAAGGAAAGAAACTGGACAGGCCACCTGTCATTGACCTAGGCACTGGAAACGACAACAGCAATCTCAGCCCTGTTGACCCTGCCAAGTCCCCTTTAACTAACATCTGGGGGCTAGTGCCAAAATTGGGAGAGCTGACTAGCAGCCTGACATAGTCATCCTCATGGAATCTTATCTCACAGATAATGTCCCAGATACCACCATCACCATCCCTGGGTGTGTCCTGTCCCACTGACCCCATGAAGTCTCATGACATCAGGTCAAACACGGGCAAGGAAACCTCCTTAGGTTACCATGTACTGCCCTCCCTCAGCTGATGAATCAGTGCTCCTCTATGTTGAACACCCCTTGGAGGAAGCACTGAGGGTGACAAAGGCACAGAATGTACTCTGGGTTGGGGACTTCAATGTCCATCACCAAGAGTGGTGCAGTAGCACCACTACTAACTGAGTTGGCCGAGTCCTAAATTACAGCTGCTAGACTGGGTCTGCGGGAGATGGTGAGGGAAAAACATACTTGACCTTTACTCACCAACCTGCCTGCCGCAGATACATCTGTCCATGACAGTATCAGGAGGAGTGGCCACCGCACAGTCATTGTGGAGACAAAGTCCTGCCTTCACATTGAGAATACCCTCCATCATGTTGTGTGGCACTATCATTGTACTAAGTGGGATAGATTTCAAACAGATCTAGCAGCTGAAGACTGGGCATCCATGAGGCGCTGTGGGCCATCAGCAGCAGCAGAATTGTATTCAAACACAATCTGTAATCTCATGGCCTGGCATATCCCCCACTCTACCATTACCATTTAGCCAGAGGATCAACCCTGGTTCAATGAAGAGTGCAGGAGGGTATGCCAGGAGCAGCACCAGGCGTACTTAAATATGAGGTGTCAATCTGGTGAAGCTACAACACAGGACTACTGCATGCCAAACAGCATAAGCAGCAAGTGATAGACAGGACTAAGCGATCTGACAACCAACGGATCACATCTAAGCTCTGCAGTCCTGCCACATCCAGTCATGAATGGTGGTGGACAATTAAACAACTCACTGGAGGAGGAGGCTCCACAAATATCCCCATCCTCAATGATGGAGGAGCCCAGCACATCAGTGCAAAAGAAAGGCTTCAGCCAGAAGTGCTGAGTGGATGATTCATCTTGGCCTCCTCTGGAGGTCCCCAGCATCACAGATGCCAGTCTTCAGCCAATTTGATTCACTCCACATGATATCAAAAAACAGCTGAAGGCACTGGATACTGCAAAAGCTATGGGCCCTGACAATATTCCGGCAATAGTACTGAAGATTTGTGCTCCAGAACTTGCCGTGCCCCTAGCCAAGCTGTTCCAGTACAGATACAACAGTGGCATCTACCCGGCTATGTGGAAAATTGCCCAGGTATGTCCTGTACACAACAAGCAGGACAAATCCAACCTGGCCAATTACAACCCCATCAGTTTACTCTCCATCCTCAGTAAAGTAGTGGAAGGAGTCATCAACAGTGCTATCAAGCGGCACTTGCTTAACAATAGCCTGCTCACTGACGCCCAGTTTGGGTTCCGCCAGGGCCACTCAACTCCTGACCTCATTACAGCCTTGGTTCAAACATGGACAAAAGAGCTGAACTCCTGAGGTGAGTGAAGCATCAAGGAGCCCTAACAAAAGTGGAGTCAATGGGAATCGGGGGGAAAACTCTCCACTGGCTGGAGTCATACCTAGCACAAAGGAAGATGGTTGTGGTTGTTGGAGGTCAATCATCTCCACTCCAGGACATCACTGCAGGAGTTCCTCAGGGTAGTGTCCTCAGCCCATCCATCTTCAGCTGCTTCATCAAAGACCTTCCTTCCATCATAAGATCAGAAGTGGGGATGTTCGCTGATGATTGTACAATGTTCAGCACCATTCACAACTCCTCAGATACTGAAGCAGTCCGTGTCCAAATGCAGCAGGACCTTGACAATACCCAGGCTTGGGCTGACAAGTGGCAAGTAACATTCTCGCCACACAAGTGTCAGGCAATGACCACGCCCAACAAGAGAAAGTCCAACCATCGCCCCTTGATGTTCAATGACATAACCATCACTGAATCCCCTACTATCAACATCCTGGGGGATACCATTGACCAGAAACTGAACTGGACTAGCCATAAAAATACTATGGCTACAAGAGCAGGTCAGAGGCTAGGAATCATGCGACGAGTGACCCACCTCCTGACTCCCCAAAACCTGTCCACCATCTATAAGGCACAAGTCAGGAATGTGATGGAATACTCCCCACTTGCCTGGATGACTGCAGCTCCTACAACACTCAAGAAGCTTGACATCGTCCAGGACAAAGCAGTCCTCTATCTACAAGGCACAATGCAGGAGGGTGATGGAATACTCCCCATTTGCACTCAAGAAACTTGACACTGTCCAGGACAAAGCAACTCACTTGATTGGCACCACATCCACAAACATTCACTCCCTCCACCACTGATGCACAGTAGCAGCAGTGTGTACCATCTACAAGATGCGCTGCAGGAATTCACCAAAGCACCTTCCAAACCCATGACCAATACCATCAAGTAGGACAAGGACAGCAGATAGATGGGAACAACACCACCTGGAAGTTCCCCTACAAGTCACTCACCATCCTGACTTGGAAATATATTGCCGTTCCTTCACTGTCGCTGGTTCAAAATTCTGGAACTCCCTCCCGAACAGCACTGTGGGTGTACCTACACCACATGGACTGCAGCAGTTCAAGAAGGCAGCTCACCACCACCTTCTCAAGGGCAATTAGAGATGGGCAATAAATGCTGGCCCACATCCTGTGAATGAATTAAAAAAAACACAAATTACTGGAAAATAGAAATTCCAATTGCATCCATATCTTCATTTTTTTTAGCTTATACTAGACTGTAAAAGTATTTTTTAAAAATCAAAAGACATGTGTTGTTACAAAAAGAAAATGAATACCATAAATCATGGTGTATAAGTTGACTCCACGCATAAGAAAACACCGTTTTTCCAGCCCCAAAAATCGTGATTTTGCAAATACTCAGAGTATAAGTCAACGCCCCCTTCTCAACCATGACATGTACTCGCATTAGTAGTCAGCTTCAATTTTTCATCTCACAAACGCATGTTTTCATTACCAGTACCTTAGAACAGGGCACAAGGGACCAAACAGGCGAATTGTGCAAAAATATTTATTTATTTAATAAAACCTTCAGGAAACCTCATCCCGCCCGTGGATGAGGTTTCCTGAAAAACGCGAAGGCTGCTTGGGCTCTTTGCCAGTGTTGATAATTACTTTAATTGGTTTTTTCATGGCCTTAACAGGCCTTTGACAGTTCAGCAGGCACACAGCCGCCTCTGGCGCACGCCTGCTGAATGAAAGATCTAAATGACGCACAGTGACATCGGGGCGCACGCCCGACATCACCGCACGTCATTTTACACGTTGGCGTGCCAGGCCCGCCCCCACACGCTGACATCAAAATTCTGGCCAGTAAGTACACTAGGTTGGAGCTTCTTCTACTTCCAGGTATCTCTTGCTTTTCAGTCATGCGATCTGACATCATTATTACATCAGCATCATGCATGCTTCTGATGTTAACCCTTTACTCTGTATCGCCCCACAAGTCCTTAGCCCTATCATATTTACATCCTCCTACATCTCCCCTCAAGACTTGACAGGGTTAGTTTTTGAGGTGCCTTGACCAATCTCCCTGATCTCATTCTGATCTCCTTTTGAGGTCGAGGATATTCGGTACTCTCCCTCCTGTCGGTGTGAGTGTTCTTCTCCTGGGTGGTTAGAGCTCGTAGCAAGGCTTTCTTCTTCACCAGGATCTAAGCCCAAGTTTCTGTTGGCTTTGCCTCCAAGGATATTAAGGCTCTGCGATTTCTCCTCATGATTCCCTGGTCTGTCTCAATCCTGAACAATCTTGGTTGTGGAGTTTATTTCAATGATTGTGCCTTCCTTCTGTTAGTCTCAGACCCACACTGCCTCTCTGGGCTTCAGCACTGGTAATTCATGTGCTCTATGCCTGTGATTAAAGTTCCGAGCCTGGTTGCTTCTCCATTCTTCCTCACGCTGTTTTACCCTTTCATGGTCATTCATGGTGACATTGGGTTTGAGTTTTTGTTCTCGAGGCGGAAGCTGTGTTTTCAATCCCCTTACCATTGGTAACTCTGGTGGTGAGAAGCTGTTTATTAGTGATGAGGTCCGGTAACCCAGAACAGCGAGATTAAGATCCTTGTTTATCTTCAATAAATATTTGCCTGCTCGTAACTCTCTCTAAGCTTCTCCATTCATTTGCAGATAGTAAGGTGAGCAGGTTACATGAACGAAGCCACATTCATTTGCAAATTCGTGGAAGAAAGAACTCATTGTCAAATTGCTGCCCATTGTCAGACACTACAATGTCTCAGATGCCATGTGTAGCATAAATTCTCTTACAGATATCTTCTGTTGTGATACTATGCAATCTGCTTTATTTCAATTCATCAGGAGCAGTAATCAGTGACAATAAAGAAGGTTTTCCCCTTAAATTCAAATAAGTCCATCCTCAGATGCTCCCACAGCCTTGATGGTAAAGTAGTCGGTAACCGTGGTCCTTTCTGTCCTTGGCCATTTACAGCACAATTTAGACAGTTAGAAATCATTTCTTCTATAAAGCTCTTGTGCAGAAGAGTGTAGCAATCAGGCCTTTTGCTATTCCTCGATGATCTCATTGAAGACTAGTGTGACGTCAGTGACTGTGAGACACTTGCGCTGTTCAAAGTACTGCTGTAGTATCGGATTAGTGGGGATATAGACCAGCCATCTTTCCAGATAATATTCTCAGGCCTGGGGACATTCTTCATCATGTTGCTGGGCTTATTTTATTCCCTGCAATATTTTTGCAGCAGCTGGTAAGTGCTAAGTGCATAAATATGTAATTTATGAGGTGTAAATCCTCTTCTTTTGTTCCGACTGATGGTATTCGTGCCAGGAGGTGGAATCTTCCATTCTGGAGTCCGAGTCTGGTGGCAGGCAGGAGAGTCAGCGTGATTAATGCTGGGCAGTGGGACAGCTGAGCACGCGTGATCTTCTGCTGTTCCGCTGATCATTAATCATGTATCCATGAGGAGCAAGGCAAATCTCGCAGCAGGGCAGGCAGGAGGTCACTCGCCCCACCATTACATCATGGGGTCAAATGTCCTGGCGCCATATTTAAATAGCACCCAGGCAACCATTCACTCAATGCAGGCCAAGAGCTCCTCACTACTCCTCCAGAGTCCTCGTGGCCACAGCTCATACTGGAGAAGTTCGCTGGTGTGAACAGCCACATCCCAGGACATACAAAGGTGCCTCTGGCATTGCCTTCCGCTCATTTCTGGGTAAGAACGCCGTCTGTGATATATCCATGATTGGGCCAATGCTTGCTGTTGGGCTTTGTTCGCCTTCTTGAGGCCCCGCTGCCTCTTGCTGCTCAGGCCCTTGCTCCTCCAGGCCCTGTACCAACCAGCAATGAGCCCTCCTTCTCATCTGGATGAGAGCCATGGGCAAGATGGCTCCACCTGGTACTATTCCGCTTACCTGCACTACTTTCAAGGCTCTATAGAGAGACCATTGCCTTGGCAGCATAGAAAGACTTACCACATGAGCCCTTGTCAAGTATGACCATTCACCCAGGAGGATGGAGGTTTAGAATCGCAAGTTGGCTGCCATCCCCCTGTCACCCACCAACTTGCCCCCATCACCTTTGACCCACCCTATAACACTATTCCTCCCCCCTCAGTCACCCTTAATCCTCCTCCCATTACCCTGGACCCTATCACAATTTACTTCCACACACATTCCCTCCCCTCAGAGCCGACACCCGTTACCGCCCCCATGCCCACTCGACGCTTCCCCCCTCCTGTTAGCTGAGCCAACTGTCTTGCCCCACGCGTGACCCACCCGATAAGACATTCAGCTACCAAACTCTCACCCTGGACCTGCCACCCTACCGCATCTCACTCCACTCCCTGACTGTGACTGTTCTCTCCATCTCCCCCAGGACCCCACTATCGACAGCATTGACCCCACCCTCTAAGACACTCTACCCCTCACTTCCACACTTAGCCTGCCTCCCATGTCCAGCCTTGGCACAGCTTTTGCTACCTGCATGCGAACTGAGTGAATTTATATGCGGCCCCCAAGAAGGCAAAAGCAGCATCTGCTGACCTCAAACTTGTGGAAGAGGTGAAGATCACCCATTGCACACTATTTATATACAGTTGTAAAACTGAACATTCTAAATTCTCACTGGTGGGGATTTTAATTTGGAGGGTGAACTTAATTCTAGCAAGGTTGCCTTTTAATGAACATGCATGAGATGCTAATGCATATGCAAATGGGGTTCCCAACACTGTTCGTTGGGAAGCGTGACCCACCTTTAACCTGCCTTGAAAGATGGGAGAACTAAATTCAAACAACTTATCCCACTGTCAGGAAACAGATTTTTTGCCTCCCACCAAATTAAGTGCCCCCACCCACCATGATTCCCACAAAATTCCACCCAGTTTGTCTGCCATTGTTTGATACATCACTTGCACATACTCTGTGATGGAGTCATATCTCATCAATCTTACTCTGAACCTCTGGATTCTGGGTGGCATCGTCACAATTTCTTTTCTGTTCAGAAGGGTGACTAGTGCCTCATGGTCTATTTTGATCTTGCAACACAATCCCATAACATAGTCTGAAATGTTTTTGCACACCCACATTGCTGCCAATGCTTCTTTTTCTACCATGGCATATCATTGTTCTGTTTCTGTTAGTGAAATAGAGGCATAGTAGACTGGTCAACGCCTGCCACCTCCCTGCACTTGAAATAAAACTGCCCCCAGGCCTGTGGACGATGTATCTGTTGCTACTATGGTCAGTAATTCTGTGTCGTAATGTGCCAAGATTTCAGAAGAAATTAAAAGTTGCTTAATCCTTTCATATTTCAGCACCACCATCTCAACAGCTGTCTCAAGGGCTCAGTAATTCTAGTAATTTTAACTCTAGTAATTTTGGCAGGAACTTGCCAAATTTGTGGACCATCCCGAGGAGTCTCTGAAGCTCTGTTATGTTCCTGTGTTGTGGAAATTCTCTGATTACTTTTGTTTTTTGTGGATCAGCTGTGATCCCAGTGGCTTGTACTATTTGACCTAGAAACTTGGTCATGGGTTTGGCGAATTCACATTTTTCATTCAGTGTTAGGCCTGCACCCTGCAAGACCCTCAGGGTGGCTCTGACTCTGCAGTCATGCTCTTTTTTCATTGAGCCATGCATGAGTATGTCAACCATATGGCATATTAATCCCTCCATGCCTTCTAAAGTGTTGGACATCGTTTCCTGGAAAATTTCTGGAGCAGGCGCTATTCCAAAGGGCAATCTATCGAAACAATACTGACCGAATGGCATTATTGGCATTATAAATGCAGTCAGCAATCTGGATTCTTTGTCCAGGGTCAACTCTGAAATCCACTGTTCGCATCAAATTTGGTAAATAAAGTGCTCACGGTTGGTTTGGCAAGGCTAATCCACTGAGGCCACATTCTACTGATTTGTTTAGTTGAGTTAAATCACGCCAATTCTTACACAGTGGTTTAGCTTTGGGACCGTACCATTCCTGAACACCATTTTGTTGCCCTGTAGACTGGTGAGATAATCCCTTACTGTTGCATCTTTTCTATTTCACCCTTGACATTGCCCTAGAGTGGGTGAGGGACTTTCCTCGGTGTAAAGAGGCAAATTAGTTTAGCACCAGCTCATGAGGTGATGTGGAACTCGGCCTTGAACTTCCCTAGCTATGTAAACAGTTTTGGAAATTCATTTCGAAATGTACTGCTGCAGTTCTCATCAACAACTGTGTCTAGGTTAATTTCAGTTCTAAGCGTGCCTTTCTACAGATTAGAGAGCACTATTGATTTTGAATGACGTAGAGAGGTTCGAGGATTTCCGGTCTTTATATTTCAACTTTGCCGTGAGTTGGCCTTTCACTTTTCAAGTTGTCCCACCTGGAGCGTGTAATTTGTTAGATGAGAGTTACAATGTAATCTGCCTGAGCCATTTGATTTCATCTGATAAAACAGAAACCCCTGCTCCTGTGTCTAGTTTAAACTCTCTGGGGTGTCCATCCACTTTGAGTTTAACGCTCCAATACTTGTTTTTATTATCACCCACCTCCCCGGGGAAGGTTAGTTCCTTTGTTGTGGTTCTTCCACTTCTTGCACGTTGCTCTGTTTTAAAATTTTCTTCCTCTTTTTACAGGTTGTCAGTGTTTTTGAGCAGCAAACAGTTTTCAAACAGCCCATTTTTTCACACTTGTGGCACTCTGCCTCCCCTTGCTGGATATTCCTCTTGCTCGTGCGATTTGTTCCCACCACACCGAAGACATTTCAAAATAGCGATCGGCACACCTTTCCCCCATTTTGGCTCCCACAGATTTTGGCGTGCTTTCTCTTTTATGGCCTACGAGCTGAATGATCTCATTCGACCTTCTCCACGGGACCTCCTTCCCCGCAAACAAATGCCCGATTCTGTTTCCTGGGTTCCGTTTGACTGGCGTTCTGCACTAGTGTTAAATCCTCTCTTGCCTGTAAGAAGTCTGATAACACTTTGTCTAGGACACCGACTAGAATCCTGTCTCCAATCAGCTCATCCTTTAAGATTCCATAATCACAGTTCCCTGTCAACCTATAGGGGTCATTGGTGAATGAATCCTTGCTTTCACCTGGTCTTTGCTTTCTTTCCTTAAATTTAGCCTTCTATTATTAAATTCTGACGGACACTGAAATAAGAGTCGAAAGCTTACAGGACTTCTTCATAAGAAGTTAAAGTCTCATCAACCCCCGCCCTGCTATCATGTCATCAGCAATAGATCCTACTGCATAAAGTAATGCACTGACCTGGCCTTTTTGATCTTTTTTGTGTAATCCTGAAGTAGTTACGTACCTTGAGAACCTTTTATCTCCAGTTGTCCCAGTTCTGGGCCTGTTGTGAGCCTTCCGCACTCTGGAATGTTTCAGGGAGTGGTTGTGTGGCTTCCATGCCTCTGCTGAGCCCTGGAATTGTTGCTGCTTCTGTGCTGTTGCTTGCTGCTTTGGGCCTGTGTACACTGCTGTCTGGTCTTCAGGTCTGTGTCTCAGCTTGTATCTGCTGCTCCTGGGATGTTCCAACATTTTGATGAGTCTTGATATTTTTCTTCTTACCTTCCTTCAAGGATATATTTTCTCCCTGTTTCTTCTTTTTAAGATTCGCTGGGTCTTTTACTCGCTGCCACCATGTTTTACCATATGCTCGGGGTCTGGATGAGGGTTTTGGGGATTGTCTATTCTCCCAAATTACATTGCCCGAGTCTGTAATTTCTTAAAAATCATTTATTTACAGTATGCATTTACACATTTGGACCTCTACACAAGGTTGGAGCTTCTCTTCCTTCCAGATCTCTCTTACTTCTCAGTCATGTCATCTGATGTCATTTTTACATCAGCATCATGTATACTTCTGATGTTAACCCTTTACTCTACAAGAACTCAGCCATGTCTTCTGCATTTTGAGGAGGCACAATAAATCTTGCTGCTCTTCCAGCTACAATGTCGGTTCCCTGATGCTAATTTACTGCTGGACCAGAACATCCAAAGAACTATCCGGTATCTTCAAAGCCATGAAGTTAATCAATGGTATGTAAAGAAACTCAACATTTGCTCCACATCAATACTCCTGGAAGGCACCGTAATTCAGACTTCTGAAATTATTCCCTGTCTGTTCTTCCATGTTTCTTCAAAGGACAGTTGAATTTCATGTGCTACCAGGTCACAAATGACCGATAAGGGAATTGTCCCAAAGAGCAGTCGAATGATTTATGGGAACAAACTGGAAAGCTGAATGCAACAGTTAGCTACACAAACCAAATAACCCCATTTTATTAAATGAAACTATCGCTACAACATTAGTACGCTTTTCCGTTGCTTCGTGAGATACTTACTTTAACCACCATATTGATTTCTATAATGACTTCATCTAGGGGACATAGGGCAGAATTTTTAGCTGAGGGGACAGGCACATGCCCGACCTGCTCGAGTGTAAAATGACACGCGATGACTTCGGGCGCTCGCTCCATATTTTGGTCGGTGGGCGCGCATAGGAGTCAGCAGCACACCCGCCAACAATTAACATGCTGATTAAGGCCATTAAAGTGATAATTAAATGCAAATTTTCACTGCCCATCCAACCTGACGGTTGGCAGGCGGGCAAATCGGCCAGGCGGCCTTTGGATTTTTTACGAAACCTTAACCACAGGCGGGATGAGGTTTCCGACAGGAACTAAAAATACAATGAAAATGTTCGAATCTCATTTATAACATGTCCCTGCTCATGTGACAGAGTCACATGGGGGGGACATGTTTTTAACATTTTAAAATTCTTTATTTGTGTTTTTAAAGGTCCCCAGCTCCCCAAGGCAGCTCTGTGCCTTCAGGGAGCTTTCAGCGCGCGCTCCCAAGCGCATGCGTGAACTTCCCGCACTCGCCCTCCTCCCGCCCCCACCCAGGCAGCGCTCAGCATCGCAGCGCGCGATCCACACTGGCTGGCCGGCCATTAGTTGGCCAGCCAGCGTGAAATCGAGGTCAGGGCCCGATCGCGGGCGGCGATCAGCTTTGCGGCTGCTCCCGGGCTCGCCTGCCGCTCCTGCCCGCTGAGTTAAAAATCACCGGGCAGGCGTGAAACAAAAGAGAGTCATCAATAAACCCAATAAGGAATTCAGGGGGAAACAGAGAATGTTGAGAGTGTGGAACTCACCACCACAAGGAGTGATTCGTAGCTCATACAATTCCACTTGTAATGCCCACTTAATCTTGTAAAGGAATGCAAACAGTTTGAACAAATGTGTTGAAATTGCGTTGATACAATGTGCAGTGAATTATTGTTTGCGTGTCAGATTTTTACACTAACTTTATCCTTTGCAGGTTTGTTGGTGTTTGTTGGTCAGCCAATTGCACTGGCTGCCTTCAAGCAGCATGCGAACCACATATTGGAGTTCCATCATCCCAGTTTAATGTCATCCAGGTCTGTGTTAATAACCCGGGGTTTGAGAATGTTCGATTAAACAAGATTCTTTCAACATTCTCTGATGACAACAAGATGCGAATTACAAGTTAACTATTAAATCTGTTCTGTTAAGTACAGTGGCGTGGGACATTACATCTCAACTGCTTTACATCTGATAAAAACAAAAAGCTACTGCGGATGCTGGAAATCCAAAACAAAAACAGAATTACCTGGAAAAACTCAGCAGGTCTGGCAGCATCGGCGGAGAAGAAAAGAGTTGACATTTCGAGTCCTCATGACCCTTCAACAGAACTGAGTAATATTAGGAGAGGGGTGAAATATAAGCTGATTTAAGGTGGGGGGGGTGGGTTGGGGGGAGAGAAGTTGGGGGGGGGGGTGTTGTAGGGACAAGCAAGCAGTGATAGGAGCAGATAATCAAAAGATGTCACAGACAAAGGAGCAAAGAGGTGTTGAAGGTGGTGAAAATACAATAAAAATGTTCAAATCTCATTTATAACATGTCCACCCTGCTCTCTTGCCCACATGTCTGTCCTTGGCCTGCTGCATTGTTCCAGTGAAGCCCAATGCAAACTGGAGGAACAGCACCTCATCTTCCGACTAGGCACTTTACAGCCTTCCGGGCTGAATATTGAATTCAACAACTTTAGATCTTAAACTCCCTCCCCCCATCCCCACCCCATTTCCTCCCCCCCTCCCTTTTGTTTTTTCCAATAATTTATATAGATTTTTCTTTTCCCACCTATTTCCATTATTTTTAAATCTATAACTGTAATACCCTATCAGTCTTTCCACCCCACCCCCACTAGAGCTGTACCTTTGAGTGTCCTGCCATCCATTCTTAATTAGCACATTCTCTTAGATAATATCACCACCTTTAACACCTCTTTGATCTTTTTGTCTGTGACATCTTTTGATTATCTGCTCCTATCATTGCTTGCTTGTCCCTACAACCACCCCACCCCCCCACAACTTGTTTCACCTCCCCCCCCCCACCCCCCCCACAACCTTAAACCAGCTTATATTTCACCCCTCTCCTAACTTCACTCAGTTCTGCTGAAGGGTCGTGAGGACTCGAAACGTCAACTCTTTTCTTCTCCGCCGATGCTGCCAGACCTGCTGAGTTTTTCCAGGTAATTCTGTTTTTGTTTTGGATTTCCAGCATCCGCAGTAGTTTTTTGTTTTTGTCCTTACTTACTTGTTTACATCTGAATATGGGAACTAGGAAAGTACAGACAGAAGTGGGTCATTCAGCTCTTCGAGCCTGTTCTACCATTCAATTAGATCATGGATGCTCAGCACTTCAATGCCAATTATCCATCTTGGGTACTGCAATCACTAGTGCCTCTAGAAGCAGGAAGTTTTTTATTCTTTGATGGGATGTGGGCATCATTGGCAAGACCAGCATTTATTGCCCTAACTAACTAACTAAGAACTAAGTGGCTTGCTAGGTCAGAGAGCAATTAAGAGCCAACCATATTGCTGTGGGTCTGGAGTCACATGTAGGCCAGACGAGGTAAGGACGGCAGATTTCCTTCCCTAAAGGACATTAGTGAACCAGATGGGTTTTTTTTAATGACGACAATCAATTATAGTTTCATGGTTTCACCATCACTGAGACTAGATTTATATTCCAGAGTTTTTTATTAATTAAATTTAAATTCTATCAGCTGCTGTAGTGGGCGGGATTTTTCAGGTGGTGTGCTGAGTTGCCGGGGAACACCCACCCCCGCCACCGATACCACCTGCCCTGCAGCCCTTTAACACTCAGCAGGGAGTTAACTGGTTCATGGCGAGACTTCCACCATCATCTTGGGAGGTCGTCCCGCCTAAGGGAGCTGTCAGCCAATCGGATGGCCAACAGCTCTGTAGTCCCAGCAGCGCCAGGTTCAAATGGTGACCACTGCTAGGACAAAGGCAGCCCCCAAACAAGAGGAGGTTATGGAGCCAGGCTTCAAGGTAAGTGCAGGGTATCTGAGAGGCCTGGTTGGAATGCTGCAGCCAAGAGGTGAGGGGGGTGGCAGGGGATTGGCGAGGTGCAGCTTTGAGAGGCCAGTGTGAGAGGGTTAAAGTGGGGGGTGGGGATATGACCTTGTTGGGGGTGGGGGTGCCTCCAATGGGCACAGGGGACCCCAAAGGAGGTGTCCCACACCACCACACCCTCTTGCCTGACACCAGCTCACCCAGTGAAAGCTGCCAGGCTTGGAGTGGGCCTCCCCCTGCCACGGGTAAAATAGCAGCGGGGGGCAGGATGAGGCGCTTATGTGGCCATTAATTGGCCACTTAAGGGCCTCAATAGGCCCAAGGCCGCATGGGTCAACAAATGTTTTCACCACCCACCCTTATAAAATGGGAGCCAGGTCGGGCTGGGCAGCTAGGGGGTGGGCAGGCCGTGCGCTGCTTTTTATAAGCCCCCGCCCACCTTCAAGTCCGCCGACAAGGGACCGTAAAATTCCTCCCCATGACTCTGCATTGCTTGTCTAGTAGCATTACCATCCCCTCTCATGGCAAATGAACTGGACACAAAATGAAGATATAAGTAGCAATTCAGCTATAACTAATGGTATCACTGGAAGCTTGAGAGCACAGCATACAGCTCCAGTCCTCCGCTTCACTGAGTTCAGAATGGTAGCTGCAGTCTCTGTGGAGAAATGCAGGTTTGATTCAACATCAAGCTAAAGCATAAGGGTTTGTCCATGCAATCCCTACTTCAGTTAGAGCACCATCCTCCATTGCTACGACTGAATTTTTTATTACGGTCTGTGTCTAGCATCTAATAGATTGGAACAAATGATTCATTCTTCTTAATGAAGGGCCTACCAACACCAATCAGCTTTATATACCCCAATCTGCAAAGTTTGCCTTCCCTTCTTTCCCACCACCCCCCCACCCCCCACCAACCCCCTGTCTTTCAGGTTCCACTTTTCATTTAGGTCAGTGTGCAGGTCTGGTTCATGTTAGGTTAAAATACAGAGCAGAAGAGCTGGCCTTCACCACTTACCCCCTCGAACCTCCTGTTCATCCTCTATCAGTCCCTCTTGTGTTTAGCTGCTTTGAACCTCTATCAGCCTGGAAGCCGGGGCGTTGGAGAGCATCACCTTCACTCACGAGCGACAATCTCCCAATCCTGGGAGCGCAGGGTTTGTAAAAGCAAAAACCCCTTTCAGCAGCCCGTTTCACAAATTTGTTTTGAATAATGGGTTAATGGTTATGGTAATGAAATAGTGATGTGTATCATGATGTAATAGTGACATCAGCAGTCATGTGCAAGAGACTATGAAGAGAAGATGGAATAGTCTGGACACGAGTGAGATGCACTTACCAGAAGCTTATTATGTATTACATTATAAATGAAGTCGTTTTTGAAGAAACCTATTGGAGTTAGACCTAAGTTACTCTTAAGTAGAGGGAAATCATCTCAATACAGATTAGGCCACAAGTTACCCAAAGAGAGATCCAAATACTATTCACCGTGGGAGACAAACCACAAACCAATTCATCAATCTGAAACATTAACTCCCTTTCGCTCTCCACAGGTGCTGCCCGACCTGCTGAGTATTTCCAGCATTTTCTACTCTCATTGTTGCCATTTTGACGTTTTAATTTCTTTTCTGGGGGAAAAGCCTTGTGAGAAGTGATTAGTGGCCAGAATGTTCCGGCCCTGTTGGCATTGGGCATCACTGCGGGCAGCGAGTGAGGGGGGTAGTATGGCAAGAAGGCCAAAAGCCAGTTTCACACCATCATGAAACCAGTTTGCGATCGTCCGCTCCGCCCATCAATGGGCCGCATTTCCCACTGCCGCAAGTCAGGAACGTCATTTTAATATATTTGCATCTCATTATCATCTCCCCATGCTGAATCATCCAGGCACAGCGGCATGGTTGCATGCCAATGTGTTTCACAACTGTACATAAGGATGAGCACCTGGCAGGCTGCACTTTGCTCAGGACCTCAAGGTTTGTTTGCCCACCTTGCTTTGGTTGTCAGCGCCAGACTTCGCAGGCAGCACCACATTACTTTTAGGAGGGGCTCACGGGCAGGTCTCTACCTACCAGACCAACCACAAGGCAGGGGTGGTTTTTCAATGGCTGCAGGGCTCGGGCTTGCTTGGGGAAGGGGGAGAATTGGCCTCAGGCAAGGGAAGAGGCTGCAGGGCGAGGGCTGTACTGGGGAAGCAGGTATCCCATTGTGTGTGGGGTGGGGTGTGGGGGGGGTCACATGTTGATCTGTGCAAGTGGCCTAGAGATGGTGAGGGCTGAGGAGATAGTGTCCAGAGGAGATGAGGCCATATGGAGATGTGAGGGTGTGTGTGAGAGAGTGAGTGGTGATGTCGCTTGAGCTGGCAGTGAGTGAGATGCCAGTGACTGTGTGATGGGCTGGTGAGTGTGTGAGTTTAGAGTGATGAGATGGTTGCCTTACCCTGGCGGCACGGATGAGGTCATTCATCCATTTTCTGCACTGGACGGCTGACTTCATGTGTTCAGCATTGGCACTGTGCCACCACCTCCCAGGCTGGAGCAGTGAGACGAGGACAATGCAGCAAGCCTACATGGCATCCAGAAGGTGTCCCAGGGATGCGTCACTGAATTGAGGGGGGGTAGGGGACTGCACTCTTCTTGACTCTTGGGGCCATGTCTTCACCAGAGCAGTCCTGGGCTGCAAGCATTGAGAAGTGTGCGCACGGCTGCACGTTTGAATATGGCGCCCTGCGTGAGCAAGCGGCGAGGTAACGGTGTGGCAGGAAAATCAGAGACCGCCCACCAGCGAGACGTTTCCTGTGGCTGCATAATTAATGAGGCGGGAATGGAACAATACGGCGCGAGAACCCACCATCGCGGCCGGCGGATAAAATGTTTTTCCCACCTGCTACCACACTTTGTGCAAATCTGGGACAATTCCACCCAGTGTCTTCAATTCCTCGCGCCTTTCAATTGTTTCACGAGCTCTCCATTGCATATACAGGGATCCCTGAGCACTAAATCAGTGGCCACTTTCAGTCCCACTCCTAAGGTGCTCCTTGCAGAATGAGGCAGAACCTCTGAGTTTCGGAAAGGGAGAACTCCCATTGTCTGTGACCCTTGCAAACCAGGTGTTGGTACATGCTGAAAAAGCTATTAGTAAAAAGAAAAAGAAGGACTTGCATTAATATAGTGCCTTTCACCATCGCAACGTGTTCCAAATTGCTTTACAGCCAATGAAGTTCTTTTGAATTGTAGTCACTGTTGTAATTTAGAGAAATGTGGCAGCCAATTTATACACAGCAAGCTCCCACAAACCGAAATATGATGATGGCCAGTTAATCTGCTTTTTGGTGATGTTGGTTGAGGGATAAATATTTGTCCAGGCCAACAGGGAGAATTCCCCTGCCCTTCTTCAAAATAATGCTGTACTCCCCTGAGAGTAGCAGACGATTTACTGAAAGACGGCACATCCGGCAGTGCAGCACTCCCTCAGTGCTGCATTGTACAACAGGCTGTTAATTGGCGTGATGCTGGACTTCCGCTCACCATCAGGGAGGAAGTCCCGCCTCTGAGAGCTGCCAGCCAATCAAATGGCCAGCAGCTCTCTGGTCCCAGCAGCACCACCGGGAGCAATGGCTCCTGCTGGGACTGCAGCAGTCCCCTGAGTAAAGTGTGCTGCGATGGAGCCAGACGTCAGGGTAATTCAGGGGTCTTGCTGGGGCCAGGCCAGTCCTGGTGAGGGGAGTTGTGGGAGGGGGTGGTGGGGGAAAATGGTGGACCAGATTAGACTGAGCGGGGGTGCTGGGAAAATACAGGGGGTTAATACCTTGGGGGTGTCCCCGATTGGCAAGTGAGTCCAAAAAGGAGGCAACCCCCTCTTGCTTGGCCACCAACTCACTAGGTTTCACTTGGTGGGCTGGACACTCGGTGCTGGCCTCTCCTGCTGTGAGTAAAAATCAAGCGAGGGCAGGTGGTCAGGCACCAGAAACATCGCCACTGTGGCAGGAGGAGGCCCTTAAGTGGCCATCAGTTGACCACTTAAAGGCGTTAATTGGCCCGTGGGCGATCAGGGAACCTGCCACTGGTAAACTGGCAGCAGGGGCAGGTGGGTAAGCACCAGAGATGGCCCCACTGGCATGGAGCCCAATTTTACTGCTCCCTCCACCTGCCATTCTGCTCCTGAGATCCGTAAAATTCAGCCCTATGATTCTAGGGGCTGGATTTAATATAGCCAATTGTGGCAGGAACCATGGAAACTGGGCTCGCTTAATCTCGGGAGAGGCTGCAAAGAGACTGAGTACCCGATCGAGGGGCCCGGCATCAGGCTGTGGGGGTGGCCTCTGAAAGCCCCCCACTGCCCTTGCCTCCAGTGCCCCTGTCCCCACCCCAGCCCCCCACCCTCCCCACCCCCCCACCTCATAAATCCCATCCCGCCCTCAGTCATCTGTGGCCTGGATCCCTTGGCTACCCTATGCCTCTCTCTGGATGTATTACCAGCAGCTGCCACTGCTCCCAATGGCACAGCCTGTAACGGAGTGCTGCTGGCCTCTGATTGGCCGGCAGCTATGGGCGGGGTGGGGGCTGTTGGTATGATTTTGACCCTGAGGTCATGAATCCCGTGAAAGGCCCAATGCTGGTTAGTTAAGTGCCTGACAGGCTGTGATCCAGTTAGACCTCGCCCTCAGGAGTGATGCAGGTTCTCACCAGCTCTCCAAGCAATGTGCTGAGCTCACATTAATTACATTAAATTCTGCCCTTGAACTCTAATTATTCTTGTATATTGTTAGGAAATAGAGACAGTTTAAGTAAGTTATATTGGTGTTTGTAGGTGTTAGGAATGAGTTTTAGCTTTAAAATTTAAATTTGATTTGTATTTCTGTATCCGTGTGTTAAGAAAGGTCAAATGGAGTTTTACCTTCACTTTAAAAAGGTGCTTGCATTTCTAGTGAGGAGTTTTATGACTCCTAAAGAGAAGGTAAACAAACAAGGTAGAAGAATTGGGCTGTTGCCTAACAACAGGGGTCCAGAGAGGCAGGTCCTCCCACAGGCACAGAGAAGAAGAAAAACAACCGTTTGTTTTGGAAGCTGTTGGAGTTCAGCGGGTTCTGAAGATAGCTGCCAGGCAGAAGCAGCCTAGAAGGGACAGATAGCAAGTCCCAAGCTAAAGAAAGACCCCAAAATCCAGGGGAGTAGAACAAGAGAAAGACTCAAGAAGATCTTCTAGGCAAAGGAAGGACAGTAACCTGGAAAAGGTCCTGTTAAGTGAAGTTAAGAATGAGGAGCAGAGAAAAAGGCTCCAAGCTTCAGATTTAAAAGAGACAAAAGCTGCAGAAAGCAGATCTAAAACGAGAACAGCTTGCAAGAGGCAAGAAGATCCAAAGAGACAGCTGAAGGTCTGTAACTTTTTGATATGGGCATGTGAAGCAATGGTACTGTTGACACCTGAGCCTGAGAGAAAGTGTTGGTTTGGGAGAAGATTCCAAGGCAAGTTCTTGGAAAGTGGAGATCAGAAACCCTCGTGTGAAGGACGGAGTTCAGTGAGACCAGTTGGGTCACAGTGTGACAAGCATCTGAGGGGTGCTGAGGAGAGATCCATTGCATCTGTTTGAGGTGGTATCTGTCACTTGGTTTCAGAGTGTGGTGTATCCGACCACAGGGTCCCATAGATTTACATGGGCTGTGCACTTACTGTGGACATTAAAGTATAAAATAGCTATTGTAACTTACGTTATCCTTATAAATCTGTATATACCTGTAAAGATATAGTTGTGGATAAAGGAGTATTGTAGTATATTTGATCTTTTCTTGTTGAATAAATGTTTTATTCTTTTGTTATGAGTTCATCAGCTGACTCCTGTGACTCTGTTCAGTAGCTACTCTCCATGTACCTAAACAAAAAATAAAAGTTGGGATCTATCAAGCTGGATTCCACCATGGGATCAGGCTTATCCAGGGATAATCTCAGTTGGAATCATAACAATATAGGTAAGTATTGCTGTAAAATGTCAACAGAAAATTTGGGATTCAATACAACTGCAACTCCAAGCATCTACTCTTGGTTATTATAAATGGACCAATTAGTTCCAATTTAGATAAAAATATATTATTCATTTAATCACTTTTATAAATCACTGGTCAGCCCTCAGCTGGACCTATTCTGTTCAATTCTGGGCACTACATTTTAACAAGGAAGGCAAGGCTTTAGAGGGCATTAGAAGAAAGTTATTGGAATGATACCAGGGATGAGGGGCTTCAGTTATGAGGATAAACTGGCCAAGAAGCTGGGACCATTCTCCTTGGAGTGCAAAAGGTTAAGGGGAGATTTAGTATTCAAAATTATGAGGGACTTTGAGAGCATAACAGAAACTGTTTCCCACTGACAGGCAAGTTGATAACCAGAGGATACAGATTTTGAAATAATTGCCAACAAAAGCCACTGGACTGTGAGAATTTTGCTTTACCCAATGTCATGATGAAGTGTCATGTGCAATATGGAACATTAATCTTTAATTTCATTGGCTGGTCAGATATATATTGAACTTCTTTAAAAGCTGGAAGAACAGGACGTCATCTTCCAATTAGGCACTTTACAGCCTTCTGGACTCAACATTGAATTCAACAACTTCAGACCAAGAACTCTGTCCTCCATTTTGATTTTTTTCTCCCAAGTTCCAGTCTGTATCTTGTTCTCATGTTTTTGCTTTCAGAGAGAGCTGACTCTTTTCTCTGTTATTAGCACATTCTGCTATTTTGCTTCCAGACAGTGTTGACCATTATTCTGCTGTTAACACCTACACTAGACCAAAGTTTTAGTCTTTAATACTATCATTACTACTGCTTTTATCATTTAACCTCTGCACTTTAACCTATCCCTGACCTTCTATTTTGCTCCACCTGGTTCTCCCCGCTTTTCCAACAGCATACAACCCAACACATTTCCACCTCTCTCCAGTTCCGAAGATGAGTCATACTGGACTTGAAACATTGATTCTGTTTCTCTCTCCCCAGACCTGCCGCATTTTTCCAGCATTTTCTGTTCTTATTTCTTTAAAAAGACTTTTGCCAAGCAAAGACACTGACTTTAAAATGGCTGCTAATTTGCATTTGTGAAAGCCACATTCCCCGTCATGGTATCATCAAGCCTGTGGTACCCTCACTAAGACAATGGCATTCCCCCTGGAGGCGTGAAAGCCCCCTTTCCGCATTATCAAGGGGAAATGGACTATTTGAGGAGTTAATAGCTGAGACATTAATATTCAAATCACCTTTGACTATCACAATGGATAACAGGATACAAGGAATTAATTGCCTGACCTATTGGAAGCCATTATTGATCTATGGAGCTTCTTCCAACAGGTCACAGAGAATCCCACTGCCAAGGGGAACAATGACCATGCAGTTTGAAAGCAGTCACATGACAGCAGCCATCTTTACTGCCAAGTGTAGAAAACAGCAGCACAAGCTGCTAAAACCAGAGAGTCTGCAGAAAGGAAGATACAAAAGCAGCACTGCAAAAGATAGCCTCTCTTTCTCCCCCCTGCTATATTCAAGTGTGGTGCCCTATTCCTGTTACATTTTGGAGTATATCACAGAGATAGAGAATTTTGATCGGAAGGAACTTCTAGTGCCACAGCGTCCACTACAGATTAAACACAGATTACAGTTTAAAAGAGACAATCTCCAAAAATTGCAGCTTACATCAGCCACAACCCCACTGGAATTTCAAGACCACCAAAGGAATGTCGGATTGTTTATTTCTCCTTTTTTGCAGACTTTAATTCTTATCAATTCCACCTCCTCCACCTTGTAACTTGTTCTCTGGCGTGTATGTGTGTGTGCATGCAAATGTCGAGGGATTCCAGACATGATTTTACCTTTTTAACACTTTTACCTGAGTGAGTTTTGAACAATAAAACTAACTCATGACTTGTTAACTCAAGAGATCTGGCTGGCATATTTCTTCACATAGCTTTACACCCTGAATTAAAAGAATCACACCTTTGTAGAAAATTCCAACTCCATCATAACCAACCCCAGGAATGGAAATGAGGGGAATTTATTCCCCCCTCCGGACTTGGTGGTAACATGAGCAAGTTGTTACGATCTGGAATATGATTCCTGAAAGGGTGGTGGAAGTAGAATCAATAGTAACTTTCAAACGGGAACTGAATAAACTCTTGAAAAGGAAACATTTACGGGGCTTTGGGGAAAGAGCTGGAGGACTCCGACCTGGAGTATCTCAAGGTAGAAATGTTTGCTGCTAATGTGGCAAACCGAGGCATGCTCACAGTCTACAAAATCCTACACATTACAGTCCCAGCACAAAGCCAGCGCTGCCACTTCCAGTTTCAAGTTATTTATTTGCTTCTAATTTAATTCTAGGCATAAAAAAATTACTTGCAATTTAGATTATATTCAGCAGATGGATTTAACTTCCTGTAAATTTGTAATTAATCCAGTTTTATTTTTATTTATTTTTCCCATTAATTCCTATTTATTATTTATGGATACCAGAGTTGTGTTTCATGCAATTTGAACCATTTTAATGTCGCTATCCTCGACTTCAATAGTTTTATTCCTCTAGATCAACTTATTACAGGTTATTCATTGACTTACATTTTGTTGTCCCTTGTTTAAATTACTCAGAACCTCCTTCCCTCTCTGCACCTTACTCAGGAGGTCATGCCTGACAAATCTGTTAGAATTCTTTGAGGAGGTAACGAGTAGGTTAGACAGAGGAGAGCCAATGGATGTTATCTACTTGGACTTCCAGAAGGCCTTTGACAAGGTGCCGCACAGGAGGCTGCTCAGTAAGTTAAGAGCCCATGGTGTTAGAGGCAAGGTGTTAGCATGGATAGAAGATTGGTTGTCTGGCAGGAGGCAGAGAGTGGGGATAAGGGGGTCCTTCTCAGGATGGCGGCCGGTGACTAGTGGAGTTCCGCAGGGGTCAGTGTTGGGACCACAACTTTTCACTTTATACATTAATGATCTAGATGAAGGAACTGAGGGCATCCTGGCTAAGTTTGCAGATGATACAAAGATAGGTGGAGGGACAGGTAGTATTGAGGAGGCGGGGAGGCTGCAGAAGGATTTGGACAGGTTAGGAGAATGGGCAAAGAAGTGGCAGATGGAATACAACGTGGGGAAATGTGAGGTCATGCACTTTGGTAGGAAGAATAGAGGCATAGACTATTTTCTAAATGGGGAGAGAATTCAGAAATCTGGAGTGCAAATGGACTTGGGAGTCCTACCCCAGGATTCTCTTAAGGTTAACTTGCAGGTTGAGTCGGTAGTTAGGAAGGCAAATGCAATGTTGGCATTTATTTCGAGAGGACTAGAATATAAAAGCAGGGATGTGCTGCTGAGGCTTTATAAGGCTCTGGTCAGACCACATTTAGAATATTGTGAGCAATTTTGGGCCCCGTAATCAGGAACGATATGCTGGCCCTGGAGAGGGTCCAGAGGAGGTTCACGAGAACGATCCCAGGAATGAAAGGCTTAACATATGAGGAACGTTCGAGGACTCTGGGTCTATACTCAATGGAGTTTAGAAGGATGAGGGGGGATCTGATTGAAACTTACAGAATACTGAAAGGTCTGGATAGGGTGGACATGGGGAAGATATTTCCATTAGCAGGAGAGACTAGGACCCGAGGGCACAGCCTCAGAGTGAAGGGAAGACCTTTTAGAACAGAGATGAGGAGAAACTTCTTTAGCCAGAGAGTGGTGAATCTATGGAATTCATTGCCACAGAAGGCTGTGGAGGCCAGGTCATTGAGTGTATTTAAGACCGAGATAGATAGGTTCTTGATTGGTAAGGGGATCAAAGGTTACGGGGAGAAGGCGGGAGAATGGGGTTGAGAAACTTATCAGCCATGATTGAATGGTGGAGCAGACTCGATGGGCCGAATGGCCTAATTTCTGCTCTCATGTCTTATGGCCTTGTTACTCCTGTGTTCGTTAACAACTGACCTTGCTGAGTGATTCATACAGCAAAGGCTGCAGAAGGAAATGGGAAATGTGCAGATCTATGGGGAAAGAGCCAGGGGAGTACGTGGGACTAAGGGGATAGCTCTTTCAAAGAGATGGGTTAGTCACGATGAGCTGAATGGCCTTCTTCTGTGCTGTGCCATTCTATGATTTGTCACAGAGTCAGCGCCCTCTGGAACAAATATGCGCAGCATATGGCGGGTCCATGGCCACTGCAGAGCTTTAGACAGGGAACAAAGGGACATTGCCTGTTGATAGTCGATGTCCAGATACAGTGCACCACACAACACATCTTGTACCCTTCCTGGACCTATAATCCAGAACAAATTAGGCAACAAACAGTAACTTTGTTCATTTTCCATCCATGTTTTTTTTTCCAGATGTTAAACATCTCACATTCAAGATGTTGGAGTTAAAGTGAAGCTTAAAAGCTGTGATACATGACAGACAAGAGGAGACTGACTGGTTCATTCATCCTGTCCCCCACAACTGCGCTGCCTTGATCATCACATATACAGGCTCCCCGCTGCACCCAGGAAAGCAGATGTAAAAATACAGGCCAACCTGGGAAAAGAAGCCTGCAAAATTCCTGTCCAACTTCCCCCCCCCCCCACAACTCATCCAACCTCTTACATGGATAAAACTAGTCTGGGGGATCACTCCAGCTCTGGTAAATCCATGCATGACTAAACGGTCACTTTTCCACTTCAATTCCACCGACTCCATTTAAACAAGGGACTTCAAAGGCAGCTTGCCAATGATGTCCAGTCCAGCTCTGTACCAGCAGCCACTCTCCGAACAGTTGGTGATGACGAGTAACTGGTTGGCTGTGTTGTATATTTTATATCTTGGATCTTTGCAGAGATGACATTAGTTTCTATGTGTGTTAAAGGTTTTATTTACAGTGCTTTAAAAGTCTGCTCCATGCTACAGCTCTGGCTTCCAGCTCTTTCTGCAGCTTTGCTTACTTTTCTCTGAGTCCACACCCAGGCTTAACCAAGCAAGCACAGGGAGTATCAATAATAAACAGACTTGCATAATTAAATATAGAACAATTGAACACTACAGGCTGGTTAAAAGCAGAAAGTGCTGGAAAAACTCAGCAAGTCTGCCAGCATCTGTGGAGAGAGAAACAGAGTTAATGTCTTGAGTCCAATAGGACTCGTCTTCAGAAGTTCAGAAGTTCCAAAGAAGTCATATCAGACTCGAAAAGCTGACTCTGTTTCTCTCTCCACAGATGCAACTGCAATATTTTGATTTAACTACAGGTTGGCTGTCCTGAGTTCTGTCATGGCACAGTGGATGGTAAATACCGAGCTGCTCAAATCCCAGAGCGAAACATGAAACAGCTGCCACAACTGTTTTGCAATTTGTATTTTATTTCGAGATGCATGCCTTGAATTCAGCAATAATAAGTCCACTGAGTCTTAGAGATTTTTTACAAAACTATATTGAACATTTATTAATAGAAGAAAAGATTTCAAGCACATACATAGGCCTACAAATTACTACTATAATAACTCCTAAATCCCCTAATTAATCTGACTCCCAGTTATACCTCCGTTAAGGCAACAGTAAAACAAATAAATTTCAACAGACCCAGGCAAAGCACAAATACCCTGGACAGTGATATTCACAGTGAGTTTTCTTAGCTTCAGTTCCTGTAGGCCGCAACTTGATGCATAGAAACTGGAGGCTTTTCACGTGTGTTAGATCTTAGGATGCTTTCTCCTGTCACATAACCTCATCTCCTTTATACATATTTCTCCCTTTTTAACTTAAATTCCATTGTTCCAATATGTCTTTGCAATTTTACTTTTCTCATAGTATAAATCTTTCATAGTATTCAAATTATCAGTAACTTTTGGGGAAAAATAAACACACTGTTTGGCTTAGCTTCTTCTGGCTAGGTGTAACATCTTACCATCTCTTCGAAATTCAAACTAACCTAATTTAACCTAAATGCAAATGTTCCTCACACCTCACATTCTAAAACTTCAGCCATGTTTACGTCTTTAGCATTTCAAACCTAGCTTCCTTTTTGATAACTCAAAAGCTCCAGACCAGCTGTCTTCAATTCAATTAAATCCCCCACACAATTAACCTCAAACAGAGAAACTAATCCAAATCCCACTATTAACCCACCTTTACAATAATTCACAATGATATTATGAAAATTATTATATTTTCATGACAGTTCCCACTTCTGTGTTATCACAATATTCTTTAATGTGCCAAATGCAACACCCTTTAATTTACTGGAAGCTGATCCCCCTCCTTTAGATCGCACCATGCTCAGCGGATTAGCTCAGTGACTGAGCTAGCAATGATTGGATGAAACATGGCAATTTATAGAAGAGCAGGTAGAATAAGGAGGGAATTGAATCTGATTATTGGGATGCATTGGGACAACTGATCTGGGGAAAATCTCAAAGGGCAAGACAGAAGTGGGAGGGTCCATATGAGGGGAGATTTGGAAAGTTCAAGTGAAAGGACAAGGCAATAGTGCAGGGTAATGTGTGATGCAATGATTGTGACCCTGTACAGGAAGCAGGGCAAGTGCATCAATTGCAACAACTATCAAGGCAACTCCTTGCTAAGTATCGTGGGAAAGATATTTGCCCGTGTTTCCCTTGTCAGGCTGCTGATCCTGGCTGAGAGCACCTACCCTGAATCCCAGTGTGGTTTCTGTAAGATGTACAACTGGCGTGATCTTCTCAGTCTGGCAGCTGCAAGTGAAATGCCGTGAAAAAAGGAGGCCACTATATGTTGCCTTCGTCAATTTCACCAAGGTGTTTGACCATGTGAACAGAGGCAGTCTAATTAAATTGCTAGAGAAAGTTGGCTGCCTATCGTAGGTGCTCAATATGATCTCCTCTTTCCCTGGCAACATGATGGCTAAGGTCAGCTATGATGGGGCAACATCAGAACACTTAGAGCTGCACAGTGGCGTCAAACAATGTCATGTTCTGGCACTGATGCTCTTTCACGAATTCTTCTCTTTGCTGCTGTTGTATACCTTCAGGTCATCTACAGAGGGTGTCTACTTACATACCAGAGCTGACAGAAAGTTGTTCAGCCTTGCTGACATGAGGTCCAAGACAAAGGTGCGGCAAGTCCCCAACAGAGAATTACTTTACACTGATGATGCTGCATTAACATTCCATACTAAGGAACACCTTCAGTGGCAAATGGACAGACTCTCTCATGCCTGTAAAGAGCTTGGTTTGACCATCAGCATCAGGAAGACCAATGTCATGGTCTAGGCCATCTAACAGCATTAACAATGTGATGCAGGAGGTAGCTGATATCTTCACATATCTGGGTTCCAAAATCACCAGCAACCTGTCACTTGATGCTGAAATCAACACACAGAAGCTGCAGTTGTTATGTACAAGCTGAGTAAGAGAGTGTGGAACAACGGCAACTTGACTGAGAGCACCAAACTGTGAGTCCACCAAGTGCTCCTCTACAGTGGTGGGACCTGGACAACATAAGCTAGGTAGGAGAAAAGGCTGAACAGTTTCCACCTTGGCTGTCTCAGACGTATATCCTCAGCATTTCTTGACAAGGCAAGGCCACCAACTCAGATGTTCTGGAGAATGCCAATTCCATCAGCATAACTCAGTGCTAAGCCAATGACGTCTGCACTGGCTCAGCTATGTTCATCGAGTGAATGATGGCCGTATACCCCAAAGACCTTCTCTACAGTGAACCGGCCACCAGGTGATGACCTCTTGAGCGTCCATACCTCCTCTACAAGGGCACCTACAAGTGAGATATGAAGATGACAGACATTAACACTGACAAGCGGGAGACTGTCACTGACGGCTGTGACCTCTGAAGGCTGACTGTTTGGAAGGGCATTGGAAGAGGCAAGCAGAAACGAGAAGCTCAGCTGCTCAAAAAGAGGGCCCAGAGAAAACAGAGGCCAGGAAATCATGCACCTTCTCAGCCCAATGTTTTCTCTTGCAGCAAACATGGCAGAGAGTGCCATGGCAGAGTGGAGCTCCTGAGCCACAACAGGTAACCACCCCCATCTTCTGAGATGGAAGGCTACCAAAAACATTACGCTAACTCTGAACAATAACTCGAAATACCTAAACTATGTAAACAATTACACTCACACCAAGTGCTAACATTAACTCTAACTCTATACACTAACACTAGATTCTAACACTAAATCCTAACACCAAATCCTAACACTAACTCTAACACAACACTAACCCTAAACACCAACACTAAACACTGAACAATAACACAGCACTAGTACAGATATAATATACAAAACTCTGAGCAGTGACATTACACCAGACAAAACACTACATGAACGATAGAAAGGAATTGGCCATAGTTTTAGGAACTTTTTGCCTTTGGAAAGCTGTTCAAGTGTCATATTTGTTCTGGAAACCTGCCTCAAGATAATATTTCACATGAAGACTAGTTTTGAAACTGCAACATATGAATTGGTGAGAGACTTGGAAACATTTCCGAACAGAGGTAATATTTATGAGAGGAGGTTAACTTTGAAATGTAATGTTATCCCTGGTAAAGATTTATTTCTTACAAACACAATAGCCTGACCAATCAGCAGCAAGATCCCGCTCATACTCCCATCCTCCATTATATCGAGTTACCTCTTTCCCCTGTTCCAGTCGTTTGCCCAGATGCTGGGCAGAGCACTCTGCCTGAAACATTGGGGCTCCTCAAAGGAACTCTTTTAAGGTAACGTCTGCTCTTTTCAGAGCAAATTTTTACATGGCATAAACATAAAATCACCTTCCTCAACACTACCGCTCTCACCATGAAACGACTTTTAAGAATTATTTTGCTCTGTCACAGCTCTGCTGCCACCTTCACAATTATTGGACCCAGTTTTACATCATTTCTAAAATATTTAAAATGTGTCTGTGCCTTGGGAAGTTCTCTTAGCCCCGCAGAGTGATTGTTTCTCTTCCTTTCCCCCGCCACCCCGCCCTCAATAATTTTCTTTCCTCTCATATTCTCCTTACAATAATGTCTTATCAGAGATATGGTTTCACAGCTGACAGACGTCCTCTCGTACCTTAACTAAGTGGACATTCTTTGTGTTTCAGCCTAAACAGTGATAGTTGGCTGGCTATTCCACAACTGAGGCATCACAACTAAGCCTAGTTTTCACCCTTACCCTCACCCCCACCGCCACACCCACACACAGGGTGGAATTTAATGCCCTACCCCATGACGAGAGGGCATTTAACCAGGTGGGAGGACCGAGGGATCCCGCCACCTTCCCACTTCCACCCTGATTAAGTCCACGGCAAGAAGGCTTTTGGACAGCCTTCCTGCCCATTGAGGCCCTTAAGTAGCCAATTAAAGTTCACTTAAGGGCCTCTTCCCACTGCTGCTGGTATTATCCCAGCATCAGGTGGGGAACTCACCTTGGAGGGAGCATAACATGTGGCGTTGCTTGCAGGATGTTACAAGCTCAAAGAGAAAATTGTTTCCAGTACAATGTCTTTATTATAACTGAGTGGAACATGGCTGCCTGCACTCTGTCCCTCATAGCAGAGGCCGCATGAATATGGCAAGCCAGGTAGGACCTTTAGTACAAGATTACATTTCAATCCAACATCCCCCTTTTCATAAGAAACTAAAGATGAATTTGCATGCACTATCATGTGTAACTGCGAGTTTCCCAAGTTACCCACTATACAACAACTATTCTCATGCATTAATAAATTGTTCATTATTCTCATCAGTCTTTGCACATGCATAGCATGCATCATCATTAAATCGCACAAGTCTGGTAACAGTATGTGTGAGCATTGTCTTTGGCTGTTCATCTGGGTGATGTTCCCTCTCCTGGGTGTGTCCTTCCCGTGGCACTTGTTGTAGCCATGCTAACTATTGTTGTTATTCCATTTCCATTGTTGGAGACCGGTGGACCTCTTGGAGTGATTGTCATTCTGTACTCTGTGCAACTGATGAGATCCCATCTTCCTGATTGGCCGCCTGCAGTGAAGGAACTATTTCTCTAGTTGTTTTTATATGCCTGCAGTGTCTTTGTTCGCGCACGTCCAATGTGTACAATTGAGGTGACCACTGCTCAACGCATGTCCCAAGTTGCCACGTAGGCTGGCTCCTGTTGAGAGCATTGAAAGTCTGTACCCTGATTAGCTCTCCAATGTTCAACTCTGGCAATGGTTTAGCAGTTTTGTCAAAGTGAAATTTGGCTTTCTGCCATTTCATCTGGATTTTTTCACTCATGCCTGTTACTGATTCTGGCTTCAGTAGCTTTTTCGCTATTGGAAGAACAGCTTGGATCAAGTGTAACATTAGTCTTTAGACTGGACTACTTTGTCACTGTGTTTCTCCACTCGAGGATTGTCTTGTAGGGCAAATGGGGCAAACCTGTGCTAAATTTGCTCCATTTTCTTGATGATTCCTTTGTTGATTTCACTGCCACCTCAACCTTTCCATTCAGCTGGGGATGCTGTGGAGATGATGTATAGTGTTGTATTTCCCAATTCTTTGTGAAGCGGCTGAATTCTTCACTTGTGAAATAAGGGCCATTGTCACTCGTCACATTGTCTGGAATGCCGTAATGACTGAAGTGGGCTTTCAGGCATTTTACAATCTCGCTGGTAGTCATTGAAGTCAACTGGTCTAACCCCCAGTAGGCAGAATAGTGGTCTACGGTGATAAGATAATCAGTTCCTGCTATAGTGAAGAGGTCTATTCCCAGCTTCATCCATGGTCTGTCTGGGATGTCATACGTCATCAGCGCCTCTCTAGCTTGTTTAGCTTGGTACTCATTACAAGCACAGCACTGGCTGATGTGGTCCTTCATTTCATTGCTCATGTTTGGCCAGTAGAGCACTTCTCCTGCCTTCCTCAGACTCAATTCAATTCCTTGATGGCTTGCATGGATGCACTTCAGAACCTCTCCTCTCTTTTCCTTAGGGATAAAGATTCCCTTTGTACAAGATGCCATCTTGGGCTGTCAATCCATCTCTCTGTGCCCAATGCGCTCTTGTGACCACAGGTGTGTTCTTGATGCTCTCAGGCCCTTCTTTCATCATTACTTCTTGCGGCACTTGGAGAGTTGCACCTTGTTGGGTAGTTCATTTGATTTGAGCAAGGTCTGTCAGATTCAATATCTCTGCTGGGCTGACGACTTCCAGAGCTGCGGCCTTATGTTGAACCTGGAAGATTTCACATTCCTTTTTAGCATCCTCAACTTTTCCATACGGAGCGGTGCTCTTGACAGCATGTCTGCAATGTACATCTGTTTCCCTTGCTTGTATTTCTCATCCAGATGATATCTTTAGAAATGAAGTAACATTCTTTGCAGACGCGTTGGAGGAGATGGTAGTGGTTTGAGGTTTGAGTGCTTTGAAGTGGCTTGTGGTCGGACTCCACTGTTACTTTGTCTCTCCCAAGCAGGTATTGATGAAAATGCTCACAAACAAAAACAATAGCCAGGAACTTTTCCTGGACCTGAGCGTGGTGTCATTCAGTTTGCGTTAGTGCCCTGGATGTAAATGCAATTTGCTGTTCTTGCTGCAATGGGGTTGCTCCATAACCAGCCTCGCTGTCTCACACTGCAAGGTGAGGTCATCAATGACATCATAGTGTTTCAGCCCTGGCGTTGTTGTCACTAGATGTTTGATTTTAGAGAACGCTGCATCTGTTCTGCGCCCAGTACCACTGCACATCCTTGCCAGTGAGCTGGCACATCCTTGGCAGTGAGCTTGAGTAATGGTTCATGCTCTGGCAACAAATTAGACACAAATTTTGCTAAGTAGTTCACGAATCCAACAAACCTTTGCACTGCTTTCACATCTGTTGGTCGCTGCATCGCTGCTACAGCCCTCACCTTGTCAGGATCCGGGTGAAGACCTTTTGCTGTCAGTGCATGAACTATGTATTTGACTTCAGGCATCTTTAATTGCAATTTTTTCTTGTTCAGCTTCATGTTCATCTGGCGAGCTTTCTCTAACAATCGCATTAGATTCTGATCATGGTCAGCAATGGCTTCTTCCATTGTGTCTCCACATCCATAGACTAGCAGATCATTCACTATGACTTCCACTCTGGGAAGATCACTGACTATCTTATGCTGTCTGAGTTGATACTCTTCTGGAGCCAAACAGCATGCACAACCATCTGTATCTCCCGAATGGTGTCCAGAATGTCATTAGAAAGCTACTACTTCCATCCAGCTTCATTTGCCAATAACCATCCCTCGCATCTAGGGTAGTGATAGCCTTGCCTTGGCAAGTTGCAGCAAAATTCCTTCGGTGGTTAGCATGGGGTAGTGAGACCTGCTTAAAGCTTTAATTAGATCCTTTGGGTCTAAGCATACTCTCAGCTTTCCAGGTTGTTCACTGCTACCATGCTGCTCATCCAGTCTGTAGGAGTTGTCACTTTCTTGATTCCTCCCTTCTGTTCCAGCTCTTCAGTCTTGTCTTTTAGACTTGATTTGAGGACAGCTGGAACTATTCTCAGCAGATGCTGAATTGGGTTTACACTCTCATCGACTTCTAGGTGATATTCTCCAGGTAGGTATCTCAACCCTGTCAACACATCTTTGTATTCCTCTAGGATCTGTTCGGCAGTCAATGGCTTAGTGCGCTGTGACATGTTGGCACATGTAGGGTTACCAGTCCAAGCTTTAGACTTACTCCGGCTGAGATGAGTGGCTTTTGCTTACCTTCTATGATCTGGAACTCCAGATCTTCATTCTTGCCATTGCATTGGGATCTCAGATAAACTTATCCTCTCAGTATAGGTATTGTGCTCTCATATAGCCTCAACCTTACATTCGAGGGCTTCATTTTTGGATCATCATGTTGAGCCACTTCACACAGGTCTGCGAAGGTCATGATGTTGCACGATGCACCAGTGTCTGTCTTCCTCATTCCTCACACCATGTTACGAGATCAAAGAGTACATTGCTTCTAGTACGATGTCTTTATCATAACTGAGTGTAACATGGCTGCCTGCAGCCTGGCCTGCATGGCAGAGATGACATGACTATGGCAAGCCAGGTAGGACTTTTAGTACAAGATTGCATTTTAATCCGAAACAGGCTACCAGGAGGTGGGGATGGGGGGTGGAAGGGGCGGTCCCTTGTTCAAAGGCAACCACCCAGCCGTCCCTTCTACCAATACCGATGCACCCTCACCCTCCCAGCCTCCCAGCTACCACTGCCCCCTCTCACACTCACCATTGCCACCTCCCATGCCCACCCTCAGTTCACTTCCCAGGAGGCAGTCATCGACTCCACAGACCCCTCCCTTGCATGTTCATCTGGACATCCCACCACCACCACAGCCCCCCCCCCCTTACTCCATCCTCCACCCTTACTCAATCTTCACCCTGGACAGCTTCCCATCTGTGAACTCCCTCCTGCCCCTGGACACCTTTCTCCCTCCAAACTCCCTCCGTTACATCTCCCTCCCCTCTTACACCTACCTCCCCTATTACACCCTCCTTCCCCATACTTCCTCCTCTACCTCCCAACCTCACCTTTCCGACACCTTCGTCCCTCCTCCAAACCTCACCCCACCTTGGTACAACTTCTTCTTTCTGTTACACCTAGACCTTCCTCCCACACAACTCCTCCCCAACAGCGCACCTTCCTCTCCCCCACCCCTGACCTCTGCCAATCAGCCCATGGCCAAGACCGTGATGTTCCAAAGCAGACCCGAAACATCAATGGAGACCTCCCACCTTCTAAGAGCTGCTTCACTGTGGAGCCATGTTCATGAGGGTCCACCCAGCATGCAATGTTCCTCCAGGGCCTGGTAGCTGTGGGGCTCCAGCGCCTTCTCCCTGGACATCCACAATCTGAGCAAGAGCCATAATGGTCAGTCCCGACTTCTGTACGTCTCGCTTGCTTTGGGCCGGCATTTTTTCCCACCAGCATAATGGTAAATTGGGCATGGCGGGGCGGGGGGGAGGGGGAATGATTCCCGTTGGGCCTTACTTTTGCACCCCATTACCAGGATGCAAATCGGGTTCACGCCAGCCTCCAACGGGATCCGCGTTCTACCATGGCAGACACCAGTGGACGATCCCACTGTGCTTTCACGCTGGCATGAAATTGATTTCTGCTCCCCCCGCCCGCCATGATGTCTGCCACCAATAGGACTGGACGATTCCGCCCATAGAGTAGTTTTAATGGGAGGCTTTAGTTATCCATATGGAGACTGGGGTAGTAGTAGAGTAAAGGGCAGAGAAGGGAAAGAGATCCTAGAGTGTGTTCAGGGGAATTTTCTACAGCAGTATGTTTCCAGTCCAATGAGAAAGGAGATCTTGCTGGATCTGGTTCTTGGGAATGTGGACCAAGTAGATCAAGTGTCAGTAGGAGAACATTTAAGGGACAGGGATCATTGTATCATAAAGCTTAAGCTGGCTATGGAATAACGTAAAGAACAATCCAGAATAAGAGTAAATACTGGTTGAAAACCAACTTCAGTGGGTTAGGAATGGTTATGGCCTAGATAAATTGGAAACAAAGGTGAGCAGGCCAAATTGTAACTGAACAATGTGTTTAAAGAAGAGATTGTTCAACTACAGTCCCACGAAGGGGAAAGGTGGGGGAAATAAATCCAGAGCTCTCTGGATGAAGAAAAAGAGAAAGGTTAGGAAGATGCTGAAAAAGCATGCTTATGACAGATGTCAGGTGGATAATACAACTGAGAGCCAGGCCGAATATCGAAGGTTCAGAGGGGGATTGAAAATGCAGACAAGAGAAGCAAAGAGAGAGTATGAGAAGAGACTGGCAGCTAACATAAAAGGGAATCCAAAAGTCTTCTACAAGCATATAAATAGTAAAAAGGTGAATTAAAACAAATCACCTGTTCATTATCACATTACTGTTTGTGGGAGGTTTCTGTGCTCAAATTGGCTGCCATGTTTCCTACATGATAACAATGACTTCACTTCAAAGAGTACTTCATTGGTTGTAAAGTACTTTGGGACACCCAGTGGTCATGAAAGGTGCCATATTAATGCAAGTCTTTCCTTTTTCACTTGACAGAGATTAATAGTTAGACCCCATTTAGCAAACTTACTTTCCTCATTTATCCAGCAACAATGTTTAAGAATATCTAAATGCAGTAACCTAGCCCTCGTATTGGCCCTTGAAGGGAAACATACATTGATGGTATGGAGGGCTTTGTACATACCCAATGAATTTTCTAGTGGCAGAATTTCTCCAATTAGCTCTAAACAATGAGAGGTCAAGAACATTTGGAGCCTGAAATTATGCTGCATGGACACTGAATTAAAATTCAAACATGGAACACATTCAACTACAATTCCTTTTTTGACTATTTCAGTGGAAGCACTTATCTGTTCAAGTAAATGAGTTATCACCTCAGTTAAAATAGAGGTAAAGAATTGCATTCATAAGTTATTCTTACAATAGTAACTTAAACAGTGTAGTTTTCAGATTTTGGGCTCTGACCCTGGTCGCTTTGATTTGTTTGTGGTGGCTACCAATCAGTAATCTTGTTGGCATTGGAGAGCACCATCTTTGTTTCACTGTATCGTTATGTGCTCCTGGTCTCCACTTTTAAAGTCATTGGGCTAGACCTTATTGCGAATTCATGATGTGTTAACAACACACGTCATTATTAATGTGCAAATCGGCCAGCGTGTTTAGAAGATTAAGAGAGATACTGTGAAATGCAAATCTCCAGAACTTACATCGTTCCACTATTTGCTTTGCACAGACAGCACCTCACCTTTAGCCTCCCAGTTATTTTTTAAAACATGCTGTATTTGCATATTAATTGCCCATTAAGATCGCATCAGAACATTAAACCTGGTAATTAACTGCGCAAGTACCTTTTGACAGTTGATAATTGTTAATAAAATGGTTATCAATCTAATTAATGAAGTGAACCCCTGGTGTCTCGTTCCTTCAGGTAGTGAATTGTTGTTTAAGATTTTCAACATTTTTCTTACTTCTCCCTTTCTTTCTCTTTTTCTCTCTCTTAATCTATTCTTTCTTTCCCTCTGTTTATTTCTGTTTCTGTACTGATTTGTTTCATATTCACCCCATTCCCTTCTCAATCATTCCTCTGTTTCTGTCTCAATCCCTTTATCTCATTGGTTAAGCAGGTACACTGTTAAGCAGATACCCCATTGCCCTCACCGCGCCACTCACAGCTCGCAGCGATTTACACGCAAACATTTTTTGAGCTGAAATTTTCTGGGGGAGAGTCAAATTAATGGCGTACGTCCATCAATGCATCTTCTTCCTCCAGGTGCAGTCCTAGTAGTGGCCACCGCTCCCGGTAGCACTAATGAGCTGTCGCCCTTCTGATTTGGCCAGCAGCTCTTGGGGAGGGGCCGCTCTCCTTAATTGGCTGGCAGGCCCGGCAGCAACCACTTAATTGACTGCTGCCCGTAAAATGCAGCCCGGGTTCCCACTGCCTTCCAAAGTGGGGTCCGCCAGTGAGACCCCTGCCACCTCATAAAAACCCAGCCCTGTATCTCCAATAGGTATTGTTTAAAAGAATTCTTTACTTTCCTACCAAGAACAAAACTACTAATGTTGCAGGGTGTGAATCTCAGCAGAGATTGAGTTCCCAAACTGATGCATTGCAGAAGCCAGTCAGTGGTGAAGTGAAGTTGATGTGTGCGTTGCTATTTTAAGGTTGCTGCTCAGTATGAGCAAAATATTTTTGCTTACGAAGGAAAATCTTTTCAATGTTTCGTTTCTTGTTACTTCACCTGTAAATAAACATTGAAATGCAGCCTTGTAAAGCTTGTTCTGTGAAGTAAGGAAATTTGACTTATATGAAGATAAAATGACATATCATGAATATATTGTCACGGACAGAAAGTGCCTGCTTTCTGACTGCCCGTAATTAATGTGTTTCTTGATGGAAAATGGTGCATCTTTTCTTACCCTTAGAGTGTGTATTCCAATTAAATAATTCAGCAGCAAATTTTTGAGAGTTTAAAATAAAGAAGGTTATTTATTCTCACGCACTTATCCCGAATTAACACAACATTACACATTCGATACACGTATGCGCAGGCGCACACACAGATACACATACAGAAGCGCACATGCATGCTAAAAGATTGGGTATAAATAAAGATAGTGCATGTTTACAGATTACGGTCATTCAGTTTCTGATTTACGATTTCCAGTCTCCCATGTGGCAGGCCTGTGGTTTCTTGAATGGGTTCAATGATTTGAGGCTGAAGTGAGGGTTTTGTAAGTCAAGGGTTTACAGCAGCTGAGGTTTCTTGTCGTCCAATATCCAGGAGGTTGGTTCTCAGGTGCACTTTGAAACTGTAACAGGTTAAGTGCTTTGGCTGATGGGTGACTTGCAGCTAGTCTCAGAGTCTGGTTCTCAGGATGATGGTCCTGATTGATCTGCTGGGTCCTCGGGTAATAATGATGCAGTCCCTGAAACCGGCTTTGATCACATGACTCAGCATGTCCGACAGCATCTGTGGAGAGAGAAACACAGTTAACGTTTCGATCCCGTATAACTCTTCCTCAGAGCTAAAGGGGAGTAGAAATGTGATGAAATTTGTACTGTTTCCGGGGTGGGGTGGATCAGGTGAAGGCCAGCGATAGGCGGGGGCTAAGGAGAGATGGACAAAGATGACAAAAATTTATTTTTATTTTTTATCTACTCATTTTTATTCTTATTTTTATTGATTCATTCATTGTCTTATCCACCTTTTTTATTCCCCCTTTTTATTCCCTTTTCTATCCTTTTTCCTCAACCACCACCCCCTCCCCCCACCTAAACCCCAAAAGTGCCATCTGTTACCTGGTCCTTGTTATTCTTTCACAGAGTGCTTACCCTTGTTCCACTATTCACACGTTCTGCTTTCTGACCTTTATGCCACTATCAGAACCTTCTTTAGTAACATTAGCACTCCCTTTGGCTTTCTGTCCATGATATCTTTGTCCATCTCTCCTTAGCCCCCACCTTTCACTGGCCTTCTATGCAGCTTCACCTGCTCCACCCCCCTTAAACAGTATAAATTTCATCACATTTCTACTTCTCTTTAGCCCTGAAGAAAGGTCATATGGGCTCGAAACGTTAACTCTGTTTGTCTCTCCACAGATGCTGTCAGACCTGCTGAGATTTTCCACCGTTTTCTGTTTTTATTTCAGATTTCCAGCATCTGCAGTATTTTGTTTTTATTTTGATCGCATGACTGCTGGGTTAACACTTCTGAGGCATACCCAGTCTAGTTTGGATGGGGGAGACCAACGTGATACAATGGGACGTTGACTGGGCATTGAGTTTTGATCTTCCCTTTTGTCCAGGGTGAAACATGGAGACAGGCAGTCTGGAAATTCCATAGTCTTTAGGTGTTGGCCTATCCTTAAACAATGAGATGTGTGAATTCCACAAATAGCTATGAGGTACCCTCACCTATGTCCTTATTTATTTAAATATTCACCAGAGACTTGATACTGTGCATAGAACAAATGCCAAAAGTCACATAACTTGCAGCAGTCATCTTAACAGCCTGTTTGTGTCTAATGTTCAAAAGTATTGACTGAAAGTTCATTATACGACATGCCTCTATTGAATATGACACTATAAATATACTTTATGAATTTCAAGTTATTGTCACCTGTTGATTCTCTGTAAAAGTCTATGTGTCTCCTGCAGTCTGCAAGCCAATGGAGGATACAGACCACACTTCTCTGTTCAATAAGCATTGGATCTTTTTATATGTGTTTGTTCATGGGATGTGAGTGTCGCTCGCTAGGCCAGCATTTATTGCCCATCCCTAATTGCCCTTGAGAAGGTGGTGGTGAGCCACCTTCTTGAACCGCTGCAGTCCATATGGTGTAGGTACACCCACAGTGCTGTTAGGAAGGGAGTTCCAGAATTTTGATCCAGTGACAGAGAAGGAACTGCAATATATTTCCAAGTCAGAGTGGTGTGTGGCTTGGCAGGGAGCTTGCAAGTGGTAGAGGTCATGGGGTTGGAAGGTGCCGTCGCAGGAGCCTTGGTGAGTTGCTGCAGTGCATCTTGTAGATGGTACACACTGCTGCCACTGTGGATAGAGTCAATGTTTAAAGTGGGGTGCCAATCAAGTGGGCTGCTTTGTCCTGGGTGGTCTTGAGCTTCTTAAGTGTTGTTGTAGCTGTATTCATCCAGGCAAGTGGAAAATATTCCATCACACTCTTGACTTGTGCCTTGTAGATGGTTGTCAGTCTTTGGGGAGTCAAGAGGAGGTCGTTGCAGGGCAGAATTTTCTTGTCAGCGTGCAGGGACGGGCCTGGTATGCCAATGCGTAAAGTGACGCGCGGTGACGTCAGGCTTGCATCCCGATGTCACCTTGTGTCATTCCGATCTTTCATTCGGCGGGCGGGCATGGGAGTCGAACTGTCAAAGGCCTGTTAAGGCCATTAATACAGCAATTAACCAAATTAACAGGGCTGCCCGTCCAGCTTTAAGGTTGGCGGGCAGGTGAAGAGCCCAGGCAGCCTTTGCATTTATCCTGAAACCTCATCCACGGGCGGGATGACGTTTCATGAAGTGTTTAATAGTTCAATAAATACTTTTCCCACACTTCATAAACATGCCCAGCTCATGTGACACTGTCACAAGAGAGGACATGTCTAAATAATTTTCATCTGTCTTTGTTGAAAATTTTCATTCTGACCTTCATCTCCCTGAGGCAGCTCCATGCCTGAGGGAGATTTCTGCGCTCTCTCACACGCATACACGAAAGGGCACAAGCCCCAACTCTCCCTCCTCCCCCTGCCCACACAGGTAGCACTGAACACTATCGGGCAGGCGTTCACGCTGGGCGGGCCTTAATTGGTCTGCCCGCGTAAAATGGTGGCGCGAAGCCAATCACAGGCGGCAATCAGCTCCGCACCCGCCCACGTACGCTCCCAACCAGCCCACCCGATGGGGAGAAAATTCTCCCCGCTGAGTAAGTTCTGCTTGACAGCACTGTCGACAACCCCTTCCAACACTTTGCTGATGATTGAGAGTGGGCTGATGGAGCGATAACTGGCCGCGTTGGATTTGTCCTGCTTTTTGTGGACAGGACATGCCTGGGCAATTTTCCACATTGCACTGGAATAGCTCGGCTAAGGGCTTGGCTAGCCTTGGAGCAAAGTCTTCAGTGCTCTTGCCAGAATGTTGTCAGGGCCCATAGCCTTTGCAGCATCCAGTGCCTTCAGCCATTTCTCGGCATCATGTGGAGTGAGTCAAATTGGCTGAAGACCGAAACGGTGATGTTGGAGACCTCAGCAAGATACCGAGACGGATCATCCAGCTGGCATTCTGCTGCCGCCTCTGGTAGGCCTATTTTGCAGGTGGGACACAATGTACCCTGGATTGATGACAGAGGAGACTGTGACATTGGCTGTAAGGTACGATTCGTTGAGTATGACTGTGCTAGGCTGTTGCTTGAATAGTCTGTGGGACAACTCTCTCAATTTTGTCACAAACCCCCCCAGATGTTTGCAGGGTTGGCAGGGCTGGGTTTGCGGTTGCTGTTTCCAGTGCCTAAGTCGATGCCAGGCGGTCTGTCTGGTTTCATTTCTTTTAGGCTTTTTAGTGGTTTGATACAACGGAGAGACTTGCTAGGCCATTTCAGATGGCATTTAAGAGTCAACCACATTGCTGTGGGTCTGGAGCCACATATCGACCAGACCAAGTCAGGATGGTAGATTTCCTTCCCTAAAGAACATTAGTGAACCAGATGGGTTTTTACAACAATTGACAATAGTTTTATGGTCACTATTACCAAGACTAACTTTTTTTTAAGATTCCAGATTTATTAATAGAATTTTAATCACAGAGCATTAGGCTCAGCCTCTGCATTACTAGTCCAGTGACATAACTACTATGCCGTCTTCTCCCCTCTCAGTATTCAGCTGTACTCTCTGTGATTCGATTTGCTTTTGATTGGTTATTTGATATGAATAAAAAGTTAGGTTTCCCTGCTTTTGGTGATGTGAAATTTTCATATGTACGCAGAAAACTTTACAGAATAAAAATAATACACAGAGCAGGTAAGGTATTTTAAACTTGAGTTGCTTCTTGTCAAGGCGCTACAGCAATGTTCCCTCTAAGCCAACCCCAGGAAACCCCACCATCAGAAAATTCCTGCCGCATTTTTTATTGTCCTTCGGATTTTTTTGTTGCAATGCCGGCACCTGTGTGCAATAGATTCATGAAGACTCCAGGGGCTGGATTTTATAGGATGCCATGGTCCCTGTCACCACCCCCTCTCACACACCCCCCCACCAACTCCCCCCACCACTCAGCTAAGAAGTCAGGGGCGGCCAGACAGCAATCTCAACGGCTGTCACACAGCAATTTAACACTGGGAGCAGCATTAGCCACTTTAAGGCAAGACTGCCACCCCTTTATGGGGAGAGAGACCCGCCCGATCGGCCGTCCGGTTGGGCAGCAGCTCTGTCATCCCGCCAGTGCACCGGGAGGGGTGGCCACTGCTGGGACTGCAGGCTGTCTCCAATGCTGAGGGTTCCAGGGTTGGGTAAGCCTGGGGTCGCGGTGAGGGAAGTGATTGTGGGTGGGGGTGGGGGGCGGTGGCAGGGCAGTGGCAGGTTCAAGAGGCTAAGGAGCTGGGTTAAAATGGGGCGGGGGGGATGACATTTGGAGAGACGCTTCCGATGAGCCCATGGCTCCCGCCCAGTAGGTCAGCCCCCTCAACCTTAAGTCTGTAAGTGGGCATTAATTGGACACTGGTCAATTCAGAGTAAGAATAATCAACTGGCAGGGAGCAGACTTCGATGGGGCAAGAATGGAGCTGGGCTGGATAGACTGGAACCAAAGGTTGGCGGGAAAAACAGTAGCTGAACAATGGGCCACCTTCAAAGAGGAGATGGTTTGGGCACAGTCAAGGTATGTCCCCGCAAAAGGGAAGGGTAGGAGAAACAAATCCAGAACTCCCTGGATGACAAAGGAGATAGAAATTGAGCTAAAGAAGAAAAAGTGTGCTTACGCCAGGTGTCAGGTAGCAAATACAATTGAGAACCAAGGTGCATGCAGAAGGTTCAGAAGGGATGTGATAAAGCAAATATGAGAAGCAAAGAGGGATTATGGAAAAAGTCTGGCAGCTAACATAAAAGAAAATCCCAAAGTATTCCCAAAATAGTAAAAGGGTGGTAAAAGGCCTATTAGGGACCAAAAAGGGGATTTACACATAGAAGCAAAAGGCATGACTGATGTGTTAAATGAATACTTTGCATCTGCCTTTACCTATGAGGTCGATGCTGCCCAGGCCATGGTGACAGAGGAGGAAACTCAGTCACTAGAAGGGTTTAAAATAGATAAGGAGGAGGTATTGGATAAGTTGTCAGTACTTAAAAGTTGATAAGGCACCGGGACCGGATGAGATGCATCCAAGAATATTGAAGGAAGTGTGTGTGGAAATTGCAGAGGCACTGGCAATAATTTTTCAATGTTCCCTGGATTCGGGGGAGGTGCCGGAGGACTGGAGAATTACAAACATTACGCCCTTGCTCAAAAAAAGCTTGTAAAGATCTGCCCGGCAATTACAAACCAGTCAGTTTAACTTTGGTGGTGGGGGAACTACTAGAAACAATTATTAGGGATTGAATTAATAGTCACGTGGAAAAATGTGGATCGATTGGAAAGAGTCAGCATGGATTTGTTAAAGGAAAATTGTGTCTAACTAACTTGCTGGAGCTTTTTGAAGAGGTAACAGAGGTGGTTGATGAGGGCAAGGCTGTTGATGTGGTATATATGGACATCCAAAAGGCATTTGATACAGGCATACAGACTTGTGAGGAAAGTTATAGATCATGGAATAAAAGGGACAGTAGCAACATGGATACAAAATTGGCTGAGGGATAGGAAACAGAGTTATGGTTAATGGGTATTTTTTTGGCTGGAAGAAGGTTTGTTGTTGAATTCCCCAGGGGTTGGTATTGGGACCCTTGTTTTTCCTGATTTATATAAATTATCTAGATCTTGGTGCGCAGGGGATAATTCCAAAGCTTGCGGATGACATAAAACTTGGGAGAATTGTAAACTGTGAGGAGGACAGTGTAGAACTTCAGAAGGAAATTGACACATTGGTGGAGTGGGCAGATTGGTGACAGGTGAAGTTCAATGCAGAGAAGTGTGAGGTGATGCACACTGGTACAAAGTATAAAATAAAGGATACTATTCTAAAGGGTGTGCAGGAGTAGAGAGAGCTGGCTATATATGTACATAAGTCATTAAAGGTGACAGGACAGGTAGAAAGGGCTGTATCTAAAGCATACAGTATTCTAGGCTTCATTAATGGGGCCATACAGTACAAGAGCAGGCAGGTTATGATGAATGTATATAGGACACTGGTTAGACCTCAGCTGGAGTATTGTGCACAGTTCTGGGCACCACACTGTAGGAAGGATGTGAACACATTGGAGAGAGAGCAGAAGAGGTTTACGGGAATGGTTCCAGGGATGAGACACTTCAGTTATGTGGAAAGATTGTCGAAGTTGGGACTGTTTTCCTTGGAGAGGAGAAGACCAAGAGGAGGCTTGGTAGAAACTTTCAAAATCAGGAGGGAGCTGCTCAGAGTAGATAGGGAGAAACTGTTCCTGCTCGCAAACGGATTGAGAACCAGTGGGCACAGTTTAAGTGTTTTGCAAAAGAAGCAAATGTGAGGTGAGAAAAAACTTTTTCACACAGCGAGTAGTTAGGGTTTGGAATGCACTGCCTGGAAGTGTGGCGGAGGCAGGTTCAACTGAGGCACTCAAGAGGGCATTGGATGATTATTTAAATAGAAACAATGTGCAGGTTTACGGGGAAAAGGCAGGAGATTGGCATTAAGTTAAAATGCTCAGAGAGACGCTGCGGACATGATGGGCCAAATGGTCTCCTTCCACACCGTAACAATTCTGCGATTCTGTGATTCAATAGGGCCAAGGCAGGTGGACCACCCGACAGCTCCCCCAGACCCCATAAAATTTCAGACCAGTCGGAGGGGGGGATCATGGGGCGCAAGTAGGCGATGGAAGGGCACCCACTGGATAATACACAATCCAACCTGCCTTCAAACCCACTGGCAGGAGAGCTTAAAATCCAACTCAGGACTTCAGGATTATGCCCACACCTCCACCTCCCACCCCAAGCACCACCCCCTTCCTTATTGCTGAGGGGCTCCCTCCCAGCATGCAGGAAGTGCCCCATATGAAGCATCTGCCTGTCACACTTCGATGCCACTTTGCCACATTGCTGTGCCAGTTTGATGTGATTGAAAATTGAGCGAGGTACCAGGTTATCAGATAGCACTGGTAACTTAATATGACTGGTGGCTCCATATATTTGTTTAATTCCGCCTTTATAAGTTTACGGAATAGTCGGCCAGATATTGTGTATCAGAAGACATATTTTATACACCGTTGAAGTGCGTTCAAGTGTTAAGGATGGGTGGATCCCTGCAGAGTAATATTCCTTTGATATGCCCTTGTTCTGACTTTGATTCTCTATTTCCTGAATGCTGGAAACTTCATAAAATAGATTGGTATAGGTTAGAAAATGAGATTCCAATATCCCCACAGGCAGGAAAGACTTGTAAATAATCAATGGCAAGGGCTCGGTATAAGCATATATTGATCAAATGAAAAATGAGTTGAAACTGAACATTGCGCTACGAGTTTGAATATATTAGCCCTGTGAGCTACACAATAGCTTTCAAAGGTGCCACATCCCAAAATATGACAAGCTAATAATCTGCTTGGATTTGGCATATAAAGCTTTGATGGCAATAATAGCATTTGACATCACACAACAGTAATGGGATTCCAGCAAAGAATTAGTTTGCTGTCAGGATCTGACTCTGTACCGGCACAAGGACTGAAAGACTCCACTGAGGAAAGCTAATGGGCTGGATGCTGTTTCTCCTACTGCCCTCAAACAGCATCTCTCAGAGTGACTTACAAATAGACACACAACGATAGCCAAATAAGACAAGCCTGTCGAGGAAGATCAGACTGAGGATTGCGAAAGCCTTCTGAAGTTCATTTGTTAGAAACACTTTCAAGTCAATTGTGATCAGCTGAGATCCTAACAGGCAAAAATTTCCAATCATCCAAATACAAGCATTTGCCAGAATTTGGGGCACCCCCCAGTGAATAAAGGAACTGGTAGATAATTGAGTCTCTCCAAAATGTGGTCCTTTCTGTACAATATAAGAACAATCAAGAGGATGAAAATCCCACACAAGTAACAAAAGAAACATCATTCCTCGGGCAATAAAGATAGCGTCTCACTTATAGCTTAGCCCAACAAAGCAAATGCTGATTTACATGTACAAATCGTATCTATCCTTGGTCACACACTGGATTCTCCATCCACCATCAAATTTGGACCACATCAAGCACTATCCTGTCTCACTCTCCTCTCCCACAGGTGCTCCAAGACCTTTCTGGAGAACAGTGATAATCCCCAGCTTTTTTCTCTCAAATAATATCTCCTTAAACATCCCCTCCCCCTTTGCCCACTGCTTTCAACATCTCCACCTTCACCAAGTGTGAGGAACTCAAGGACATCTTCAACGCTGATATACAGCTGCTTTCCATTAAGCATCAAGTGCAACCTTCTCCCCAGGCTCTGCTCTGCCCTAGCCCCGAACTCACATGTTTCTGCAGTTTCCAGTCCATCTTTCTTCATGCCCTCTTCAAGCTCATTTTGTCGATGAGACCCTTTGACCTGATTCCCACTAAACTACTGACCACTCGATTATCCAGCAGCCCTTGACGTGGTTCACCACACAAAGCCTCTCTCTCATTGGCCAACCCAGTGGAACAACCCTGTCTGATTGTCAGCAACAGATTTTCTTCCCCCCCCTCACACCATTGCCCCGGAGTTCCCCAAGGATCAATCCTTGGCCTCCACCTCCTCCACATTTATATACTGCCCCTCAGCAACACCATCTATAGAAATGGAGTCAGATTCCATATGTACACTGATGACACCTAGCTCTACTTCTCCAAAACCTCTTTTCAACCCTCCATTGCTTCTCTGCTGTCAGACCATTAGTTCATCTTTGATCAGACTGTTCACAACCTCAGCATCATATTCAACCTTAACCTGAGTTTCCAACACTTTATCCTTGCATTCTCAAAGACTGCTGTTATGATCCCCGTGGGGGAACCGTAGACCAAAATAACTAAATTTACTGAATGACCCCCAAATAAAGAAATTACCAATAAGATTTCACTTTTCCAGCTTTATTTTAACATGAGTCAGACCAATGCAAATTACACATGGATTAACGGGCAAATGATGCTTCAAATAAAAAAAAGGTTAATTTCACTTTAAATAGTGGATACAACAAAGATACATCTTGCACAACCATAAGCAATCACATCACTCCCCTGCACAAATGTGGCATTACATGGAAACACAATAATGCTGTTCTTTATTCACTCAGGGTAGGTCAAGAGTCCTACCCAATAACAGCTTTCACCTTCGAGATTCATAGGTACAATTATCATCAGCAAGGCAAACTTCTATGAATCCTCTCTCCCTTGGGCCATGACAGTTCTGATGGTGTAGCTTTCCAGGGCTCCCTTTCAACTAACCAACCAACCAATGACACCCCGGTTCACAGTTTTGCCACTTCTGGGAAAGCATCCAGCTCTTTAGCATCTCTGAACTATTCACACAGCTTTCCAGGTTTTAGACCTTTTTAGCCATCTCGCACTGTGCCTCCAAGAGCTAAACAGAAAAATGACCTCTTCTGAGAGAGATTTGCTTCTTCTCCTCACAAGAATTCTGTGTGTTCCTCTTTCTGCTTATGTCTGCTTTCTCTTTGTGTTGGCATCTGTACACTGATCACCTTCACCCCTCCTTCGCCTTCCAGCTCCTCTGCTTGTAGCTCTATTTTGAACCTGCAGCTCTCCTTGTGTCTGTCAGCCAAATGGCTTTCTTCTTAACTTCCTTCTTGTTGATATTGCTTTCAGGTCAGAGGTCACCAGGTCATATGGACCAGTATTTCTTGTTATTCAAGAACATTAAAATTGATCCCTTTATAATAGATGCAAACTCTTAAAAATCCTTTTCAAACATTCATAACCACAATAACAGATTCCACAGACATTGTTACTGTACTGCTCCTGGGTCAAAGGCGATCACAATGCCTGCTTCCACCTCGTAACATTGTCCTCCTCCACCCATGCCTTAGCAACCCTGTTGCTAAAACTTTCATCCATGCGTTTCTCACTCCCAGACTCAACAATGCCAGTCCTCTCCTAGCTGGTTGTCTTGCTATTATCCAAAGATCTTCTGCTCATATCCTATACTACAATAAGTCCCTGTCGCCCATCGCTCCTGCCTTTGCTTACCTGCATTGGCTCCCAGTCCTCTGATGCATCCAATTTAAAATTCTAATCTGCATGTTTAAATCTTCGTGGTCTTGCCATTCCCTATCTCTACAGCTTCCTACAACAACCCAGCCCCCTCCTCACCAACCCCAGGACTCTCTGCTCCTCCATCTCTGGTTCCTTGTGCAAACCTCCCCACTTTGTGCCGCAATTGGGGGTCATATCCACCTCTTAAACCAATTTACTGATTTCCTTTCCTATTATCTCCCTTCCTGACCCAGGGTTTATTTGTGTTTGATTATGTGAAGTTGTTCTGAATTAAATGTGCTGCATAAATCCAGGTTGCAATGAGACAAGCAGGGTGAGAGGAGGCTTGTAGGGACCACAAACACTGTCATGGGTCTATTGGGCTGAATGGCCTGTTCCTGTGTTTTAAATGCTGCGTAACATTGCAATACTTAACGACATAAATGTTTTTACAGCAGCTATTAAGCTTAGCTAGCTCCCTGTTTCAACAGACAATAGTAAGTGGTTCACAATTTCAATGCTAAGCTATGCTGTAATGAAGGATGGAGTGGTGGAGAATATGGAGCGGTGTCTTTTTCTCTCTCCTCTCACATGCTCCAAAAGTAATCCAGCTTAGCCAACTGTATTTGAAGGTTCCAAAAGGATTGAAAGCTGCAGAAACATTTTCTAATGTTGAAAAGGCAGGCTGATAAATAACAGCTGACCTTGTGTCTGCCAGATTAATACGCAATTCATAGAATCATAGAAATCACAGACAGAAGTAGACCATTCAGCCCATCCTGCCTGTACTGGCTCTTTGAAAGCGCAGCCAGGCTTAATCCCACATCTCCTCTTTTTGTCCTTAACCCTGTAAGTACCTCTTCCTCAAGTCCTTGTCCAACTCCCTTTTACAATTATTTATGGAATTAGTTTCCACCATTTCAATAGTAATTTTGCTCAGTATTAGCAAAACTATCCAATTATCTCAGTGACCTCACTTATCTCAGTGTCAGCCCTCACGCAGTTAGTAGCTCTTTTGCCTCTGAGCTAGAAGCTCCTGGGTTCAAGTCCCATGGTTGACTATTAATTGTCCTCTGAAGTGGCCCAGCAAGTAACTCAACTAAATCCAACTTCAAGAAGTCCTACCACCAACGCCTCAGGACAGCCAGGGACTGGGACCTAAATGCCAGTCTTGCCAGTGTTACCCACTGTAAGGAAGATATAATAAGTTTCATAATGTTATTAGAATTTATTGCAAAGTAGAGTAATAATGGGGTCTGTGTCTATGTCTGTGTGTGTGTGTGTGTGTGTGTGGGTGGGGGGGGTGCTTAATTGAATTAAAGGCAGATGGTCTGAAGGCTTTGATGTATCAGAAGATAAGTAAGGTTTGAAACGTTAAGTAGGTAAACATGGGTGAAGTTTTAGAATACAAGGTGTAAAGGGAACATTTGCATTTTTAATTAAACCAGACTAGCTTGAATTCAAAAGAGGGGGTGAAATGTGTCACCTAACCAAGAGAAGTTAAGAAACAGTGTGTTTATTTTTTCCTAAAGATTACTGGTAAAATTGATGCGATGATAGATTTTTATTATCAGAGAGTTAAAGTCCAAAGACATAGTGAAACAATGGGAATTTACATCCAAAGGGGAAAATATGTATAAAGGAGAGAAGGCTGCATGTAAGGCCAGGCATTCTAAGATCTAACACATGTGTGAAAAGCCTCCAGTATCTAAGCCTCAAGCTGCTGCCTACAAGCAACCAAAGCTGAGAAAAACTCACTTTGAATTCGACTGTTCAGGGTATTGCGTGTTACTTAGCCTTTTAAAATCTATGTGTCTTACTATTGCCTTGACAGAGGTGTAACTGGGGGGTTAGATTAATTAGGGGATTTAGAAGTTTTCATAGTAGCAATTTGTAGATCTATATATATATATATATATACATATATATATATATGCTTAAAACTATTTCTTTTATTAATAAAGGTTTAATTTAGTTTTGTAAGAAACCTATAAGACTCGGTGGTCTTATTACTACTGAATTCAAGGCACGTATCTCAAAATATATACATATTGCAAAACAGTTGTCGGTGGCAATTGTTTCAAGTTTCCCTTTGGGATTTGAGCAGCTCGGCATTTACCATCTGCTGTGCCATAACACCACACCCTGAGATTGAACGATCAAGAGTGAGTCAATTTCTGGTGGCTCCTTGGTGAATAACTGAGCTGTACAAAGCAAGAAGATTGCAGGTTTGATCTCCTGTCTTTGCTGAGTTAACTAGTCAGCAGCAGGAGCTCTACAATAGGTCTCAGAATCCCTCAGTTAAGGGAGAAAGGGATTCCTCTTTTTCACCTCTATTCTTAACGTCTGCTGTAAAGGTGCAGATTTGGAGTTACAGGTGAGGACAGGAAAGGGTTGGATTTTGCAGTTAAATTACCTGTCAGCACTCACTATGAAGGTTTATACATAAATAATGGCTACTTCCAGGGGTTCTGGAGGAACACCAGAACATAAAAACTGTAAAGAGCCGATGTCTTTGGTGAATCGTAGGAAAAGGGGAATTGGTAAGAAAAAAAGTCAGTTTCTAACTAAAGAATTGTGTGGGCAGGTTCCTTCCTGTGTGTTAGGCAGGGTGACATTAACACATTTATAAAGAGCGTGTTCATGATTTCACCACATCTAACACGCAGAGGAAAATAAAGTGTGGCTTTATTTTGGAAGCAAGTTATTTTTAAACATTGCTTGAAAAACAAGTGCTCTTTTATTATCCAGAGTGTATTCCAGGGATATAGCTGTATATTTCTCATCATTGATCAGCTGCCTGTCATTACTCTATTTGTGGTTTTCAGTTGCTAGCAGCCAGGGAGAAAACAATTTATTGTGTGCGATGGACCATCCTGTGACATTATGAATGGGGAGAATGGACTACGGCTGAGTCAGTCACTCATGAAGTCCATGGCTGAAATGTCATGGGGTTACAGGATGGAAAGGAATACATCAAATTTATGCTTTGAACCAGCAGTTTGTAATCATAGAATAAAATATAAAGGGGTGAAAGAGAGTGGTGCTTATACAGGTTACCCCTTTATAACATTAACAAGTATGGAAAGATCTTATTAAAGAGGAATATCTTGGCTTCCAGAGTAACACAATCTTGTGTGGTGGGTAACAAAAGGCATTACAAGGACAGGCACACAAACAGACACTGGATCTTTGGAAAGTGATTGAGGGTCATTGAAACGATGACCCTTTCAAACATTCACAGCAATCAGTGATACAATGACATAAGTATATTACCCATTACATCATTGCTGCCTTCCTGTACCCTCTGTAAATAAATAGTGTTGTCACTGTGAGCCGTCACGTCATGGATGTGTTGCTCTCCAGTGAAATTGTAAACATCTTCACAAAGAATGCTGGAAACCCCAACCAGAGGAAAGAGTGATCCCAGGACTGGTGATGCTGCACTGCCTCCACAAGTGTGAGGGTGTAATTAGCGGGCGATGCACTTAAATAAACAGTTTCTGATCTAAATGTGGGCTTAGGGACTGAAAATTGAAAAGTTTGCAGGAAATACAGATAAATGTTCAGATTTATAATATTTTACTAGTCAATATTATGACGCCTTAGTGAAGCAGTTGGTCTTGTAGTGCAGTGGTAATGTCGCTACCTCTGGGCTAGATGCTTTAGGGTTCAAATCCTACTCCAGGACTTGATGGCTATGGAAGGTGGGTTAGTAATGTGGATAAAGAGGTTGATTGTCAGCCTGCAAATCCTTCCAATGTACCTGATAGCAGATGGTAAAAGTGGGAGAGCTTCCTGGTCAGCCATACTGCTGAAGGCAATGGCAAATCACTGCAGTACTTTGCCAAGGATAATGGAAGTCCATGGTCACCAAAACCTTCTTTGGGCATGGTACCTGGAGGAGGAGGAAGATAGAAGCAGTGATGCTGAAAGTGTACAACTCAGTCCAGATTTCAGAAGAACAAACTTTACTAAAATGGTAGAAGTTTAGGAGCCAGTTAATTGGTTGCCACTGTGGCACATAAATAGAAAGCCTTTAGGAACAAGAAGAGGTAGAATCGAGGTTGGTTACCTCAGCTGGCTAAATGGCTAGAGAATGGAGTAAAACAGTGCCAATAGTACAACTCAATGCCCATATTGGCTGAGGTAGTTCTTGGGGCCTGCCTCCTTGCCTTTCTGCATTGTGATATCATGGCATAAGCCATGATTAAGCAACCCTTGGACAATGAGGACATTATATGAATCTAGAGGTCCACATGCTAATACACTGGGGACATGGGTTCAAATCCCACTATGGCAGTTGGTGGGATTTAAATTCAATTTAATAAAAATCTAAAATTGAAAGCTAGTCTCAGTGATGGTGACCATAAAACTATCTTCAGTTGACCTAAAACCCATCTGGTTCACTAATGTCCTTTACGGAAGGGAATCTGCAATCCTTTCCTGGTCTGGCCTACATGTGAGTCCAGACCCACAGCAATGTAGTTGCCTCTGAAATGGCCTAGCAAGCCATTCAGTTCAAGGGCAATTAGGGATAGGCAACAAGTGCTAGCCTTGTCTGCGACACCCACATCCCATGAAAGAATAAAGCAGAAAAAATTATATGAAGAGAGAGAGGAAAAAGCAGAAGACAAATTAAGTGCCGAAGGTCAAAAGAATGGGAGTGTGGTAAGATCAAGTCAATGTGGCTGACTGGCCATGTCAGAAAGACAAATAGGGTGTAAATTAAAACTGTCTCCACAAACTAAACAGAGAGTGCTTAGGTACCAGAAATAGCTAAAGAAAACAAAGGTTTCCGTTAGATCAAATAAAAGGACTATGGAAGAGAGATTGTAGCAATTGTGCAAGTAATGGGAAGAGCTTTTTTCACTTATGTGAAGAGTCATAAAAATGTCAAAGATTTGACTGGGCCATTGAAAGACATTCAAGGTTAGATGAATTACTTTACACTGAATTACTTTCCCCTTGAAGATGATGCCAGAATTTAATGATGTTGCTAATAATAAAGCCGTTAATATTAATACAGAGGAATATATTTGTTTTGCTTAAAATTAGAAAGCTGAAAATAGATAGGTCAGCCAGGTTAAATGGTGTCAACCTAATTGTCCTCAGGGTGATGGGACCCGTGCTGTGCAAATTCCTTGACCTTATTTAAAATAAGCCACTGTATTATAGGACAGTGCCCTTATATTAGAAGGGGGCTAATGTAGTTCCCATCTTTAAAAAAGTAGATAAGAACAACCCGGGTAACTGTAGGCACATTAGTCTGACATTAAAAGAGGCTTTAGGAAATCATTAGAGTGCAATAAATTATTACTTGGATGGCAAGGGACAATTATAGACATCCAACATGGCTTCAAAGAAAGTCCTTGGCTTACAAATTTGATGGTATTTTTTGAAGAAGTCACTTTGATTGTGGATTACGGAAACCCCAGAGACATTGACTACTCCAAAAAGCTTTTGACAGGCTGCCTCACAAGCGGCTTCCCTATCAGAATGAAGCCTTTGGTATTAGTGGCAATGTAGTGAGCTGGATTATAACAGTCTGACAGGCTGTATGCAGAAAGTAGTTATGGATAGATATGCAACTGTTTGGAGACCAATGGCCATCATTGTCCTGCAGTGATTGGTGATAGGACCAGTGCTCTTTGCTAATTTTATTGATGGCTGTAGTGGGCATGGTCTGCAACATTGCAGATGATACTATAGTCTGCAAGATTTTAGCAAGGCTTTTGACAAAGTCCCACATGGCAGACTGGTTAAAAAGATAAAAGCCCATGGGATTCAGGGCAATGTAGCAAGCTGAATACAAAATTGGCTCAGTGACAGGAAACAAAGGGTAATTGTTGATGGATGTTTTTGTGACTGGAAGGTTGTTTCCAGTGGGGTTCCGCTGGGCTCGGTATATATTAATAGTTTGGGCGCATATGTAAGGGGAAATGATCAAGAGGATTGCAGGTGACACAAACATTGGCTGCACAGTTGATAGTGAGGAGGATTGCTATAGGCTGCAGGAAGATATCAATGGAACAGTCAGGTGGGCAGAAAAGTGGCAAATGGAATTAAATCCAGAGAAGTGTGAGGTGCTGTATTTGGGGAGGCCAAACAAGGCAGAGGATTACACAATAAATGGGAGGGTGCTGAGAGGTGTAGAGGAAATGAGGGAACTTGGGGTGAACGTCCACAGATCTCTGAAGATAGAAAGGACAGGTTGATAAGGTGGTTAAGAAGGCATATGGAATCCTTTCATTTATTAGACAAGGCATTGAATGTAAGAGCAGGGAGGTTATGTTGGCACGATATAAAACATTAGTTAGGCCACAACTTGAGTACTGCGTGTAGTTCTGGTCACTTCATTACAGAAAGGATGTAATTGCACTAGAAAGGGTACAGAGGAGATTTACTAGGATGTTGCCAAGATTGGAAAATTGCAGCTATGAAGAAAGATGGATAGGCTGGAGTTGTTCTCCATGGAACAGAGGAGGCTGAGGAGCGATTTGATTGAGATGTACAAAAAATTGTGAGGGGCCTGGATAGAGTGGGTGCGAAGGGCCTATTTACTTTAGCAGATTGGTCAGTGACTAGGGGGCATAGATTTAAAGTGATTGGTAGAAAGATTAGAGGGGAGGGGAGAAACTTTTTTTCACCCAGAGGGTTGTGGGAGTCTAGAACTCACTGCCAGAGGTAGAAACCCTCAACTAATTCAAATGTTGTCTGGATATGTGCCTCAAGTGCGGTAACCTGCAGGGTTACAGACCAAATGCTGGAAAGTGGGATTGGGCTGAGTGGCTCATTTTTCAGCCAGCGCAGACACGCAGATGGGCCAAGTGGCCTCTTTCTGTGCCGTAAAATTTCTATGATTCTTTGATCTGTGCGAGTGTCAGGGCCATAGATAATGTTCAAATGCATCAGGCAGATCTTGATGTGTTGGGTGATTGGGTTCATGCCTGACAAATAACAACCAACTTAGAAAATTGCAATGTATGTGGGCAGGGTAAATGCTGGATTCAAAAAAACATTCTTCAGGGACTAAAAGATAAAGCCAGTGGAGAAGGAAAGCAATCTGGAGGTTGTAGGGCATGATATCTAAAAAGTTACCTTGAGTATTGCTGAGGACAAATGCAAGAATGCCAAATTTCAAATAATCACAACAATTTATACTTCAGGAGAGAAGGTACTAACTGGTTGGCAAATTGACTCTGATTGGCTGAGGCATTGCCATGCAGAAAGCAATAAGGAACTATAGGCTCTCCAAGTCTCCGGGTCTTTCAGAAAAGACATAAGGTTGAACATATTCCTTTTGTTTGCAGAAAATGGATGCCTGCTTATGAGTGTATGTCACTTTTAGCAAGTGTAAATGAGCAATGTTAAGAGCTCAACTGATTATCTTAAATTGGTTGTTAGTGTAGCTATTAGTGCACTCAGAATTGTTCAGCAAGTGCTACTGAACCACAACATCACATATAACAGTATACCTTTTGTTTTGGGTTTTGCAAACATCGGCTGGAATGTGTTCAAGTTCTGTATTACCAAATGACTGAAGAGTTGCTTATTTTTTACCTCTTCCAGGAGATCACATGGTCTCGGGTGCGGCAGGGAGTGCAAAAGGGATCACAATTGTGTGGGATAGCTGGATGGGCCATGGGTCTTTTTCTGTTAGTCATTGTTTTGATGTTTGTATGTTGTTGTACACAGTTGTACACAGTAAGTTGAAACACCAGCAAGCCATTAAACCCCTCAGGCTGGTTCCAGCAATTATATCACAGCCTGGGACTCCCTCTCTAACAGCACTGTGGGTGTATTTACACCGCATGGACTGCAGCGGTTCAAGAAGGCAGCTCACCACCACCCACTCAAGGGCAATTAGGGATGGGCAATAAATGGTGGACTAGCCAGCGATGCCCACATCCTATAAATGAATTTTTAAAATCTGTATCTGAAGTCTATATACCTTTCTTGCAATCATAACCCTCAATAACCTTGTCCAACAACGGTCAGTAAATCCTAAATCCACCAATTAATTTGAAGTTTTCAATTGAGCTCCCAATCTAAACAGTATTTTGAGGGAAGGGATTTCCAGATTTCAACTACCCCTTGCATAAAGGAAAATTTTCGGACATCAGCATTGAATGACCTAATTCAACTTCTAAGGTTATGCTCCCTTGTTCTGGACTCGCAGAGGACTGGTGACTAACTGAGAAATCTGTACAGTTGTAATATAGCTTCAATACCTTTGCACTCCAACTCTCTTGAGGTAAAGCCAAAAATTCCATTAGCCTTTTTAATTATTTTCTCTACCTCCCCACTAGCTTTTCATGATTTCTGTTACAAACCCCAAAATCTCTTTGTTCATCCACTGTTCTGCTCTTCTCACCAGCAGTTGAGTCAGTAAAATGATGGACAACATTGTCAGGATGGTTCCCTGATGCAGTCACAGCGCTGGGGAGGTTTCCCATCAGCAGGAACGCCAGTAATTCAACTGCCCACCGACTGGAGGCAGGCAGCCAATTTGAATAACTAAAAGCCCAGTTAAGGACCATTTTCCCGAAAGCGTTCCCCTATCCTGTGGGGAGGCTGTCGGCTGCTTGGAGGCAGCCTCCAAATGGCTTCCTTGGGTGGGATCGGCTGCCTCCCCGCTTGCTGACTCGTGATTGGCATCTCCTGGCAATATTGTGGAGGAGGTCCCACCAACGCCTGAGCATACTGGCCATCTGAAAAACACCGTGACAGCAGGACTTCCCCCACCAACAACGCCCCACCCCCCTGCCCCACCACCACCATCCCCATTGGCCTTCTGAGAAGATTCCACCCAATCTATCAATGTCCCTTTGCAACTTTTCATTCTCACCTATGCTATTCACTATGCCACCTAACTCAGTGTCATCACTTAAATATACAGCTCTCTATACCTTCCAAGTTATTTATAAATATAGTGAAAGGCTGAATCCTCAACATAGATCCCTAGAGAACATCACTAGTCATATGCTGCCAATTTGAGTACATACCATTATCCCTATTCTACTTCACCACCAGTTCCTTGTCCAAATCAATAGGTTGTCTCCGATTTTGTGCAGCCATTTTGTTAACAGTGTGTTATGTGGAACCTTATTGAATGTTTTCTGGCAGTTCATATGAATAACATACGTTGGCACTCCCATGTCTACCAGGTAGTTACATCCTCAGAAATATTCAACTAGGTTGATTAGCTTACAGCCTACATTGGGTCCCTCTGATCAGCTTACAGACGTCTAAATACTCAGTTGTTCTTCTGCTAACAAAATCTAATAATTTCCCACAAGTGACATTAGACTGATGGACCTAAAGTTTCTCAAAGTATCTCTCCTACTTTTCTTAAATAATGGAGTGGCATTGGTAGTTTTCCAATACAAGAAAACAATTCCTGAATTATGATTGCTTTGGAAGATCATGACTAATACGTCAAAAATTTCCTCACCTACATTTTATCGTAACATGAGGAGGAAACCATCGGGTCCTGGAAATTTGCCTAACTTTAAAAACATCAGTTTCTCCATCATCATGTATTTTTTACATGGTTTGAATCTAATAGTTCCTCCCCTTGATTACCTCCACCATGAAGGTGGGCAGAGGTAATCTTTCTGCCCATTAGTCTTTTTGTTTGCAAACAATATATCTCAAAACTTCATGTGCAACTTTCAATGAAATTTGGTACACAGATAGGGTATGGCCCAAGGAAGAGCTGATTTGTTTTTGGTGCAAATTCAGAGCTGGATCCTGGATTTTTTTTTAAAGAACATTGGGAGACAAGGCAAATTGAGTTTCTTTTTAGAATGTTGTGGCTTGTTTTGAATGCTTTGGATTGTCTCAGCTGCTGTGCTAGAATTTGTTACAGTTGTCAAAATGGGAGCAGAGTTTTCAGCGCATGTTGTTGGATGATGTTTAGCCTGAAGCCTCCTCATTGAGATGGAAGCTCTTAATAAAAAGATTTATTTTTTCAGCTCTGTAGTTACACAGCATCAACCAGGCAGGGAAAAGCCTCAAGAAGAGGTTAACACAGAGTGGAAGAGGTATGTGTTCTACTCTTTACTTAGTTATTTCTGTTTTCCTTCTATCCTTGATGTTTTATCATTGAATGTGTTATTTGTATTTTAATTGTATGCAATTTCACACAAGTGGTGGCCATTAACTAGGGATTCACATCTGGTTCCTATAAATAGGAACATCCTAAATCTGTGTTTTTTTAGGTTAGGAAGCGCATGCTTTTAATGTGCAACCCTGTAACTAAATGCTTGTAGAAGTGCATAAAGATTGTCTCCTGTTCTATCCTTCACTATCTGGCTTTCTGGAATTGAACATAGTAGCAGACGATGGTTGCCTAAAGATGAAAGTTTGAAACCAAGAAAAAAATTTGCAAATAGAAAACTACATCCTAGTGACCATTGTGGAATCTGGCAGAAAGCAAGGTCAGAATTTTCTGCCTCTTTGGCGATGGGCTGGGAGGCAAGTGGGCTGGCAAAGTGGTGCAGGAAAGTGCGGGTGGAGGCAGGGGGGAGGAAAGTGCCCAACATCATTCCGCCACCATGTCACTTGTCAGTGGGAATGTTGGAACTCACCAGGAGACTAATTAAGTCACGTAAGTGGCCAATTAAAAGCCACTTCCCCTCTCTGTGGGCAGTTTGCCCATGATGGAGTGCCCGCCACCATGTGAGTAGCCCCCCCACAGTAATAGCATCTGTGCACTGCAATCCCCCAACTCCCCTGATCACTGAGGCCTGCCTGCCTGATGTCGGGCAGCAAGTTCCACAATGTGATGATATGGCAGAGGACCCGGATGCAGAGGTCCCTACACCATTTCTGATAATTCCCATTTTTGCCAGCAATAGGAAAGGGGGCAGGGCGTGAGTTCAAACAAACCCCATTTTCACTGTTCCAATGGCCTTAACCCATAGTGTGGGAGCCATGATTTTATGAAGAAGGCACAAATATTGGTGAAGGCAGATTTAATGTCTGGTTAATGATCTGAAGTGATTTAAATCCCCTGCCTTCTAAAATTTAAGGGAAAAAAATATCTGCAGCTTTCACTTAGAGTAAAAAAGTAGACACCTGCTGCTGGAGTGCATTGATTGACAGGCCATCTGATGTAGCTTAGAAAAAAATTATTAGCTATCTGTCTTTGCAATTTCAACATATTCCATTGTTTAAATTTCCCAAGGCTTGTTATTATAGCTGAGCCCAGAGATTTGCTGAGTTTGAAAATGTCCAGAACCACTTATCCCAGTTGGGAGCTGTGCTCACAATTAGATTGACAGTTTTAAAAGGTTATTAAAGGATTAGCTCTCTTGCTGTTGTTAGTGAAATAGATGTTTGTTTGATTTTACAACAGGTAGACCACAGGAAGGGATTTACATATGAATGAGATTATTTTTTAGTATCAAGTATGTTTGCGTAAGGCCTCTATTTGATTGTTAGAAGTTTAATTTTTGTTCGTCTACACATGACTCCTGAGATCTGCCCATAGCAGATACTGGGTGAGTGGCTATGGAGGATACATAGGATGAGTGGAGGTAGACTGGGGAATGATGGGGCACAGAGGGGCATGGAGATTGGCTGGTGTGTGAGGGGTAATGGCTAGAGGGTCTAACACCCTTTAATACAACTGGGCCAAAGTCCCAAAGAACTGAGACAGACCTTCCAACCAGCCCACCTCAGTACTCATCCGCCTCTGTGGCAGCATCTGAACTGCCTCCAGGGTTGACAGTCCCAACTCGATTCCACCCCTGCCTCCTTGAAGCAAAATAGTGCGTGCGGAGGCCATTTATATGGAGATGGGTCTACTGAGTCGGGAAATTTCCCGGCTTGACCTTCCCTGCTTCATTAGCGAAAATTCAACCCATAATCTCTAGTACTGATGTAGCCTCTGGTGAGATACTCTATGCTGTTGAGTAAACCTTCAATGATGAAGGCACAAATGAAAATTGTCATGAAGCATGTAAGGCAATTATTTTTTGGAAAGTCGGTTGATTTGCATTTTTGTCAGTCAGGATAAGTATCAATGGCATCCGGTGTTAAAAATCAGGGAGAGGGAAAAAATTCTCCTAACATTGCAAAGACAATCTGTTCAAATTTTGTCAAAGGTTAAAGCCCTGCCAAAGGTGTAGATGTAGCTGATGAAGAGTTTGCGAGGCTAATAGATAAGATTAGTATGACGTGGGAAATCTGTAAAAGTATCAGAGGATGCTGACACATCCTATTATAAGCCTTCCAATGGTATGTGACTTTAATGAGGTAGTTGCCATAGACCTAAAGCTATGAGACAGACAGAAGTATTTTCATCCTACATGTTTTAGCCTGGTGACTAGACTTAGCGTTTCTACAACCATACTTAGTAAGGACAAAAGGATTATTGTAGACAAAGTCATGGAGAAATGGATAGGGACTCGACTTAGGGCACCAGCAAAGTTTCTGACTGATAATGGAGGGCATATAGTCAATGACAATTTCAGAGACATGTGTGATAACAAGAACACCGTGGTCATGAATACCACAGCTGAAATGGACTGTTAAAGGAATCGTTTGGTGATCAATGAAATTCTGCATAAAGTTTCAGCTGATCAACCAGACTACAACTTCACAACCGCCCCAGAGTGAGTGGTTCATGCAAACTAAACTGAAGTTTAGTTGGTTGGAGGGTATAATCCCTAACAAGTAGTCTCTTGGAAAAATCCCAAATTACCTTCTGTTCTATGTGGTAGTCCTCCTGCTGGGGATGGCACTGAAATTAGTTCATTTTTTTCTGCACATTTGGGGGTTTGCATGTAGGGAGATGGCCGTTCATCAAGGTTGAGGCCTCAAAGAAAATTTGGAGAGCTCTGAAGAAACATATAAGACCATCTGAGTCAGAGTTCAATTCAGAAAAGTTAGTATTCTATAAAAGAATAGGGAAAAGAAAAGCCCTGATAATGTCATGATAGTAAGACAGCTTATCAAACATGGCAACTGAACTGTTAAAGTTCATTCCTCATGATTAGTCAGAATTAATTACAAAATCTCAAACCCTGATCAGCTGACAGAAATAAACGTTTCCTTGTACTTCAAATGCTTATGTGTTTCGTGATGAAATTTCTGAGGAACACATTCTCTGACTCTCCACCTGGCTCATAATTGTCCTATTAAAAATCTTTGTCTCTCAGAGGTAAAGAATCAGCATTGGCCTTTTTAACAGTTGACAAAACATAGTTGAGATGATTTATAATTCAGCTGGAAGTGAAAGAAGACAAAGCAATGAGAAAGTTCCTTTCTCTCTCCTTCCCTCACACTTTTTTAATTCGCTTTCTCCCCCCTCCAGTTTTTTCCATTTTCAAGTTTGTGGTCATTTCTCTGAGGCAAAACTCAATTCCAAGCTTAGGCTTTTGCTATGGGCTGTGAATGAAAACTATAACAAAGGCATTAAAAGCCACAGAACAATTTAATAGATAAGTTTAATTGTGTTCTGTTATGAAATATATACATTTTCTATTTTTTAATTTCCACTTAAACACTCGTTTCCTACAGTACTACAATGAATACACTCCTGAAGCATCCTGAGGTCATGAAAGGCAATACAAATGCAAATCCTTCTTTCACTAATAAAACGGTGGATGAAAAAAAATTGCGGGGAGCTTTGCGGGTAGTTTGTTGGAAAGCAGTGGACAGATTGCACAGAGCGATGAGTTTAAATGGGCAAAACCGGTTATAAATGTGAACGCAAATTTATAATGGGGAATCGTCAACTTGAAAACAGGAAGCTGTGCAGACAGGAAGTGTAAATCAAGATAAGATTTTCAATTAGTTAAAACCAGGCTGCCCAGAGCCTGTTTGTTTCTGATATATAAAAGGTACCAAGAGTTGGGCTTGAGGCGTAAACACATTGTGACCATTGACTCAGCCATTGAATGGGTAGTACTGACAATTTACAAAGGTCATTGCTGATAGAAAGCATAACCAAAAATAGTGACAATAAGAATGTGGTCAACCCGCCCTTCAGAAGATTTCTAATAGTGCACTAACTTCTGAAGATAAATATTGAATAATATTTCAAAACCATAAATTATAGATTTAACATGGTGGATGATAATTACTACTGGAAAGATTAGGCTATTTTTGTAGTGTGCACAAATTAAGCATTGTATATCTAGCTAATTTTTGACTGGAAGTCTTTTCCTCATGCATGGTTGGGGTGACTTGATAACAAGACCTTTCAAGCTGTATTCAAAGGTTCTCAGGAACCTGCGACTGTTTGATTTCCAGGAGCTGAAATGTTCACAACAGGCTCTTCCTGTCTGAAGCAACTCCATCACCTCTACACGACAGGAGAACTCCAGTTGTAGTCAAAAGCCTATAACTAGGCTTTGAGTTTGCTCACCCCTGACATTAAAGCATTGCTGAGCTGTACAGAAAGAACAAAGTCGGACTCAAACAAAAGACCAGCAAATGCTGCGGGAGTGTGACAGTTCCTAGGCGGTGGGGACCACAGAAATGTCATGTCACGGAGGGCGATCTGTCAAGAATGAGTAATCTAGGATGTAACACAGTGTGCGGATTCTTCTGGGTGGGTGTTGGAATATCTTCATGAGGATAATGCTAACCCCACTGATGTGAAAACAAATAGGTTTCTTAACTCCCTCTTCCGGCTTATTTGGAACATTCCTGAAAGGGGCCCAATATGGAGAGCTCCAGCCACTTGCTCAAGATGGAAGGGGAGAATTCATAAGAACATGCTTCTTCTGCTTAACCTTTGATGGGTTACACAAAGCTTGAGAAATACTTTCTAGTTTGCCCTAATTTACCTATAGGATAGAAGAAACAACAAAACATATTGCCACGAGGTTAAACGTTTGAGCAAACTTCAAGAAAGAGGAGGTTGTGTAAAGAATGATGGCTTTCTTGCAGAGGAATAAGGGAGAAAGAGCAGAGGGCTGGCTAGTGGTGAATTAGGGTCAAGCCATGTACAGAAAGAGAGGCAGACAAAGATTGGTAGAAGAGAGAGATGTAAAGAAAGAGACAGACAGACAAAGAAAGAAAAACATTTAAAATTTTAAATGTTAAGGCATCTCTAACAACAATTTGTTACCTGCAGAAATGAGACTCCATTGTTTAAATGGTTCAATTTCAGGGCCAGAGAGTTGAGTAACATTGCAGGAACAGGAATCTACTCAATAAAAGGCACTAATGATATTAAATACTAACCCTAGCTTTCTGTGGTGAGTTTAATTGAAATTAATGCACAAATGCAGCAACTTCATGAACATCCCCAGGAAGTTGATGATGAGCTGCTGTTCTCATTAAGCCAATAGCAGAATGACACAAATTGTCCAGTAACTTATGACAACCCTTAATTCACAGCAAGATGGATTTTTAGCCCCCGCCATGGCTGCAGATAGAGCCAGGTGGACACAGAATTTTGTGCAACCAGCCTGCATGCCAGTTCCTGGCTTGATTGTGTTCCTGGGCTATTTTCCATTTGATCAAATTAAAGACCTATTCAGGCCTGTGCACAGAGGCTGACTGTTTTCCTGTCAGCCTCCAGATCCCCAGAGAAAGTGGGGTACTGGCTGGAGGCAGCCTCCTGGCTGCAGACCAGAGGGGACCATTGCTCCAGGCAGGCTTAGAGGCCCCCCCTTGTCTGCCTGTGCCCATCAGCAGCCCTGTGGAGGGTGTACTCCCCTTTCCTCCCTCAGAACGGTGGCCTGGCTGCAAAGGCCAGTTTCAATTTAAAGTTTGAAAAAGCTGGAGAGAAGGTACCTCCATTTTGACGTGCCATGTCTCTCACTTACATGCCATGGCATCCTGCTGCTGCTTTCCAGCTGAAAGGCCACTGATTGGACATTCAGCTTTCAAGAGCCTGTCTGCCATCCCTAACTGGACAGTGGGCCCGCCCACTGCTCATTAATTGGCTATTCTGGGGACAATCACAATGAGTGACTGTTTCCCACACAGTGCGGACTTCCAACCCCTATTTCAACCAGCAGAAGCCTGCAGGGTAAATCCTGCTCAGGGTTTAGACCTTGCTACAAGCTGAAAAATTATTTACACACTAATAACGGGAAGTGTATTAAACTCACCATTATTACGGCAGCAAAACTTTTGCCCATTGTTTTAACATATTGAAATATAATTCCTGAACTACGTCTCTGAAGTTTTATTGCACCTTTGTCTCTCTCTCTCTTTCTCTCTCTCAATATTAAAGGCCTGTTCGACAGCAGCTTTCACTCTCTAATTATGACACACCAGGCCACAATAAGTTATGTGGAATGCATTATTCTCCAAACCACAAAATTCCATACTATACTGTTGGCAATGTCAACAGCACAGGCACTATTTTCCTGACAGGAATTAAACAGAACATCATGGGCTGGATTTTCCTCTCAGGAACATGTTAGGCCATTTCATGGCTCACAGTTGGCACTCCTGACTGATGTGCGGTTTTGCCTGGGATTTTTGTCTTTTCCCACAGGGTGCTGGTTTGCAGTACAGTTTGTGAGCTGCGAACCAGTGCAGGAGGGTTACGGGAGCAGAGGCAGGCTGGTGAGAAGGCCCACCTCAGTTCTTCAACACAGTGTCCTAGCTCCCAATAGTGCTTAAATGCCCCCTAAACCTCACTTCTCACTCTCCCCAGCACCGACCACCCACCCACTGCCACACCACTCCACCTTCCATTCACCCCATGTATCCTCCATTGCCACATACCAAGTATCACTATGTACAGTCCTCCAATTTCATGCAATATCAATGGAAAATATTTTACATTCTTTGGGGAAAAATTCCTCACCATCTACTAAACATTGATACTGGGGGGAAAGTGCATTTGACCATGTGAAGAAACTTCTAATAATTGTAATCCTATTAGCATGTGTCAATAAACCATAAACCACACCAAAGGCACAATCTGTCATTACAACCTCTTAAAACTGTCACTCATTTTCAGATTAACAGAACACCTAGTGTGCTGAAAACCATTTAGGCTTGAAACTCAGCCAAGCATTCATAATAGTCACAGCTGTCCAAGCAATAGAGTACCCTGTGAGATAGAAAGAACAGAAGGTTCTCATTTCAATTTCAAAGCAGAGTGCTTGTCAATCAATGGACAGGAGCAAGTGATTAGGTTTTTTTTTCCAAGAGTCAAAACCAGGTTTTCTTTTTAAACAGCCAGAGCTGTCACTCCATTTAAATTACACTACAAATAGATGACAGCACAGGCAGATGGGACATTTTGTAACAGTCATAGTACTGTAATGTATGTGAACTATTATACAGTGCTGGTCAATGTAAGGGTCAACTTACCTTTGCAGGACAGATCTCTATGATGCACTAAAAACACTTCTACATTACAATACAGTGCCTAAGAATGAATTTGAAAGTAAACATTTTACACTTTGCTTTCAGAATGTTCGCGACTCCTCAGCAGGTTTTCCATTTTCTCCACGAACTCCCATATCTGGCTTTCTTTTAATGGGCTTCCAAATCCCTGCACCACTAGATGAAAATGATGTCTGGTGGATACCCGATTTTCGTCCCCCGTTTAAAATGGAGAACCTGCCCTCTGCGGGGGCGGGTGTGCATTTTGCACAGTACGCATTCCCGATGAGAAAAAGGCCAGAGGAAATTGCGGGGCATTGGGAATGAAGGGGGAAATCGGTTTCCTCCAAAAAAATGAAGTCTGACCATTTGTGCACTGCAACACGGCTCCGCATTCAGTCAAAAATTCAGACCCATGGGTTTAGTAAAATACATAGGGGGTAATTAGATTGAAGTAGACATAACCAACTTTCTAACTTTTGTCAATTATCTGGGCATTGTTTTTTTTTTCACGTCAGAGTAAAGTTAGGTGTGGGTTCCGAGCTACTATTTATTGCAAATATCTTAAGGAACAGTGTAGTGCAGTTGCCTGCATTAGTTTGGGTTGAGCGAAAAGTTGTTTGTAACTATACATCCGTTTAACAATTTCTATTCTAATAATAGCTGTGTTCATAACAAACTCAACAGATGCTAATTTTCTAAGATGCATTCACATGGGTAAAACCTGCTGATCTGCTGTCAATTAACACAGGCTGCTGTTCTCTGTTGAACAGTACCTGGCATTAATCACACAGAGGGGAAGAGATGTCATGTGATTCTGGTTTTGTGCCAATATCCCATTAACCCTATTGAGAGGGGTAAACGATAGCCCCTGAACTCTGGTGTCCCATTTAAACTTAAGTAGCTCATTAAACACTCACAGATACGTTCATTAAAAATAATTAAAGAGAACAATTACCATGGATTTTTTTAATGTGAAATTCCTCTGAAGAGTTTCAAGTCGTGATCATAACTTTCAATATCTTCATATGCAGTAAATGGAGACAATTCAGAGCCTCTGCAGCCTTTAAGCATCCTACAATAAATATGGTAATAGAGTGACTCTTGACCTCTGTTGCTGACTTGTCTTGCAGTTTGTACTAAACTATCTCATTAAGTGTTAACTGAGCCAGGCCCATATTGTCAGCTGTGGCTCAGTTCATAGCACCCTCGCCTTTGAATTAGAGGGTTGTGGGTTCATGTCCCACTCCCAGAAAAACCAAGAACTGTGATTGTACTCGAAAGAGTTGCAATCTGTGACTGTTGATAACTCGGAGGTGTCAGCTGTGGCTCAGTTCATAGCACCCTCGCCTTTGAATCAGAGGGTTGTGGGTTCGTGTACCACTCCCGGAAACCAAGAACTGTGATTGTACTCGAAAGAGTTGCAATCTGTGACTGTTGATAACTCGACAGAGTTTCATTAACTACTTTCAGTGTTTCCATTCTTCCCTAATAAATTGCACGGTGTCAGTCAATATGTTGGGGATAAGGTGGGACTTACAATAGGACACATGGTGAATAGTCTATTTACTAAGCAGAGCCTATTTCAACCGGGCCCCACAGCAAACAGTCCACAGAGTCTGTTTAAAAAGAATGTCAATGAACTACAGAAAACAGAGCTCAGGATCCAAACTACAACAACATTTCCTGATAAAAGGGTGAGTTCTCCAACAAAATGCAGTGAGTGGAGGATGGTTACAACATCCAAATTATTTACATAAAATCAACCCCCATCACTAGTGCAGCGGAGTCTCCAGGTGTGATCAACAAGAGAATTGCCCAACTTTCTCCATCCCGTTTGGGAACGGTGGTGTCACTGTACGCAATGTATCATCTTTTGGTGCTGCCGCTCCTGATTGGGCTCATTTGAAGACCAGTAAGTTGGTTTTAATTGCTTCAGTTGGCTGCTTTTTGGAGCCCATGGGAAATTGGACCCTGGACCCTGGCACAGTGGAAACATTGTTTACATGCAAAAATAAAAGCAAAATACTGCAGATGCTGGAAATCGGAAACAAAACAGAGTGCTGGAAAAACTCAGCAGGTCTGGCAGCATCTGTGGTGCAAGAAATAGAGTTAACGTTTCAAGTCCAATATGACTCTTCTTCGAACTAAGGAGAGGTAAAAATGTGATGGGTTTTATGCTGTTGAAAATTGGGGAGGAGCAGGTGATTTCTTCCCCCCAAGTGCCAGTCTGCATCTAGATCTCATGCGTTTGCTTTCAGTCAGCGCTGACCTCTTTCTCTGCTAAAAACACATTCTGCTATTTTACTTTCAGGCAGCGCTGACCTTAATTCTGCTATTGACACCTACTCTAGACCAAAGCTCTTGCCTTTATACTATATCATTACCAGTCCCTTTGTCTTGTATGCCATGACATCTTTGTCATTTAGTCTTTCCAACCCTCAAACCTATCCCTATCCTTCTATTTTGCTCCACCTGCCCCTCCCCCCTTTTTCAACAGCATAAAACCCATCACATTTCTACCTCTCTGCAGTTCCAAAGATGCAATATTAGGCTCAAAATGTGAACTCTGTTTCTCTCTCCACAGATGTTGAGTGTTTCCAGCATTTTCTGTTTTTGTATATACGCTGCTAGCTATCGATGCCCAGTATAGAAAGGAAAACTCCACAAACCCCCTTAAACAGCAATGTGATGATGGCCAGATCACCTGTTCTAGTGATGTTGGTTGAGGGATAAATATTGACCCAAGGACACTGGAGAGAAATTCCCCGCTCTTCTTCGAAATAGTGCCATGGGATCTTTTATGCCACCTGGGAGAGCAGATGGTTTAACATTTCATCCAAAAATTGGCACCTGCGACAGGAGAGGAGAATGCAATGGAGGGCCCCCCCCCCCTCCCCAACCAGGGGTCTGTATTAGGGCCACTTCTTTTCCTGTTCTACATAAATGACTGGGGCTTGGGACTCCTTCAGTGTTGCACTGAAATACGAGCCCAGAAGATGTGCTCGATTTGGGGTTGCCAACCCCCCAGGATTGGCCTGGAGTCTCCAGGGATTGAAGATCAATCCCAGGATGCTGCTGTGTGCAAACCTGGAGAAAAATCAAAAAGATTGCACGTTTTTGTTATTTTCTTTGCATATAAATATTGAAAATGGGGGAAAAAAAGGCTGTTTGGCTGGTGATCAAGCATTATTCTGTCTTTTTACCTTCCAATTGGTGTAGGAAGACAGTACGTCATAAGGATGGACGTTTTGGCAAACTAATGGCAAGTGTGGGGCAAGTCATGTGATGAAACCTCTAGGGATGCATTTAATCGCAGCTGGCAACCTTAGCTCAAGTCTCTGGAATAGGACTTGCCCCTAAGTTAGATGGTTTTTGGTTCAACAGGGCAATCCAAATGGGTTAACACTTGTTGACTGTACACTTTTACATATTTACACCTTTGTAGTAAGTGGCTGACAACAGTACCAACGTATTTCCGTTTGCATAATAGGAAGGTATATTTCAGTTAAGGGGGAAAGTCCTATTTTGTGAGATCTGTATGTAAATTTACATCAGAATGCTAAATTATAGTAAATATGCTGTTACATTGGGGCTGTTCATATTTTGTTTTAGGTAAATGTAATTGAGAGATGTTAGAAATAAAGTACTTCTCCTTCTCAAATACCTAATTTGAGCAGAAAGTACTCCCAGGTGTGGGATGGTGTTTAGAAGCAGATCCCAGGGCTGCATCAACAATGTCCCTCATCGCCAAGCACAATGAACAGCCACACACAAAGCCAGCTTTTATTTTTCATTTATGCAATGTGAGTGTCTCTGGCTAGGCCAGCATATAGTGCCAATCCCCTATTTATCTCGAGAAGGTGGTGGTGAACTGCTTTCTTGAACCGCTGCAGTCAATCTGGTGTAGGTACACCCACAGTGCTGTTAGTGAGGGGGTTCCAGAATTTTGACCCAGCGACAGTGATGAAATGGCGATATAGTACCAAGTCAGGATGGCGAGTGGCTCACACGGGAACTCGCAGGTGGTGGTTTTTCCGTGCGTCTGCCTGCCCTTCTCCCTCTAGATGATAGAGGTCACAGGTTTGGAATGTGCTGCTGAAGGAGCCTTGGTGAGTTGCCGCGGTGCATCTGGTAGATGGTACACCCTGCTGCCACTATGCATCGGTGGTGCATGGAGTGAGTGTTTAAGATGGTGGATGGAGTGCCGATCCATCGTGCTACTTTATCCTGGGTGGTGTTGACCTCCTTGAGCTTCCATTACCCACACCAGCTGTCCTTGTGGTCTCTCAGTCAGAATGCCACTTTAGTGCCAAGCTAGGGTCACCCATTGTGGCTACATGGCAACAAGGAACTGAGTTGATAGATCCAAAATCCAATATCGTCCTTACAGCCAACACAGGGGATACATTCATGGAGTCAGCCTGGCCCAGATTCAATCCAAGGTCTCACAGTTAGAGGGATAGTATATAATCATTGCAACAGCTACATTTACTTGTTTATATACTAATATGTCTTTAATTATAATGGTTATTATATCTGCTCAGGACAGTAGACTTATGTCCTAGATTTGCATCCTTGATAAGGACTGGAGGGAAGCCAGCAATGATGTAAAACAGAGAGGTTGCAACAAAGAAGGTCAACTTAATAGTAAATCAAACCTGCACAGATTTAAATGTAATATTTATTCTGGGAATACATGCTTCACCCAGAAAAGCAAATCCCAGAGAGGGCGAAACAAATGAATTTCCAGATGTTTAATGGTAACCACAGGAGTAGATTTGCAGTGGAAGTTCTGGTTCAGAAACTCTGCATTTAAAATTGTAAAATTCCCCTTTAGAGAATGTCCCATTGCAACTATACAGTAAAGCTCTGCTATTAGTCCAACTCTAACCGACACAGAAGTTTAACACAGACCTCGGGAACACAAGGTGGTTGTTAAAATCCTGCAAAATTCGTCCCTCATAAAACATTAAAAGTAAAATGAACCTCACTGAACTCTCCACAAAGCGTGTGGAATCTCAAATAGGAACTATGTGGTATTTAAATTGCCAATTGCTGATACTCGTGGAGAAATCTTATTAAAGTGTTCCGATATTGTGTGTTACTGTATTGGGCAGGAATATTATTTTCAGTCCTGTATTTTTCCATCATCAAAGACTTCCACTGCTGCTCCGTGTTGTCATGGTGCCATTTCTGGCACCGGCGCAGGAGTTTAGGTTTCGGGGGTTAGGATTCTGACAGGGTCAAGTGGGGGGTCACGACCTCACACTGTGTGGGAAACAGTCACCTGGCTGTAATTTACCCTGAATTAGCCAATCAATGGCTAGGGGAGTGGGCTGGCTGTTCAAGTAAGGACAGCGGGCGGGCTCGCAAAGCTGGAGGGCCAAGAGGAGGCCCTCCAGCTCGGAAGGAGCTGCAACCTACCGTTGCAGGTAAGAGAGAGCGAGGCCATCTTGAGGTCTGTGGCCACAGTTGTGGCTAACTCGATGGGGGTTGGGCAGAGGATGACTGGAAAACTCTATTCAGCCTCTGACAATAGGTCTTAATGGGCCACTAACTCCCCTTAATTGGCTACCCACTACTTGCAAGCGGATGGAACTTCCAACCCTCACCCTACCTCAGGGAAAATGGCCTGGGGGTGGGATGGTGAGAGAAAAATGGCACCCGGGCTGGTGGCATGAGTTTTCATGCCCACTTGCTTCTGTAGTTGCCCTCAAAGGGGTGTGAAAATTCAATCCCAGATTGTGGTTGGCAGCGAACCCTACAAATCTCTCCATGGAATTCCGCCTTTCCATTTAATCAGATATTTTAAACCAAATCTGTTTGGAAAGTTATGCAGAATACCACAAGTTGGCAATGCAATGATCAATGCAAGAAGGAAAACCAATAGCCTCACACAACACATCTCAGGATGGTTGGCTGACTATGTGCAAACTAGAAAAATATACAATTTATTAAACCTTGTTTCGCTTCACACTTTGTATGGGGAGGTTCTGTCAGGTATTCAAAAAATACATATCAGAATCAGAGAGTCTGACAAAACTACATAAAATGTGCCCGATATTTTTATCTCTGCAATTCACTCCTTACACATATTGTTTTGAAACAGGTTTATGAATTTGGTAAAATAAACTCAAAGGAAATATTTAAATGGAAAACTGCACCTTCTGTATTTTGCATACAAAAAGCAGCATTAGCACAATTAGTTCACAATGTACACCTCCCCCATTCCAGCCAGCCTCAATTTACCAAAGCTGTTTTAGGACAGAGTTCAAAGACGGAAGATCTAAATGTTTACCAATGTATTGGAGTGGTACATATTCAGCAGTAAATCATTTCTGTTTCCCAAATAGGTTGGTTTTTGCAATATCAGCGCTGGTCAAGTTCTTTTCAAGCTTTCTTCAGCACAAGAACCCAAGTATTCTGAGCAGCTTGCTAGGCCACTGAATAACCATTACTGATTTCCTTCCCTAAATGGGATTAGTAATAATTTTTTAAAAAATCAGATTCAAATTTCACCATCTGTTGTGGTGGGATTTGAACCCAGGTCCACAGCACATCACATTGGGTCCACTGGATTATTAATCTAGTGCCAATATCACTACACCACCACACTGCTGTGGCTTTAAGTACTTGATTCTGGAACCATAAGAAGCCATCCTATGCGCTTTAAATGAAGTAAGGAGAAAAATAAGTGTTTCTGACTTTAAGGCCTGGATTTTTCCAATGGCAGGCAGGCTGGGCGGGAGCGGGCGAGGGCAGGCACGGAGCCAATCGCCGCCCACGATCAGCTTCGTGCTGCCATTTTACGTGGGCGGGCCAATTAAGGCCCACCCAGCGTAATGCGCAGCCGGTAGCACTCAGCGCTACTTGTGCGGGCGGGGACAGTCGGGGCCTGCGCACAGAGCTGCCTCAGGGAGATTGAATGTATCATAAAATCATGACAGAATCGAATTAAAAATGTATTCGAACATGTCCCCTCACGTGACTGTGTCACATGAGTTGGGACATGTTTGTAAAGTTGGGAAAATGCATTTACTTATTTTATTAAAGCTTCAGGAAACCTCATCCTGAATCCGTGGATGAGGTTTCCTGAAAGATGCGAAGGCCGCTTGGGCCTTTAGCCTGCCCGCCAACCTTAAGGTTGGACTGGAAGCGTTCCTAAGGACTTTAATTAATTTCTTAATGGCCTTAATAGGCCTTTAACATTTCGGCGGGCGCGCAGCCAATCCCAGCGCACATCCGTCGAATGAAATAGCACGATGGCACGCAATGACATCGGGATGCACGCCCAACGTCGTCGTGCGTCATTTTACACATCAGCATGTCAGGCCCAGCCCCCACGCCAACCGGAAGGTTCTGCCCTATATGTTAAAGGAAACCTCCACAATACACCAATGTGGTTGCCCACCAAATGACAGCCATTTCACACTGGGAGAGAATCTGGGAAATGAGGGAAGAAACAAGGCTGGGAGAAGGTGTGATTTGCTGCTTAATTTGGCCCCTGGTACCAGGCCACATACAGTCACGTATTTACTATCATTACAACACCAGGTTTTGACACAGTTTGTTACTGGTATTAGTTTGTAGGAGATCACAAACAATATTTCAAATCAGTTCGAGCTCCAAGTGTAACTTATTTCACCAGGTTCAAAAACATCTAGAATCGCTACATCGTGGCTGGTCCCTCTTGTCCTCCGGATGAGATTTCCTCAGTAGGCTTTGCATGTCAAACCTAGAATAGGTTTGTCAAACCTAGAAAGAATAGACTGAGGCCCATTTTTTGAAAAACACATCAGAATGAAGCAACTCATTTTTATGCTCCTCTTACTCGTAGGGTCTAAAGATGTTATCAATGAAAATATCCAACAGACCTACATTGTGGAAATTTTAGTTGCTGGTGAATTGGGAGTGGGGCAAGGGGCTGGTAGGTGGAGATTTCAGTAAAGAATGGAAAATCGGGTTCCTCCACATGCGGTGGAGTTTTGGATGTTTTGAATAGGGGGCGGGAGGGTTCCAATGATGTCGGAGATTGGGGAGGTGTGCAGGAGTAGGCACTGCTGTTCCTCCTGGCCAACAAGCACAGTTGTGAAGGTGTTTACCTTGTGTCCAATGCTGACCACGCCTCACAGCGGCTGATGGAGGGGAAATCCAAGCCTTGCAGTCTCCTGAACAACAAGAAAATGGCAAACCACACCCCACTTTGCCCCACCCATATACAGACCCAGTTAAACCCAGCTGGTGGCACATTGCATAGGGCCAATGACATGCCATTTAATTTCCAATCTGCTTACCTCCCCCAGGTTAAAATTAACCTCGCAGGGTAATGAGGATACCCACACATCCACAGTAAGTATCCCACCAAATCTCAGTGTAATGTCAATATCCCAAACAAATTCAGTGTATTGAGGATATCCACTCTCAGTGCAATAATATCCCACACACTCTCTGTGCAATGAAGATATCCCACACACTCTCTGTGCAATGACAATATCCCACACACTCTCGGTGTAATGACGATATCCCACACACTCTCGGTGTAATGACGATATCCCACACACTCTCGGTGTAATGACGATATCCCACACACTCTCAGAGTGATGACGAAATCCCATAGAGCCTCATTGTAATGACAATATCCCACATCCATTCAGTATAATGTTAATATCCCACACTCTCAGTGTAATGACGATATCCCTCATTCTCAATGTATTGATGAAATCCTACAACCCCTCTGTATAATGATGAAAACCACAGAATTACAGTGTAATGACAATATCCTACTCAGTGTAAAGACGATATCACACTCAGTGTAATGATATCCCACACTCAGTGCAATGATGATATCCTACTCTCTCAGCGTAATGACGATATCCCACTCTCTCAGTGTAATGATTATATCCCACAGCCCTCAGTGTAATGACAATATCTCACAGTCTCACTGTAATGAAGATATCCCACACCCCCGTATTTTGATGACGATATCCTACACCCCCTCAGAGTAATGACGATATCTCACACACTAAGTGTAATCACTATATCCCACAACTTCAGTTTAATGACGATATCCAGCAGCCTCTCAAAGTAATGATGATATTCCAAACACCCTCACAGTAATGACGATACACCGCACTCTTGGTGTAATGAGGATACCAACACACTCTCATCATAATGATGATATCCCACACCCCCTCAATGTAATGACAATGTTGCACACACTCTCAACTTAATGACAATATCCCACACCAATTCAGTGTCAGCTTGATATCGGACACATTCTCAGTGCAATGGTGATATCCCTCTAGAGTAATGAAGATATCCCACATTCTGGGTGTATTGAGGATATCCAACACACTCTCAGTGCAATGACAATATCTCACACCCATTCAGTGTAATGGCGATATCCCACGCTCTCCGTGTAATGACGATATCCCACACTCTCAGTGTCATGACAATTTCCCCAATCTCAATGTGTTGACGATATCCAAGACACTCTCAGTGTGATGATATACCACACCCCTTCAGCGTAATGACGATTTCACACACACTCTTAAGTGTAATGGCAATATCCCACATTCTCAGTGTAATAACAATATCCAACACACTCTTACTGTAATGAAGATATGCAACACACTCTCAGTGTAATGATGATTACCCACACACTCAGTGTGTCACAACTCATGGGGGATAGTACGCTGCCGTATCAAGCCCCACTTCTCCCTGAGCCATAACAAATGTCAAAGCACCAAATTTCCCCAATTCTACCTAACTGTTTAATTTAGGTTAACAGAATACGAGCACCAGGTTTGTAAACTTAATACGTAAATAACTGTTTATTGAACAAATCGTCTTTAACTAGTGGCAAAAGAAAGAAATATGAATTGCTAACTTCTAACTCTATAAATTAAACTCTACCCCTTCTTAAACCCCTAGACACAAAAACACACACACACACGTATTACACATAGAAAACATAGATTTTAAGGGTGAGATAAAACAGTTCAATAGCACCAATCTGGAACACAGGATTAGATGGGATGATTTTGATTGATGTCTTCCAAATTCCTTGGAGTTTGTTTTTGATGACATGAGGTGGTCTCCCAGCACTTTCAATTTGTGGCTCACTGGTTGAAAAACTGGAATCTTACAAACACAGGAGGGGTTTTGGGTCTTCTCTCGTTGCAAGCTAGGAGCTGTACTGCCTTTATTGTTACCACACAAAACCCTAGTCACCTGGTCAGGAGCCAATTAAAATGCTGTCATCAGGCAGTTCCCCTTAGTCCAGGACTCCTTTCCGGCACCATCCTGTTCTTTAATGGCACACTCTGTTCCAGGATAGTAACATTGTAGATATTCCTCATCCTGTTCCCATGAACATGTCTTTCAACTGCAGCCATGGTAGTTTTTAAAGCTACGGTCCAATTTTAAAGATGCAGTCCAAGAAAAATAAAATTAGGTTCTTTAGAAGTGTAATGAGTATATCTCATATAACTTCAATGTAATGATGATATCCCACGATAACCTCTCAGTGTAATGATGATATCCCACAACTCCTCAGTGTAATGACGATATCGCACATAGTTTCGGCGTAATAATAGCCCAAAAACTGTGTAATGATGATATCCCACAATCTCAGTGTAATGACAAAATCCCAGACACCCTCAGTTTAATGACGAGACACCACACCCCCTTCAGTGTAATGACAATTTCACACACACTCTGTGTAATTACAATATCCCATACCCCCTCAGGGTAATGATGATATCCCACACTCGCAGTGTAATGACGATATTGCACATGCCCTCAGTGTAATGACAATATCCCAGACACTGTCAGTGTAATGACGATACCCCGAACCCTCTCAGTGTAATGACAGTATCCCACACTCTCAGCGTATTGACGATATCCGAGACACTCTCAGTGTAATGATGATATACCACGCCCCCTCAGTGTAATGACAATTTCATACACACTCTCAGTGTAATGAGAATATCCTACAATCTCAGGGTAATGACGATATCCCACACACCCTCAGTGTAATGACAGCGTACCACACCCTTTCAGTGTAAAGACGATGTACTGCACCCTATCAGTGTAATGACGATATCCCACACACTCTCAGTATAATGATGATATCTCATACCATCTCAGTGTAATGACGATATCCAAAACACTCTCACTCTAATGGCGATATTCCACATACTCTCAGTGTAATGAAGATATCCCATATAATTTCAGTGTAATGACGATATCCCACACCCCCTCCATGTAATTACGTTATTGCACAGTCTCAGTGCAATAGCAATAACCCAAAAAACTATCAGTGCAACAACAATATCCTACACACTCTCAGCGTAATAATAGCCCAAAAACTGTGTATTGATGATATCCTGCACTCTCAGTGCATTGCCGAAATCCAAGACAGTCTGTGTAATGACAATATACCACAGCCCCTCAGTGTAATGATGATATCCAACAAACTCTGTGTAATGACAATTACCCAGTGTAATGACGATATCCCATATAATTTCAGTGTAATAACCGTGTCCCACAACCCCTCACTGTAATGACGATATCGCGCACACTCTGTTTAATAACGATAGCCAAAAATTCTCAGTGTAATGACAAAATCCCAGACACACTCAGTTTAATGATGAGACACCACATCCCTTCAGTGTAATCACCATTTCACACACACACTCTCAGTGTAAAGACGATATCCCACAAACCCTCGGGGTAATGATGATATTCCACACACCCTCGGTGTAATGGCAATATCCCACACTTGCAGTGTAATGACGATATTGCACATGCCCTCAGTGTAATGATGGTATTCCACACCCCCTCAGTAAAATGACAATATACCACACACTCACAGGTAATGAAGATATCCCATACGTCTTCAGTGTAATGACAATATCCCGCACTCTATGTAATGACGATATCCCACACTCTGTGTAATGACGATATCCCACACACTCTCCATGTAATGACGATACCCTGAACCCTCTCAGTGTAATGATGATATCCCACACACTCTCCATGTAATGACGATACCCCGAACCCTCTCAGTGTAAAGACAATATCCCACACACCCTCCGTGTAATGACGATATCCCACACTCTGTGCAATGATGATATCCCACACCCTCTCAATGTAATGACGATACCCTGAACCCTCTCAGTGTACTGACGATATCCCGCACTCTGTGTAATGATGATATTCCACACCCTCTCAATGTAATGACGATTTCCCACACTCTGTGTAATGACGATATCCCACACACTCTCCATGCTGTTTAATGACACTCTGCAGTTTCCGTTGCTTTGCATCATTTTGCTCAGAAGGACTCTTTATTCAGTCTGTCTGATGGGTTAACAGTTTAAGTACAATTATTTGTCACAAATTTGTAAATTCAGAAGGATGCTATTGAAATTTCGGCATCCATTAGTCTTGTTTTTTTTTAATACAGGGGCACTAGTGGGAAACCTTCCCCTTACTGAACATAGTGGGATTTTTACTTGCTTTTAATTTTCTCTATGTGCAGTAAAGATTTACTGTTTGTGAATGTGGCAGCATTTGAACAACACGCCTTACCTTGAAAGTTCGACCCATCATTTAAAAACACACTTTCCTTTTGTTTCACTTCCTTCGATTCACATTTTGTTAGTGATTTCTCAAAATGATTTCCTCTTTTGTGCTTCATGCTTATTCTGCGTCTTTCATATCTCTTTTATAGTTCCTCTGTTTTTAACTTCCTATAATTCTATGCAACCATACTACACGGGGCAACAAAAGTAGGAAGGATCTATTGGGAAGGGGAAGAGATGAGGAGCTATGTGGAAATGCTGCGACTATTAATGGAGTATTCTGTTTTCTCAAGCTCTGTAAGTTCTACTGTTTTAAGCACAAAATCCTAACAAGAAAATCCTCTACTGAAGATACAATACACAGTCAAGCAACTATACATAGAAAGGGAACAGAAGCTTTCTTTAGGTGATGCTTTCCCAATACCTTACACTGATCTAGTGCTAGAAAATACCTGGAGTTTTCAATAGGTAGCAGAGCAGAACCTGTTGCCACAGCATTTAATGAACCAGTTGGATAGTCAGTCCTCGATCTTTTTACACTGGGTTTCAGTTCGATAACTGGCTGATTACCCAAGTCTGGTTAGATGGTTGCCCTTAACTGTGCCCCATGGCCTACAGTACAAGCTCTAAATGGTACTACGTCCAACCCAATGTTGTGCTATACTGGGGCAACTATCACAGGAACCACCCACCACCATCCAATGTCTCGTGGAAAACGAAACATATAAAAATATTATGAAAGGTATTTTGAAAAATCACAAAAGCGATCAGAGTTAAGGATTCACGGGACTCATTTCTGAACAACTTTATTCATTAACTACATTTCAGAATTCAAGAGCTTGGTCACTCTTTGGTTTTGTTTCCCTTCTTCCTCTTTTGTTCTATTATCCACATCTGATATAATAAGTGGAGGTCAATGCAGTCTGAATATTCCACGAACTCAGGAGGGATCCATAATCCAGTGCAGTGTCCCCAAAAGAAAGTCTTTTAAAACCTGCAGTTTACTTTAGGAGAAGAGAAAATGTTAATGAACGAATGGCATGTTTTTATCTCATATTTAATCTTGTATTTTAACCCCCTGGCTTAGGTGCATCTAAATAAATTGAGCAGTGGCTTAACCTTTGTATAGATGTACATTATAGACATTTACAAAACCATTACTAAATTCACATCACCAATTACAGCTTTCTTTATTCTTTCATGGGATGTGGGCATCACGGGCAAGGACCGCATTTGTTGCCCATCCCTAATTGCCCTGGAACTGAGTGGCTTCCTAGACCATTTCAGAGAGCAGTTTAAGAGTCAACCACATTACCATGGGTCTGCAGTCACATGTAGGCCAGACCAGGTAAGGATGGCAGATTTCCTTCCCTCAAGGGGATTAGGAAACCAGATGGGTTTTTACAACAATCGATCATGGTCACCGTTACTGAGACTAGCTTCATATTCCAGATTTATTAATTGAATTCAAATTCCACCAGCTGCTGTGGTAGGATTTGAACCCATGTCTCCAGGGCATTAGCCTAGGCCCCTGGATTATTAGCCCAGTGAGATTACCACTACGCTACTGTTTCCCCAAATTTATTAACGACTGGAAAAAGCAAATGGAAAAAATGACAAAAATTAATATGTATCAGCTGACATGTTTGTCATCGAGCGTTCAAAATATCCACGCTGGTTTTCAGAACCTGGGTACAGAGCTGTGCTAGATTTCCCAGTACAGCCTCAGTTTGGACTTGCTCGAGTGCAACAGGATTGAAGGTGATTAGACCTGCAGTAACAATTTCCGCATAATGCAAACTACACCTATCAACGCACAGAACAACAAAGCTCCTCTAAATGATTTCCATTTAAGAATTCCAGTAGCACTTTAGACTGTCGCAATTTTCCTACTTTTTTTCAGAAAGGTGTTAAGACTCAACATTAAAGAGTGAACCGAATCATAATTTTCAGCTTAGAGCTAACAAATATTGCGCTTTTCAAATAAGGACGCACACTCGGGTGTGAGGGATGAAAAGCAAGTGATGCCCAGCTTGCTAACCTGTTTCTACCCCAGAGAGTTATGGATGTTCACTTGTTGGGCACTTTCAAGGGTGAAATTGCTGGATTTTTAACCACTAAGGGGATTGGTGGAAAAATGGAGATAGATAGGGAAAGTGGAGTTGAGATAAAAGATCAACTATGATCTTATTGGATGGTGGTCCAGGCTCAAACGGCTGAATGGCCTACTCCCGTTCCTTATTTCTTACATTCTTATGTAATTTATACTGTTCACCAATTCCATCGTGTCCCAGGCTGTTATGTTCCAGCTGCAAGTAGTTGAAGGGTCAGTGGGAACCAATATGTTACATTATTGTTTTCCTGAGGAATAGGATGTAGGAGAAGCAATGAGCCTCTGTCCACCCTACTTCATCTCACTCTATCAACATATTCTTCTATTCCTTTCTTCCTTGTGTGTTTATTTAGCTTCCCTTTAAATACGTAGAATCATTACAGCACAGAAGCATGCCATTCGTCCCATCAAGTCTGTTCTGGCCCTTTGAAGGAGCAATTCATCTAGTGCCACTACCCTCCCCGTTCACCCCGTAGCCCTGCGCATTTTTCCTTTCCAGATGATGATCTAATTGCCTCTTATATGCCTCAATTGACCCTGCCTCCACCACACTCTCAGGCAGTGCACTCCCAGAACCTAACCACTCGCTGTGTGAAAAAGTTTTTCCTCAGGTCGCCACTGCTTCTCTTGCCAATTATGTTAAATCTGTGCCCTCTGGTTCTCAATCTTCCCACCATTGGATACAGTTTCTCCCTATCTACTCTGTCTAGATCCCCCCATGATGTTGAATACTTCTATCAAATAATTTCCTCTCAACCTTCTCTTCTCCAAGGAGAATATTCTCAACTTATCCAATCTCTCTACATCACTGAAGTTTCTCAACCCTCGTGAATTTTTTCTGCACCCTGTCTAATGCCTTCATCTCCTTCCTAAATTATGGTGGTTAGAACTGGATGCAAAACTCCACTTGAGGCAGAACCCAGTGTTTTATACATATTTATCATAACATTGTTTTTGTACTCCCTGCCCCTATTGATAAAGCCCAGGATGCCGTATGCATTTTTAATCCCTCTCTCAAACTGTCTTATGCTATTCACTTCAATTGCTCCTTGTGCCAGTGAGTTCCACATCCTAACCACTCTCTGAGTAAAGACATTTATCTCGAATTCTTTATTGAATTTATCAGTGACCAATCATGGCTTCTAGGTTTTCATGATAGGGTGCTATATTGTGCCCTCATTTAGTGAATGGGTAAGCAGTGCCTATGCCTATGGAAAACATTCTTAACTATTCCACTGATAGTAATAAGCCCATGTATGACACTATTGAACAACTTGCTTCAAGTCCCTTGAAGTAGTGGCAGGCAAAATACCAGCTGCGCCAAATGAAATGTTCTTCAAATGAGCCTTAAGTAACAGAAGTACAACTAATTCCTTCAACTATCAATGCCTCCATCTCGCCATATTGTAAGACTTGACTTGATGAGAGGAGAACCATCTTCTCTATTCAATGCCTGATGGAAATGTACAAGTTGGGGGAGGCGGCTGGGTGGGGGGAGGGGCAGGGTGCGGGCCGGGGGGGCGGGGGGGGCAGGTGGGAAGAATAGACAACTGTCATATCATTTAAACAGCCCATTCAACATTAATTCATTCATTGCACAAGCTGTTTCTGACTGGGGAAATGGTCTCTCTACAGAACACGGAACAATATATGACGGTGGCACTCACCGGGTTTTACCAAAGTCAAAGTGTTTTGCCGAATGGCTGAAAGAAGCTCCCAGTCCTACAGGCTAGCAGGTCAACTGGACATTTACAATCTGTCTCTATTATACACCCAGTGCACAAACTAATGGGGTATGAAGAGGAGGAATGCAGCACCAATCACTATAGGGACAGAGGTAATACTAGCCTGAATGTCCACTTTCTGGTTTATTGCCCCAGTTACACGGCGCTTGGGCACTGCTGTGGCAAATCCCTTGAACTCCACTGATGCTGCAATGTCGGTAGTATGACTGCAGGCCAAACTCACTCTACTTTACCTAAGCCAGTGGTTCTCAAAGTGTGGTCTGCGAGGGTCCTCCAGGTGGTCCGCAGGCTGCTCCAAAATGCAAGTCGCTGACGTGCAACGCCATGGCTGAGGCACTGCACAAGAGCAGGCCACAGCCCCTCTCCCCATCACTCATGAGGCATCACACAACCAGTGCAGCTCCCGCGTTGCTTGGCACAAGTTGTCAAAAGCGCAGGTAACGACAAATGTAACTTTATAAGCAAGCTTTGTTACTGTTACAACATCCAACTGCGACGCTGGATTCCCAACACTTGTGAGGCTGAAAGCAAAGAGGAGAAACTGGCTGAACGTGGAGCTCGACACGAGACTGAAGCTTTCCAAGCTTGGAACCAGGCATCACCTCACTGGCAGTGCCATTCTCGCCCTTCAATTCTGATTAGCCTTTCTTGAGGAGGCAAGCGAAAACGGGTAGGGGTAGGACCACCTAACTCGTCCGCGGATGAAAAAGTTTGAGAGCCACTGATCTAAGCAATGCACTAAATAAAATCTCAGCCATGTTTCCTGGAATGCTCAGTTCACACATCAGCCATCTCCATTGGCACTTCCAAGTATAAATTCAATTTAGCGCGGAGTCCTGGGGTACTAGGCAATGGGACGAGACAGTCGGAACTAATTCCATTTAGAATCATGAAGAGAAGGTTTTCATCATTTTCGACAGGACAGGATTCACACCCAGGCCCCGGAGATACAATAACAATGTTCGAGTGCAGTTCACCAAGGGTTGTTGCCCTGAAGAGTGACTTTCTGGACAGAGTAGATAGGGAGAAACTCTTCCCACTCATGAAAAGATCGAGAACGAGAGGGAACAGGTTTAATGTAATTAGTAAAAGAAGCAAAAGTGATATGAGAAGAAACTTTTTCATGCAGCGAGTGGTTAGGGTTTGGAATGCACTGCCTGAAAGTTTGGTGGAGGCAGGTTCTACTGAAACATTCAAAAGGGTATTAGACTTATCTGAAAAGAAAGAATGTGCAGGGTTACAGGGAGAAGGCGGGCAAATGGAACTAGGTGATTGGCTCATTCAGAGGGCCAGTATAGACACGACGGACCAAATGGCCTCCTTCTGTGCCATAACGATTCTGTGATTCAGTGCACCCTCTCCCACAGTTTGTAAACTCACACCAAAACTTAAACTAAAACTTGACGTCTTTCTTGCTCCTGCAGCCCCAAGAGTGAAAGATGAATTTAGCTCTTCAGATAGGTTGGGACAGTGGAGTCTGAAGTAAAGGTTTCAACTGAATTATTAATTTAATTCAATAAAAACAAACCCTGTCTCACCGTAAAATAAATGCCGGTCAGAAATATGCACTGAGCTCTTTTATCTTTCTCTCCAGGGTACAGTTACATAAATGGTGAGTCAGGCCACGAGAAAATCATTGCATTTCAGGAATCCTGAGGTCATGTCATGGGACTGGGCAGATGGTAGATCAAATATTTGTTTTAATTTATTCCACAGGGAGAAACGAAATGACATTTATGTGACAGATGTACACTGGCTTTACCAGACAACTCTGCGGGTGCACAAGGGTTCAAAGTCAGATGTGGAAAATTAACCTTCGTGAGGGGCAAGGTTTGACTGGATCTGCCGTCTAATCATGGGATAAAGAAACAAGACTTTGAGGATTTTTCAGGCTATTTGATTTAAAAGAGGTAGGTCACATGAAGGAGGCGGCAGAAAGCAACCAAGGCCTCTGTCCTCTCCCTACCCACCTCTGGAGGAGTAAACTGATTTACACAAGAGAAGTCAGAAGAGGAACCCTGGATGTTAGGTCTTAAACGAGAACTAGGAGCAGGAGTAGACCACAGGGCCCATCGAGCCTGCTTCGCCATTCAATACGATCATGGCTGATCTAGGGCTTCAACTCCATTTTCCCGCCCACTCCCCACATCCCTTAATTCCCTGAGAGCCCAAAAATCTGTCTACCCCAGCCTTAAATGTATTCAATTAGATTGCCTCTCATTCTTCTGAATTCCAGAGAATACAAGCCCAATTTACTCAGGGGTCTTCTGCCTAAAGCATCCATGAGGATCATGTAACTCCTGCAGACCTCTCACAACCCTGACAAACTCTCCATTAGTCTCTCCTGCATTCCTCTTCTCACCCCACAATTCGTAGCTGCCTTTAAAGTTCTTCCGCCAAGAGCCCTCTTAAATCTCCTTCTTTGGCTCGGCATCCATGTGTGTCTGTTACCTTGTGTGAGGTTTTGGTACAGCTTTCTACAATGAGGCACTATATAGCTAGAAGGTCAATGAGAGGCAGTGGCGTAGTGGTATTGTCACTGGACTAATAATCCAAAGACCCAGGGTAGTGCCCTGGGGGGCCTAGGTTCAAATTCCACTGTGGCAGATGATAAAATTTGAATTCTAAATAAAGTCTAATCACAGAATCTTTACACAGTGCAGAAGGAGGCCATTCAGCCCATCAAGTCTGCACTGGCTTTCTGAAAGAGTATTCTACCTAGTCCCACTCCCCTAACTTATCCCCGTAACCTTGCATATTCTCTCTTTTCAGATAACAATCCAATTCCTTTTTGAATATTTCGATTGAATCTGCCTCCACCACCCTTTCAGGAAGTTTGTTCCAGACTCAAACCACCCACTGGGTCAAAAAATTTTGCCTCACATCACTTCTCCTTTCGCCCATGATTTTGAACCTGTGCCCTCTAGTTTTTGATGCTCTCTTGTTTGGGAACAGCTTCTCGCTATTTACCCTGTCCATACCCCTTATCTTGAATACCTCTATCAAGTCTCCCCTCAGCCTTCTATTCTCCAAGGAAAACAGTCCCAACCTCTCCAATCTATCCTCATATCTACAGTTCTTCATCCCGGGAATCATTTTTGTGAACCTCTGTACTCTCTCCAATGCCTTCACATCCTTCCTCAAGTATGGCACCCAGAACTGGACGCAATACTCCAGATGAGGCCTAACTAGTGTCTTATATAAGTTTAGCATGACCTCCTTACTCTTGTACTCAATGTCCCTACTAATAAAACCTATATGCTTTATTAACTGTACTCAACATGCCTTGCCACCTTCAATGACTTATGTACATATACACCAAGGTCCCTTTGTTCCTGCACCACCTTTAGAGTTTCTCCCTTTATTTTATACTGTCTCTCCACATTCTTCCTGCCAAGATTAATCACCTCACACTTCTCTGCATTTAACTTCATCTGCCAAATCCACCAATATGTCCATATGACCATGAAACCGTTGTCAATTGTCATAAAAAACCCATCAGGTTCACTAAGGTCCTTTAGGGATAGGAATCTGCTATCCGACATGTGAGTCCAAATCCACAGCAATGTGGTTGACTCTTAACTGCCCTCTGAAATGGCCTAATAAGCCAACCAGTTGTATCAAACCGCTACAAAGTCTGAAAGGAAGGGAACTGGACGGACCACCCGGCATCAACCTAGACACCGGAAACAACAACAGCAAACTCAGCCTTGTTGACACTGCAAAGTCCTCCCTACTAACATCTGGGGGCTAGTGCCAAAACTGGGAGAGCTATCTCACAGACTAATCAAGCAACTTTCTAACATAGTCATCCTCACGGAATCACGTATTACAGATAATGTCCCAGACACCGCCATCACTATCCCATCGGCAGGACAGACCCAGCAGAGGTCGGGAGAGAGTTACCCTGGGAGGCCTCAACATCAACTCCGGACCCCATGAAGTCTCATGGCATCAGGTAAAACATGGGCAAGGATTACCACGTACCGTCCCTCCTCCATGTTGAACACCACTTGGAGGAAGCACTGAGGGTGGCAAGGGCGCAGAATATACTCTGGGTGAGGGACTTCAAAGTCCATCACCAAGAGTGGCTCAGTAGCACCACTACAGACCCAGCTGGCCAAGTCCTAAAGGACACAGCTGCTAGACTGGGTCTGTAGTGGGTGGTCAGGGAACCAACAAGAGGGAGAAACATACTTGGCCTCATCCCCACCAACCTGCTTGCCGCAGATGCATCTGTCCATGACAGCATCCCTAGGAGTAACCACCACACAGTCCTTGTGGAGATGAAGTCCCGTCTTCCCATTGAGGATACCTTCCGTCTTGTTGTGTAACACTACCATCGTGAACAGACCTAGCAACTCATGACTGGGCAACCATGCAACGCTGTGGGACATCATCAGAATTTTTTTTTAATTATTTGTTCATGGGATACGGGTGTCACTGGCTAGGCAAACATTTATTGCCCATCCTTAATTGCCCTCATCAATCACATTGCTGTGGGTCTGGAGTTACATGTAGGGTAGACCAGGTAAGGACAGCAGATTTCCCTTCCCTAAAGGATATTAGTGAACCAGATGGGTTTTTACAACAATTGTTTCATGGTTCAGATTTTTATTGAATTCAAATTTCACCATCTTCTGTGGTGGGATTCGAACCCGGGTCCCCAAAGCATTACCCTGGGTCTCTGGAATACTAACCCAGTGACAATACCACTATGCCACTGCCTCCCCAAAAATTGTACCCAACCACAATCTGTAACCTCATGGCCCAGCATATCCCCCACTCTACCATTAACACCAAGCCAGGGGATCAACCCTGGCTCAATGAAGAATACAAGAGAGCATTTTCTTTTAATCATTTATGAGATGTGAGCATCGCTGGCTAGACCAGCATTTATTGCCCTTGGGAAGGGGGTGGTGAGCTGCCTTCTTGAACTGCAGTCCACATGGTGTAGGTATACCCACACTGCTATTAGGGAGGGAGTTCCAGGATTTTGACCCAGCGACAGAGAAGGAACGGTGATATATTTCTAAGTTAGGATGGTGAGTGGCTTGGAGGGGAAGTTCCAGGTGGTGGTGTTCCCATGTGTCTGCTGCCCTTGTCCTCCTAGGTGGTAGTGGTCGTGCGTTTGGAAGGCAGTGCCTAAGGAGCCTTGGTGAGTTTCTGCAGTGCATCTTGTAGATGGTACACACTGCTGCCACTGTGCGTCGGTGGTGGAGGGAGTGAATGTTTGTGGATGGGGTGCCAATCAAAGGGACTGTTTTGTCCCGGATGGTGTCAAGATTTTTGAGTGTTGTTGGAGCTGCACACATCCAGGCAAATGGAGGGTATTCCATCACACTCCTGACTTGTGCCTTGTAGATGGTGGACAGGCTTTGGGAAGTCAGGAGTAGAGTTACCTGGCACAGGATTCCTAGCCTCTGACCTGCTTGTGCAGCCACAGTTTTATATGGCTAGTCCAGTTCAATTTCTGAAAATGGTCATGCCCAGGATGTTGATAATGGGTGACTCAGCGATGGTAATGCCATTGAATGTCAAGGGGCGATGGTTAGATTCTCTCTTGTTGGAGAATGCCAGAAGCAGCACCAGGCATACCTAAAAATGAAGTGTCAATCTGTTGAAGCTACAACACAAGACTGTTTGCATGCCAAACAGCATAAGCAGCAAGTTATAGACCAAGCTAAGCTACCATGCAACCAACAGATCAGATCTAAGCTCTGTAGTACTGCCACATCCAGTCGTGAATGGTGGTGGACAATTAAACAACACACTGGAGGAGGAGGCTCCACAAATATCCCCATCCTCAATGATGGTGGAGCCCAGCACATCAGTGCAAAAGATAAGGCTGAAGCATTTGCAACAATCTTCAGCCAGAAGTGTCGAATGGAGGATCCATCTCGGCCTCCTCCAGAGGTCCCCAGCATCATGGATGCCCATCATTAGCCAATTCAAATCACTCCACATGATATCAAGAAACGGCTGAAGGCACTGGATACTGCAAAGACTATGGGCCCTAACAATATTCAGGCAATAGTACTAAAGACTTGTGTTCAGGAACTTGCCATGCCCCTAGCCAAGTTGTTCCAATACAGCTACAACACTGGCATCCACCTGGTAATGTGAAAAATTGCTCAGGTACATCTGTAATAAAAAAGCAGGAAAAATCCAACCTGGACAATTACCGCCCCATCATTCTACTCTCGATCATCAGTAAAGTGATGGAAGGGATCATCAACAGTGCTTTCAAGTGGCACTTGCTTAGCAATAACCTGCTCACTGACGCTCAGTTTGGACGCCGGGGAAAGTCAGCTCCTGACCTCATAACAGCCTTGGTTCAAACATGGACAAAAGAGCTGAGCTCCAGAGGTGAGGCGAGAGTGACTGCCCTTTACATCAAGGCAGCATTTGACCGAGTGTGGCATCAAGGAGCCCTAGCAAAACTGGAGTCAATGGGCATCAGGGGGAAATCTCTCTGCTGGTTGGAGTCATACCTAGCACAAAGGAAGATGATTGTGGTTGTTGGAGGTCAATCATCTCAGCTCCAGGACATCACTGCAGGAGATCCTCAGGGTAGTGTCCTAGGCCCAACTATCTTCAGCTGCTTCAACAACGACCTTCCTTCCATCGTAAGGTCAGGAGTGGGGATGTTTGCTGATGATTGCACAATGTTCAACACCATTCGTGACTCCTCAGATACTGAAGCAGTCCACATCCAAATGTAGCAAGACCTGGGCAATATCCAGGTCTGGGCTGACAAGTGGCAAGTAACATTCTCACCACACAAGTGTCAGGCAATGACCATCTCCATTGAGAGAGAATCTAACCATTGCCTCTTGACATTCAATGGCATAACCGTCACTGAATCCCCCGCTACCAACATCCTGGAAGTTACCATTGGCCAGAAATTGAACTGGACTAGCCATATAAATACTGTAGCTACAAGAACAGGTCAGAGGCTAGGAATCCTGTGACGAGAAACTCACCTCCTGACTCCCCAAGGCCTGCCCACATCTACAAGGCACAAGTCAGGAATATGATGGAATACTCTCCACTTGCCTGGATGACTATAGGTCCAACAACACTCAAAAAGCTTGACACCATCCAGGACAAAGCAGCCTGCTTCATTGGCACCCCCTCCACAAACATTTACTCCCTCCAGCGCCAATACACAGTGGCCACAGTGTGTACCGCCTACAAGATACACTGCAGGAACTCACCAAGGCTCCGTAGACAGCACCTTCCAAACCCACGACCGCTACCATCTAGAAGGACAAGGGCAACAGATAGATGGGAACACCACCACCTGGAAGTTCCTCTCCAAGCCACTCACCATCCTGACTTGGAAATATATCATTGTTCCTTCACTGTCGCTGGGTCAAAATCCTCTAATGCCTTCCCTGGCAGTACTGCGGGTGTACCTACACCACAGGGACTGCAGCAGTTCAAGAAGGCAGCTCATCACCACCTTCTCAAGGACAATTAGGGATGGGCAATAAATGCTGAACATTAAGTTAACCTGGGATTGCCTAAACCCAGCAAGTCAGCTCAAAGCAGCAGAAAAAGCACTTCACTATAGAAAGAGGACAACCATTTTCAGGTAACTTGTTATGTTTAAAGTTCAGAGAAGTGTTTGTGAAAGAGAACGACATCTAGAAAATATTAGAAATGCATTGTCACGATGAGCATTGTTCATTCACCTCTTTGTTAATAAATTTTCTGTTAAATAATAGCCTGAATCTATATAGATTGTATATTCAATCCATCTTCCACAGTTAAGAAGAATTACCTGAGGTTGAGTGGTACTTCCCAGTAAACTGGAGTATGATCACAAGGGCTGAGTTTTGTTATTGCTTACCAATATATTGGGCAGGAAAAGGCACACTCGGGATAAGAAGGGGTATGAGGTGCACTTATGGAATTGTCAATTATGCTGCACAATAGTAGACTGTGTAGCATAAAACCCAGAAATGGCAGAACCAAAGGCAGCATGAGGAAAAGCGATTTTAAGCAGCGAGTGGTTTGGTTTGCTGGTTCCACTGTTGCCCACTTGTAACCCTGAGCATGGGGCCCTCATGGGCAGAGGGATACCTCTTTAAAAAGAAATTCTTACAAAAGTGATACCAAACCCTCCTCAGAAGTAGTTCCCCTACAGAAGCTGATGTTGAGACAAGTTTGGCTGTGAGTGCTTTGGATGCAAATCTGGGAAACTTTTAAGAAACTCGGATGGTTGTGCTGATTGAAAGATTAATTCTGTTGTAAAGGAACTATCATATTTTTCCTGATATTGCTGTGGGATACTTTAAAGCAAGCTTATGTTTGTGTGTATGTGAATAAGTTAAGTAAACTGCAGGCTGTTAGGCTGCAAGGTTTCAATCATCAAAGGGGTTAAGTGTAAAAAACAGGTATTTGAAATGCTAATGGACAAGCTAAGTCAAATGGAATTTACATTTTTAGGTAATCGGCTTTTCAAAGGGACATAGTAGGATGTTTAAAACTGGCAAGCTAACAAAGTCAAAGTTTATTTTTCCCAAAAGTGCTGGTCATAATGACAACATGAAAGATTTTTATATTCTGGGAAAAGTAACTTCCAAAGACAGGGTGAAACAATGGGATTTACAGATCAAAAGGGAGAAATATATTTTTTAAAAGATGGAAAGCTATATGGGTGTGACTGTGTGAGATCTTGAAAGGCGCACTTTATGAAACAGACTTGTGGGAAAAGCCACCCTGGAGAAGTTTGCTGTTGCAGTAACCAAGATTGTGTTAAAAGCCTTTGGAGTTTCACTGTTGAGCGAGAGGGAGAAAGAAACTGTGAAATAGTCCCTTACAGTAACAGTGTGTGCTCGTGGTAATCTTGCTGGGTGTTTTATAGATTAGTCATCTATTTTGGTCTGTTGCCTGAAAGGAGTGTGTAGTTGGGAGTCCAGTTAAGTAGAAGTTTTGAGAATTTTTATAAGGTTAAGATTAACTGTGTAACGGAAATCTTGTGCGTTTAAGTTTTCTTTTCTTTTGTCAATAATTGTTTTAATTTAATTGTTAAAATCTCTAAAGGGGGTAGAGGACTCATTATTTCTGACTTCAGTGCATAAACCTTCTCATAATAAATACAAATTGCAACATTGTTGTGATAGCGTGGCCAAGTTTCCCTCTGGGATTTGGTCAGCCTGGCACATACCACCTGCCATGTCATAACACTGTGGTATACTATTGTTTACAGTGATTAAATATTTTAAATCAAGTCACCAGTTTCCATTTATTTCTAGCCAGCAGAGTGCATCTTTCCTATGTTTTAAATTCAAACTCTTCCAATTTAGTTGATATATAAATAGGAATAGAGAATTAAATGGCAGGGCTATGTCAGACAGGATGAAAGAGTAGAGAAACATCCTTTCATCTTGAAGGATCTCAACATTACTAAGAAGGGAAGCTGTTACCATCAACCAATCAGGCAGCACTGGAGGCTGGAAGAACAAATCACATCATTTAGAAGCTGTGACTGATAGGTTGGACTGAAGACCGTTAGAACCAATCAGGTCAATGGAGGACAGATTGGAAGCACTCAATCAGGCTTGATTTTAACCCATTTTTGCACCCAATCTTGGGGCAGAAAAATTCACAAAGGAGCTCCTGGAGGCAATGGTGACATGAGGAAAACTTTTTTCCCCGCAGAGAGTGGTTAGGATCTGGAAGGTACTGTCTGAGAATGTGGTGGAGGAAGAATCAATCAAAGCCTTCTGAAGAGAATAGGATAATTCTTGGGAAAGGGAATAATTTGCAGGGCTGTGGAAAAAATGCGGATGAGTGGGACTATGTGAGTTGCCCTTGCAGAGAACTGGCACAGACAGAACAGGCTGAATGGCCTCCTCGGCAATAACCATTGCAAGATGCTATAATCTGGAATGCACTGCCTGAGAGTGCGGTGGAGGGAGATTCAATCAGCCATTTCAAAAGGGAATTGGATAAGTATCTGAAGAGAAAAGATTTGTGGGGCGGGGGAATGGGACATGCCTGAGCTCCTCTTGCAGAGAGCTGGCATGGATATGATGGGCCGAATAGCCTCCTTCTCTGCTAGAAAACGTTTTTCATCCACTACCACGTGCCATTGTTGTGTGAAATCACAGGAATATAATAATGATGTTGAGTGGAGCATTGCTATTTATTGCAAGAGGAATCGAATATAAAAGTAGGGAAGTGTTGCTGCAGCCGTACAGGCCCTTAGTTAGTCTGCATCTGGAGCATTGTGTATGATTTTGGTCTCCTTACTTAAGAAAGGGTTTAATTGCATTAGGAGTAGTTCAGGGAAGGTTCACCCGACTGATTCCTGGAATGCAGGGGTTATCCTATGAGCAAAGGTTGAGCAGATTGGGCCTGTACTCACTGGAGTTTAGAATAAAGAAAAGAATGGTCTTACCGAAACATGTAAGATCCTGAGAGGACTTAACAAGGTGGATGCTGAGAGGATGTTCCCCCTTGTGGGGGAACCTAGAACTAAGGGACACAGTTTAAAAATTAGGGGTCTCCCATTTAAGACTGAGATAAAAAGAACTTTTTCTCTCAGAGGGTCGTTAGTCTGTCAAATTCTCTTCCTCAGAGAGCAGTGGAGGCTGGGCCATTGAATATATCCAAGGCTGAGTTAGATTTTTGATTAACAGTGGAGCCGAAGGATATGGGCGACAGGCAGGAAAGTGGAGTTGAGGCCACATCAGATCAGCCATGATCTTATTGAATGGCAGAGCAAGGCTTGAGGGGGACCAAATACCTGCTCCTAATTCTTACGTTGATTAGCTGATGGCAGCACTGGAGTACAGTGGCTCCGCAATTCTAATTCTAATCTACATCAGAATTGGTCTATGATGTAATCCCATGGCAACCTACTAGGCCATGAGCCTCAGGTTCAATGCTCCCTCCAACCTGCATTTTTCTCCCCCCGCACTGTAGGACAAGACACCCGCTTGCTCATCGTCTACAGGAACACGTATGGGAGACATCCAGGGCAACCGAAGAGCTAGGGGATTAACAACTTACAGGGAAGAGCGGGAAGTGCCCCAGTATTTTTGGGGTGGTGGGCAGGGTTTGGGGGAGGCTGAAGGAACCGAGGTCCTGGCATGCACAATGGCAGGAGTTCCATTTCCTGCCCATTAGCATCAGGCTAGGTGGCCAGCAGAGAAATCCAGTGACTGGAGACTGCGGCCAGGGATGGGCCCCAGTAGCAGGGCTGGAAGAAGAGAGAAAGGCCATTGGGCCTGTGCGTGAGGGCTCACTACTGGAGAGACGTCCTCGACAGGGTTTCCCAGCTGCTCCTGGCCCACTGGGATGTGGAGTCGGCAGCTCCTGCCTCCTTACACAGACGGGTTTCCCTATCGACAGAGCAGCAGTAAATTTTAAAATGGGATTGCGCTGCTGGAGCCCAGGTTAAATATGCTAACAAAGCGTTCCTCATCTCCATGGGCTACCCCGATATCCACGGCCATTAAAAAGGCTGCAGGCACACTCACACCGTGTTGGGGACACGTTCCCCATATTTAAGATTTTAACCTCTTTCCCTTACCCCCGCCCACTCCTCCCCACCACCCGTTCTGGGGGGAAGAGGTGGGAGTTGGTGGGGGTTGGTGGTTAGCATTGAAGCCAAAGAGAGGGAGAGAGAAATAGTTGGGGGCAGTGAGATGCAGAGAATCCCAGTGTGGGGAAAGCACAGACCCAGTAGGTGTTCAACATATCTCCCTGGGGCAAATTCGTTTGAAGCTAATAGCCAGGAATTTCGGGCCAGTTGCCTCACAACCTCAGCAGGAATAGCAAACCGTCGGCCCTTCAAATTCACCCGGAGAATCTAATGGCAGAAACGTGGGGATGGATTTTACAGCCGCAAAGGGTCTACCCCTCCACGTGCAGGTAAAATACAGCGTGGTGGCAACAGGTCGGCAATCCAACGTCATCACGCCAGTCTGCGTTGTTATGGACGACGAGCGGGCGCGGAAATCGAAAGCTCACCCGCCATTTTAAATAACCAATTAACAACTATAGAGCTTATGAGAGGCCCAGTCTTTCCAGAGTACTTACCCTTGTCCTGCTATTATCACATTCTGCTTTCTGACCTTAATGCCACCATCAGCACCTCCTTTAGCCCTTACCACTGTCATTAACACCCCTTTGTCCATTTGTCCATGACATCTTTGGCAATCTCTCCTTTACCCCCACCTATCACTTGCCTTCTATCCAGCTTCACCTGCTCCACTCCCCTTAAACAGTATAAATTTCATCACATCTTTACTTCTCTTTAGTTCTGAAGAAGAATCATACGGACAGGAAACGTTAACTCTGTCTTTCTCTCCACAGATGTTGTTAGACCTGCTGAGTTTTTCCAGCATTTTCTGTTTTTGTATGCAATTTTTCGTTGCCGATTCTGTGGCTGCGTCTGTATGTATCCTGACTTCAGCTATTCACTGTTTGGAGGCTGCCATTAGAAATAAGGAGAGGTTGAGAGGGCAGGGGGCCTTTAAATTGGCTGTGACTGACTTCCTGTTCACGGCGTGACCCCTCTCCCACCTGACCACCTCCCCCACCCCCCACACCCGGCCTAGGCTCCCAATTGGGCGCCGAGCCCCCCGTTCTCATTGGCCGCCTTCCCGCTGGACGACCACCAATTGGCCATCCGACGCTTGATTCGCCGAGCCTAGGCGGTGGGGGCGGGGCGAGTGGACAACCCACTTTCTGCCCCGCCTCCCTCACCCCACTGAAAACCATCCAATCCAGCCAATGGTACTGATAGCCTTAAGGATGTGACATAAGCATGTTATGCCCAGTTGTCAAATAATTTATGTTCCACTCACAGAGAAGATTTTAATGATCTCCCTGACACTGTCCCTCGAGAGAGAGCTACCAGTCAGCTTCCTCAGCATAACAGGAATCATGTCGTATAGCCAGCCACAGTTAATCCAGATGTGATATTAGAAATTTCAACGCAATGGTTAGCTTCATTAATCTCCCCATCAAAAACATACCTGCTTTTCAAAGGACAGGGGCCTGAACAGGGCAGCCTTCTACATGAAGGTAACTGCGGGCAGGGGGATTTAAAAGGGCACCTGTAAGGGCACGGGGAAGACCAAGGGCACCAATGTGGGAGTTTGTGCGGTGGCCGGAGACAGTCAATTTTTGCAATCCGGACTCAAAGGCAGCCCCGACTTGTCAAAGGGTTTGTGTCATGTCGACCAGGAGGACCAAGCCAAGAAAATGGCAACGGAAATGGCAGCATCCAAGCAGCCCCTCGTTTCTCCAATACCCGCAGGAGGGTGTGCAAGCAGTCAGTCAGTGAGTGACGGGAGATACTGCCGCCACATGATGGCCGCGTGTCTGCAAGGAGGCCTGGACAGAGGAGGCAGCTATAGTGAGCAGCCGTGGGATTGCTCGTGGGACCTGGATGCAGTGTTGGAAGAGGGTGAATGACCTTCTCTGCTCTGCAAGGGCGAGTAAAGAAACCCCTTTGCATCTTGAATGAATGTATATGTGTGGGCATGCATTCGGTGGGGCTGGAAGCTGGTACACGATCAGCTCCAGATGCAAAGGGGGCCCGTGCCCAAAAGGCTGTCTAGAACTAAGCAGGATGGCTAGGAGGGGGAAGTGCTGCAATGTACTGGGCACATTGACCAGCGATGGTGGGGAGGAGCATGTAAACCTCAGCCATATAGAAAAGGGACTCATGAGCTTACTCTTGTCTTCACAGGGGGAGAGGAAGCACAATGCGATGGAACACAGCTATACTGCTGGTGGAGTCCCAAATCTGGCTGTGCTGATGTCGATGGAGCACATTTTAGAGGTGGCTTGTGATCGGGGGTGAGATTCACTGGTCGAGGAGTGGTGGGGCTTCTGAGGAGGGTAAGAGTGAAGGGGACACGCTTTTAATCGGGGGGGGGGGTGGGGAAGTGGGGGCGACCTCAGAAATGGAGGGCACCAGGGCAAGGAGTGCAAGGTTATGTCCACTGTTCCTCTATGTTCTTGCGTCAGTTAATGTTTGAATTGCACAATGCCCATGTGCAGGGTGCAGCAGTGGCTACTTACGCTGCTTTTTCAATGCTCAAGGATACTCACTGCTGTTTTTCATCCATCAGAGGATCCAGATGGTCCACCATTAACCTCGGAGGAGGAGTGACCCTCAGATGCTGTAGTGTCACATCCTCGCTCTGCACCTCACACCACCTCAGGTGCTGGCACCTCGGTGGGGTTGAGCATGTCGGCACAGATGGCTGCACATACTGGGGAAGGCATGTCACATTCGCATGAGCAGCTGTCGGAGATTGAGAATTCCCAGGACTCTGACAGTCAGAGCAGAGTTGGAGACCAGGAAGATGCTGAGCCCCAGGCAGATGACGAGTCTCTGCAGTTGTCCATCAGGCAGCAGCAGCTGGATGTCCAGCAGGAGGTACGTGGAGATCTGGCAGAGGTTCCTGAGGATTTGTGTGCCATGGTTCATACAACAGAGGAGCCTATGCGGAGCCTGAGCCACTACGGTCACCCTCAGCTCTGAACGCATGACATCCTCCATCGAGAGATCCTCAGCAGGTCACTGCCAATGTGAGAGATGGATGAGGCATCTGGTGTCTCTGCTAGCTGCTCAACCGCCTATGGCGAGCAGGGAGGTCCGGGCAACCCTCATGTTGGAGGATGAGCAGCAGCTCTCTCCATCGGAGGGCTCCTCTCAGGGCGCACCTGATGATGACAGCAGCTCCTCCGCCCCTCTGCCAGCAACCATTTCATCTGAAGATAGCACAATGACTGAGGAGTGTCCCGCCACTGTGCAGGACTCTCCCGCCCAGTTGGGGCCCTCGCAGCCTCCGGCAACCAGAGGATGCCTGCCAAGGTCATCCAGGCCAATGGGGAATCTGAGCCAACAGCCTGCCACCACTGAGCCAGCGATGAGGGAGCACAAGACAAAGCACCCGTAAATGGTTTAAGAAATCACAGTAAACACAAGAAGGGGCAATCAGGGATGAAATGTTTAGCTGTGTGACTTGTGTATTGTTGTTTCGCATCACTTTATTAAATTGTTACTTCATATCACAAGTCCTTCTTGTGCTATGAGTCCCATTAAGTTAGAAGGCCTGCAACTCAATCCAAAAAAGTAATTGAACATGATTGCTCTTTTCCGGAGGAGGCCCAGGACAAACAGACTGTCAGGAGGAGTTTACGCAGCCTGAGCGATATGTAACTGCAGCTTTTCAATGAGATGGAATGAGGACTTTCGAAGCCGACTGGGAGCTCCCCTGAATGAGAGCTTTCCTGGTCTCCCTGGCTCCCAAAAGCTGCTGTCCTGTTGGCTCCTCAGCATAGCCCTGTGGCTGTGCAGGTACTTCCTCGGAGTCTGTGTGGGATCTGGGGAGGTGATGGTGTAGTGGTATTGTCGCTGGACTAGTAATCCAGAGACCCAGAGTAATGCTCTAGGGACCCAGGTTCGATGCTCTGGGGATCCTGCCATGGTGGAATTTAAATTCAATAAAAATCTGGAATTAATGATGACCATGAAATCATTGTCAATAGTTGTAAAAACCCATCTGGTTCACTAATGCCCTTTAGTGAAGGAAATCTGCCATCCTTATCTGGTCTGGTCTACAAGTGACTCTGGACCCATAGCAATGTGGTTGAATCTTAAATACCCTCTGAACTGGGGATGGGTAATAAATGCTGGTCTAGCCAGTGAGCCCACATCCCAATAACGAATAAAAAAAAATTCAAATGTCTGTGGCTGTCCATCCCAGTCTTCCTCCTCCAGCTGATCTCCCTGAGAGAGAGAGCCAGATTGTGCAGGGTGCAGCATACAACCACAGGGAGCAACACATGATCTGGTGCATATCGAAGAGATCCCCCAGAACGGTCCAGGCAATGGATACTCATTTTGAGCAGCCCAATCGTCCTCTCGATTATGGCCCGTGTGCGAGGCCGTGTGTCTTATTGGCGTCATCAGCCATCTTTTCAGAGGGTATCCTTTATCCCCTATCAGCCAGTCATCCACGAATGCAGGATGAAAAGCCTTGGAACCTGGGAGTGCCGGAAAATGTAAAAGCCATGGCATCTCCCAGGATAGCTTGCACAAACCTGTAGGATCAGCCACTGATGGTCATACATAAGCTGGACATTGAGCGAGCTTTACAATTCACAAAGGCCTCTGGCTCTCCAGCAGGTGCTTTGATCGCCACACGGGGGCAATTAATGACACCCTGAATCTTAGGGAAGCCAGCAATAGCTGCAAATCCTCTTGCACGCTCTGCCTGGCTGTCCTCATCTGTTCTGAGGAGCGTGTCTGTGACGAGCTTTAAGCAGCTGTGTGCTACAGATTGTGACGCACCGCAGAGATCCCCTACAGGACCCTGGAAGCATAAAAATTGAGGGCAACGGTCACTTTCAGCACCACAGGTCTAGGGTGCCCCACAACACATGCGATCTCAGGCCCAATCATTCCATAGGTGGAAGTCACTCTCTACCTTAAGAGACGGATCCTTCTGGGCTGCATCTCTGCCCAGGTAGTTGGATCTAATTCTATATATTCTACCAACAGGGTAATGGCACCTCCGCTGGCCCCTTCTCCCTTGCAAGCCTCACTGGCCTTCAATCCCTTCAGGATGGGCTGCTTGGTGTTGTGGGCAGATACGCTGATGCTGCCTCCGACCAGCTGGCCTCCTTTCCCCCTCAGTTGAGGAAGAGCCTCCAGTTGACATTGTTAGACTATTGGATGCTGAGGTTCAGACTCAATGATGCTATGGCCAGCCTGTAAATGCCTCTTTAAGGACAGGAGTCTCCTTACCTCCAGAAACTATGAGCAACGTAGTTCAAGCAGAGCAATCAAGAGAGTCCAGACATACACACGAAATGTTTACTCCTACCTCCACACTCTTTCCTCCATCCTCAGCCTTATATCCTGCCCTGGATTTAGAAAGCCCTAAGTGTGAGTTCCCCGCCTGCCCGTCCAGCCCCTGCTGCTTAAAATTGCTGTGCATTGCCCTTTTAATTGGCCAAATTGCCCCTTTCATTGACGTCGGGCGGTCTGCCAACATTGGGGCATGCCCGCCCACCGAAATATCACATTGACGTCGGGAACCACTCCCGGCATTATCCCGCTCCATTCCACGGCACGTCACGAGAGATGTGCGCCCATGCCGAGAAATTCAGGCCCGAGAGTTGGAGGGCCATTTGAAAGCCCATTCTGAAAGGTGTTTCTGTAATGATTGCCAGCACACTGTCACTTTATAACCAAGTTACACGCCAATCTGAGACTGGCCTGACCAGACTCGGTTTCCCGTGTGCAGTACAGCCCTTGTGGCTTTGTCATCACGTGGGGTTAACAACACAAGGTGGTCGGATCTGACATGATAAACAGCAGCTCAATCTGCTTCAGGACTGGTAATGCCAGAAGGGGAGTTTTGGCAATGGTGTGATTTATATTTATAACGTGGCTGCAATGCTGCAAAACGCGTTCTGCGTGATCCTAACGGTGGTGCCATATTTAAATAAATCACCGCAGGTTGACCGCTTGGCCGGCTGGATTAAGAGCACAAATTAGAGGCATGAGGTGGAGGCTGGGGACCCATGGCAACGGATCCTAGGAGTCAGGTCAGAGGACAAACTTTCTTATGCAGAGAGTGGTTAGGATCTTGTCTTTTGAGGAGAGACTGGGTAGACTTGGCCTGTATTCACTGGAGTTTAGAAACATGAGAGGGGATCTCATTGAAACGTATAAAATTCTGACAGGGCTGGACAGGCTGAGTGCAGGAATGATGGTTCCTCTGGCTGGGGGGGGTCTAGAACAAGGGGTCACAGTCTCAGGATACAGGGTAGGCCATTTAGGACTGAGATGAGGAGAAATTTCTTCACTCAGAGGGAGGTGAAACTATGGGATTCTCTACCACAGAGGGCTATGGAGGCCAAGTCACTGAATATATTTAAGAACGAAATGGATAGATTTCTAGACTCCAAAGGCGTCAAGGGGTACAGGGAGAGGGTGGGGGTATGGAGTGTGATAGAGGGTCAGCCATGATCATACTGGATGGTGGAGCAGGCTCAAAGGGCCGAATGACCTACTCCTGCTGCTATTTTCTATGTTTCTATGAATACACTGCTTGAGGGTGTGTTGGAAGCAGTTTCAATCATGGCTTTCAAAACGGAGTTAATTAAATCCTTAATTTGCAGGGCTAGGGGGAGACAGCGGGTGAGGGGGGCTAGCTGGTTTGTCTTAGTGAGAGCTAGCACGGACTCGACGGGTGAATGGACTCCATCTGTGCTGTAAAACCACTCAATGATCTGACACTTTTCCCCATGGATTGGTTTTGAGAAGATGTTAAGTGTAATATATTAGAAAAACATTGTTAGTAAATTCGACTTCTTTAATGTATGAATGCGGGAAGAATACAAGTACTTGGGTATTTTGAAAGCTGCAGTGTTGAGTTTGGATTGCTGAGCTTAACATTTGAACAGAATGTTACAATGAGAATGGTGCAATACTGAGAGTCTATTTAATGCAGGGGGATGGTTCAAAGTAAAGTGCCTGGGCAGGTACAGCCGGATTGTTGTGTTGTAATGGGGGAGAGAGAGGGGCAGAGATACCAGCATGTACGGAGCAATGGTGGGTCAGAGGAGAACTGGGGTTTGTACAGAACAGAGAGACATTCAGCAAATCAAAATAGGGTGCTAAAATGTGACCACTGAAATGCAAGACTCGGGGGGCAGAATTTTACGGCTCTCCATTGGCGGGTTTGGCTCATAAAATGCACCATGTGGCCCACCCGCCGCCTCCCCACCTGCCCCCCCGGCATGTCAGTAATTTTACAGGGGTGATGTTGGAGGCATCTGGCAGCCTGCTCACCCTTGGGCCTATTAAGACCCGTTAGTGGCCAATTAATGGCTGCTTAAGTGCCTCATCCTGTCCCTGCTGCTATTTTACCCATGGCAGGTGGGGGGCCCAGGCTAAGTGGGTAGCCAGGCAGCTTTAGCTGCAGGCTGGTGTCGGGCAAAATGGGGGGTACTTTCTTTGGGGATCCCCTGTAACCTTCCCCTCCCAATCCTCCAAGGTCATAACTCCCTTTACCCTTCCCCCCCGTAGCCTCTCAAAACTGACCGCACCACCACCACCCCCCCTTCAACCTCAGCCAACTCACTCCCCTCACTTGGGCCTGCCAACTAGGCCCCGCCGATACCCCGGACTCAGCTTCCATCCGGCCTCCATAACCTCCTCTTCTTCACGTTCTGGCTGTAGTCCCAGCAGTGGCCACTGCTCGAACATGGCGCTGCTGGGATTACATCTGATTGGCCGGCAGCTCCCCAAGGTGGGGCTTCCTCCCCAGATGGGGGCAGAAGTCTCGCCAATTGTGACAATTAATGAATGTTAAATGGCTGCGGGGCAACTGGAATGGGTGTGGATGCATTCCCCGCCATCCAGAAAATCCCGCCCAGGATGCGAACATGTGCAGCGTATATTATAGTAAGACAGAAAAAGATCGTTTACACTAAAAGACTTCAACATTAGATATGTAAAAATCTACCTCCCGGTCCTGATATACTCTCTCTCTCTCTCTCTCTCTCTCCCCCCCTCCCTTGTTTGCTCTTTTTCTCAACCTCCATCTCCCTGGTTTTGTTTTTTGACCAATGAACTTCCAAAACTGCCCTTGCTTTGGGGATGGGGTTTCTTGTAGGTGATTCATTTCTCCTCGAGGCCCACTGCTGCCCAAATCCTGGTCGGTTAGCTGCTCATGCACCTCTTGTGGGTACAGAATACAGCTGTGGCACACTGCTCCACCTCCCCACCACCACCGCCCACCCCCCCCCACACAACACCCACCCACCCTCCCACCCCAATCCCCCCCACCCACCCTCCCACCCCAATCCCCCCAACTTCCATGGGACACACTCACTTCTACCTGAAAACCTGGAAAGAAAACTCACTCCAAATGTTGCAGAACCTGAGCACATGCCCTTTTGACAAGCGATCTAGGCTTTAATTATATAGTTACCAGACTAATGTGCATGCATGGCATGTAAAGAAGAAATGCTGCAGGATAAATACTGTACTGGTCATGGTAATTACTTACTTTAAAAACAAATCACTTTATTAAGTAATCGCTTTCACAAAACTCATGATAAAAGATCGTAAAACAATTTACGACTAATAAACGCCAGCACCTTACACTAAATTAATTTACAAGATAAATCTTTCAAAAAGCAGACAAGGCTTCTTTCAGAACCAGCTCTCCGCAGCATTTGTATGGGCTTTATACCCTGCTGTTCAGTGCTGAGTTATTCTCAAATTGAACTAAAACACCTGCATTTCAAATCAAAATGAACCAATCTCTACTAAAGACAGGGAATTCTGAAACAGAATGAATGGTGAACGATATTAAGAAATTGCTTTTGCAGTAGAGCTGTGTTGCAGAAGTACAGTTATATAGGACCAGGCCATTCAGCTCCTTGATTCTGTTCGTCCACACAGTTGATTAATTCCATCTGCCCACCTTGGTTCCATAACCCTTAATACCCTTGTGTCATGAAGATATGTTATATAGAATATTCATTTATAATTTCATCAGCTGTACATATATATATTGAACATTTTTATATTCAACATTATATATTAAACAAAGGACACTGGCCTACAGCAGCTACTATGTGAAGGAAGCAAGCTGCTTTATGGAGGCAGAATCTATGGAGCTCTCAGAGGCAATGGCTAAAATAAGCCCAGACTGAAATCAGAGGGAGGTCACATGACTCAGCTCTTGGGTAAAATACACTGGATTCGAACTAACAGCGTGAGACTGCCATAGAGACAGAAAGGTCAACAGCCTTACCCTCACTCTTTCTCTAAAACTTCTCTCATCAAAGCTGGGCTGTTTGTGGTTTGAAAACCCACCAGAAGATCTCATTGCTGCAGACCGAGAGTTCTTAAAGGTGGATTCCAAATCAACACCACTGTCTCCAAGAGAAAAGCAAATCAACATGCCATGACTACAGAGCGACTGTTTCAGTGAGAAACCCAGGTACCAACAGTGAATGTGGAAAGTGACCCTTCAACTGTAAACAAGCATCCAGACAATTCATGAATATTTTTTTCTGAATTTACTTTTTAATTGGCTAAGTTTAAAGATCTGATACTCTATGAAGTTTTATCTCTTTTTTTGTGCATGCTTGGGGGTGTTGTGTATGTGTGTGTGCTTTTTTGCATTGGTGGGAAGTTGGATTTATTTGTTAATAATTTTGTTAACTTTTTGTTAACAACTTCTGCATCTATACCTGAGTGAGTTTTAGCAATAAAACTAACTCTTTACTTGTTAACTTAAGGAACCAGGCTGGCTTATTTCTTGCAACAAGCCATACACAGTTAAGTATATGGATTGAATTGGTAATATCACCTTTTTAAATCCAAACTATGTTCTAAACAACTCAGGAGTGGGGCAAAGAGAGGAGTCAGTTCACTCTTCCTAACCTGGTGGTAATCCTCGTCTAATAAAGAATCCATCCAGAATCCCAAAATCAAATCTTCTCGTCAATGAAGAGCTTCTGTTTATTAAAGAACAGGTTGATGGGAATCTATGGATTCTATTAATTCCCAAACTAAAGGGCTTTGACTCAAAGCAAAATTACCAGTCAAAAGATGATTTAATTGTTCTTGATCTAGATGGTAGCCCATGGGTGATGCAATGCTTAAATGATGACTAAAACCGACAGAATAACACACAAAGGCAAAGTTATGTCAGGGTGTTCTATTTACACAACTGGCAAACTTGCCAGGGGGATTCCCGCGGCTTGTATGACTCATACTTTTCAACATAAACCAGCCAAATATGAAATACGATGAATGTTCGGCCACTTCACTTCCAGGGCTGAAGTAAGAACCAAACAAGCGCACCTTTTGTGGCTCGGTTTGTAAGCACACTTGGTGGATTGAGCAACACAGGTCAGGAAAATCCCAGGTCTGGGCCGAATGTCGCCACTGCTACTTTGCCTCTTTCCCCCACCAGTGTTTGCTTAAAAAGGAATTTTACAAGGAAAATTTACAAGAATGATAACAAAACTGTCAGGAAAGACTGAACCAAACTGAAAACGTAGGAGACTTGTAGGGGACTTCAAAACTACAGGTCATGGGTATAAGGTCGTCGCTAATAAATCCAATACAAGAGAGGCTGCTTTGCCCAGAGAGTGGTGAGAATGTGGAATTCCTACAAAGTAGGCAAATAGCATGGGGAGATGGTGGTGTAGTGGTAATGTTGCTGGATTAGTAATTCAGAGGCCCAGGCTAGTGTTCTGGGAAGAAGGGTTCAAATCCCACCACAGCAGATGGTGGAATTTAAATTCAATTAATAAAATCTGGAATTGAAAAGCTAGTCTCAGTAATGGTGACCATGAAACATTAATCAAAAAAAAAATCTGGTTCACTAATGTCCTTTATGGAAGGAAATCTGAAATCCTTACCTGGTCTGGCCTACATGTGACTCCTAACCTCCAGCAATGTGGTTGACTCTTAACTGCCCTCTGAAATGATGTGGCAAGCCACTCAGTTCAAGGACAATCAGGGATGGGCAACAAATGCTGGCATTGCCCACATCCCATGAAAGAATAAGAAAGATGCATTTCAGCAGAAGTTACATGAGGGTGAAAAGAGTATCAGGTTACACGGATAGGGTTAGAGGAAGACAGGTGAGAGGGAGAGTTATCTGGAGCAAGGATGCTGGGATAGCCCAGATGGGCAAAGGGCCTGTTTCTGTGTCATACATTCCCTCTATGTAGATGGAAATGTAAAATTACAAAGAGATATTGATAGATTAAGTGAATAAGCAAAACTGTGGCAAATAATTTCAATGTAGGCAAACATAAGATCATCCACTTTGGACCCAAAAAGTATAGAATGGGCTACTTTCTAAATAGTGAAACGCTAGAGAACAGTAGAGGTTCAAAGAGACTTAGGGGTCCAGGTACTCAGATTATTAAAATCTCATGAACAGATACAGAAAATAATCAAAAGGCTAATGCTGGCCTTTCTATCTAGAGGATGAGAATACAAGAGGGAAGAAACTATGCTTCAGCTGTACAAAGCTCTGGTTAAACCACAGCTAGAGTTACTGTGAGCAGTTGTGGGCACCACATCTTAGGAAGGAAGGATATATTGACCTAGGAGGAGGGTGGATTGACTGGAATGATATCTGGACCCAAAGGGTCAAGCTATGAGGAGGGATTAAACAACTAGGGTTGTATTCCCTGGATTTGAGAAGGTTATGGGGTGATTTAATCAAAGTTTTCAAGCTATTGGGAAACAGAAAGATAGATAGGGAGAAACTATCCCCACTTGTTGGGGAGTCTATAATAATGAGGCCTAGTCTAAAAATTAGAGTCAGACTTTTCATCAGTGAAATTGGGGAACATTTCTTCATGCGAAGGTGGAAGAAATTTGGAACTCTTTCGCAAAACAGCAAATGATGCTCGATCAATTGTCAATTTTAAAACTCAGATCGATAGGGTTTTGTTAGTCAAAAGTATTAAGGAATGTAGGGCAAATGGCATTAGGTCACAGACCAGGTATGGTCTCACTGAATGGCAGAACAGGCTCGAGGAATAGCTGCTTCTTTTCCTATGTTCCTATGTAAATAGCCACTTCCTAATTCTTCCCTCCACTGTAGCTCCCACTCGCTCACTGACCTCACTAGTCTTCACCTCACCCGCTCCATGTGGACCCTTTAGTCAGTGGTGCCCAACCCGCATGTGGCACCAAGAGGGAAAAGCTGGTTATCGATACCACGTCTTTCCAACCCTGCCAATCAGCTCCGATAATTAGTCCTCCCCCAGAGCAGCCACAATCTCTATTTCATTAATTTTCTCCCTCTGAAGCAATTTTTTTCGATGAAGCCTTGATCTTTGTTTAATTTGTGGTGCTAATGTCGCAAGGACCCCTCGTATTGATTAACCCCACCATCCTTCTTTAGTCAATAGTGTCAACTTTCTCCCCGGTTTATAATATGTAGTCCCAGGTTCAGATCCGGAATGTGCTGCCTGAGAGTGTGGTGGAAGCAGGTTCAATCGGGACATTCTAAAGGGAATTGGATTATGATCTAGAAAGGAAGAATGTGCGGGGTTACAGGGAGAAGGTTTGGGGGGGGGGGGGGGGGGAGGGGGGGATGGGCATTAGGTGCTCTGCTCCTTCGGACAGCTGGCACGGACACGATGGGCCGAATGGCTGCCTCCTGTGCAGTGACAATTCTGCGATTCTCGAATTATTAACACCAGCTTTGGCTTTGGTTCCTGGCTTGCACTAAGTTAAGTGGTCAGTCAGGGTTGGTGATAGGGTCAGTACAACCCGGACTTGGCGCAGCAAAAGAGATCACAGAGGAGAAAATCCTGCAGAGGCGCAGGCTACAATCCACTCACTGCCTCCTGGGTGCCAGCTCAGAATAGGATGTGGCTCAACTGTGATGCCACTTGCAATGAAAAGGCCAAGTGAACACTGATAGTCAAGAATTGTGTCGGAGGGGAAATTTGATAGAGAAGTGCAAGATTATGATAACTCTCGATAAAGACAGAGAGAAGCTTCGCTGATTGTACAAGGACAAGGGAACACAGATTCAAGGTTTTGGGCAAGAGGTGCAGGGGGAATGTGAGGAAGAACATTTTTATGCAGAGTGGTAATGACCTGGAACTCACCGCCCCCGAGGGTGGTGGAAGCAGAGACGATCAATGATTTTGAAAGGAAGGTGGATGGGCAATCGAGGGAAATAAACATGCAGGGCCACGGAGATAGGGCAGGGGAACGGGATTGACTGGGCGGCTTTACAGGTGGCCAGAATGGACTTGATGGACCAAATGCATTAATATGCAAGGGGGTGCCTTAAAAGCTTGTGCATCCGTTGCCAGAAAGTAAGAGATGGCACCTTCCGTGTCTGTGAGCCTGGGCTATCCCCTTGTCATCATTGCCAAGCTGGGCCTGCAGTAGAGTTAACTCAGGCCTACTCAGCCTTACCTCACCGTCTCCAGTTTTGAACTGGAACAGTACAGCTGATAGCTTGGCACTTAAGTATCCCTCCATGCAATGCGTTTTCTTTCTGTCCCAATTCAGGAAACCACTGGCTGATTTTTGCTTACCCCTCAGATCCTCCTTCGAGCTACAATCTTGGGACAGCTTTACTGACTGATCGTCGGGGCTTTGTGGGTGAAACGCCGTTCATTCCGGTCACCCCCCCTTCTCAGCCGCCGTGATTAAGGGGGTCTGCCAGGTTGTCATAGCAGCAAATGATGGCGGAGCAGCAGATATCCAGCGATAACACTCTGACAAATGGGCCGGATAACTGAGACTCGCCGTTCACAGAATGAAGGGATATGGGGAGCAGGCGGGAAAATGGAGTTGAAGCCCAAGATCAGGCCACGATGGTACTGAATGGCGGAGCAGGCTCGATGGGCTAGGTGGTCCACTCCCGCTCCTATTTTTTAGGCTCTTATGTTCTGCCGTTGCATTTCCAACTCTAAACTGGGCGCCAAGTTCGGGGGAGGAGAAATGGGCTAACACAGTGTAAAATACAGAATGTAGTTAAACCAGGAGTTAAACGATGGAACAGTATATACATACCAGTGTTCTACACTGAAAAGTTAGGGCTCTCTTTCTGATGAAACATCCCCATCGGCACCACTGCTCGCGCTGGGGTCATCTTTGCTGCGTGAGGCACTTTTCTCCTTGGTGTATTCCGAAGGTACTTTAGTTCTGGTCTTTTCCTTTCTTTGCTGCTGTTTTTCCAGTTTCGTAAACTGAAAGCATATAAAAGAGAAGTTTTACTCAATAAGCCTCATGAACATTGTCGGCTCTTCAGCATCTCGCAATAACCGCAGGCATTGCCAACTCTTTCCTAATGACTACACTTCAATGGTGAGGAGCTGGGGCATTCCCTGGAGCTCAGACCTGCAGTTGCCACCGTGCGTTCTATTCAGCCCGCTCTCAGAGAAAGCGGAGACACCATTCAAAACCATCCCACTCCCTCCGTCAGCCGTCTCGTTTCACTGGACCCGGGGTATTTCTCACTCCCTCCCACCCCGTCACTGTCTCCAACAGCAGCTCCCAAACCCGTGACCTCCGCCAATTCACAAGGGCGGGGGCAGCAGATCCACGGCAACGCCAGCGCCCGCAAGTTCTCTTTTAAGTCGCACGCCATCCTGACTCTGAAACATCTCGCCGCCGTTCCCATCCATCGTCGCTGGATCAGAGTCGATGGAACTCCCCGCCTCACAGCGCTGTGGGAGCACCGTCACCATATGAGCTGCAGTGGTTCAAGGGGGCGGGTTCACCAGCGCCTTCTCAACAGGCAGCCAGGGACTGGCAATAAATGCTGACTTTGCCAGCCATGCCCGCATCCCCAGTAATGATGTTAAAAAACCAAAAAGTCCCTCCACTCATTCTTCAGTCAGCAAAATACCCCAATTCCCTTTTGTTTGGTTCAGGAGATACATTATTTATTGCACCAGGTAGCAACCTATTCCAGGTCAATTATTCATGAGTTAAACTTAGCTTTGATTCTCCTGTTCTGGTATTGGATAAAACACATCTCTAAATCTGATCACAGATTCCCTTTTGTAAAATTTTAATCATCTCTTTTTGAGAACAAATGTAGCTTGTATCTTTAGCTACCGCGAAAGGTAGCTTCACCTTAACCATGATAATCAGAATGCGGTGAAGAGCTTGTGGATGAGCCACTGCAGATGCACATCAATACAGTGCAGCAATCCAAGACATTCCTTACAGTATCAGCAGCAAAATATCAGACAATATTGCTCTGATCCTTTGAACTCTTAGTTTGGACAAAAAAATAAAAGCAAAATACTGAGGATGCTGGAAATCTGAAACAAAAACAAAAATTGCTGGAAAAACTCAGCAGGTCTGACAGCATCTGTGGAGAGGAACACAGTTAACGTTTCGAGTCCATATGACTCTTCATCAGAACTAAAGAGAAATAGAAATGTGGTGAAATATAAGCTGTTTAAGGAGGGGTGGGATGGAGAGCTGGAGAGAGGGCCAGTGATAGGTGGAGGCAAAGAAGAGATTGCCAAAGATGTCATAGACAAAAGGTCAAAGGGGTGTTGACGGTGGTGATATTAGCTAAAGGATGTGCTAATGGTGACATTAAGGGTAGAAAGCAGGACGAGCAAGGTACAGATAGCCCTGGTGGGGGTAGGGTGGGGGGAAGGGATCGAAATAGGCTAAAAGGTGGAGATAAAACAATGGATGGAAATAAATTTTAAAAATAATGATAGAAATAGGTGGGAAAAGAAAAATATATATATAAAAAATATATAATAATTATTAGAGAAAAGGGGGATCGGAAAGGGGGTGGGGATGGAGGATGGAGGTGAGAGTTCATGATCTGAAGTTGTTGAACTCAATGTTAAGTCCGGAAGGCTGTAAAGTGCCTCATCGAAAGATGAGGTGCTGTTCCTCCAGTTTGCGTTGGGCTTCACTGGAACATTACAGCAGACCAAGGATGGACATGTGGGCATGAGAGCAGGATGGTGTGTTGAAATTGCAAGTGACAGGGAGGTCTGGGTCATGCTTGCCGACAGGTCGAAGATGTTCCGCAAAGCGGTCACCCAGTCTGCGTTTGGTCTCTCCAATGTAGAGGAAACCACATTGGGAGCAACGAATGCCGTAGACTAAATTGAGGGAAGTGCAAGTGAAGTGCTGCTTCACTTCAAAGGAGTGTTTGGGCTCTTGGACGGTGAGGAGGGGGGAAGTAAAAGGGCAGGTGTTGCAACTTCTGCGGTTGCATGGGAAGGTGCCGTGGGAGGGGGTTGAGGTGTAGGGGGTGATGGAGGAGTGGACCAGGGTGTCCCAGAGGGAACGGTCCCTACGGAATGCCGAAAGTGGGGGTGAAGGGAAGATGTGTTTGGTGGTGGCATCATGCTGGAGTTGGTGGAAATGGCGGAGGATATTCCTTTGAACGTGGAGGCTGGTGGGGTGATAAGTGAGGACAAGGGGGACCCTATCATGGTTCTGGGAGAGAGAGGAAGGTGTGAGGGCGGATGCGCGGGAGATGGGCCGGACACGGTTGAGGGCCCTGTCAACCACCGTGGGTGGAAACCCTCGGTTAAGGAAGAAGGAAGACATGTCAGAAGAACTGTTTTTGAAAGTGGCATCATTGGAACAGATGCGACAGAGGCGAAGGAACTGAGAGAATGGGATGGAGTCCTTACAGGAAGCGGGGTGTGAGGAGCTGTAGTTGAGGTAGCTGTGGGAGTCGGTGGGCTTGTAATGGATATTGGTGGATAGTCTATCACCTGAAATTGAGACAGAGAGGTCAAGGAAGGGAAGGGAAGTGTCAGTGATGGACCATGTGAAAAAGATAGGGTCCCCCTTGTCCTCACTTATCACCCCGACAGCCTCCGCATTCAAAGGATCATCCTCTGCCATTTCCACCAACTCCAGCATGATGCCACCACCAAACACATCTTCCCTTCACCCCCCCCGGCGGCATTCCGCAAGGATCGTTCCCTCCGGGAGACCCTGGTCCACTCCTCCATCACCCCCTACATCTCAACCTCCTCCCACGGCACCTTCCCATGCAACCGCAGAAGGTGCAACACCTGCCTCTTTATTTCCCCCCTTCTCACCATCTAAGGGCCCAAACGCTCCTCTCAAGTGAAGCAGCATTTCACTTGCACTTCCCTCAATTTAGTCTACTGCATTCGCTGCTCCCAATGCGGTCTCCCCTACATTGGAGAGACCAAACGCAGACTGGGTGACCGCTTTGCGGAACACCTTCGGTCTGTCCGCAAGCATGACCCAGACCTCCCTGTCGCTTGCCATTTCAACATACCATCCCGCTCTCATGCCCACATGTCCGTCCTTGGCCTGCTGCAATGTTCCAGTGAAGCTCAAAGCAAACTGGAGGAACAGCACCTCATCTTCCGACTAGGCACTTTACAGCCTTCCAGACTGAATATTGAGTTCAACAGCTTCAGATCATGAACTCTCTCCTCCATCCTCACCCCATTTTGGATCCCCCTTTTTTCTAATAATATTATACATATTTTTCTCTATATATTTTTCTTTTCTCACCTATTTCTATTATTATTTTTAAAATTTATTTCCATCCATTGTTTTATCTCCACCTTTTAGCCTATTTCGATCCCTTCCCCATACCCCACCCCAACTAGGGCCATCTGTCACTTGCTCATCCTGCTTTCTACCCTTAATGTCACCATTAGCACATCCTTTAGCTAATATCATCGCCGTCAACACCCCTTTGTCCTTTTGTCTATGGCATCTTTGGCAATCTCTCCTTTGCCTCCACCTATCACTGGCCCTCTATCCAGCTCTACTTGTCCCACCCCCCTCAACCAGCTTATATTTCACCTCATTTCTATTTCTCTTTAGTTCTGATGAAGAGTCATACGGACTCGAAACGTTAAATCTGTCTTCCTCTCCACAGATACTATCAGACCTGCTAAGTTTTTCCAGCAATTTTTGTTTTTGTCTTAGTTTGGACATCTGGTTACTAAAGTAAAATGGGTGAGATTTTGCCTCTGCAGGATGTGTAAACGTTTGCTGTTAGCTGGACCTCCCCCTGTACCTTGTTGATACAAAGGGTGGGATTTTCCGACCTCACCAGCCACCAGAATTGTCCGGTCCTGCCGAGAGTCAATGGAATTTTGGTTGGCCGCTGAATGTCCCGTGGAGGGTCCCACCACAACCGGGCTGGAAAATCCCGGCCAAAGATTTTGCCCACAAAGTTAGTGGAAGGGTGAGTTGATGTCAGTGCTCCCAGGGAAACAGGGTACCTGGGAAATAAAATGGGCAGGAAGACCAACAGGATTATCTCCTTAACCAATGAGATTTTAGGGTTGGAAATAAACAATGGGAGGATTGAGGAGGATGAATGTAATGTCAAAACAGGTACTGAAAGGGAAAGAAAGACTGGGTTAAGAAAGAGAGAAAAGAGACAGAAAAAGTAGAGAAAAATATTCAAACTCTGACATTTTAAAAATCTCCTAAAATAATTCACAACCTGAAGGAATGAGACACCACACTTAAAATAGTTACCTTTCAATGCCAGAGAGGTCGATTGGAAGCCCTTTAGCACATCACTAAATGGATACTAATGCTTGTAATTACTAGTCCTAAATATCTGCAGCAGATTTTGTTCATATCCATTGTGCAAATACAGCAACTTCATGAAATTCAATGTATGTCGCTGGTGAGACAGAGAGATGCTAATCATGGAGTGGCAGACAGCAATTTTTTCGATACCGCTGTTTAAACACCCATCTCCCCCTCATCGTACCATTCATGCGCCATTAGCCTCACTGTTATTCTGACAGCAAAATCTGACTCAAGGGCATGAATTCGCCAGCCCTCCCCAGAGGGTTCTCTTGTGGCGGGGCCAGCGAAGCATTGAAATCTCCGTTCACATCGGCGGGATTGGGAGATCCCACCGGCGTGAGGGGCTGGGCAATTCCAGCCGAGGTCTCTGGGCCTTTGACTGCTCTTGTCAAACACATCAGGTCCATTCAGTGGCACCATTCTCCAGAGTTACATCTGGTGACAGCGTATAGTTATCCCACCCAAGACGTGGGAAGGAATGTTCCAGAAGGAATTAAAGTGAAATGTGTCAGTCAGTAACAGAGTCCGCCCAGAATAAAAATTGTCTTGCTCTAAATCATTTGTGTTTTCACCTGTGGATCCCAAATAATCTGCACTGCCTGGGCTGGAGAGTCTGAGCTATGAGGAAAGATTGGAAAGGCTGGGGTTGTTTTCCTTGGAGCAATGAAGGTTGAGAGTGGACCTGATAGAGGTGTATAAGATTATGAGGAACATAGATAGAGTGGATAGGAAGGCACTTTTTCCAATAGTAGAGGGTCAATAACCAGGAGGCATGGATTCAAGATAAAAGGTAAAAGGCGAAGAAGGGAGCTGAGGAGAAACGTTTTCACCCAGAGGGTGGTGGGAGTCTGGAACTCACTGCCTGAAAGGGCGATTGAATCAGAAATTCTCGTAACATTTAAGAAGTATTTAGATATTAACTTGCATTGCCATGGCCTCCAAGGCTATGGGCCAAGCGCTGGAAAATAGGATTAGTGTAGCTAGATCGTTGTTGACTGGCATGGACACGATGGGCTGAATGGCCTCCTTCTGCACTGTAAACGTCTATGAGTCTATAAAATTAGCATAGTGAAGAGAATTGATGACAATATTTCAGCTTCTAGGTTTAGAGAATGCTCATCTAGTATTGCTTTCAAAGATCCTGGTATTGTTTTTGCCTTTTGGGCGCATTGCAATCTTCACTAATTAATCAATGCACGCTACTTGACCAAGGACTCCTTCCACTGCTAAACACAGTGGCATTACGATGAAACCATGGCAAACACTGACGTATTCTTTCCATACCATTATCGGTTACAAAGCAGTTTAATTGTTCACAACTGTAAAAGATCTTGGCTGTTGGAATTGCATATTTCCAGGACTTTTCCCAACCTGGATTGGATGAATTATTGGGAGTAAACCTTAGCTCCACTAAACTAAGTTTCTTGGCGCAAGGACAGATCACTGGGCCACATTCTCATCATTACACTTTGTGGGGGACAGCCCAGGTCCCCGTCATCGTGTTCCTGGAGCAGATTTATGTTGGTTCTGCATTTTCTTGTGCTTCAATTTAATACTGAAGGGCAGTCAGCAACAAATCGCTCAGTAATAAAGAGAACAATGCCCAATATAATGAGAGTCTCCTTTTGATGCATATTTTGCATACATCTGGGCTGCAGAGACCTGCTCCTGGTCACTCAGACACAGCAGATCGCCGAGACATGGGTGGTCACAAACAAGTTGCCTTGAGCAACACAAACGGCAAAATGTCTTTTTTAAAAAAAACTTATTTTTAAAAAGAGGGAGAAAGGAGCTTAAACTGAGTAACTTCCTCCATTCTGTTCCCTTTCAAAAGTTATAACTGTTTCAGTTGCTTTACATTGGTACCTTTTCACTTAATGCAACGGCAGCTTTTAGGGACATGATGAACATTATGTTCTTCCTCAGTGACCCATTTGTACAAAGGATGAAGGATATGGTCACCGCCAGTCCCCAGAGGTATAACATAAAAATTATAGTGCAATATTTTCTGGTCTAAATAAAAAGTTTCACCCTATATCTTACAATAGCTATAGAGTTAAAGGTGAATTATTTCACTAAACCTGCAATACGGTCACAATCATTAATGTGTCAATGACAACATCGTATTGAAGCAGCGTGAAAAACATAGCAAAAATGAATATCGCCATCCTGTAAAATAGTCTGTATGTTTGTTTTGGTATCCAGGTGGGAGACAGCCCTGGGAATAAGATACTTTTCTGACCCATTTGAAGGAAATACTTCCGAGCACCAGTAACGTTGAAGCTTGTTGACTTTTTGCACCATCGGTTGGCTTCAGGGATGTCTGCAATGTGATTCCCTTCTGCCATCCCGTGTTCATTCCCAGATTCCTGACTCCGAGGTTGACTGGAATTTAGGATAAACGTTTGTGGCTCAGAGAAAAATCAAACCAAATGCCACCGGGATTGATGACTGTAAGGATTCTAATACCTTCATCGTGGAATGTACTTGGAAGAATATCTAATTCTTTACCCTTCTCCTCACTCCAACCCCCAAAAGGACTGAGGGTGGAGGAGGAAACCGAGGTGGAAAAAAAAATTGCCAACAATAACACTGTGCTCCTAAACTGCACTTATTCTAAAGCTTTGCATCTCAAAGCCAGTCTCTGAGTATTCTTCCTTGTTAAAGCTTTGCTTACTGATGTACTTACTTGACTCCCAAATCCACCAAGTCTTTTGTGTGATGAAAGGCTGATGTAAAGGCACAATTTCAAAGGTTTGCAGATGATACAAAACTTGGAAACATAATTTTTTTTAAAAAAACAGAGGAGGATAGTCACGCACATCGGAAGGGCACAGACAGAATCGTGAAATGGGCAGACAAATGTCTGATGAAATTTAACGCAGCGACGTGTGAATGGGGAGAGGGTAGGGTCCACATGAGCCGAGGGAGAGAGATAAGTGCTGGCATACACTGGAGGAAGAATGAATGGTCAGCATGGATTTCAAAAGGGTAAGTCTTGCTGGATCTCACTGAATTTTTCGAAGAGGTAACAGTTAGAAATGCAGCTGATGCAATAAAGAGTATGTTAGTAATGCAGCATAAATTGTTGTTTCCTTTGAGATTGGGTATTCTTGTGTATCAGTCCTACTAGAAGATGAAAAGCTTCAACATCATGTCTCTCTTTTCAGCAATATTCAAGTGCTGTACTACCAAACGACTATGAATAGAGATATGTTAGTCTGCAGAATTCTCTTCTCCAGAGAGCAGTGGAGGCTGGGTCATTGTATTTATTCAAGATAGAGTTAGAAATTTTTTTGATAGACAAGGGAATCAAGGGTTATGGGGAGCAGACAGGAAAATGGAGTTGAGACCACTACACTACCAGATCAGGCATGATCCTACTGAATGGCGAAGCTGGCTTGAAGGGCTGAATGGCCTACTCCTCCTCCTAAGTCCAATGTTCCTATCTAGATTTCCAATGGGACTTTGATTGGATACCAGATAATAGACTAATGAATAAAGTCGGATCATGCAAAGTCAGGGGGCGAGTGGCAGAATGGATAGCTAGCTGGCTGCCAGATGGGAAGGGGAGATTGGGGGTAATGAGTAGCTCTTCAATGTGGCAGAAGCATTGTTCCACGAGAATCGCTGATGGGACCACTGTTGTTTACAATTAATATTAATAATTTAGACTTTGAAATCAAAAGCATAATTTCTAAATTTGCAAATGTCACTAGATCGGGGGTGTCGATACTGCAACACTGAGGAGGACTGTAACAAATTACAAAAAGATTTTAATAAATTTGCAGTTTGGGCATATAATTGGTGAATGAATTTCAACATTGGTAAGTGTGAGGTATTACATTTTGGCAAGAAGAATAAGAAGGCCACATGCTACTTGCAAAATAGGAATCTAAATGGGTTGGAGGAGGAAAGTGATCTGAGAGTCCAAATGCACAAATCACTCAAAATAGCGACACAGGTTAATAAGCCCATTAAAAAAAAATGAGCACTAGGGTTTTTATCTCTAGAGGGGTAGAATTGAAAAATAGGGAAGTTATGTTAAACATGTACTAATCCTTGGTTAGAGCACTGTGTGCAGTTCTGGTAACCATATTTGAAAAAGGATATGGAGACACTAGAGAGGGTGGAAGAAAGATTTACAAGAATCATACCAGGACTGGAAGTTTACAGCTATCAGTAAAGAATGAACAGACTGAATGTCTTTCTCTTGGAGAGAAGGCTGAGCGGTCACATAACAAAGGTCTTTCAAGTTATGTTTTGATAGGGTGGATAGACAGAGAGCCTTCCCAATTTTGGGGAGAAGCAAAACTAGAGGCCATAAATGTAAGATAGTCACCTAGAAATCCAAAAGGGAATTCAGAAGAAACTTCTTTATCCAGAGAGTGGTGAGAATGTGGAACTCACTATACCCCACTGAATGGTTGAGGCAAATACTATAGATGTTCTTAAGGGAAAGTTAGATAAGCAAATGAGAAAGAAAGGAATAGAGGGTTATGTTGATAGAGTTAGACAAGAAAGGATGGGTGGAGGCTCGAGTGGAGCATCAGTGCTGGCATGGACTGGTTGGGCCAAATGGCCTGTTTCCATACTGTTATGATAAGTAATCCAAATGATTCTATGTGATACATTTTGATGGGAAGAATGAAAAGAGGCAATGTGAACTAAATGTTACGATTTCAAGAGGGGGTGCAGGAACAGAGACCCTGAATCTGTAAATACACAATGAAGGTGGAAAGACAAAGTTAAGAAGGCTGTTCGAAAAAATTATACCGGATCCGTGGCTTTAATAATAGAGGAACAGAGGGCAAAAGCAAGGGAGTTATGCTAAACGTTTAAGAAGACTGCTTAAGCCTTAGCTGACAGGCTGTGTTCAATTTTGGGCACCACACTTTTGGAAAGATGTCAAGGTCTTGGGAGAGTGTGCAGAAGAGATTTATTAGAACGATACCAGGGATGAGGGACTCCCGTTATGTGGGGAGGCTGGAGAAACTAAGGTTGTTCTCTTCAGGACAGACAAGGTTAAGAGAAAATTTGATAGAGGTGTTTAAAAGCATGAATGGTTTTGATAGTGTTAAGCAGGAGAAACTGCTTCCAGTGGGAGAAGGATTGGTAACCAGAGGACACTTGGTGATTGACAAAATAACCTGAGGCGGCATAAGAAAATGTATTTTTATACACAGCGAGTTGTTGTGATTTGGAATGCACTGCCTGAAAGCAAACTCAGTACTTAACATTCAAAAGGGAGCTGGGTGAATATATATGAAAAGAAAAAAGAGCAGGGGAGTGGTAATAATTGGATAGCTCTACCAAAGGGCTGGCACAGGCATGATGGGCTGAATGGCCTCCCTTCTGTTTGATTAATTCTATGAGCCTTAGAGGAAATCCAAAATTATGCTGGCATTTTTTTAAAAAAAAATACAGGAGCTGGTAAACAGTCAGTTTTAGCACTGGGGGTGTATATGCTTTCAGCAATTAAGCAAAAAAAAATAAGCACAACCTTGTCAGAAAAAAATACTGGAGGAAATCACAAGGATTGTGGTAAGGAATTAATAAAGTTGCCAATCTATAAAGCCTTGGGGTTGGTCAGAGTTTGAGTAGTTGCAGTGGATCTGTTGTGTCAGGAACAGGTTTTGCTCAGTGTTGAGACCCAATCTAATGGAGAGTCACTTGTTGACACTGTATTTATAGTACTGTTGTATAATATTTGGGCCTTGCTTGTACTGTTGAACTGCCGCACAGATATGATTTACATAGCAGATTTGACGGAAAATATTCCTTTACTCACCACTACCTTCTCAAGGGCAATTAGGGATGGGCAATAAATGCTGGCCTAGCCAGCGACGCCCACATCCCGTGAATGAATAAGAACAAAACTTGGACGTTCAGCCATTTATCTCACATGTGTGCATTTCCCAAATTGCTCATGTTCTCTAAGTGTAACAATGTATATAAATAATAAATATTTGACTATAAGTAGTGAAGCTGGAAGTGCTCTCCTGAGAGCAGAGAAGGTCTAGGAGAGATTAGATCGCGGTGTTCAAATCATGAGGTGTTTTGATACAGTAACTAAGGAGGAACTATTTCCAGAAGTCGGTAACCGGAGGACACAGATTTAAGGGGATTGGCAAAAGAACTAGAGGCGACATGAGGAAACATTTCTTAGCAGTGAGTTGTGATAATCTGGAACGCACTGCCTGAAAGGACGGTGAGAGCAGATTTATTTGTGACTTTCAGAGGAGAATTTGAAGAGATAAAAAAAAAAATTGACAGGGCTATGGGGAAAAGGCAGGGGAGTTGGGACTAATGTGATAGTGCTTTCAAAGAGCCAGTACAGTCTCCAAGGGCTGAATGGCCTCCTTCTGGGCTACATCGTTCTGTGATTCTGTATAAATCAAAGTGCCCTTCGGATTTTGCTATTCTGATACTCGGGCTGCAGATGAAAAAAAGACCTTCCGAACATTTTTCATCAGCTTTCACAAAAATAAATCCTCCACCGAATCAATCACCACGGCAACGCAAATAACTTCTGCCGGGACAAACAGGACACCCAGAGTTCAGCTCAAAACGCTGAAATTATTGGCCTGCCTTTGCAGTTCACTCTTATCCCCACTTTGTACATGCGGGAAGCAAATGAAAATGACATTCGCTAAGTTAGGGAGCCAATATCTAAATTCCCAAATAAGGTTAGTAGGTGCTTGTAAAACGATGCAGAAAATTGCCGTCGTACGTTGTTAGATTGAAAACAAAATGCTCGCCGTCGGAGGTTTGTCAACCTTTCCAGAGCAGCTTGAACACTTGACAACTTCCAAGATTACAAAAATGTTTATGTGAACAGGAGGAGGTCATTCAGCCCCTCGAGCCTGCTCTGCCACTCAATTAGATCTTGGCTAATCTGTACCTCAATGCTATTTGCTTTAATCCATATCTCTCAATACCCAAACCAAATAAAAATCTGTCAATCTCTATGTTATAAGTTTCTGCTTTGCGGGGGTGTGGTGGGGGGGTGGAATTCCAGATTTCCACTACCTTATGTGTGGAAAAAATACTTACTGATTTCGCTCCTAAACGAGTTAGCTCTAACTTTAAGGTTAGGCCCCCTCGTTCTGAATTACACACTGGAGGGAATACTTTGGCTGGAATTTTCCAGCCCCTCCCTCCGGAGGGATCTACCGGTCCCGCCGGTGTCAAGGGGCGCTTGAATGGCCTGCGGGATCGGCCGCACCAGGGCCGGAAAATCCCGGCCCTTGTTTCTATTTGCTAACTGTCTCAATCAGATCACAGGGATGCCAACGCCAGGATTGTCCTGGAGTTTGCAGGAATTAATGATTAATCTGCAGCATACAGCTGGCAGCGATCCAGGAGAGAGAGGAAAAAAAATCATCAAAAAGGAGTGTGTAGTTTTATTTTTAAAAAATTCAGCTTCTTTCAACACTTTCATGTATTTAAAAGTGCGGAGAGTTGGAGAGAAAAGGGCTGTTTGACAGGCAGGGCTGTTCGAAGGAGGTAAAACCTCCAGGAAAACATCCAACTCGAGTTGGCAACTCCGTCAGATCATCCTTTAATCTTCTAAATTCAAGGATCAAGTCTATGCAACCTGTTCTCATAATTTAACCCTTTAAGGCCAGGATTATTCTGATGAGCACCCCTGCCATGACCAATATATCCTCCCTGAAAGGTGTCCAAAACGGAACACAATAATCTAAATGGATCCTAATCAAGGCCAAGTGCAAATGAAGCATGACTTCCTCCCTAATAGCAATAGACAAAAAGAAACAATTAAGAAATTAAGGCCCAGAGTTCAGGAGAGGTCCCCCAGGAAACAGTGACCAAAACATGGTAGAATTTCGCATTCAGTTCGAGTGTGAGAAACTTGGGTCAGAAACAACTGTGCTAAACTTAAATAAGGGTAATTACAAAGGAATGAGGGCAGAGTTAGCTAGGGTGGACTGGGAAAGGAGTTTAGTAGAAAAGACAGTCGATGAACAATGGTTTAAGAAAATAGTTCATGACTCACGACAAAGGTATATCCCAGTGAGGAAGAATGGTTCTAGGAAGGGAATAAACCAACCGTGGTTAACCAAGGAAGTTAAGGGTAGTATCAAATTGAAAGAAAAAAACATACAATGTGGCAAAGATTAGTGGTAAACCAGAAGATTGGGGAAGTTTTAAAAACCAACAAAAGATGGCCAAAAAAAGAGGGAGAAAATAAACTTTGAGGGTAAACTAGCAAGTAATATAAAAATGGACAGTAAGAACTTCTTTAAATATATAAAAAGGAAGGGAGAGGCCAAAGTGAACATAGGCTCCTTAGAGAACAAGGCTGGGGAAATAATAATGGGGAACCAGGAAATGGCAGAGGAGTTGAATAAATACTTTGCATCAGTCTTCACGGTAAAAGACAGTAATAGCATACCAAAAATACTTGTTGCCAGAAGTCACCGGTAACGGTTGTTGGCTTAGTACAAAGAGGAGAAGAGTCAATTCTCTCCTAACTCTCAGTTTGCTTTATTCACATCGTTAGATTATCTACATATAGCTTATACGTCTGGTTAAATATAGACATACAGTTTACAGCAGGTTATACAGTTTTATACCCAAAACTAGGATCTAAACGCACACCCACTAGGTTTCTCTAACACTCCCTGAGTGGTCACAGAATATAAAAGCTAATACCCAAAAAGGAGAGCTGAAGCTGGCCAGGCATTCCGTTCTCTCTCTCTTTCAATGTCATCCCTACATTCTGACGTAGGTTCTTCCGCTTCTGCGATGGTTGGTCTCCGGAGTTCTCACTGCTTCCACACCCGAAATCCTCCAGTCTTATACTGAATCTTATCTCTTCAAGCTGTGCTGTCTCTCTCCCGTTGGTTTAGGCCTGCTTGCCTAGTCTGTGGCATATTCTCATTGGCTCTGTTCCAAGACTTAGGTAGCATTAACCTCGTTACTCCTTTCCTAAATAAGGACTTGTGTCTCATCACATTTCCTTTGTCTTTGCTAATTCAAACTGGTTCCAGCCAGCTCAGGCCAGTGACCGAGCTCAGGTTACTTCAGTTCAAAAGTTGCTCAGGAAGTTTCTCTGCAGCCCCTGGCCAACATACTAAATAATCAAGGAGCAAAAAGGGAGAGGAAATAAATACAATAACTATCACTGGAGAAAAGTACTAGGGAAACTAATGGGGCTAAAGGCCGATAAGTCCCCTGAACCTGATGGGTTGCATCCGAAGATATTAAAAGAAGTAGCTACACAGATAGTGGATGCACTAATCTCATGTAGTGATCTTCCAGGAATCCTTAAATTCTGGAAAAGTCCCAGAAAACTGCCAATGTCAAACCCCTATTAAAAAAGAAAGCAAGACAAAAAACAGGTAACTATAGGCCAGTTAGCTTAATATCCGTCATTGGGAAAATGTGGGAGTGTATTATAAAGGATATAATAGTAGAGCATTTAGAAATGCATAATATAATCAAGCAGAGTCAGCATAGCTTCATGAAGGGGAAATCATGCCTGACAAATTTATTAGAATTCTTTGAGGAGGTAACAAGCAGGATAGATAAAGGGGAACCAGTAGATGCAACATATTTGGATTTCCAAAAGGCGTTTGATAAGGTACTGCACATAAAGCTACTTAATAAGGTAAAAGCCCATGGTGTTGGGGGTAGTATATTAGCATGGATAGAGGATCAGCTAACTAATAGAAGACAGAGAGTTGGGATAAGGAGGGCATTTTCAGGATGGCAGCCTGTAACTAGTGGAGTGCCAAAGGGATCAGTTCTGGGGCCACAATTATTTACAATATATATTAATTACTTAGATGAGGGAAGTTAACGTACTATCACCAAGTTTGCAGATGACACAAAAATAGGTGGGAAGGTAAGTGGTGAGGATGACACAAAGAGTCCACAGAGGGATATAGACAGGTTCAGTGAGTGGGCAAAAACTTGGCAGATGGAATATAAGTGGGAAAATATGAGGTTATGCACTTTGGCAGGGAGAATAGAAGAGCTGAATATTATTTAAATGGAGAAAGACTGCAGAAAGCTGCAGCACAGAGGGATGTGGGGGTCCTTGTGCATGAATCACAAAAAGCTAGCATACAAGTTCAGCAGGTAATAGGGAAGGCAAATGGAATGTTGGCCTTTATTTCAAAGGGAATGGAATATAAAAATAGGGAAGTATTGCTAAAAATATACAAGGCACTAGTTAGACCACACCTAGAATGCTGTGAACAGTTTTGGTCCCCTTATCTAAGGAAAGATATACTGGCATTGGAGGCAGTCCAGAGAAGGTTCACTAGGTCAATCCTGGGTATGGAGGGCTTTTCTTAAGAGGAGAGGTTGAGTAGGTTGGGCCTGTACTCATTGGAGTTTAGAAGAATAGGAGGTGACCTCATTGAAACATATAAGATTCTTAGGGGGATTGACAGGGTAGATGCTGAGAGGTTGTTTCCTCTTGTGGAAGAGTCTAGGACCAAAGACCATAATCTCAGAGTAAGGGAGCACCCATTTAAGGTAGAGATGAGGAGGAATTACTTCTCTCAGAGGGTAGTGTATCTGTGGAATTCTTTACTGCAGAGGGCTGTAGAGGCTGGATCGTTGAGTATATTCAAGGCTGAGATAGACAGATTTTTAATCTGTAAGGGAATCAAGGGTTATGGAGAAAAGGCAGGGAAGTGGAGTAGTGGGTTATCAGATCAGCATGACCTTATTTGTGATGTTTGTGTTTAATGTTTATGCGTTTTTTGTAAAAGGACATTTTAATAAAAACGAATTGTTATGTAAAACCTGCAGTAGGGTGTGCTAAGTCCCAGATGTATTTCCCTCTGGTGGACAATAAGGAATAAAGGAACCTTCAGTTTTTCACACAGGAAGTCGGAGTTCAGAAGCAGATAGCTGTGTGTGTATTCTTAATTGTTAAGAAGTGACAAAACGCTTCATCATTGAATGGCAGAGCAGACTCGATGGGCTGAATGGCCTACTTCTGCTCCTACGTCTTATGGAAGACGTTAACAACGTGTTCAATTCAGTGACAAGGCTTAACTGAAGGTAAAAGCAAAATACTGTGGATGCTGGGAATCTGAAACAAAAACCAAAAACGCTGGAAAAACTCAGCAGGTCCAGCAGCATCTGTGGAGAGAGAAACAGAGTTGACGGTTCAAGTCCATATGACCCTCCTTCAGAAGCTGTTAATATATATAAGATGTTAACTGAAGATGTTAATGTAAATGAGATGGAAGTCCTAAACCTGCTGAAATGATTTAAAGTGAAGAAATTCTCAAGGATAAATGGTATTGTGAGAAAGACAAGCCTGTCAATGAGCAAGGCACCAACAGCGTCAGTCATTACAAGGGAACTAATGGACACCAGGAAAGTGCTAGTAAATTAGGAGCAGGTTACTGTGATCGCCATATTTCAAATGGGTGACAAAATTAACATAAAGCAACTACAGATCTATCAAACCTACTTCAATTCCATTTAAGATAATAGAAACAATTAACAGAGTAAACTTGAACATAATCTGTACAACTTCCTCATAAACAGCAGACAACACAGCATTCGATGGGGAAGACCCTGTCTGACCACTTCCTTGCTTTCTATGAGGAAGGGGTTACCCAAGTTGTCTGTGGTAAGGTACATTTTTTTATTCATTCATGGGATGTGGGTATCGCTGGCTAGGCCAGCATTTATTGCCCATCCCTAAGGTGGTGAGCTGCCTCTTGAACCGCTGCAGCCCTTGTGCTGTAGGTACACCCACAGTGCTGTTAGGGAGGTCGGTCCAGAATTTTGACCCGGTGACAGTGAAGGAACAGTGATATAGTTCCAAGCCAGGATGTGGCTTGCAGAGGAATTTGCAAGTGGTGGTGTTCCCATGCATCTGCTGCCCTTGTCTTTCTAAGTGGTAGATGTCACGGATTTGGAAGGTGCTGTCGAAGGAGGCTTGATGAGTCGCTGCAGTGCATCTTGTAGATGGTACACACTGCTGCCACTGTGCATCAGTAGTGGAGAGAGTGAATGTTTAAGGTGGCAGTTGGGGTGTGGATCAAGTGGGCTGCTTTGTGGTTGACGGTGTTGCACCTCTTGAGTGTTGTTGGAGTTATACTCATCCAGGCAAGTGGAGAGTATTTAATCACACTCCTGACTTGTGCCTTGTAGATGGTGGACAGGCTTTGGGGAGTCAGGAGGTGAGTTACTCACCACAGAATTCCCAGTCTCTGACCTGCTCTTATGACCACAGTATTTAAAAGGTCGCTCCAGATAATGGGAACCCCCAGGATGTCGATGGTGAGGATTCAGTGATGGTAATTCAGTTGAATGTCAGGGGGAGCTGGTTGGATTCTCTCCTGTTGGAGATGGTCATTGCCTGGCATTTGTGTGGCCCAAATGTTACTTGCCACTTATCAACACAAGCCTGAATTTTGACCAGGTCTCGCTGCATTTGGGCATGGACTGCTTCAGTATCTGAGGAGTCATGAATGGTACTGAACATTGTGCAATCATCAGCGAACATTCACACTTCTGACCTAATGATGTAGGGAAGGTCATTGATGAAGCAACTGAAGATGATTGGGCCAAGGACACTGCCCTAAGGAACTCTTGCAGTGATGGCCTGGGGCTGAGATAATTGGCCTCCAACAACTACAACCATCTTCCTTTGCTCTAGGCATGACTCCAACCAGTGCCCCTAATTCCCATTGTCTTAAATTTTGCTAGAGCTCCTTGATGCTAAACTCAGTTAAATGCTGCCTTGACATCAAGGGCAGTCACTCTCACTTCACTTCCTGAGTTCAACTCTTATGTCCATGTTTAAATCAAGGTTGTAGTGAGATCTGGAGCCGCGCGATTCAGGCAGAACCCAAACTGAGCATTGTGAGCAGGTTATTTCTGAGTAAGTGCCATTTGATAGTACTGCCGAAGAAACCTTCCATCACTTTGCTGATGATTGATTGCAGACTGATGGAGCAGTAATTTTCCACATTGTCGGGTTGATGCCAGTGTTATAACTGTACTGGAAAGGCTTGGCTAGGAGCATGGCTAGTTCTGGAACACAAGTCTTCAGTTCCACTGTTGGGATGTTGTTGGGGTCCATAATGTTGTATCCAATGCCTTTAGCCATTTCTTGATATCATGTGAAGTGAATCGAATTGGCTGAAAACTGGAATTTGATATGCTGGGGACTTTAGCAGGAGACCGAGATGGATCATCCACTCAGCATTGTGTGGATGATTTACTGATGTGTTGGGCTCCCCCACCATTGAGAATGGTGTTATTTGTAGACACACTTCTCCAGTCATTTGTTTAATTGTCCACTACCATTTACAACTGGATGTGATAGGACAGAAGAGCTTTGATCTGATATCTTGGTTGTGGGTACTCTTAGCTCTGTCTATCACATGTTGCTTCTGCTGTTTGACATGCATGTAGATCAGTATTGTAGCTTCAGCAGGTTGACTCCTCATTTTTAAGTATACCTGGTGCTGCTCCTGGCCTTCCCTCCTGCACTCTTCATTTAACCAGGATTGATCCCCCAGATTGATGGTAATGGTAAAGTGGGGGATATGCCGGACCATGAGGTTACAGATTGCAGTTGAATACCATTCTGATGCCCAGCTTTGAGCTGCTAGATCTGTTCTGAATCTGTCCTATTTAGTACATTGGTGGTGCCACACAACATGAAGGACGGCATCAATGTGAAGAAAGGACTTTGTCTCCAAAGGGACAATGCAGCAGTCACTCCTATTAGTACAGTCATGGTCAGATGCATTTGAGACAGGTAGACTGTTGAGGACAAGGCCAAGCAGGTTTTTCTATCTTGTTGTGGCTCCCTCACCACCTGCCACAGGCCTAGACTGACAGATGTGTCCTTCAAGGTTTCAGCCAGCTCAGTCAGTAGTGGTATTACCGAGCCACTCTTGGTTATGGGCATTGATGTGCCCCATCCAGAGTATACTTTGTGTCCTTGACACACTTGGTGCTTCTTCCGAGTGGTATTCAACATGGAGGAGTACTGATTCATCAATGGTAGTTAAACGCAAAGAAGGGGCAACAAAATACAAGTTCACCCAGGTATTATATACCTTTATAATTTAGATGGGGGGGATCCATGATTACTAATCCATTTGAAAAGGCTTCCTAAAAAACAAAAAAATTGAGAACCCCCAGTTTTGTAAATGATGCAGCAGACATAGAGCAGAACAGGTTATACCTGAGCGTTGCTGAAAAAAGAGACATGCTAGCAAAGCTTTTCATCCTGCACTCATCAGGACAGCTACGCAAAATAAACTGACAGTAAAGGGAACAATAATTTATACTGCATGAGAACAGAGTGCTGATTGGTTGGCAGGTGGACTCTGATTGGTAGAGGCATTGCCATGGAGAATGCAGCAAAGAACAGTTAACTGTTAACTGTTAAACTTCTGCTCAAATTCAAACTAGGCAGGTCGACTCTGATTGGTCAAGGCACTGCCATGGGTTATACTTGTAGAATTATTTCAGAAACAGGTTAAAAACTATGATGATGGGATTAGAAATGCTTTCTGAATAGGTGAACCTGGCTGAGCTAACTGCTTTTCCTTTCCTATATATCTGACGGTCTTGTTGCCTTCGAATCAATAAAACATTTCATGGATGCTGAACATCAAAGAGCTGATTGCGTTGATCTTAGGCAAAAGCAAGTCTTTATAGGCTGCAGCGATTTACATAACTTTGAAAAGGCTTGCAGCATGGATATTTATTGCTATGCAAATCATACACCATGTAACAGCTGAGTCCATAATATCTGAAGTAACAGAACATTCCATTGTGGTCCCAACAATGATCTTTGGGATATTCATAAGAACATAAGAAATAGGAACAGGAGTAGACCATTCGGCCCCTCGAGCCTGCTCCGCCATTCAATAAGATCATGGCTGATCTGCTTGTGTTTCGATTTCCACATTCCCATCTAACCCCGATAACCTTTGATTCCCTTGCCTAACAAGAATCTATCTACCTCTGCTTTAAAAATATTCAATGACCCTGCCTCCACCACCTTCTGAGGCAGAGAGTTCCAAAGTCGCACAACCCTCTGAGAGAAAAAATTTCTCCTCATCTCTGTCCTAAAAAAGCAGCCCCTAATTTCAAAACAGTGCCCCCTAGTTCTGGACTCACCCACAAGAGGAAACATCCTTTCCCACATCCACCTTGTCAAGGCCATTCAGGATCTTGTACACTTCAATCAAATCACCCCTCGCTCTTCTAAACTCCAGTGGAAACAAGCCCGGTCTGTCCAACCTTTCCTCATAAGACAACCCACTCACCCCGGGTATAAATCTAGTAAACCTCCTTTGAACCACCTCCAATGCACTTACACCCTTCCTTAAATGAGGAGATCAAAACTGCACACAGCATTCGAGGTGCGGTCTCACCAGTGCCCTGTATAACTGAAGCATAACATCCTTACTTTTATGTTCAATTCCTCTCATAATAAAGGATAGCATTCCATTAGCCTTCTTAATCACTTGCTGTACTCAGAATCACTCTTCCATTCTAGTATTTCCCCTCAATCCAATACCTACAGTGTCCTACCCATCAGCCAGTTTCTGGGCCTGAATCCCCGCTGATTTGGGCTCAGTTAGTAATCGTTTGAATGGATATTTTACTAAATGCACTTTGCAAGTGCACAAGCATAGAATAGCAAAGGGGTTGTCTTACTGGACCAATTATGCGAAGACGTCTTCAAATCCCCACCATGACAGCTGAGCAACTTAAATTCAATTAATTAAATGATTTCTGGAATAAAATGCTAAGATCAGTAATGGTGACCACAAGTTCTAGATTGTCTAAAAACCCATCTGGTTCACTATGGTCCTTTAGGGGAAGAAAGCTGCTATCCTTACTCGCTCTGACATATAAGCGACTCCAGACCCACAGCAATAAAGCTGCCTCTTGTCCTGAAGACATGCTGTATGTCAAAAATATATTTTTAATCCACTGGTTGGAAACATGAAGTGAACGTTTAACAGACTTTTTAAAATACAGACTGAAGGTTACTGAAGGAGATTACAGCCAAAGATGGCTATCCCAATTTGCATTACTGTTCATTCCACATTCCAATCTAATTGGAATGGAGAAAGCATGTCTGCAAAATCCGCCAAAGACAATGACCTACTTGGGAATGTGAAGGACCCATACCTCCTGTCCCATTAGCAAGGTATTAAAGCAATCACCAGAGGTATTCAACTGTTGGAGACGAACCGTTTAGCAATTACCTGGACAATGGGATCTTGGCTAAGAGAGCTAGCCAGATATGATCTAAACAAATTATCCTTGGAATACATGAACAATTACCTTATTTGGATCCCTGGACAGTTGGAGCGGGAAGATCATATGACAAGCCAACTGTGTACAAAATTATGAGGGGAATAGATAGAGTGGACAGGATAAAATTGTTTCCCTTGGTGGAGAATTCTAGAACCAGGGGACATAGATTCAAGATAAGTGGCAGAAGGTGTAGGGGGGACATGAGGAAGGACTTTTTTACGCAGAGGGTAGTGGGTGTCTGGAATTCGCTGCCCAAGTTGGTGGTAGAGGCAGAAACTCTAAACTCTTTTAAAAGGCACCTGGATCTGCACCTTAAGTGCTGTAAGCTGCAGAGCTATGGGCCGGGTGCAGGAAGATGGGATTAGAAAGGGCACCTGGGTGTCCTCGGGCTGGCATGGACAAGATGGGCCAAATGGCCTCCTTCTGTGCTGTAACTTTTCTATGGTTCTATCCCTCTGTATGTTTCGAGCACATGTTTTCTTGGCAGAACTGAAGACAAGCAGCTGAGACGCTGACTGAGAAGATCCAGATAGGGTCTCTCCTGCCTCCCTCTCTCTCTCCCTCTCCAACCCACCTGGCAAGCTTTGAGGCCTGTTTGCTGACTGTGAGCATTGAGGGACACCCCTGCTGCAGCCTGTGTTTTCTTAAAATAATTCAGCCCCGCACCACCATCTCCAGAAGAAAAACCGACTTAGTCATATGCACCATTAAATCAGAAGCAATGGGACCACCAATGGTAAGTCGTAAGATCGCCAAATTTCACCTGAAGCCAGCTGTGTCACCAATATACAGACTATATATTCTTTTTACTTTTTACGGACTCTAATTTGGCCAACCTATCCTTCCCTACTCTGTAAGGTGTGTGTGTGTCTGTGTGTGTGTGATCATAGCGTGTAAACAGTTAAGTATTGACAAAATTGGCAAGTATATACTTTTCAAAACAGTAAAAAAACCTTTACGGTCAAATGAGGAGAGAGATAAATGGGGAGCCATTTGACCCCTCATCACCTGACTCCAAAGTGCCCTGTGAAATGGCCTGGCAATCCACCCGATGATATCAAACCGTTACAAAAAGCTACACGAAGAAGAGAAGTGAATGGACTGCCCACCACTGACCTAGGCACCGCATTTAGACATGTCAGATGCACACCCTGTCCAGTCGAGTTTACAAAGTACTCCTCACTGACATCTAGGGACGTGTGCAAAAATAAAAGAGCCGTCTCACTAGACTCGTCAAGCAATAGCTTGACATAGTCATACTCTCAGAACCACAGACAATGCCACGGATTCCTCTATCACTATCCATGAGATATCCTATCCCACCAGCAGGACAAGCCTACTATAGGTGGCGGCACAGTGGTATACAGTCAGAGACAAGTGGTGGGAATCCTCAACTTTGACTCCGAACCCCATGATGTCTCATGGCATCAGGTCACACTAACAAAAACCTGGAAAAAGCACTGAGGGTGGCAAGGGCAAAGACTGTACCCTGGGAAAGGGATTTCAGTGCCCATCACCAAAAGCGGCTCAATAACACCATTACCGACCGAGCTGGCAAAGTCATGAAAGACATAGCTACCAGACTGGGCCTGCGAAAGGTGGCGAGAGAATCAGAACAAGGGAAAAACCTACTTTATTTGATCCTCACCAATCTACCTTCACAGATTTATCCACGACAGTATTGATAGGAGTGACCACCGAACAGTCCTTGTGGAGACAAAGTCCTGACTTCACACTGAGGGCACCATCCATCATGCGTTGTGTGGCACCACCACCATGCTAATTGGCTACTTGGAACAAATCCAGCAGTTCAAAACTGGGCATCCATGAGGCACCATGGGCCAGCAGCAACAGCAGAATTGCATTCCACTGCAAACTGTAACCTCATGGCCCGGCATATCCCTCACTCTACCATTAACATCAAGCCAGGGGATCAACCCTATTTCAACGAGGAGTGCAGGAGACCATGCCAAATGCAGGAGACCATGCCGAGTGCAGGAAAGCAAGCCGAGAGCAGAACCAGACATACCTCGAGACAGTGGTGTAGCAGTAATGTCACTGGATTAATGACCCAGAGGCCCAGGATAATGTTCTGGGGGCATGGGTTCAAATCCCACAATGGCAGTTGGTTGAATTTGAATGTAATTAATAAATCTGGAATTAAAAGCTAGTTTCAATAATAGTGACCATTAAACCATTGTCAATTGCTTAAAAAAAAGCCATCTAGTTCATTAATGTCATTTTAGGGAAGGAAATCTGCCGTCCTTACCTGGTCTGGCCTACATGTGACTCCAGACCCACAGCAATGTGGTTGACTCTTAACTGCCCTCTGAAATGGCCTAGCAAGCCACTCAGTTCAAGGGTATTTAGAAATGGGCAACAAATGCTGGCCTTACTAGCAACACCCATATCCCATGAATGAATAAAAGGAAAAAGACATTAAAAATGAGGTGAAGCTACCAACACAGGACTACATGCATGCCAAACAGCAGACGCTGCATGATATAGACAAAGCAAAGTGATCCCATAACCAACAGATCTGACCCTCTTGTCCTTCCACATCCAGTCATGAGTGGCAGTGGAAAACTAAACAATGAGAGGAGGAAGTTCCATGAACATCCCCGTCCTCAATGATGGGGGAGCACATCAGTACAACAGACAAAGCTGAAGCATTTGTAACCATATTTAACCAGAAGTGCCAAGTGGATGATCCATCCTGGTCTCCTCTTGAGGTCCCCAGCATCACAGATGCCAGTCTTTTTGATTCACTTCACGTGATACCAAGAAACAGCTGAGCACAATGGACACAGCAAAGGCCAAGGTTGCAATGCTCGAGACTTGTGCTCCAGAACTAGCTAAGCTGTTCCAGTACAGCTACAATACTGCCACCTACCCAACAATGTGGAAAATGGCTGAGGAATGTCCTGTCCACAAATCTAACCAGGCCAAATCCCACCCTATTAGCCTACTCCCAAACATTAGCAAGATTTTGGACATTTTTTGAGTCATCAGTAATGTTAACAATTGCACATACTAACAACCTGTTCACAAATGTTCATTGGGTTCTGTCAGAACCATTCAGCTCCAGTCTTCATTACACACTTGGTCCATTCTATAGAGAATTACTGCCCTTGTTATCAAGACAGTATTAAACCTAGTGTGGCACAAAAAAGTCATATAAAACTGACATCAAGGGACCAAAGGGAAAACTCTTCAGGCTGGAGTCACATCTGGAGCAAAGGAAGATGGTGTGGTTGTCGGATGTCAATCTTCTCAGTCTCAGGACATTGCTGCAGGAGTTCCTCAGGATAGTATCCTGGGTTCAACTATCTTCAGTTGCTTTATTAATGACCTTCCTCAATTATAAGATTAGAAATAGGGTCTATGCTCTGCAGTGTTCAAATCCATTGACAATACCTTAGCTTGCATCCACATGCAGCAAGACCCGGTCAACATTCAGACTTGCTCTAACAAGTGGCAAATAACAACATTCACGCAACACAGTGCCAGGCAATGGCCATCTTCACCAAGAATGAGTCAAACCACCTACTGCAGACATTCGGTGGCATTACCATTATCAAATCCTCCACCATCAACATCCTGGGGAACATCATTCACCAAAAACTGAACTGGACCAGCCACATAAATGCCACGGATACCAGAACAGGCCAAAAGACAGTGACCAATCTGCTGACCATACCCTTTCCACAACCTACAAAAAACATGTCCAAAGTGGGGCAGATAATACTCTTCGCTTGCCAGGAAGGATGCAACCGCAACAGAGCTCAAGGATCTCAACACCATCCAGGATGGAGCACTTCTCCCATTAACCTAAACAACCAGCCCCACCCACCAGCGCCACGTCATGGCTGCAATGTGTACTATCTACAGGATGCACTGCAGAAACCCACCAACCTGTGGCCTCAGACGCATGGGAACACCATCACTTTCATCCTGAGAGCACCTTCACTGTGTGAACTGCAGTGGTTCAAGGATCAAGCTAACCACCGCCTATTAGAGGAATACTAGCGATGGGCAATAAATTTTGTCCTTGACAATAATATCCACCTCCTAAGAAATTATTTTTTTAAAAAGTAATTAAACAAAGATAAACGTTGTAAACTTCAACCAGTCAGCAATGCATACAAATTAAACTCACTAATACTTAGAGAAGAGAATGTTTATTGTTTTGATAGTTGATTTAAAATAAATTTTTCTTATTCATTTGCTGTCCATTCCTAATTGCCCTCGAGAAGGTGGTGTTGCTTCTTGAACCGCTGCAGTCCATGTGGTGTAGGTACACCCATGGTGCTGTTAGGGAGGGAGTTCCAGGATTTTGACCCAGCGGCAGTGAAGGAACAGCGATATATTTCCAAGTCAGGATGGTGTGCGGCTGGGAGAGGAACTTGCCACTGATGGTTTTCCCATGCTGACCTTGTCCTTCCAGGTGGTAGAGATCGTGGGTTTGGAAGGTACTGTCAAAGGAGGTTTGTCGAGTTCCTGCAGTGCATCTTGTGGAGGGTACACACTGCTGCTACTGTGCATCGGTGGCGGTGGGAGTATATGTTTAAGGTGGTGAGTGGGGTGCCGATCAAGGGGGCTGCTTTCATCCTGGATGTTGTCGAGCTTCTTGAGTGCTGTTGGAGTTGCACTCATTCAGGCAACTGGAGAGTATTCCATCACACACCTGACTTGTGTCTTGCAGATGGTGGACAGGCTTTGGGGGGTCAGGAGGTGAGTACTCGCTGCAGGATTCCTTGCCTCTGACCTGCTCTTGGAGCCATGCTATTTATATGGCTGGTCCAGCTCATACATCCAGTGGTAACCCCCAGGATGTATGGGAGTCAGAGGTGAAGGTTATGGGAAGTGGTTTCCTTAATGTCATCTTCCCCACAACCTTGCTGCTTGCAGTGCGAAACAGAATTATCAGCAACCTTCCAAAAATGGGTGACCTGAGTTGACCCGAAATGAAATTAGGCTTTATTTGTCCTGGAAGTAAGTTTTATTTCATTGCAAGTTTCAGCAACCTGTTTAAGCCGTATGTGCTATGAACAAAAACTGCAGGACAAAATGACATTCAATGCTGTGTCAAATAATGTTAATAGACTGGTCACTCCGTGGTTTATAAGTGTCTGATATTTATCTCCGATATTAGAATTAGCTGATTGTATAAGGACTAGGGGATAGATTTAAGGTTTTGGGCAAGGGATGCAGGAGGAATGTGAGGAAGAGCCTTTTTACGCAGCAAGTGGTTATGAGCTAGAACGCGCTGCCCCTGAGGGTGATGAAAGCAGACACAACCAACGATTTAAAAAGAAAATTGGGTAGACATCTGAAGGAAATGAACCTGCAGGGCCACGGGAATAGAGCGGAGGAGTGAGACTGACAGCTAGGGTTACTCCACGGAGAGCCAGCATGGACCCAATGGACTAAATGGCCTCATTCTGTGCTGTAAATGACTCTGTAAGGAAGATAAAAATGACAGGAGCAGTATTTACTGTAACGACAAAACATTGTGTGTGACTGGCTTAACGATGTGCGCTTGTAAAGGACCACTTACAGAAAGACAGTCGGAAGTTACTATACTCTAACCAAAGGATAATCTGACCTTGGCAGAAATCAGTGAGGTTTAATGGTGATCCAGATGGCATAGAAAGAGAGAGAGAGAGAGAGAGAGAGGGAGAGAGAGACCACTCCCAGAAAACTACTTTTGGGCTGCCAGCAATGTAGATGCATGAAACGAATTCATTATTGCCCAGCAATTTATTAAAAAAACATGTTTCTTAGGTCTGAAAGGTTTCCATAGTAACACACTGATTCACCTACTGCAGGAGATCAGGTTAGTTTTATTCTCGAGAGGTAGGTCACAGCATTGTCCAATGGTAATGTGGTTTCTTTCACACTGCATCTCTGTGGTGATCGCAGCAATGGCTGATGAGCCTTTCCACTGTATAAATGACATCTATAGCAACTAAATAGGAATATCTACTTGCTACATTATCCATGTATCCATAAATAACTTGCACCTGAGCAGTGTCCTCCAGGGAGATTGCAGTCCCTTTAAAGGAAAATCAACACACCAGAATATAGAAGTGTCCCGATTTCTGTTCATTTTTAAATCTATTTCACCAGTGCACTTGTTATGTTTAGTGCTCAAAATAAACTGCTCCGACGATCTAACAATCACCACACTACAATACCGATCACCACGCTACAATACCGATCACCACACTACAATACCGATCACCACGCTACAATGCCAATCACCACGCTACAATGCCAATCACCACGCTACGATACCAATCACCACACTACAGTACCGATCACCACACTACAATGCCGATCACCACGCTACAATACCGATCACCACGCTACAATGCCGATCACCACGCTACAATGCCGATCACCACACTACAATACCGATCACCATGCTACAATACCGATCACCACGCTACAATACCGATCACCACGCTACAATGCCAATCACCACACTACAATACCGATCACCACACTACAATACCGATCACCACACTACAATGCCAATCACCACGCTACAATACCGATCACCACACAATGGCAATCACTACACTACATTGCTCATCACCACGCTACAATGCCAATCACCACACTACAATGCCAATCACCCTGCTACAATGCCAATCACCACGCTACAATGCCAATTACTACACTACAATGCCAATCACCACGCTACAATGCCAATCACCACACTACAATGCCGATCACCACGCTACAATGCCGATCACCACGCTACAATGCCGATCACCACGCTACAATGCCGATCACCACGCTACAATGCTCATCACCACGCTACAATGCTCATCACCATGCTACAATGCTCATCACCACGCTACAATACCGATCACCACGCTACAATGCCAATCACCATGCTACAATGCCGATCACCATGCTACAATGCTCATCACCACACTACAATGCCGATCACCACGCTACAATGCCAATCACCACACTACAATGCTCATCACCACACTACAATGCCAATCACCACACTATAATGCTCATCACCACGCTACAATGCCAAGCACCACACTACAATGCTCATCATCATGCTACAATGCCAATCACCACGCTACAATGCCAATCACCACACTACAATGCAAATCACCACGCTACAATGCCAATCACCATGCTACAATACCGATCACAGGCAATTATCCCTCGATTTTGTTTCAGCTCCACCATGTCATCTTCAGGTCTGTTGTCACTCTGCTACCAGAGGGATTCTCACTGAGCTACACTTGGGGTTAGTACCAAACACGGCAATTGGAGTACATTGTCATTTTGTTCACGCACTGTAGCCTCGTGTTACCAAGAGTACATTTGGAACTGTCTTTGTATAATTAAATCTCCACGTTACACTCCCTGCTGAATCTCAATCATTCCATCTCTTGGCCAGAGCCTGGTCATTCTGTGGTGATCAGTTAACAGAGACCGTAATAACTGTGATAATTTAACGATTGAGCTGGTCCATCGGGTTGTGCCTGAACTTGAGACCTCTGTCAGAGTCTGGTCACGACATAGCGATCAATCAATAGAGTAACAGGAACAATCAGTTGATTGGCCAGGTCTGCCCAGCTATTCTATCAATGCCCTGTGGCCTTGATGCACTCAGGATGCTTCAATCAGATTATGGATGCAATGTCCATGGGTGGTATTTTATGCTCTTCCCCCATGGCGAGTTTGGAGGCAGGAAGGGAATTTAATCGGACAGGTGGGGAAGTAGGAAGGACTCCGCCACCTTTCCGCCTCCATCCTGATTAAATCCATGGTGGGAAGGCCCATGGATGGCCAATTAATGCCCACTTAAGGGCCTCAACCCACCGCCGCTGGTATTAAACGAGCAGCAGGCAGACCTGTTGCCATGCGGGTAGTATAATAAGGGAACCATTGCAGGTTGCTTGTGATCTCCTGGGTGGGGGAGTGGCGGGTAAGGGGGCGGATGTTGATGTCCCTCGTTCAAAGGCCTGATCGAGGGACTCGGCATCGGGAAGGAGCGGGGGTGGGGCCCACCAAGACACACCCTGCTTGCCCTTGCTGCCCCTGGGGTCCTGATCCCGTTGAAGACCCGCCAATGGCCTCTTAATTGCCTGACTGGCTCGTAATTGGGTGGGCCTTCCCCACAGGGGCAAAGGCGGGTCTCTCGCAGCCTCTCCAGCCAGCGGCCAAGACTCCCGTCGTCTCCATAAAACTCGCCCCAATGTTAAGCTCAACTACTGGTAGGGCTGAATGTGCCTCTCCAAAAGTGACCAAATTCATCCGAGGAAGCGGCTGAAAGCCACCTGAGAAATGCCTAGAGCTGGAATGAGCAAAGTGTATGTGTGCTGCAGCATGAAGTCAAGGCAGCAAGCAGAGCCTTGCACATACTCTTTCAAAGGTAGCTTGCAAAGACTTAAATCCACGTTATGCCTTTTCTAGATCTAGACTCGACTACTCCAATGCTCTCATGGCCAGTCTCTCACCCTTGAACCCTCCATAAACTTGAGCTCATCCAAAACGGCGGGGGGGAAACAGTGGCTTAGTGGTAATGTCACTGGGCTAGTAATCCAGGGGCCCAGGCTAATGCTCTGGGGACACGGGTTTCAAATTCAATTAATAAAAATCTGGAATTGAAAGCTAGTCTCAGTAATGGTGACCATCGATTGTTGTAAAAACCCATCTGGTTCACTAATGCCCTTTAGGAAAGAAAATCGGCCATCCTTACCTGGTCTGGCCTACATGTGACTCCAGACCCACAGCAATGTGGTTGACTCTTACCTGCCCTCTGAAGTGGCCTAGGAAGCCCTCAGTTCAAGAGAAATTAGGCATGGGCAACAAATGCTGGATGTGTCAACAACGCCCACATCCCATGAAAGAATGAAGAAACCTCTGCTGCCCATACCCTAACTCACACCCATCACCTCCGTACTCGCTGACCTACACTGGTTCCCAGTGGAACAACACTTTGATTTTAAAATTCTCATCCTGATTGTTGAATCCCTCCAGGGCCTCACCCCCTCACTATCTCTGTAACCTCCTCCAGCCCTACGCCACTCTGAGATCATTGCACTCTTCCATTGCTGGCCTCTTGCGCATCTTCAATTTTCTTTGCATCTCTATTGGCAGCTGTACCAGCTGTCTGGAATTCCCTCCCTAAATCTCTGCCTCTTCACCTCTCTATCTCTCTCTCCCCACTTTTGAAACGCATCTTAAAACCTACCTCTTTGGCCAAGCTTTCGGTCATCTGCCCTAATATCTCCTTGCGTGGCCTAGTGCCAAATTTTGTTTGTTATTAACTCCTGTGAAGTGCTTTGGGCTGTTTTTCTACTTGAACGGCACTATATAAATACGAGTTGTTGTTAGCCCACGAAATGTGAAGACGAATAAATCCTGATTTCGAAATCAGCTTGAGCAGTGCGACTTCACCTCCCCACCTCATCATTGCACCACCCGCCAAGTTTATCCCCATCCCACTTTGACTTGTTTCTTCTTTCAAGTGGCCACTTATGTGCCAGTTTGGATGCTGTCCGCACTCCATCCCATGAGTGGTTGCATCACACTATTGGCCGTCTAATCCTCACATGATGTCCGTGTATGACCCTCCCATTGGGGGGGAGGAGGGGGTCAGTGGAGAGGGAGCAGGAACGGGGACCCTGAACTATTACTTTTTTGTCGTGACGGCAACTTTGAACCAAACCCCTACCCCCCCACCATCACCACTACCTCTGTACTAATGCTGCTCTGATTCAGATCACCCAGCTCAGCACAGACCAGAGACTGAACCTTCCAAGTTTGCATGGTTCCACACTACGATGTGTGTGTAGTTCCACATTAGTAAACGATGCGTTTACCCATCGAAGCAGTCTTTCTCATCAAAACGAAGAGTCAGTATTGAGATGCATGACAGGCAAGGAAGGCAGAGCTAGACAAACATTTACAGTGCATGCTCCACTCCTTACTAATAGAAGATAAATCCTAAGTAGGAAATAAGCATGTATTGGCAAAAGAAGTCACAGGGATGGGTCCTCTTCGAAACTTGAGATAATGAGAGCGAAGCAATGAAAAATGATTTGAGAAATTCATTTTGGCACCTATGGCACAAAGAGCTGCAAAGCTGATAAAAAAACATCAAGGCAGAATTACAATCATCAACTGAGCCTTCCTTGAATTAATGGCTTTACTGTAGTGTAATTAAAAGATTCAGTCTACGCTAGGACAGAGATTAATTGCTTTATGACCAAAGGCAAAGTAATTTCACTGCAGCCAAGGAACTGAAGAACTGTTTATACAGCCAGTGAGATGGATTGTAAAAGTATTAAGAGTGTATCGGAGTTTGGTGAAAGTACATCTCACGGTGCCAAAATAAAGAACTCCAACTGGACAAATTCATCATTAAGAAGATGCATTTAATCTAGTTATTATCAAAGCAGAATATTACGGTACAGGACAAAACCTCCTATGGTCTTACATCTTTTTCAAAATTATCTGCGTATGCCTCTTGCCACAGTCTAGCAGTCTCCCCACTGAGTTACAATTCACCTCTTGTTCTTCGACTCTAACCAAATAGATTCATCTCTCTCTCCATCTCCTAAACCAACCTTGTCCTTTCAGCCGCCTTATCTTTTATTCCCCTTTCCCCATCAGGTCTGTTTAGACCCTCCTGTGCACCAATGGCTAATCTCGCGCTAAAGGAAGATGGCCCCAGCCTTGTCTGAAGAAAGCCTATCCATCGAAAACGCAAGCCACTGCTGCTGCCCCACAACTGCTCCCAGTGTCCCAGAAACCTGAAGCTCGTCGATGTCAATGCTGCATTGTGTCCTATGGTAATTACTTTTCCAGGAGCCTAGAGTGTATTTATAGATATGAATGATGTACTCCTCACCTTCTCCAACAAAGCTGCTTTGCTGCCAACATTACAAATGTACGCATGCAAATTTTCAACCGCGGGTTTATTTTCTCTCTCTCTCTAGCTATGTAACCACAAAGGGCGGATTTAATTATAAAAACTCGTTAATTACGCTGTTTGATAATAGCTCCTGGCCACAAAGTGCAAGTTATTAGAGACATGGTTCAGCCTCGGTAATGACAGGGGTCAGAAAGTACAGCAAATATTTACGGCTTGCAAAACATACTTGGCTTAATGAGGGTGAGAAACGCAACTGCGATAATGGGGAGTGCTTTGCAAGGCCCTGCTGCAGTCGTTCAAAAATATGCGCAAACAGGAGAAATTCAGGTGCATCTTACGGACAGGAATCCTGCGTTTATACAGCATCTTTCACATCCTCAGGACCTCACAAAGCTCTTTACAACAACAACTTATATTTGCGTAGCACCTTTAATGTAATAAAATGCCCCCAGGCGCACTATAAAACAAAATATGACACTGAGCCACTTAAGGGGATATTAGGTCAGGTGACCAATAGCTTGGTCAGAGGTAGGTTTTAAGGAATGTCCAAAAGGAGGTGAGTGAGGTAAAGGGGTGGATAAGTTTAGGGAGGGAATTCCAGAGCTTGGGGCCAAGGCAATTGAAGGCACAATGAAGCAATTAGAATTGGGGAGACCCAAATTAGATGAGCACAGATTTCTTAGAGGGTTGTGGGGTCTGCAGGAGATTACAGAGACAGAGGGGCGTGAGGCCATGGAAGGATTTGGAAACAAAGGTGACAATTTTAAAATCAAGACATTGGTTAACCAGGAGCCAGTGCAGGTCAGTGGGCACAGGGGTGATCGGTGAATGGGACTTAGTGCAGAGTTCTTTCTCTGATGTCAAGTTTATAGGGGGCAGAATGAGGGAGTCCAAGTAGGACACCGGAGTAGCCAAGTAACAAAGGCACGAATGAGGGTTTCAGCAGCAGATGAACTGAGGCAGGGGTGAAGTTGTTATGGGATATTACAGAGGTGGAAATAAGCAGCCTCAGTGATGGCATGAATATGTGGTTGGAAGCTCATTTTGGGTCAAAAATGACACTAACCTTGCAAACAGTCTGATTTAGTCTCAGATGGTTGCCAGGGAGAGGAATGGAGTCAACTGGCGTTTACAGCTGATGAAATACTTTTGAAATGATGTCACTGTTGTAATGTAGGAAATGCAACAGCCAATTAGTACACAGCAAGCTCCCACAAGCTGCATTCTGATAATAACCAGGTAATCTGTTTCTTTAAGTGATGTTGAATAAGGGATAAATATTCGCCTGGGCACCGAGGAGAACCCCCACCCCATTCAAAATAGTGCCATGGGATCTTTAATGCGGAGGCAGATGGTTACTCAGTTTAACGTTTCATCCAAAGGGCAGCACCTCAGACAGTGCAGCACACCTCAGCACTGCACTGGGATTTTTGTGCTCAAGTCTACGGAGTGGGACTTGAACCCATAGCCTTCTCACTCAGCCAAGAGTGCTACCAACCAAGCCACAGCTGACACTGAATATTGTGAAGGTGTTACATTATGACAACATACGAGCATACGAATTAGGAGCAGGAGTGGGCCACTTGACCCTTCTTCACCATTCAACGAGACCATGGCTGATCTGATTGTAACCTCAACTCCACATTCCCGCCTACCCCCAATCACCTTTCACCCCCTTGCTTATCAAGAATCTATCTGGCTCTGCCTTAAAAATATTCAAAGACTCTGCTCCCATTGCCTTTTGAGGAAGAGAGAATTCCAAAGACTCACTACCCTCTGAGAGAAAAAATTTCACAAGGGATTTTTTTTTTTTTTTACTGATGCTGCTGCACACGTACACTTTTCAACTCATTAGAAAGCTCTCAGCTGTTGCACTGCTTCAGCTATAAGCTGATTTCACAGTGCCTTCTGATTTTATTCATTTGCTGTTACTTCAAAATCAAGACGTTGCTTAACCAGGGGCCAGTGTAAGTCAGCGAGCACAGAGGTGATAGGCAAATGGGACTTAGTGTGAGGTAGGACACAGGCAGCAGAGTTTTTTCTGTGACATCAATTTACAGAGGGCCGAATCTGGGAGACCAGCCAGGAAGGCGTTGGAATAGTCAAGTCCAGATATAACAAAGACTGTAACAATGAGAAACAAAAAGAGAATTACCTGGAAAAACTCAGCAGGTCTGGCAGCATCGGCGGAGAAGAAAAGAGTTGACGTTTCGAGTCCTCATGACCCTTCAGCAGAACTGAAGTTGAAGGGTCATGAGGACTCGAAACGTCAACTCTTTTCTTCTCCGCCGATGCTGCCAGACCTGCTGAGTTTTTCCAGGTAATTCTGTTTTTGTTTTGGATTTCCAGCATCCGCAGTAGTTTTTTGTTTTTATCACTGTAACAATGAGGGTTTCAGCAGCAGATGAACTATTGCGGACATGAGGGTTTACACTGGACCGTGAGATCCAGATGGATCTATACTTCACTCTGATACCTTCCGCCATTAGGGAGATGATTCTGGTATATGTCTGCACTGGTACGGTTAGATGGTTAGTGAATTGAAGCTGACGTGCGCTTATCAGCGCAACTGAATCTCCTCAACAGCTGGCTGACAGTCACAGGTTATTGTCCTTGTCAATAATCACAGGTTATTATTATACATTCACATGTGCGTGGAGTCCAATCTGACACACCAACAATTTATTCCTGATATCAAACTCAGGTGAAACTTATGCCGAGGAGAACAGGCTGTGTAATTCCGGGTGACTGGAGTTCTGTTGTAAGCTCATTGTGCGGCTCGCTGCCCCATAAACTTTACTACCTCATAAAACTATGTGAAAGTCTAACCCGAAACAACACTGAGCTGTGGGCGTCTAGAGCCCGAGCCTGCTGCATTATTCCAAGCTGCAATTATTTCATACTGCAAAAGGCAATATAGATATGGGTGGTCCATTATTCATTCAGGCTATTTAGATGTTAAATATACAGTTAACTTAATTAAGTGGGCACAAATACACCAAGGTCATCATTCTGTAAGATAAAAATTAATAAATATTACAGACTAAACATGTCTTATCATGTGGCTAATAAAAATACTAGCAGGGCGGGATTTTCCGGTCCTGCTGAAAACCCCAGCCTAGGTCACTCGAGGGCTACAGGCACTTGGAAGAGCATTCAATACAGCGACGTCAACTTAGATTGGAAGCGTTCAGTACAGTACTGTACTTCCAGAGGCCATTTATTTAATAAAATGATATCAGAAAAGCTTATTGAGCTAAGATCTCATTATAAAGAGATATTCAGAACTTCTTTACCTGGAACACTTCCAATCCCAATTTCATAAAGCAATTACATATATACGAAACAGGGGCTGAAGTAGGCCATTCTGCCCCTCGAGCCTGCTCCACCACTCAATAAGATAACAGCTGATCTGTTTGTGTTTCGAATTCCACATTCCTATCTACCCCCGATAACCTCTGATTCCCTTGCCTAACAAGAATCTAGCTACTTCTGCCTTAAAAATAGTCAATGACCCCCACCTCCACCACCTTCTGAGGCAGAGTTCCAAAGTCGCACAACCCTCTGAGAGAAAAAATTTCTCCTCATCTCCGTCCTAAAAGGCCAATCCCTAATTTTAAAACAGTGCCCCCTAGTTCTGGACTCACCCACAAGAGGAAACATCCTTTCCACATCCAACTGTGAACACCTTTCAGGGTCTTATATACTGCAATCAAATCACCCCTCACTCTTCTAAACTCCAGTGGAAACAAGCCCAGTCTGTACAACCTTTCCTCATAAGACAAGCCCAGTCTGTACAACCTTTCCTCATAAGACTCATCCCAGTTATCAATCTAGTGAACCTCCTCTGAACCGTCTCCAACATATTTACATCCTTCCTTAAATAAGGAGCCCAAAACGGCACATAATATTTGAGGTGCAGTCTCATCAATTCCCTGTATAACTGAAGCATAACATCCTTACTTTTATGTTAATTCCTCTCGTAATAAAGGATAAAGGGTCATGAGGACTTGAAACGTCAACTCTTTTCTTCTCTGCCGATGCTGCCAGACCTGCTGAGTTTTTCCAGGTAATTCTGTTTTTGTTTTGGATTTCCAGCATCCGCAGTAGTTTTTTGTTTTTATAACATTCCTTTAGCCTTCTTGATTATGTGCTGTGCCTGCATACTAACTTTTTGTGACTCATGCACGAGAACACCTAGATCCCTCTTCCACAACACCTTGGAATTCTGCAGTCATTCTCCATTTAAGTAATACTCTGATTTTTTATTCTTCCTGCCAAAGTGAACAACTTCACATTTTCCCAGAGATAAAAACAAAAAGCTAAAAGCTACTGCGGATGCTGGAAATCCAAAACAAGAACAGAATTACCTGGAAAAACCTCTGGGACACCCTGGTCCACTCCTCCATCACCCCCTACTCCTCAACCCCCACCTATGGCACCTCCCCATGCCCACGCAGAAGATGCAACACCTGCCCCTTAACTTCCTCTCTCCTCACCATCCAAAGGCCCAAACACTCCTTTCAAGTGAAGCAGCATTTCACTTGCATTTCCCCTAACTTAGTCTACTGCACTCGTTGCTCCCAATGCGGTCTCCTCTACATTGGAGAGACCAAACGCAAACTGGGCGACCGCTTTGCAGAACACCTGCGGTCTGTCCGCAAGAAATACCCAAACCTCCCTGTCGCTTGCCATTTTAACACTCCACCCTGTTCTCTTGCCCACATGTCTGTCCTTGGCTTGCTGCATTGTTCCAGCGAAGCCCAACGCAAACTGGAGGAACAGCACCTCATCTTCCGACTAGGCACTTTACAGCCTTCCGGGCTGAGTATTGAATTCAACAACTTTAGATCTTAAACTCCCCCTCCTCCCATCCCCACCCCGTTTCTCCCCCCTCCCTTTTTTTTCAATAATTTATATAGATTCTTCTTTTCCCACCTATTTCCATTATTTTTAAATCTAAAACTAAAACTTTGTTAGTCTTTCCACCCCACCCCCACTAGAGCTGTACTTTGAGTGTCCTGCCTTCCATTCTTAATTAGCACTTTTCTTAGATAATATCACCACCTTCAACACCTCTTTGATCCTTTTGTCTGTGACATCTTTTGATTATCTGCTCCTATCACTGCTTATCTCCACAATCACCCCACCCTCAACTTCTCTCCGCCCCCCCCCCCCCACCCCCACCTTAGACCAGCTTATATTTCACCTCTCTCCTAACTATACTCAGTTCTGCCGAAGGGTCGTGAGGACTCGAAACGTTAACTGATTTCTTCTCCACCGATGCTGCCAGACCTGCTGAGTTTTTCCAGGTAATTCTGTTTTTGTTTCACATTTTCCCACATTATACTCCATCTGCCAGATTTTTGCCCACTCACCAACCTATCTATATCTGTCTGCAACCTCCTTATTTCCTCTTCAGAACATACTTTCCTACCTATCTTTGTGTCATCTGCAAATTTAGCTACCATGCCTTCGCTCCCCTCATCTAAGTTATTGATATAAATTGTAAAAAGTTGAGGCCCCAGCACAGACCCCTGCGGGACACCACTCGTCACATCCTGCCAATCCAGAAAAAAACCCATTTATGCATAATCTGTTTTCTTCCAGCCAGCCAATCTTCTATCAGTGTTAATATGTTACCCCCTACACCATGAGCTTTTATTTTCCGCAATAACCTTTCATGTGGCACCTCATCAAATACGTTATGGAAATCCAAGTACAGTACATCCACACACTCCCCTCTATCCACAGCGCATGTTACTCCTTCAAAGAACTCCAATAAATTGGTTAAAAATGATTTCCCTTTCACAAAACCATGCCAACTCTTTCCAGTTACCTTGAGTTCCTCCAAGTGCCCAGTTATAACCTTCTTAATGATCAATTCTAACACCTTCCCCACAACCGACGTCAAGCTAACTGGCCTATAGTTTCCTGGTTTATGCCTCCCTCCCTTCTTGAATAAAGGGGTTATTATATTTGCCATTTTCCAGTCTGATGGAACTGTGAAATGTCGGCACTGAAAATGAGCAGACCAACAAAAAGCCGGCACAGGCAAGACAGGCCGAATGGCCTCCTTCGGGGCTGTATCAATTCTTGATAACCATGTCTGGACAGACATTTTCAAATGTCTTTTGATCCTGACATACACGTATGTATCATATATGTTTGGAACACTGTAAGGGGTTTTGGTAATTGTTGTGGAGTACATGTAATCTCCATTTTCTCCATTGTACTCTCCACGAGTACGCCATTCATCTGTCACATGACATGAAAATGATCTTCAAAGGACCGTAGGCTCAGAGCGCGGGAGTAGACCATTCGACCCATCGTATCGATGCCGACCCTGAAGGAGCTATGCATTTAGCTGCTTTTCCTTTCACCAGGTTGTTTGAATTTTTTTTTCAAAAATGGACCCTTCTTTTCTAAACGCTGTAATGGATTCTGTGACCACCACTGTTCCTGATAGGGAACTCCACATCCTAACAACACTCTGCATTAACAACACCCTCGTCCTTTTGGCCACAATCTTAAATTTAGGTTATCTAGTTACCGGCCCATGGACCAGTGGACATACACGCCATAAATCTCGGAGAAGTTGGCAAGCAGCTTCAAAGAAAGCAATACACCACTGAGAAACAGCCCCATATAAAGTCTGAAACCAAAGCCACTGCTTCAGGTGACTAAATGAGTTTAAAAAAAATCCCTTTCAACACATTGCATTTTAGAATTTTTGGTAATCATAAGAATTTCTACTTTCAGGATAAAGCGGCGGGAATCAGGGTTCAGGAGAAATAGAAACACTGAGCAGGAAAGACCTCTGTCTGGAGCAGAAGAGATCGGGCCTATCTGTCTGGAGCAGAAGGGACCGGGCCTATCTGTCTGGAGCAGAAGGGACCGGGCCTATCTGTCTGGAGCAAAAGGGACCAGACCTATCTAGAGCAGAAAAGACTGGGCCTATCTGTCTGGAGCAGAAGAGACCGGGCCTATCTGTCTGGAGCAGAAGAGACCGGGCCTATCTGTCTGGAGCAGAAGAGACCGGGCCTGTCTGTCTGGAGCAGAAGAGACCGGGCCTATCTGTCTGGAGCAGAAGGGACCGGGCCTGTCTGTCTGGAACAGAAGAGACCGGGCCCATCTGGAGCAGAAGAGACCGGGCCTATCTGGAGAAGAAGAGACCGGGCCTATCTGTCTGGAGCAGAAGAGACCGGGTCTATCTGTCTGGAGCAGAAGAAACCGGGTCTATCTGTCTGGAGCAGAAGAGACCGGGTCTATCTGTCTGGAGCAGAAGAACCTGGGCCTGTCCAATATAATATCAGGAATGGGGAAGTAGCACAGAATTTTCACTTTTTGTTGCATTTTGGTCAGAAGGCAAAAGGAAGGGTTCCAAACCCTGATGAATGTATAAAAGTCAGTTAGTCGTCATGCATGCTTCACCTACTGAAAACAATTAGTGATTGGTTATCATATCTGAGGCATGGTCATGAACACATCAGAGCACCTACCAGTTAGGTGAGATTTTGGTGTGGCCCAATGTGTTTTTTGAAATCTTCTTTCACGGGATGTGGGCGTCGCTGGCTAGGCCAGCATTTTTATTGCCCATCCCTAATTGCCCTTGAGAAGGTGGTGGTGAGCTGCCTTCTCGAATGGCTGCAGCCCCTGTGGTGTAGGTGTATGTGTGCTCATAGTTTTAAAAAAAAAACTGTTTGTCAATTATATTCAGATGTTAGTGCAGTGCAGAATGATGCCTACAGCCTCGATACGGGTTCAATCCCTGTACTGGCTGTGGTAGTTCATGGAGGGCTGCCTCCTTGCCTTGCCCCACACTCGATCCAGAGTGGTGCCCCTCAATCTATATAACCACTTGTTTCTCTCCAGCACAGAGAGATGCCTATGGTCCCTCGTGCTCGGGCTAATTACCTTATGCAGATGTTGGTTTATAAGAATTTGGTTCATTTCAGGACCACGTACTGGGTTTTCATAGTTTGCTATTTGCCACGTGTGGATGTGGAGGTGCAGACAGGACCAGAGAAAGGGTGGCTTAGATGCAAATTGCTATAAATACAAAGGACACTGAGAGTTGGAGTTACTAACTCACGAGTGACTGAACTGTCTGCCAGTTGCTCTCGGCAACCATTATAAAGCCGAGATCCATCAATGCACACAGTGGGGCATCTCTTGACATATTTCTAATCCAGGAGCTGTGCCGCAATTCTGTACATTTTATTCTGTCAGTGTAGCTCTCATTCAAATCCATACTCAAGGCTCTAGCTCTCCTGGCAATCCACATTCTTCTCACACTTCCCACTGCCTTAGCACTACATAATTCTTCATACTATTCGCAGTCTATCTCACAAACGTAATTTCTTTTCCCAGATGAAGAGGAGCAAGCCGGGGGGTTTTTTTTTTTAGATTTACTAAAACAGGCCGGCAGATCTGCTGAGCAATTGTTCAAAGTGGGTGTTGGAAGATGTGCTGTTTTATAACGGCAGAAGTGGCAGCGCGTAGTTGTACTAATAGTCGTCTGGTAATACAGTGCTTGAGTGTTGCTGGGAAAAAAGGGGGGGCATTTTTTGTCGAAGCTTTTCACCTTGCACTCATCAGGACAAGTCGCAAGAACATGCCAACGTCAGGGGGAACTTGACATTGGTATTTTCTCGTGAATTGGCCTGGTGAGTGGAAGACGAAAAACTTCAACAAAGGGTGTCTCTTTTCTTCAGCAACAGCTGTACTAGGATAGTGCAAAAGTTTACCATAATAATAAGAGGAGCACTTACATTCCTTATAAACCTTATGCCAATCGGCGAAAGGGACAGCGTTGAGGAATAATGTCTGTTGCTAAGGTGATGCAGCAAGCATTGAATCCAGGTCAGATGCTAAAGTGTCGGAAGAATGCACATCTGGAGATCAGTTAGAGACTAGTTGCTGTCGCTGGGGCTGGAATGGTAGCTGCTTACAAATTCCTATCTCCCCTCCCTGCCTGCGGAGATCCAAAGTGATGAAGGTCAGGAGAGCTCAGCAGCAAGCGATCGGCTTGCTTTCATTTTTGACACTTCTATCTTCACGCGAAGGTGCCATTTGTTCCCTTGCACCTCCTCCGTCTTCCCGGCCCGTGATAGGTTACCAGTTTATGAATATGATTATCGATCCAATCGGGGGACAAATGTCACACAGATCCCGTAAATGTGACACAATCAAACGTAACACTCCCAAATGTGACAGTTTCTGGGATGCTCGGTGACAGGTTGACTTAGACGGTGTGTTGTTTATAGGAAATGAATACTGCGGTGTAGATATAGGAGGATGGTTTCATGTCACTTCTGAAAGAATTTGAAAACACGCTTTTAAAGAGTTCTGCCCACGGATAGTAGAACATTCAGTCCCAGAACGTTTTCTTGGAAATAAGGCATTAGTGTTTTCTTTCTCCACTGCAGTTAAATAAATAGATGCTGTAAATATTTAGGGTGCAGCAGATAATGACAATGGTTCTGGAGTGTCCGAACGAGATTCATAGAATGGTTGCAGCACAGAAGGAGGCCATTCAGTCCATCGTGTCCATGCTGGCTCTCTGCAGGAGCAGTTCACTTAACCCCACTCCTCCACCTTCTCCCTTTGGCCCTGCACATTTGTCCTTTTCAGATATGATCCAATTCCCTTCTGAATGCTTCCATTGAATCTACCTCCATCACAATCTCAGGCAGTGAATCACAAAATCATAGAACGGTTACAGCACAGGAGACCGCTCAGTCAATCGTGTCTGTGCCAGCTCTCCATAGGAGCAATTTACCCAGTGCCACTCCACTGCCTTCTCCCCATAGTCCTGCACATTTGTCCTTTTCAGATAATAATCCATTTCCCTCTTGAATGTCTCTATTGAATCTGCCTCCACCACACTCTCAGGCAGCGCATTCCAGATCCCAACCACTCACTGCGTGACAAAGTTCCTCATGTCACCATTGTTTCTTTTGCCAGTCACCTTAAATCTGTGCCCTCTTGTTCTCAATCCTTCCACCAAAGGGAACAGCTTTTCCCTATCTACTCTGTCCAGGCACCTCATGATTTTGAACACCTCTATCCAATCTTCTCTCAACCTTCTCTTCACTAAGAGAACAGTCCCAACTTCTCCAATCTATCTACATAACTTAACTTCCTCATCCCTGTTACCAATCTCATGAATCTTTTCTGCACTTTCTCCAATGCCTTCACATTCTTCCTAAAGTGTGGTGCCCAGAATTGGATGCAATACTCCAGTTGAGGCAAAAGCCAGTGTTTTATACAGATTTGACATAATTTCCTTACTTTTGTATTCTATGCCCCTATTTATAAAGCCTAGGATGCCATATGCTTTATTAACTACTCTCTCAACCTGTCCTGCCACCTTCAACGATTTGTTCACATCTCCACCCAGGTCCCTCTTCTCCTGCACCCCCTTTAGAACTGTACTCTTTATTTTGTATTGCCTGTCTATGTTCTTCCAACCAAAATGAATCACTTCACAATTTTCTGCATTAAATTTCATCTACCACTTGTCCACCCATGCCACCAACATGTCTACGTACTTATCAAGTCTACGCTATCCTCCTTACAGTTCACGATATTTCCAAGTTTTGTGTTGTCCACAAATTTTGAAATTTCCAGGTAATGCACTTTGGGAGGACAAACAAAGCAAGGGAATACATAATAAACGGGAGGATATTGAGAGGGGTTGAGGAAGTGAGAGACCTTGGAGTGCATGTCCACAGGTCCCTGAAGGTGGCAGGTGGTAAAGAAAGCATATGAAAGGCTTTACTTTATTGGACAAGGTACTGAATACAACAGCAGGGATGCAATGCTGGAGGTGTATAAAACGCTGGTTAGGCCACAGCTGGAGTTTTGCATACAATTCTAGTCATCACATTACAGGAAGGACATAATTGCTCTGGAGAGAGTGCGGAGGAGATTTACAAGAATGTTGCCAGAGCTCGAAAATTGTAACTATGAGGAGAGATTGGATAGGCTAGGGTTGTTTTCCTTAGAACAGAGGAGGCTGAGGGGTGACCTCATTAGGGTGTTCAAAATTATGAGGGGCCTGGATAGGGTAGACAGGAAAGATTTGTTTCCCCTAGCAGGGAGGTCAATTAACAAGGGGCACAGATTGAAGGTGATGGGTAGAAGGATTAAAGGGGATATTAGGAAAAGCTTTGTCACCCAGGGTGTGGTAGGTGCCTGGGATTTGCTGCCCAGATTGGTGGTGGAGGCAGAAACTCATTTAAAAGGTACCTGGGTCTGCATCTGAAGTGCTGTAGCCTACGGACCAGGTGCTGGAAGGTGGATTAGAATGGGCGGCTAGTTTTTTCAGCCAGGCAGACATGGTGGGTTGAATGGCCTCTTTCTGTGCCATAACTTTCCATGGTTCTGTGGTTCTATAGTGCTTTGTACACCAAGTTCTAGGTCTTTAACATATTATCAGGAGGGGCAGGAGTCCTAACACTGGCCACTGGAGAATTTCTCTACAAACTTTCCTCCAGTTCAAAAATAACTGTTCACCACTGCCCTCTGTTTCCTGTCACTCAGTCAATGTTGCTACTGTCCCTTTTATTCCATTAGCTCTAACTTTGCTCACAAGTCTGTTGTGCGGTACTTTACCTAATGCCTCTTGGAAGTCCAAGTACACCTCATCCCTTTGCCCTCATCAACCCTCTCTATTACCTCATTGAAAAACTCAAGAAAGTTAGTTAAATATGACTGCCCCTTAGCAAATCCATGCTGGCTTTCCTTAATTAACCCACATTTGCCCAAGTGACAATCACTTTTGACCCAAATTATTGTTTCTAAAAGCTTTCCCACTGCCGAGGTTAAACTGACTGGCCTGTAGTTGCTGGACTTATCATTACCCCTCTTTTTGGAGTTCATTTGCTGTTCTCCAGTCCCCTGGCACCACCCCTGAGTCTAAAGAATTATGGTCATTGCCTACCTTATTTCCACTCTCACTACCCTCAGTATTCTTGGATGCTACTCTTCCAGTCCTGGTGCCTTATCAACTTTAGGTACAGACTGCCTATCCAGTACCTCCTCCATAGCAAGTTTAACCCCTTCCAGTATCTGATCTACCTCCACTTGCACCATGACGTGGGCAGCATCTTCTTCCTTGGTAAAGGCAAATCAAAGTATTCATTTAATACCTCAGTTGTACCCCCTGCCTCCATGCATAAATCCCCTTTTTGGTCCCTAATTGGCCCTACTCCTCCTTTTACCAGCCTTTCACTATTTATATGCCATTGGAAGACTCTTAGATTCCCTTTATGCTAGCTGCCAATACTTCCTCTCACTCTCTCTTTGCTGCTCTGATTTACTTTTTTTTTCAATTTCCCTCTGAACCATTTAAATTCAGCCTGGTTCTCAATCGTATTAACCACCAGAAATCTGTAAAGACAGTTAGCACTGTGCATTATCTGAACTGTGAAGAGAGTTAGCACAGTGCATTATCTGAACTGTGAAGAGAGTTAGCACAGTGCATTATCTGAACTGTGAAGAGAGTTAGCACTGTGCATTATCTGAACTGTGAAGACAGCACTGTGCATTATCTGAACTGTGAAGACAGCACTGTGCATTATCTGAACTGTGAAGAGAGTTAGCACTGTGCATTATCTGAACTGTGAAGAGAGTTAGCACTGTGCATTATCTGAACTGTGAAGAGAGTCAGCACTGTGCATTATCTGAACTGTGAAGAGAGTCAGCACTGTGCATTATCTGAACTGTGAAGAGAGTCAGCACTGTGCATTATCTGAACTGTGAAGAGAGTTAGCACTGTGCATTATCTGAACTGTGAGTAGAGTTGGCACTGTGCATTATCTGAACTGTGAAGAGAGTTAGCACAGTGCATTATCTGAACTGTGAAGAGAGTTAGCACTGTGCATTATCTGAACCGTGAAGACAGTTAGCACTGTGCATTATCTGAACTGTGAAGAGAGTCAGCACTGTGCATTATCTGAACTGTGAAGAGAGTTGGCACTGTGCATTATCTGAACTGTGAAGAGAGTTAGCACAGTGCATTATCTGAACTGTGAAGAGAGTTAGCACTGTGCATTATCTGAACTGTGAAGAGAGTCAGCACTGTGCATTATCTGAACTGTGAAGAGAGTCAGCACTGTGCATTATCTGAACTGTGAAGAGAGTTAGCACTGTGCATTATCTGAACTGTGAGGAGAGTTGGCACTGTGCATTATCTGAACTGTGAAGAGAGTTAGCACTGTGCATTATCTGAACTGTGAAGAGAGTTAGCACTGAACATTATCTGAACTGTGAAGACAGTTAGCACTGTGCATTATCTGAGCTGTGAAGAGAGTTAGCACTGTGCATTATCTGAACTGTGAAGAGAGTTAGCACTGTGCATTATCTGAACTGTGAAGACAGTCAGCACTGTGCATTATCTGAACTGTGAAGAGAGTCAGCACTGTGCGTTATCTGAACTGTGAAGAGAGTCAGCACTGTGCATTATCTGAACTGTGAAGAGAGTCAGCACTGTACATTATCTGAACTGTGAAGAGAGTCAGCACTGTGCATTATCTGAACTGTGAAGAGAGTTAGCACTGTGCATTATCTGAACTGTGAGTAGAGTTGGCACTGTGCATTATCTGAACTGTGAAGAGAGTTAGCACAGTGCATTATCTGAACTGTGAAGAGAGTTAGCACTGTGCATTATCTGAACTGTGAAGAGAGTCAGCACTGTGCATTATCTGAACTGTGAAGAGAGTCGGCACTGTGCATTATCTGAACTGTGAAGAGAGTTGGCACTGTGCATTATCTGAGCTGTGAAGAGAGTTAGCACTGTGCATTATCTGAACTGTGAAGAGAGTCAGCACTGTGCATTATCTGAACTGTGAAGAGAGTTAGCACTGTGCATTATCTAAACTGTGAAGAGAGTTAGCACAGTGCATTATCTGAACTGTGAAGAGAGTTAGCACTGTGCATTATCTGAACTGTGAAGACAGCACTGTGCATTATCTGAACTGTGAAGAGAGTTAGCACTGTGCATTATCTGAACTGTGAAGACAGCACTGTGCATTATCTGAGCTGTGAAGAGAGTTAGCACTGTGCATTATCTGAACTGTGAAGAGAGTCAGCACTGTGCATTATCTGAACTGTGAAGAGAGTCAGCACTGTGCATTATCTGAACTGTGAAGAGAGTCAGCACTGTGCATTATCTGAACTGTGAAGAGAGTTAGCACTGTGCATTATCTGAACTGTGAGTAGAGTTGGCACTGTGCATTATCTGAACTGTGAAGAGAGTTAGCACAGTGCATTATCTGAACTGTGAAGAGAGTTAGCACTGTGCATTATCTGAACCGTGAAGACAGTTAGCACTGTGCATTATCTGAACTGTGAAGAGAGTCAGCACTGTGCATTATCTGAACTGTGAAGAGAGTTGGCACTGTGCATTATCTGAACTGTGAAGAGAGTTAGCACAGTGCATTATCTGAACTGTGAAGAGAGTTAGCACTGTGCATTATCTGAACTGTGAAGACAGTCAGCACTGTGCATTATCTGAACTGTGAAGAGAGTCAGCACTGTGCATTATCTGAACTGTGAAGAGAGTTAGCACTGTGCATTATCTGAACTGTGAGGAGAGTTGGCACTGTGCATTATCTGAACTGTGAAGAGAGTTAGCACTGTGCATTATCTGAACTGTGAAGAGAGTTAGCACTGAACATTATCTGAACTGTGAAGACAGTTAGCACTGTGCATTATCTGAGCTGTGAAGAGAGTTAGCACTGTGCATTATCTGAACTGTGAAGAGAGTTAGCACTGTGCATTATCTGAACTGTGAAGACAGTCAGCACTGTGCATTATCTGAACTGTGAAGAGAGTCAGCACTGTGCGTTATCTGAACTGTGAAGAGAGTCAGCACTGTGCATTATCTGAACTGTGAAGAGAGTCAGCACTGTACATTATCTGAACTGTGAAGAGAGTCAGCACTGTGCATTATCTGAACTGTGAAGAGAGTTAGCACTGTGCATTATCTGAACTGTGAGTAGAGTTGGCACTGTGCATTATCTGAACTGTGAAGAGAGTTAGCACAGTGCATTATCTGAACTGTGAAGAGAGTTAGCACTGTGCATTATCTGAACTGTGAAGAGAGTCAGCACTGTGCATTATCTGAACTGTGAAGAGAGTCGGCACTGTGCATTATCTGAACTGTGAAGAGAGTTGGCACTGTGCATTATCTGAGCTGTGAAGAGAGTTAGCACTGTGCATTATCTGAACTGTGAAGAGAGTCAGCACTGTGCATTATCTGAACTGTGAAGAGAGTTAGCACTGTGCATTATCTGAACTGTGAAGAGAGTCAGCACTGTGCGTTATCTGAACTGTGAAGAGAGTCAGCACTGTGCATTATCTGAACTGTGAAGAGAGTTAGCACTGTGCATTATCTGAACTGTGAGGAGAGTTGGCACTGTGCATTATCTGAACTGTGAAGAGAGTTAGCACTGTGCATTATCTGAACTGTGAAGAGAGTTAGCACTGTGCGTTATCTGAACTGTGAAGAGAGTTAGCACTGTGCGTTATCTGAACTGTGAGGAGAGTTGGCACTGTGCATTATCTGAACTGCGAAGAGAGTTAGCACTGTGCATTATCTGAACTGTGAAGAGAGTTAGCACTGTGCATTATCTGAACTGTGAAGAGAGTCAGCACTGTGCATTATCTGAACTGCGAAGAAAGTCAGCACTGTGCATTATCTGAACTGTGAAGAGAGTTAGCACTGTGCATTATCTGAACTGTGAAGAGAATCAGCACTGTGCATTATCTGAACTGTGAAGAGAGTCAGCACTGTGCATTATCTGAACTGTGAAGAGAGTTAGCACTGTGCATTATCTGAACTGTGAAGAGAGTCAGCACTGTGCATTATCTGAACTGTGAGGAGAGTCAGCACTGTGCATTATCTGAACTGTGAAGAGAGTCAGCACTGTGCGTTATCTGAACTGTGAAGAGAGTCAGCACTGTGCGTTATCTGAACTGTGAAGAGAGTCAGCACTGTGCGTTATCTGAACTGTGAAGAGAGTCAGCACTGTGCGTTATCTGAACTGTGAAGAGAGTCAGCACTGTGCGTTATCTGAACTGTGAAGAGAGTCAGCACTGTGCATTATCTGAACTGTAAAGAGAGTCAGCACTGTGCATTATCTGAACTGTGAGGAGAGTTAGCACTGTGCATTATCTGAACTGTGAAGAGAGTTAGCACTGTGCATTATCAGAACTGTGAAGAGAGTTAGAGCTGTGCATTATCTGAACTGTGAGGAAAGTCAGCACTGTGCGTTATCTGAACTGTGAAGAGAGTTAGCACTGTGCGTTATCTGAACTGTGAAGAGAGTCAGCACTGTGCGTTATCTGAACTGTGAAGAGAGTCAGCACTGTGCGTTATCTGAACTGTGAAGAGAGTCAGCACTGTGCGTTATCTGAACTGTGAAGAGAGTCAGCACTGTGCGTTATCTGAACTGTGAAGAGAGTCAGCACTGTGCGTTATCTGAACTGTGAAGAGAGTCAGCACTGTGCATTATCTGAACTGTGAAGAGAGTCAGCACTGTGCATTATCTGAACTGTGAAGAGAGTCAGCACTGTGCATTATCTGAACTGTGAAGAGAGTCAGCACTGTGCATTATCTGAACTGTGAAGAGAGTCAGCACTGTGCATTATCTGAACTGTGAAGAGAGTCAGCACTGTGCATTATCTGAACTGTGAAGAGAGTTAGCACTGTGCATTATCTGAACTGTGAAGAGAGTCAGCACTGTGCATTATCTGAACTGTGAAGAGAGTTAGCACTGTGCATTATCTGAACTGTGAAGGGAGTCAGCACTGTGCATTATCTGAACTGTGAGGGGAGTTGGCACTGTGCATTATCTGAACTGTGAAGAGAGTTAGCACTGTGCATTATCTGAACTGTGAAGAGAGTTAGCACTGTGCATTATCTGAACTGTGAAGGGTATTGTCAATGGGTGGGTCCTTGGTACAGACACGGGTAGACCCTGTGTGTAAAAGATTGACAACCCTGCTGTGAAGGAAAAAGGTCTCAGACATGTTCTTATTGTGTGTATATATAGAAGAGACAAAGAGGTCTGTTTGTGTAGATTGTCAGCCTGCTGCCCAGGGAGGTGAAGGACACAATTTTTCTGGTCCAGCTCCTTGTCTTTGCCTTTCAGCATGCCATGACGCTGTGAGACAGACTTCAGAGAGCAGTGAATATTGCCTTTATAACCAGCTTATTAAATAAAATGATTAATTCCTGAACATGTCAAGGCTATGTAAGAGAATCAGTGAGCCTATTATTCTGTGCTGTAACGATTGCTCGTGTGTGCTTTTGCAACACATTTCATTCTAATTCGACACACTAGGCTAATGCCCATGACATGATTGACCAGTCAGCCCATGTAATGTTGTAATGGACTGCCTGCTTTTAAAATAGGATCGCAAAGTTAGGGGTATTGATTTTGTGGGGACTGCTTGATGGAGATCGGAGTGCGATCTGTTTGATCCCTCTTTGGAGATGCAGCCAACGTAAAAATAATTTCATTTGAAATAATGGTATCACGCTTCTCGAAATTATGAACACTGATTCCTGGCCAGATTGAAACATTAAACTGCAATTTTCTGATTTAAAGCTGCAAACCACGTCCACGAATGATTGATTGTACGTTTCCGTTGTGTTTCTTTCTCAAGTGGAAGAACTGAATGTTCAGAGTTTGGTTTTGGTTTTCCAGCAAGTATTCAGACACGAGAAGAACCACCCCAATTTATCACTGCCAGGCGACTACAAAGTGTGAAGATTTAAATATTTATCTCAGAAAGAAGATTTGATAGTCATATCGTAGTTATCAAACATTTTAAAGTTACAGTTACAAGAAGTGTGAGGTGATTCATTTTAGTAGGAAGAATGAGGATTCTATTTCTAAAGGGGTGCAGGAACGGAGAGACCTGAGGGTTTACGTGCATCAATCATTGAAGGTGGCAGGACAGGTTGAGGAAGTGGCTAATAAAACATGCGGCATCCTGGGCTTTATCGAAAGGGGCATTGAGTACCAATGCTAGAAAGTCATATTGAACCTGAATAAAACACTGGTTACACCTCAACTGGTGTATTGTATCCAATCCTGGGCACCACACTTTAGGAAGGATGTGAAGGCATTAGAGAGGGTGCAGAAAAGATTCACAAAAATGGTTCCAGGGATGAGGAATTTCAGCCATTTGGATAGATTGGGGAAGCTGGGGCTGGTCTCCTTGGAGAAGAGAAGATTGAGGGGAGATTTGATAGAGGTATTTAAAATCATGAGGGGCCTGGACAGAGTAGCTAGAGAGAAACTGTTCCCATTGGCAGAAGGGTTGAGAAATGGAAGACACCGATTAAAAGTCATTGGCAAAAGAAGCAATGGTGACATGAGGAAAAACTTATTAACACAGTGCATGGTTAGGATCTGGAATGTTTTGCCTGAGACTATGATGGAGACAGATTCAATCAAGGCCTTCAAACAAGAACTGGATAATTATCTGAAGCAAAAAAAATTGCAGGGCTACGGGGAAAAGGCAAGGGAATGGGACTAGTTGAGTTGCTCTTCCAGAGAGTCAGCATGGACACAAAAGTCCTCCTTCTGTGCTGTAGCCAGGCAATGATTCTATGATAGGCACAGTTAAGTTTACAAAGATGAATGAATTTATAAAAGACATTCATTGCATACTTCCCATATTTTCAGTAAATGAACACAACTATTAGGAATCCTGCCAAACATATTAATAAAACCTTTGCTTTTGACACAGGGTTGTAAGTAAAACTTGTGAATTTTAGGAATTTGAAACCACAAATGTTGAATATGGTTAAATAACTTTGTTGCTGCAGATCAATGTGCACATCCTGACCTTAACATGCCAGAGTTCATCAAATCTTCGCGAATTATACATTAATTGGAAATAAACTCAAAAAATAAAGTCAATTGTTTAGATCCAATGTTGCTGGAGATTTTGGTGCCTGGTATGGGGAATATTCCAGACTTATCACTAAATAAAACCAATAATGTAGTGGTGTTTCTGTGCCTCCTGTTAGTATTTTCTTGAGATATCTGGTGGGCAGAGCTTGGGTTTCTGTGCATTTGTGCCAAAATCATTTACCCTCTCTTTCTAAATGGATTCATGATATTGTCACATGAAGAACCGGGGGAGTCTTTCTTTCAGTTGAGCTGTTGAAGGATGATGCCATTCCTACTCAGACTGTGAGAGACCCTGTGGCGCAGTGCGTAGCATCCCTGCCTCTGAGCCAGAAGCTCTGGGTTCAAGTCCCACCTCAGGCCTGGATGGCCCAAGGAAAGTGTTTTCATGATGTGGCTAAGCATATTGCTTATCAACCTGCAAATCCTTCCAGCACATGACAATGGTGAGTGGGAGAGATTCCGGGTGATGGAAAGAAAATTGGAGCTTCTACCATCATCAGCCACGCCCCAGATTACAGCATGCAGGTAAAAGTGTATGTTGCCACAGAAACTTAAGACTCCTTGAGTGGTCTGTAACACCACCACTCAGACTGTACAAAAGTCATCTTTCAGAGAACAATTGAGCACAGTAGAAGGCCAATCGGCCCAATGTGTCTGTGCTGGATCTTGTATAACTAATTTTTATACAGAAAAAACACTCTGTTGCAAGGGTCCGTGTAATTTTTCTAACACGGGAGAGGGGTCTCAGAACCAACAAAGGTTCGGAACCCCTGCGCTCGAGATCATGAAAAGGGAAAAACTGCAAAAACAGCAGCATAAAAAAAATGCCCATGTGAAATGAGGGATGGGGGGTGGGTGGAGCAGAGGGAGAGGGAAACCAGATGAGCAATTGGAGGAATGTCTCACACGGACAGTCCCTGAAACTTGAATCTGACTTTTTTTTTATTTACTGGTAGGCTTTGCTGTCCAAAATCGCTTTGCATTCAGCTGAGTACTTTTTAAAGTGTAGTCACTGTTGTAATGTAGGAAAATGCGGCAACTAATTTGTGCACAGCAAGCTCCCACAACCAGCCTTGTGATAATGACCAGATAATCTGTTTGTGTGATGGTTATTGACAGATAAATATTGGCCAGGACACCGGGGATAACTCCCCTGCCCTTCTTCGAAATATGGGATCTTTTACATTCATTCAAGCAGGCCTCGGTTCAACATCTCATCTAAAAGACAGCACCTCCCGAAGGTGCAGTTCCCTTTGTACTGCACAGGAAGTGAAGGTCAGGGAGGAAGGATCAAAAGGGGTGTTGGTACCCATGAGTTGTTGAAGCTTGTGACCCATCCTTCCCTCCCAGAATCACAATCACAAGGTCCCCTTGTCCTCAACTTCCATCCCATCAAGCTCCCTATTCAACAGACCATCATCCCCTGCCATTTCTGCCACCTCCAGTGTAATCCCACCCTGCCGCAAACGTTAATTCCATTTCCCTCTCCACAGATGCTGCCAGACCTGTTCGGTTTTCCATTATTTTCTGTTTCTTTATTTCAGATTTCCAGCATCTGCAGTATTTCGCTTTTGGAATGTTAAGGCTGCTGATTTACTGTTACCGTAATGACAAAGCAGACCGGGGAAAGTATCACAGGAAGAAAAGTGAGACAATTACAAGTAGTGCCATGCTACACCGAAGCTTTTAATACATAGACCTCTCATCGTCCTGCTCACAGTCAGTCAGAAGATTCAATGTGGTACAAGAGGGGGTTTAAAAGGAACTTGCATTTATATAGCACCTATGATATCCTTTATACAAGATACACCAATTGGGAGGTAAAGAACATAGGAACTGGAGTAGGCCATTCGGCCCATCAAGCCTACTCTGCCATTCAATTTGATCATGGCTGATCATCTACCTCAATGCCACTTTCCCATATCTCTTGATGTCATTAGTCTCCAGAAATTTAATGATTTCTGTCTTGACCATGCTCAATGATTGAGCTTCCACAGCCCTCTGGGGTAGAGAATTCCAAAGATTCGCCATCCTCCTCATCTCAGTCTTAACTGGCCTACCCCTTATCCTGAGATTATGAGCCCTGGTTTTAGACTCACCAGCCCGGGCTTGAACTGCAGTTGGAGGCAGCCCTTGGCTTTAGTGGCACTGAGGAATAGTCCTAGGCTTTGATGACACTGGAAATTGGTCTTGAGGCTTGGAAGAGCTGGGGTGAGAATTGTAAGAGTTTGATGAAGGGAACCCACTAATCTGGCATCTCTACAGAATGTGAACCTGGGACCTCGCAGAACTGTGGAAGGTAAGCTTGAGGTTTGGGAGGAGGGCTGTTATTGTGGTAGAATCTGAGGATCAACCATAGATGCCTGAAGTCAGTCACCAATGGGGTGGGAGAGGAATCGCTGGAGCCTAGCAAATCCTGCTGCGAGGGCACATGACGTGGTACTAGAAAGCGATTTTCTATCTGTGTAACACTAGAATTATGCTGCCATATGCACTCTGTGTGTATGATGGGAGAGTGTGCTTACAGAAATACAGAGAGGCTTCTGGAACCGCTATACTCTTGACACCAGGAGAGAGCAGACAAGACATTTCGCAGTCAGATACAAAGTGGCAGCATAACTGCAGTCGGAAATCACTAAACAGGTCGAACTTAATAGAAAATGTCGATTTCAAAACAAAAATACATCCAGTCCCACATTAAATAATTAAGGCCATTTTAAAAACTGTACAATAAAGGAAATGATGGCTGAAGAAATACAAGGTTTTTTTTGAGAAGAGGAAACAAAGCAGAATGCAGTTATAGCCAAGATGGGTCATTTAATAATCAGGATGCTACACATTCTTGTTGCAATTATTTTGAAAAATAACCTGTGGAAATTATGACAATTTTCTCAGACAAACACTTGAATCAGCAACTCCAGTGGCAATCTCATGGTATACCCATTAATAATTAAGCACCTTTGTTACATGCTGTTCCAGAAATAGCTAAAATGACTCTGGATGGCTCCATTGATCAGGTTGTGAATCTTTGTGTTTATTCAGACCAATGATAATTCTCATCCTGGCCCAAAAACAAATTAAAGAATAATGACCTGAGTTGGTCACGAATGTTATTAATAAAAAGGTCTGTCCAGTGCTGATATTATTACAGGAGCTGAAACTGAAGGGTAATTGCCAAACTGAACGGAGAACATAAAGTGGGTCATTCAGAATCAAGCCACTGGGTCCAGTCTGAACTTATTTCATTTTCTTTAACTGAAGTCGCAGCCAGATGACATGTCAAGAACAATTAAGTGTCAAGAGTCAGGGACAGTTTTGGGCTCAGCACTTGGAGGAGCTTGGGAGGCTGGGGAATGGGAAGTCGAAGAGAGAGGGGGACTGGGGAATAGGAAATCAAGGAGAGAGGGAGACTGGGGAATGGGGACTCAAGGAGAGAGGGAGACTGGGGAATGGGGACTTGGGAAGAGAGGGAGACTGGGGAGTGGGAAATCGAGGGGAGAGGGAGACTGCGGAGTGAATCACAAATGTTAGTATGCAGGTACAGCAAATGAATAGGAAGGCAAATGGAATGTTGTTGTTTATTGCAAGGGGAGTGGAATGTAAAAGTAGGGATGTTTTGCTACAGTTGTAGAGGGCATTGGTGAGAATCTGGAATACTGTGTACAGATTTGGTCTCCTTTTTTAAGAAAGGATCTGAATGCATTAGAAGCCGTTCAGAGAAGGGTCACTGAACTGATACCTGTAATGGGGGGGGTGGTTATCTTACGAGGAAAGGTTGCACAGGTTGGGCCTGTATCAATTGGAGTTTAGAAGAATGAAAGGTGATCTTATTGAAATATATAAGATCCTGAGGGGACTTGGCAGGGTGGATGCTGAAAGGAAGTTTCACCTTGTGGGACAGACTAGAACTAGGGGCACAGATTAAAAATAAGGAGTCTCCCATTTAAGACAGAGATGAGGAGAATTTTTTTTCTCTCAGTGGGTCGTGGGTCTCTTTCCCAGAGAGTGGTGGAGGCAGGGTCATTGAATTTTATGGCAGAGGTAAATAGAGTCTTGACTAACAAGGGAGTCAAAGGTTATCAGGGGTAGGTGGAATGTGCGGTTGAGGCCACAATCAGATCAGCCATGATCTTATTGAATGGCGGAGCAGGCTCGAGGGGCCAAATGCTCTACTCCTGCTCCTAATTCGTATGTGTGTTCGTATGGATGGGAAATCTAGGGGAGAGGAAAACCAGGGAATGGGAAATTGAGGGGAGGAGGAAATTGGGGAATGGGGGTTCGAGAAGAGAGGGAAATTGGGGAATGGGAACTTGAAGAGAGAGAGAGGAAAAATCGAAGAGAGGGAGACTAGGGAATGCTTGAGGGAGAGATGGAGATCAGCGATTGGGGTTCAGGGTGAGAGGGTGACTGGGGAATGGGAGCTCGAAGGTGGGGGGAGAGAGAGAGAGACTAGGAAATGGGGGCAAAGGGACAGAGGCAGATTGGGGAATGGTTGAGGGAGAGATGGAGATCAGCGACTGGGGGCTTGGGGAGAAAGGCAGACTGGGGAATGGTTCGGGGAGAGATGGAGATCAGCAACTGGGGGCTTGGGGAAAGAGGCAGACTGGAGAATGGTTGAAGGAGAGATGGAGACTGGGGGAAAGAGGGAGACACAAGAGAATGTTGATTTGGTTCAGGTCAGTCTTTGCCCCATCCAGTTTTGCTGTGTGAAGTACAAGTTAATACTGACTGAGGCTCCCAATTCAGAGTTGTCACCCTCACACAGAAGACGAGTCCAAACCAGAGTCCAAAGCAATGGGGGTGTTGGAGGGGTGGTGGGGAGAGATCGGCTGATTAAAAGTGATATCAATTGGGGAGCCAGACTGTTCGGGGGGTGGTGCAGGCTATGTTTTTAGGGTGAATAGCAGCAGGTTATAGGAGTACTACTAGTTACAGGTAAGATGCTGCTACCAGTTACATACAGACCATCAGTGAGTTATTGTAATACTGTTGTTTATGTGGAGAATCTGAGTGTTACCAGTATTACGAGCAGTAATGAATGCCATTTAAGTGAATTACAATTAGCTACTGGTGGAATCAAATGTTCCACCCACCTCTGGCTCTTCCCATGAATCATTCTCCCACCCTCCATTTCCCCTCTTCCCTACCCTTTCTTTTTCGTCTTTCCCACCCTCTGTCTTCCCCTGTTGGAAAGAAGATAGGAACTATGTAGGACAACATGCCAAGGTAATAGCTGGTTTGCACATGAATTCCAGCGTTCCCACATTATCAAGAAACGCAAATATCATGGTGATAGTTTTTTTCTCTCTCCCTAACAGCACTGTGGGTGTACCTACACCACATGGACTGCAGACGTTCCAGATGGCAGCTCACCACCACCTTCTCAAGGGCAATTAGGGATGGGCAATAAAAATGCTGGCCTAAAAAGATGACATTTAGAAAGCCTCACATTATAAATCCGCCTCCAAATATCTGGCATCTATTATTATTTTAGGCACGTTTAGTTAAATCTGGTTGCCCTTATCAAAACTAGGAGTGCCAGCAATTCAAGACTGCCATCAAGGCGATTCACTTTACAAAATAACATTCTCTTTCATGATCCTGTAAACATCATAATTTGCAAAAAGTCACATCGTGATGAATAAGCAGAAATTTTAATCCACAAATCAAATGATAAAATCGCAGCTATGATCAAACCAGCTCTCTGTTGCTGATCGCACAAAGAATGATAGTACACCAGTGGCATTTAAACAAAACTGAAGTACAAATTGGAGTTCAGGGGTTATCTTATTAAAAATAAATAACCAAGGTACACTTTACTAGCATTTTTTTCTCTAGTAAGAAAAGCTTTGGCCTTCGTCCACTGTGTTGATGGTAAAGGACAGGGAGGGCGAAGAATCTCTGAAGTGTTCAGGAGAATTTCCCACATCACCATGTTTCCAGCCCAACAAGGAAGGAGGCATTGATGGATCTGGCTCTTGGGCATGAGGTGGGGTAAAGTGGATTTTGTGTCAGTAGGGGAGCATTAAGGGAACAGTGATCATAATAAAGTAAGGCTCAGGTTAGCTATGAGAAAGGACAAAAATACTTAATGGGGGGAGGGCCAATTTCAATGAGGTGAGAATGGACCTGGCCCAGGCAAATTGGAGTCAAAGATTGGCAGGCAAAACTGCAAAAGCACTTGGGCTACCATTAAATAGGAGACAGCGCTGGTACACTCGAGGCACATTCCAACATAGAGGAAAGGGCAAGCAATTAAAACCAGAGCTCTCTGGCTTAGCAAGTAAGATGAAGCAGAAAAAAGGAGATATATGACAGAAGTCAGGTTAATGATACAAGTGAGAACAAGACTGAATATGGAAAGTTCATTGGGGAAGTGAAAAAGGAACTCAGAAAGGTTGAGAGTGAGTGTGTAAAGAGACTGCCAACTAACATAAAAAGAAATGCAAAAGTCTTCTATAAGCATATAAACAGTGAAAGGGTAGTAAGATGAGGGGTGGGGCCGATTAGGGGCCAAAAAGGGAATCTATTCATGGAGGCAGAGGGCATGGCTGGGGTACTAAATGAATATTTTACATGTGGGGAACATGTGAAAGAAGATGATTCTGTCAAAGTCATAGTGAACTAGGAGATAGCTGGGATACTGAATGGGTAAAAATTGATAAAGAGGTAGCAGAAAGGCTGGTTTACTTAAGGTTGTTAAGTCACAAGGAATGGATGGAATGTATTCGAGAATGCTGAAAAAGGGTAGAAATTGCGAAGGTACTGGCCATAATTTTCCAATTCTCCTTAGACACAGGGGTGATGCCAAAGGACTGGAGAATTTCAAAGGTTGCACCCTTGTTCAAAAAGGATTAACCCACCAACCGCAGGCCAGTCAGTTTAGTCTCGATGGTGGGATAGCTTCTAGAAATGTTATTCCAGGACAAAATTAACAGTCACTTGGACAAGTGTGGATTAACTAAGGGAAGCCAACATGGATTTGTTACAGGCAAACCATGTTTAACTAACTTGACTGATTTTTTTGATGAGATAACAGAGAGGGCTGATGAGGTTAATGCAGTTGATGTGGCGTATATGGTCTTCGAAAAGGCATTGATAAAGGTGTTTATTTGTGCTGCAACACTAGGGGCAGCACTTCCTGCACATGAACTGTGTCAGTCTCAATGTCAGAAGTGTCAGTAGCTACATTAAAACAAACAAGTTGGCTTGACACAGACTAACAATAGTTCTGAATCAATTGCAAGATTTTCTAACCATTTTTCCTATCATTTACCAGCTGCTCCTGATGATTCTGTGAATGCTGAACAAATACAATCAGGAAATTTCAGTAAATGATATTTTCAACCTCCATTAAACTCAGAGATGTGGAGAATTGATTGTAACATGTATTGGTAAAAATCAATTTAAAAAAAAAAGTTTTTTGAGTAAAATACTTAAGAAGAAGCTTATTATATTGTGTACGATGTACAACAAATATCCCTGGGATTAAGTGTCTGACTATCAACCAACTGAGCTACCTGGGCTGTGAGTGCCTCCCTGCACAAAGCCTTAACAGGCTGGGGGGGAGAGTAGCATTCAAATAAATTCAGTCCTTTGGTTCATTTTCATGGTCAAATTTATTATGGATTGTGGCAAGTGAATTGGCGTTCTGTGTACTGGATTCCATATAACAATTCTAATATAGAAAAACTCCATCCTGCCAACAGCATCAGAAACAGCTGCGCATGCGCTGGCGGCCAAATGTGGATGGGGTGCACACGTTCCTGCCACACTGCCAGTCAGCAGCAGGAGTTTCAGTAGCCCTTAGATTAACTGGGACAGTGGGAGCATGGAAATGAAGTTGGCTAAGTGACAGGAAACAGGGAGCAGTGATGAACGGTTGCTTTTTCTTGACTGGAGGAAGGTTTATAGTGGAGCTCCTCAGAGGTTGGTATTCGGACAAAAACAGAAAATGCTGGAAAACCCAGCAGGTCTGACAGCATCCGTGGCGAGAGAAACAGAGTTGATGTTTCGAGACTTCTTCAGAAGCTTCCTTCCTCTACCTCTGAAGAAGAGTCATACCGACTCGAAACATCAACTCTGTTTCTCTCACCACGGATGCTGTCTGACCTGCTAAGTTTTTCCAGCAATTTTTATTTCAGATTTCCAGCATCAGCAGCATTTTTCTTTTATGTTAGTATTAAGATTTTCTTAATACATATTAATGACCTCTACTTGGGTGTACAGGACACAATTTCAAAATTTGTAGATCATTTGCAAAACTCAAGAAGTATTGTGAGCAGGATTGCAATAGACTTAAAGAGGACGGACAGGCTGGCGGAATGAGCAGAAGAAGAAATTCAGGGGGAGATGGTGGCATCATAGTAACGTTGCTGGATTAGTCAATCAGAGGCTAATGCCCCGAGGACATGGTTCAAATCCCACCACAGCAGCTAGCGGAATTTAAATTCAATTCATTTATAAAAATCTGGAATATAAAGCCAGTCTCAGTAATGGTGACCATGAAACTGCCATCAATTGTCATAAAAACCCACCTGGTTCACTAATGCCCTTTAGGGAAGGAAATCTGCCATCCTTACCTGGTCTGGACTACATGTGACTCTAGACCCACAGCAATGTGGTTGACTCTTAACTGCCCTCTGAAATGGGGAGGGCAGGCCACTCAGTTCAAGGGCAATTAGAGATGGGCAACAAATGCTGCCCTTGTCAGTGATGCCCACATCACATTAAAGCTTTTTTAAAAATTGTTGAGGGTGGCAGGACTTCAGGACCCATTTGGTTGCAATGATGGGGTCTTGAAGCCTGTGGTAAAATCCAGCTCCAAGAGTCAAGAAACCCAATGCTTACAAAATTTATATTTCCTTTTGGCCTCTTCCTAGAATTTAGTTAAAACATATAACATAAAAACTCTTCACATTTGTCTGCCTTTCAAAAGCTTATTGTTGAAGAGATTGAATTATTGCTAAACACAGTAATGGCTGTTACAAACGTATACGAACATATGAATTAGGAGCAGGAGTAGGCTACTTGGCCCCTCGAGCCTGCTCCGCCATTCAATAAGATCATGGCTGATCTGACTGTAACCTCAACCCCACCGCTAACCTTTCACCCCTTTGCTATCAAGAATCTATCTACCTTAAAAATATTCAAAGACCCTGCTTCCACTGCCTTTTGAGGAAGAGAGTTTCAAAGACTCACGGCCCTCTGAGAGAAAAAATTTCTCCTCATCTCTGTCTTAAATGGGTGACCCCTTATTTTGAAACAGTGACTCCCTAGTTCTAGATTCTCCCACAAGAGGAAACATTCTTTCCACACCCACCCTGTCAAGAACCCTCAGGATCTACTTGGGTCTAATTTATAAAACCGCTGACAGGTGCCTACATTTTTGCAAAGAGACAGTGATTTTATTGAATCTATTACTTACACTGTCACGTTGCTGTGATGTCAGATCTGTAATCTAACAAACCACAGGTAGATGGCACCTCATTTTTTTTATGCATTCATGGGATGTGGGCATCATTGCCTAGGCCAGCATTTATTGCCCATCCCTAATTGCCCTTGTTCAGAGGACATTTAAGAGTCAATCACATTGCTGTGGATCTAAAGTCACATGTAGACCAGGTAAGGACAGCAGATTTCCTTTCTAGTCAACCAGATAACAATCGACAATGGTTTCAGAGGTCATCGTTAGGCTTTTAACTCCAGATTTTTTTCAAATTCAAACCCCATTCGAACCCTGGGTCCCTGGATTACTAGTCCAGTGGCAATACCGCTATGCCACCACCTCCCCTCCATTGATGAAGGATAACATTCTACCTAATGCTCACCTTTCAGAGGACCCTCCAGATTGCCTGAAATGACTGTATTATACAGAGGCAAAATACTGCAGATGCTGAAAATCTGAAATAAAGATAGGAAATTCTAGCAATACTCAGCCGGTCAGGCAGCATCTGTAGGGAGAGAAACAGAGATAGCGCATCGGGTCAATGATCAACCTGAAACATTAGATCTTGTTTCTTGCTCGACAGATGCTAACTGACTGGCTGAGTATTTTCAGCATTTACTCTTCCTATTTATTATATTGTCCATTATGTAAAGAAAGGCTGGCACCTCATTCTATTTTGAGTTATGCTGTGACAAGCAGGCAGGTTGGCAGAAGACAAAGAGGAGATCAGATTACACTGCTAGGTGCCCATTATTTCTTTATTCCGCAACGTTTGCCGCAATTATAGTCATTAAAACAAAGAGCTGCGAAAGAAATTGGCAGCTTTTAACTAATTGTGCCCTGTTTTGCTTTATGTTCATTAAAAGGAAGCAATAATTACAAAGATTGAGGCCACTTCCTTTCTCCTGTCTTGTGCCTTATCCGCAATCGAAGTGCCAGAGGAGACACCGTTGTGTACAATTAAGAAACTTATATTTATGGAAAGGTTACTAATATTCTGAAACCAGTTCCTTCCTGTAGTAGCTGTAGCTTTAAGGAATGTAGTGACTGTAGCTTTAAGGCTTATTGTACTGTGTAGTATCACTTGACAGTGCGAACAAATCAGCCCGAAGTGCGGGGAACCTTAGGGGTGGAGTTTGTGTCCAGCTGTGGTTCTTGATGGGAGCACGTAACTGCTGCTGAAGCCCTGTAAATAAAGTTCACTGTTTCTTATGAGAAACCTGTCTGGAAAATCAAGTCCATAACACTTCCAAGGTGACACCATGTTGCAGTCTGTGGCCACAGAGTAGGTTTTCATTGATCTGTTCTCAAAGTAATTAGGAGCTCCTTGGGATATATTTGGTTTGCATGCTTTGGTGGAAACGTCGCTAATCTTAGATTATTACACTTGTGATCTTGAAGCATGAGGTGTTTTCACATTTCATTGATTTGGAACAAACTGCATTTTCAAGTCAATTTGGTAAAGGGACTCTCATTTGGAAACGTATTCACAACAAAGAAAACCTATTTTCTGGTTTTAAAAGACAAAAGACTTGCATTTGTATAGCTGCTTCCCTGACCTCAGGACTTCCTAAAGTACATTACCGCCAAGTGTACTCGCTGTTGTAGTGTAAGAAACTCAGTAACCAATTTGCACACAGCAAACTCCCACAAAGAAGAATTTTTTTTTAAGTGATACTAGTGGAGGGAAAACTATTGGCCAGGGCACTGAGGAGGACTCTCTGCCTCTTCTCCCAATAGTACTGTGGGATCTTTTATGTCTGCCTAGAAAGGCAGATGGGCCCTCGGTTTAACCTCTCACCTGAGATCCAAAGTCAAACAGCCAGCTGACACTCACTGTCAAATGTAAAATAGGCACTTTGGTTATCGGGAAACCCAACAAGTTAGTGACCACCTTTGGGAGAGAAGGTAAGGGGAAACCCAAAATATAAATCATATCAGAAGTTTACTGGAGGAAAGCAGAGCATAATGTCACAGAATGATAGAATGATACAGCACAGGAGGCGGCCATTTGGTCCATTGTACTTGTGCCGGCTCTTTGAAAGAGCCATCCAATTAGCTCCATTCTGTTGCCCTTTTCCCCCAAAGCTTTGCAAATTTGTCCTCTTCAAATTTTTACCTCATTCCCTTTTGAAACTTATTAATGAACCTGCTTCAATCGTCCTTTCAGGCAGCACGATGCAGATCACAACATCTTGCTGATATGAAACAAAATTCTCCTCATCCCGCCTCTGATTCTTTAGTCAACTAGCTTAAAGTTGTGTCCTCTGGTTACTGACCCTTCTGCCACTGTGTTATGATGAGGTAGTTTTACATGTTTAGGAGTGCTACTTTTAGTTTGGGGACTGAAATTCTTAAATATAAGGTAAATGAAAACTCCCAGTTTGAGAAGTTGGTAAACAAACCTGGGACGGAATTTTACTGCCCCTTCACGGTGGGGGTGAGGCTGGAAAATGTGCCGAGCCGTTCGAAAGTCCATTGACTGCGGTGGGAGCGGAAAATCCCACCGGCAGGAGGTGCCGTGAAGTTCCGCCCCCAGAGTAATTGCAATTCAAAGGGTGGTCTTTTGATTTAATAAGGTCACGGATGAAAATGGGAAAACACTAAACAAAGGGTGACCCCTTTCTGAGCATCTTGATGGAAACAGGATGTCTCAAGGTGTCTCCACAAGGGGTTTAAATTATTCATATGGTTTCTCACGACAAAAGGAAGGTTTGGGATTTGGAGATAATTAGCTTAAATCTCTATCTGGGACATCCCAGGGATGCCAAGGTGCCATGGGGATCGATAGCAGGGAGGTTTTCTTTTTGGTTTTTATCTGTGTGATTTCTCACAGAAACGGGCAGTTGAATCCTGGGAGCACTTTTAAGACAAACAGAGAGGCGGTCTGCTGGAGTCGTAGGCCAGTAGCAGAGGGCTATCAGAAACCAAGGCCTGAATTTTTAGGAGCTCCCACCAGCCAAGGAGTCGGCAGAGAACACGTCCCTGCCGACTCCAGCAGGAGTCCAAGGGCAGGGAGGGTAGGCAATGTCTGGGGTTTGCAAGGGGGGAATTTGGGGTCTCATGGGGTAGGCTGGCAGGGAGGGAGGTCCGGAGGTCACCGGGCCCTAAGAGGGGGGCACCCCCAGTCAGAAGGGGCCTTCTGATGGAGGCGCCCCCACCTTCCGCGCCCCTTTCCACCCAAGATCAAACTCAGTTTAGCTCTGGCCTTCCCCCACGAGTTGTCATCCGCCCACCCGCCTAAAAATTGAGGATGGGCGGGAAAAGACCCTTAAGTGGCCTCTTAAAGGCCTTAATTGGGGCAAGGGCAGGCTCCCTGTCCAAGGCCCTGCCCGCCCTACCATAATATCACTACCAGGCCGGGGCAGGTGGGAATCTGGAGGGAATCCCATCCACGAAACTTCAAATTTCTTTGGAAAAGTTACCTGTCTCCACTGAGATCATAATACGGCTTCTCCTTATTTACCCTATCATAACCTTTCACGATCTTGAATGCCTCTATTAAATCTCCCCTTAACCTTCTCCTGTTCTAAGAACAATCCCAGCTTCTCTGGTCTCTCCATATAACTGAAGTCTTGCATCCCCGTTCTAGTAAATCTGTTTTACACCTTCTCTGGGGTAATTCTTTTTAAGTACGATTACTTTATTGCTCTTTTCTGCCTTGACCTGCTCCAGGAGTGCATGTTGAAGTGTTAGACAATTAGATCATCCCTCATTTTTTGAAACTTCAGGAAATGTAGGCCTAGTCTACTCAATAAGTGGAATGTTGAAGCCCTAAAGACACCATCGGCCCCTGTAAAACCATCTTTGCTTATGGATTCAGCAAGCTCACATGAAACCAGTGCCATCAGCTGTACCGTGCTGTAGGTGTGCAGAGTTACACCAGCTATCATGGGGAGTGACAGTGGCATAGTGGTAATATCACTGGACTAGTAATCCAGAGGCCCAGGCTAATGACATGGGTTCAAATCCCACAGTGGCTGCTAGTGGAAATTTCAATCAATTGATTAAAAAAGCTAGCTTCAGCACTGGTGAACATGAAACTAAAAACCCACCTGTTTCACTGATGTCCTGCAGAGAAGGAAATCAGCTGTCCTTACCTGGTCTGGCCTACATGTGACTCCAGGTTCACAGCAATGTGGCTGGCTCTGAAATGACCTTGCATGTCACTCAGTGCAAGGGCAATTAGTCTTAGGCAACAAATACTGGCCTTGCCAATGAAAGAGAGAAAAAATTATTTTGCGTCCTCTGCTCCCACCAGGAAGCAGTGCTGGAACTAAGCTCCAGTGTTAAAATGGTGCTGGCTCTATGCTGACCTACCAGCCGCCACTGCTTAGAGATTGTAGCTTTCTTTCTGCATAATAAGAAGCCTTAAAGTTATCACAAGTCGCACATCAATGGCTATTAAAAGTAAAGGTACATTCGGAATGCTTTACTTACATTGGAAACTGCCAAATGATTACGAAAGACATTCCTCAAGATAGTCTACGATAGACAGAGCAACGTTGGTGACTGCTGATTACATAACCATAGTTCTACATTGCAAACAAGTTCAATTTTATTGACCAGTTCACTACTGCTTTCCCATACATCAAGTGGAATATTCCTTAGTGCATTAGGATTTAGTCATTTGGTACTACAGAATTTGATATTGCTGAAAAAAAGAGACATTTTGTCAAAGCTTTTCATCTTGCACTCATCAGGACAATTCACAAGGATACAATGCAAGGGGAAATAACAAATTTATACTGTATGAAAAGAGAGCGCTGATTGGTTGGAATCTGTTTGGCAGAGGTGTTGCCAACCAATCAGCACTCTCTTCTCATACAGTATAAATTTGTTATTTTCCCTTGCATTGTACCTTTGCGAATTGTCCTGACGAGTGCAAGACAAAAAGCTTCAATAAAATGTATTTTTTCAGCAGCGTTAAGATTTAATAACCAACGGGCTTTAATCAGATTCCAAAAGCACTTCAGTTAGTGCCTAAAGCCATTCAGCCAGTCCCCACAGGTTTCTTCACTCAGTCGGCTCGAGGTTTGGCTCCAAAAATCTTTTAACCAGCCTTGTAACATAATATTTGTTTGTGGAAGCTAAATGCTCTCAACCAAAGTGATTGACTTTTCAAACTGTGTAGCCAGCATAGTAATATTTTAAGATATTAACTGAACCCCCAGCATTGTTCATGGCAAGTCAAAGGTTTATATAAGAACAGGGGAATTATGCTAATTAGTGATATCAGGTACACTGGCTTAGCACTGTCGAGAAACAGTGGAGCAGTAAAGAAGGGGCTCTGGATCTGTTACTAATGGGAGCGGTTCTTAGAATCTAACTGAATTGTATTTTTTTGAGGTGGTGGGAAAGGTTAAGGAGCACCTCTGGGGATGGGGTATCTTCAGGAATATTAGAGTCCAAGAATTCTGGGGTAAATCCAGGGGTCATTGGGAGAAGGGTCTGTGTGCCTGCATGGGTGCCAGAAAAGATGACCTCAGGGTTTGGAATAATTGTGGGTGGTTCTGAAATCAGAAATCACTGGGAATGTGCATGAGGGATTCATAAGCACTGCGATGACACCCTGAAGTCTAGGTGTGTGGAGGAGCGGTGAGGCCTGGGGAGGGTACAGTGGGACTGGAGATGGGGCTTGAAAGCACTGGGGGACAAGGTTTGGAATTATTGAGAGCTATCGGGGTGTGGCAGCATTGCGGGGTAGCATTGTAGCTGCCTTGGGTGGTGGTGGGGCTGGGGGAGCGGTGATGGAATGGTGCAAGGTCGACACAGGGTAACAGCACTCACTCGATCCTTGGTCCTTTTAGGACCGTCAAGCCAAATTTCCCCATTCTCTTCACTTGTCAGTCAGTGTGCTTCTTGTTGCTGCCAATGCTACCTTCCTCATCCTCAGCAGCTTCTGATCTTTAACATTTTTTTCTTTCATGGGATGTGGGCTTTATATTCCAGGTTTATCAACTAAATTCAAATTCCACCAGCTGCCGTGGTGGGATTCAAACCATGTCCCCACAGCATTATTCTGGGTTACTAGTCTAGTGACATTGCCTCTATGCCAATGTCTTCCCATCACACGTTCCTGATTTGAAACATTTAATCAGAAATCAGGGGGAAGGAAATTGTTGAGAGTGCTGGGGAAGAGGGGTGTTGGGGAAGACTGCACCATGCATTGGTGAAAAGGATGGAAAAAGGAAGAGCTATGCTCACTCGTGTGAGGTCATTGAAGCACTTTCTACACTGCATCCAAAAAACAGTTAAAAATTTTCAAAACCCAATAAAACTCAGTAGTACTGGCACCAGTAATACTGGAGTTCCATTTTAAGACAAGACCAATTTGGACAAGCTTTATTGGCACCCTTCATTTCCAAGTTTTACTGATTTCCGAGGTGACGTTCTTGGAGTTGACAATCCCGTGAATACCTCTATCATGGTACGTAAGGATTCTCTTCCCACTGGTTGGAAAGATAATCTCCCTCCTTGCCTTGAGCTCTTCCAAAAGCACTTCCAGGGAGGCATCAGAAAGCCTGTCTGTGTCTCATGTTAATCCAGTTTCTTCCCCCATTAGTCTATAAAGAAGATTACGGACATGCAACCACACGTTACAGGGTACATTCAGGTTTAAGTAGGCCTCTGGCTGACCCTCCGAAAGTTTGACTCAGGAAGTGGGCAGGTTTCCTGCATTGTCAGCAAATCCGGTAGGAAACCCATCTGTGAGGTTCTATGCATGGCCGGGAGTTATAATACCCCGGGCCTGTTTCCTGGGCCTGCAATTAAGTTTCAACCCTGTGCTACATTAAAATCTGGGCTCTATAGTTCTGGATTAACCCAGTTCCAGACAACCAGCCCCCCTCCCCACACCCCAATCCTACCCAATAAACCTTTGCTGCATTCTGCCTTCCAACCAATCTCTTCCGAGCATTTTCTACGAAGTTCCACCGCTTTGGGTTTGACAGGTGACCTTTCACGAACGCTTTTTTGGGGATCTTGATACAATAAACCAGAGGGCTGCATCCTGTGGCTCCGGTGCTACATGCGGCTCTTTAACATCTCATTAGCAGCTCCTAACCTTTTCCAGTTAGATCGCATTAACATGAGAAAAGCCAAAAAAAAAAATTAAGTTGAGAAAAATAAGAGCCATGTTTTTAATGCGGGGCTTAAAGGCGAATCATTATGCTGCACTTTAGTGTTTCAAATAAGAATTTTAATGAAACACGTCATTGTGCTCCAAATAAATCTGTTTGAGCAGTCCACGGTTATAGACAATACCTTTGATTCCAAAAACAGGTTTTGTGATTGCAATCATTATTGTTTCTAATACAGCCCAAACAATAAATTATTCGGAAAGGGCTCTTAGTAGCTATTTTTTTTTAATCACAAGAATCAAAGCTGAAAATTAATGATTAATTAATTAAGAATTCATGCAATTTTTCTGCTATTGATTAATCATAACTAATTAATTAATTTTAAATAGAAGTTTGTTTTAAAGGTGACTTTACCGACAAAATTGTAGTCAAAAATGTCAAAAATTGTGAAAATTCAGGGTTAGGTCTGTTTGAGTTTTTTTTTTCCCTGTTGATACCTAAATTAAAAACATGAGTTTTGTTTATTATCTATGTAAATTATGCATTCTACTGGAGACACTTGGCAGTTTGCTAAGTACTTGGTTTAGAAATGTCGAATTTTCAACTTGCAGAAAGGCAATTTCTTTTTAAAAAGAGGCTCTTCAGGTTTATAAAAAAAGGGCTGCCAATGCCTGCAGTAGATTCTAGTGCTTTCCACAGTTCACCTGTGCAAGGGGTCAAGCATGATCTTTTGCTCCAGGGTCTGTTACCGTTCAGCAGATTATTGTTATACAGATTCTCTTCAAGTGTACTCATGCCCAACATATTGCGTAGAATAGTCATGAAACTGATGGGTCTGTGGTTCCTCTGTTTTATCTCCCTTCTCGAACATAGGCACCCCATTTGACTATTTATGAACAGAAGAGATAGGAGCAGGAGTAGGCCATTCAGCCCCTCGAGCCTGCTTTGCCAATCAATAAGATCATGGCTGATCTGATCGCGGCCTTAATTCCACTTTTCTGCCTGCTCGCACCCCACCCCCCGTATAACCCTTGACTCCCTTGTCGATCAAGAATCTGTCAAACTCAGCCTTGGGTATATATTCAATGACCCAGTTTCCACTGTTCCCTGGGGCAGAGAATTCCAAACGCTAACAACCCTCAGAGAGGAAATTTCTCCTCATCTCCGTCTTAAATGGGAGACCCTTTATTTTGAAACTGTGACCCCTAGTTCTAGATTCCCCAGCCAGGAGAGACATCCTCTCAGTGTCTACCGTGTCAAGCCCCTTCAGAGTCTTATATGTTTCAATAAGATCACCTCTCGTTCTTCTAAACCCCAATGAGTATAGGCCCAGCCTCCTCAATCTTTCCTCATAAGACAATAGCTACCAATGTACCAGTACCGCCCCGGTGTCCAGTGACTCCTTTATAATGAGTCCCATGCCTCACAAAACCACTCCCTGTCTCCTTCAGCACTCTACAATAAATACCATGCATTCCCCAATGATACCCTTGTCTTGGATTTCCATCTCAAGTCATTCATTTTACTTTGTTTTATTCTCTGTCTGGAGAGGACATGCTACTTACCCTTTGTGACTAGGGACTAGAGAACTAGGTAAATATTTCAGAAAGTTTGCCATCTTGTGCTCATCATTAGATTAGCATTTCAGTGTACAATGCAACACAGGCTGATGGCAGTCCTTTGGACCTTTTTTACAAGGGAAATTAAGTATAAAAGTAGGGAGGCCCTGCTACAACTGGACATTGGTGAGACCACACTTAGAGTACAGTGTATAGTTTTGGTCTCCTTATTTAAGAAGGATTCCGGAGATGAACGGGTTGTCTTATGAGGAAAGGTTGAGCAGGTTTGGCCAATACTCATGGAATTTAGAAGAATGAGAGGTGATCTTATCAAAATATGTACGATCCTGAGGGGGCTTGACAGGGTAGATACTGAGAGAACGTTTCCCCTCATGGAGGAATCCAGAACTAGCGGGCACTGTTTCAAAATAAGGGGTTTCCCATTTACGATGGAGAGGAGGAAGAATTTCCTCTCTCAGAGGGTTATTAATCTTTGGAATTCTCAGTGAGCAGTGGAGGCCAGGTCACTGAATATATTCAAGGCTGAGTTAGACAGATTTTTGATTGGCGAGGGAGTCAAGGGTTCTGGGGGGGAGGGGGGTGGAAGTGGACTTAAGGCCACAATCAGATCAGCCCTGATCTTATTGACTGCTGGAGTAGGCTTGAGGGACCAAATGGCCTACCTCTGTTCCTATTTCTTATGTTGTTTTAAGGATTCTCTATTTAATAGGTGAGCAGCAGTGAATATTTTTAATTACTGCCAGTGATGCGCAAAATAATTCTAATGTAAATGCATCACTGCACTGCACAGTGAATGCTCGCATTTCTTCAAGAGATTGACTGCCACTATGTTGTGCTCATAAAGTCACTACCACTGCCAGTAATGAATCCCACACTGCAATGAGATTTCTAGCAAACACTCCTTTGTTCATCAGTAATTACCGTGAGAATTAAGCTGTCAGTCTCAAAAGAGGTAGCTGAAATGACTTCACATATGGGATGCATGTTAGGAGTGACATGCTTAAAATAAAATGAAACTGTATTACCGATAGGGAGAATAATGCAAAGGTGCCAGTGAGTTCTTCCATTTTCAAAGCTTAGTTCCCTCCCCTTACCCGACACAACCAAGCTCCACAATATATTTTGTGCACCCTCCCATTTTTTTGGGAGATCCAAAATAATTAGGTTTCTTCCTTCAGAAAAACGACCAGCTATTTCAGCGCTGGGGAGGTGGGACATGACAATTCGACACCACTTGAGATAAGCATTAAGACTCACACACCCACTTCTCAAAGGGAGCCTCTATGCCAGCTTCCAAGAATCCAGGGGTTAAATGGCCAGGAATATTTTTCAGCACGTGCTTGAACAATGAGGCCAGACGCCAGGGGAGATTTTTTGTCTGGCTAAGTCAGGAGTTCTGAAGCTGACAGGAGTGTGCACTTGAGCAGGGGTTCTCCAGCAGCTCTGATGTTGGGTTTAATGGAGCGTGAGTGCCACTGGTTCCTGATCAGCTGCCACGGCATCAGCACAGCAGCAAAATCAAAGGAGACTTGCCAGATTCATTCTGTCATTTAGAAGACCGATCTTTTTCTCAACGAAAAAATGGGCATCGTCAGTAGGAGCCTTTAGCTGAATATTGAGCCCAAAGTAAAGTATTCAATATGTCATCAATTATACATTACGATAATCAACCAAGACTACTGAAATCCATCAAATATATCTTCATTGCAGACAAGGTCAGGCTTAAGTGCATATTAGTAGTTCCAATATCCCACAATTGTCTGATCTTATAGTGGAAAAATACACCTTCATCACAGTAGCTCCTTCATAAAGAAAGTGTTGCATTTTGGTCTATTTCCTCAAAACTTCTTTTCATTCTATTTGCATCCAAGCAGTTTTTACATATCTAATCTCCTAGGAACTGAACATTCAATCTACAAGGGTTACTATACCTTTTTTTTTAGAATAACAACTTATATAGTGTCTTTAACATAATAAAACATCCCAAGGTGTTTCACAGATTCATAATGACACCGAGTCAAATCAGGAACTATGAGGGACAGATATGGCAAAAGCTTGGTCAAAGGGGTAGGCTTTGAGGAGTGTCTTAAAGGCAACAAGTGAGATAGAAAGGTGGAGGGGTTTAAGGTGGGAATTCCAGTGCTTAGGGCCTAAGCAAGTGGAGGCACAGCCACCAATGATGGAGCAATTGAAATCAGGGATGGTCAAGAGTTAGCTGAGCGCAGGGATCTCAGAGAGTAGTGGGGCTGGAAGAGATTACAGAGATAGGGAGGGGTGAGGTCCTGCAGGCATTTGAAAACAAGGTAGGGAATATGACTGTTTTACACCTTCAGGAACACCTTCAGTCTGTCCACAAGTATGACCCAGACCTCCCTGTCGCTTGCCATTTCAACACACCACCCTGCTCTCATGCTCACATACCCTGCTGCAATGTTCCAGTGAAGCCCAACGAAAACTGGAGGAACAGCACCTCATCTTCCGATTAGGCACTTTACAGCCTTCCGGACTTAACATTGAGTTCAACAACTTCAGATCATGAACTCTCTCTTCTGTCTTCACCCCTTTCTTTTATCCCTTTTTTCAAAAGTCATTTTTATTTTTATCCACCTATTTTTATTTTTTTATTTTATTTTTATTCACTCATTCATTGTTTTATCCCCTTTTTATCCGATGTCCGATCCTTTTTCCCCACTACTGCCCCCTCCCACCACCCCATCCCCACAAGGGCCGTCTGTTACTTGCTCATGTTCTTTTCAGAGTGCTTACCCTTGTCCTGCTATTATCACATTCTGCTTTCTTACCTTTGACACTATCAGCACCTTCTTTAGCCCTTACCACTACCATTAACATCCTCTTTTGTCCTTTTGTTCATGACATCTTTGTCAATCTCTCCTTTGCCCCCGCCTATCACTGGTCTTCTATCCAGCTCCACCTGCTCCACCCCCCCTTAAACAGTATAAATTTCATCACATTTCTACTTCTCTTTAGCTCTGAAGAAGGGTCATACGGACTCAAAATGTTAACTCTGTTTCTCTCTCCACAGATGCTGTCGGACCTGCTGAGTTTTTCCAGCATTTTCGGCTTTTGTTTCAGATTTCCAGCATCTTCAGTATTTTGCTTTTATATTTGAAGTAGAGGTGTTATTTAACTGGGAGCCATGTTAGGCCGACGAGCACCGGGGTGATATGTGAAACAGGCACGATGCAAGCTAAGACACGGGCAGCAGAGTTTTGGGTGATCTCAAGTTCATTGAAGATAAGAAGGTGTGAGGCTGGGCCAGGAGTGCATTTGACGAGTCAAGTCTGAAGGTAAGAAAGATGTGATGTGGTTTTTAGCAACAGATGGGCTGAGACAAGGGCGGAGCAGGGGGCTGTTACAGAGGTGGAAATATGTGGTCTTAGTGATGGTGTGGGTATGTGGTTGGAAGCTCATTTCGGGGTCAGATAGGACACCGAGGTTGCGAACAGGCTGGTTCAGCCTCAGAATTGACGGTGAACTGTTGCTTACTTTGATAAAATACAGGGGGCTGTTAACTTTTGGTTCTAGCAAAAATGAGCGACGATCATACGGTACACACACAGCTTGATTTCTTTTTCCGCTAACTTCAATGCAAAGGAAATTCAGGCAGTGTGAATGGACGGACAACCCACTACCGCTCTTTTCCCCAATACCTTTAGTTAAAATCAGCTTACCGATACAGACAGACTTGTCATCTGGCAGACCGACATGATGTGCAATGCTCTATGTGAGCCATGTGATTTCCAGCTCGTCCAGAGTGTGCATTCCAGCCAGAGCTAAAAATTACAGGTATCCTATTTGGTCCAAATCTAGAGTGACCAGATTTTCAAAAGTGGAAAACTGGGACACATTGAAAAGCCCTGGGGCTACATGATGATTGACATGTTGGGAGACCAATAGCAGGAGTCTGGGGGAGGGTTAGTTGACGATAGGAGGTCATGTGATGACACCTCCCGGAATATGTCCAGCCAGAGTTGGAAATATGATGAAGACACCCAATTATTGAAGTCAGCTAACAGTGAAAATGTACCGCTGTGCGTGATATGTAAAACTGGGAGTCATTAAATTGTTATTTCAAAGTGATTGAAGATCCAATAGACTTTAGGGAACTAATTTCAACTCAATGAAAATCCAAAGCTCCGGCCTGCAAAGACTGGTTTTAACAAACAGCTTGTGCAAAAATCCTGCCTCAGTCAAGGACACAAGAAATAAGAGCAGGAAGAGACCACACAGCCCATCGAGCCTGCTCCACCATTCAATACGATCATGGCTAATCTTGGGCTTCAACTCCATTTTCCCACCTGCTCCCACAGAGTCACAGAATTGTCACAGTGTAGAAGGAGGCCATTCAGCCCATCGTGTTTGCGCTGGCTCTCTGAGCATTTTAACTTAGTGCCAAGCTCCTTTTCCCCGTAATCCTGCACGTTGTTTCTATTTAAATAATCATCTAATGCCCTCTTGAATGCCTCAATTGAACCTGCCTCCACCACACCTCCACTTAACTACTCGCTGTGTGAGAAAAAGTATTTTTTCACCTTGCATTTGCTTCTTTTGCAAAATGCTTTAAAACTGCGCCCTCTGGTTCTCGATCCATTTATGAGCAGAAACAGTTTCTCCCTATCTACTCTGTCCAGGTCCCTCATGATTTTGAAAACTTCTAGCAAGTCTCCTCTTAGCCCGAACAATCCCCATCCACCACTACTCTCCTCTGTCTGGCTGAACTGGTTCTCTCACTGAACAATTTCTCCTTAAACTCCTCTCACTTCCTCCAAATAAAAGGTGTGGCTATGGGTACCTGTATGGGTCCCAGTTATGCCTGTCTCATTATGGGGTATGTGGAACATTCCTTGTTCCAGTCCTACTCCGGCCCCCTCCCACAACTCTTTCCCCGGCACATCGATGATTGCTTCGGTGCTACTTCATGCTCTCGTCTGGACCTGGAAAAATTTATTAATTTTGCTTCCAATTTCCACCCCTCCATCATTTTCACATGGTCCATCCCTTCCCTTCCTTGAACTCTCTGTCTCAATTTCTGGTGATAGACTGTCCACCAATATCCATTACAAGCCTACCGACTCCCACAGCTACCTCTACTACAGCTCCTCACACCCCACTTCCTGTAAGGACTCCATCCCATTCTCTCAGTTCCTTCGTCTCCGTCGCATCTGTTCTGATGATGCCACTTTCAAAAACAGTTCCTCTGACATGTCTTCCTTCTTCCTTAACCGAGGTTTTCCACCCACAGTGGTTGGCAGGGCCATCAACCGTGTCTGGCCCATCTCTCACACATCCGCTCTCACACCTTCCTCTCCCTCCCAGAACCATGATAGGATCCCCCTTGTCCTCACTTATCACCCCACCAGCCTCCGCATTCAAAGGATCATCCTCCGGCATTTCCGCCAGCTCCAGCATGACGCCACCACCAAACACATCTTCCCTTCACCCTCCCTGGCGGCATTCCGCAGGGATCATTCCCTCCGGGACACCCTGGTCCACTCCTCCATCACCCCCTACACCTTAACCCCCTCCCACGGCACCTTCCCATGCAACCGCAGAAGGTGCAACACCTGCCCCTTTACTTCCCCTCTCCTCACTGTCCAAGAGCCCAAACACTCCTTTCAAGTGTAGCAGTATTTCACTTGCACTTCCCTCAATTTAGTCTATTGCATTCGCTGCTCCCAATGCGGTTTCCTCTGCATTGGAGAGACCAAACGCAGACTGGGTGACCGCTTTGCGGAACACCTTCGGTCTGTCCTCAAGCATGACCCAGACCTCCCTGTCGCTTGCCATTTCAACACTCCACCCTGCTTTCATGCCCACATGTCCGTCCTTGGCCTGCTGCATTGTTCCAGCGAAGCTCAACGCAAACTGAAGGAACAGCACCTCATCTTCCGACTAGGCACTTTACAGCCTTCCGGACTGAATATTGAGTTCAACAATTTTAGATCATGAACTCTCTTCTCCATCCCCACCCCCTTTCCGATCCCCCTTTTTTCCAATAATTTATATAGATTTTTCTTTTCCCACCTATTTCCATTATTTTTAAATGTATTTCCATCCATTGTTTTTTCTCTACCTTTTAGCCCATTTCGATCCCTTCCCCCCACCCAACCCCCACTAGGGCTATCTGTACCTTGTTTGTCCTGCTTTCTACCCTAATGTCACCTATTATCACATTCCTTAGATATTACCACCACCGCCAACACCTCTTTGTCCTTTTGTCTATGACATTTTTTGGCAATCTCCACCTATTACTGGTCCTCTATCCAGCTCTACCTGTCCCACTCTCCCTTAAACCAGCTTATATTTCACCTCTTTTCTAATTTTCCTTAGTTCTGTTGAAGAGTCATACGGACTCGAAACGTTAACTGTGTTCCTCTCCGCAGATGCTGTCAGACCTGCTGAGTTTTTCCAGGCATTTTTGTTTTTGTTTTGGATTTCCAGCATCCGCAGTTTTTTGCTTTTATCTCCTCTTAGCCTGCTCCTCTCCAAGGAAACCAGTCCCAACTTTTCCAATCTTTCCTCATAACTGAAGTGTCTCATCCCTGGAACCATTCTCGTAAACCTCTTCTGCACTCTCTCCAATGCGTTCACAGCCTTCCTATAGTGTGGTGCCCAGAACTGTACACAATATTCCTGCTGAGGTCTAACCAGTGTCTTATAAAAGTTCATCAAAACCTCCCTGCTCTTATACTCTATGCCCCTATTAATGAAGCCTAGAATACTGTATGCTTTAGAAACAGTTCTCTCTACCTGTCCTGCCACCTTTAATGACTTATGTACATATACATCCAGGTGTCTCTGCTCCTGCACATCCATTAGAATAATATCCTTTATTTTATGCTGTCTCTCCATGTTCTTTGTACCAAAGTGTATCAACTCACACTTCTCCGCATTGAACTTCATCTGTCACCAATCCGCCCACTCCACCAATGTGTCAATGTCCCTTTGAAGTTCTACACTCTCCTCCTCACAGTTTACAATCCTCCCAAGTTTGGTGTCATCCGCAAGCTTTGGAATTGTCCCCTGCACACCAAGATCTAGATCATTTATATATATATCAGGAAAAGCAAGGGTCCCAATACTGACCCCTAGGTAACTCCATGACAAACCTTCTTCCAGCCCGAAAAATATCCATTGACCATTACTCTCTGTTTCCTATCCCTCAATCAATTTTGTATCCACGTTGCTACTGTCCCTGTTATTCCATGACCTATAACTTTCCTCACAAGTCCGCTGTGTGGACTTTCCTCACAAGTCTCCCCATATCCTTTAATTCCCTGAGAGACCAAAAATCTGCCTTAAATGTATTCAACGATGGAGCATCCACAACCCTCTGGGGTAGAGAATATCAAGTATTCACAACCCTTTGAGTGAAGAAATTTCTCCTCATCTCGATCCTAAATATTTGGGCCCTTATCCCGAGACTGTGCCTGAGTGTTTTAGACTTCCCAACCAGTGGAAACAATCTCTCTGCGTCCACCCCCAAGCAAGCCCCTTCAGAATTTTGTAGGTTTCAATGAGATTACCTCACATCCTTCAAAACTTCAGAGAATATAAATCCAATTTACTCAGCCTCTCATCATAGGAAAACCCCCTCATCCCAAGGACCAATTTAGTGAACCTTCGCTGTACCGTCTCCAATGTCAAGCCTTTACTGCTTGGTAAGCGTCGGTGATATCCTCTTTACCATTACTGCAGGTTAAATCAGCAGGCACAGACATACAGAGAAAATACACAGCACAGGACAAACATTCTAAGGAACAACATGCCTAGCCAGCGGCGAATGAAATGCTGAATAACAAGCGATGGCTGAAGCTGGGCTGAGCCAACCACTGAGCACCTGAGGCAAAGTTCAGATCCCTGCTTACCGCCTCTCTCTCACTCAGCTCCAGCTCTTCTCAATCAGTGCTCGCCCACTGGGGAGGCGGTATTGTCACTGGACTAATATTCCGGAGACCCAGGGGGACCTGGGTTTGAATCCAACCATGGCAGATGGTGAAATCTGAATTCCATAAAAATCTGGAATTAAAAGTCTGATGATGACCATGAAACCATTGCTGATTGTTGTATCCCATCTGGTTCACTAATGTCCTTTAGGGAAGGAAATCTGCTGTCCTGGCCTACATGTGGTTGACTCTTAAATGCCCTCTGAATGAGGGCAATAACTGCTGGCCTAGCCAGCGATACCCACATCCCATGAATGAATGAACTCAACCAATTCCTGCGAAGAAGAGGTTCTGATGAGAAAAGGTTGTGCAGGCAATTGGGCACTGGAGTTTAGGAAGCAGGAGAGGTGATCTTATTGAAACATTTTGCGGGGACTTGACAGAGCGGATGCTTCCCCTGGGGGAGTCTAGAGAACCAGGGCACACAGTTTGAAAATTAGGGGTCTCCCATATAAAACTGAGAATTTTTTTTCTCTTAGAGAGTCGTTAATATGTGGAATTCTCTTTCCCAGAGAGCAGTGGAGGCTGGGTCATTGAATAGATTCAAGGCTGAGTTGGATTTTTGATCAGCGAGAGAGTCAAGAGTTATAGGGGGCAAACAGCAAAGCGGAGTTGAGGCCACAATCAGATCAGCCACAATCTTACCGAATGGTGGAGCAGGCTTGAGGGGCCGAATGGCCTACTCCTGCTCCTAATTCTTGTGTTCTTGTTCACACCCCAGTGTGGTTTTCCTCATCAGAGGAACCCCTTCTTCCCAGGAATTGGTTGAATTTTTTTAATATTCGTTCATGGGGTGTGGGCGTCACTGGCTAGGCCAGCATTTATTGCCCATCCTTAATTGCCAAGGGGGGTGAAAGGCTATAGGGGGTAGGTGGAAATGTGGAATTGACATTACAATCAAATCTTATTGAATGGCGGAACAGATCTATGGCTGATCTGATTGGAATGTCAATTCCACATTCCCGCCTACCCCTTATAACCTTTCACCCCCTTGCTTATCAAGAATCTATCTACCTCTGCCTTAAAAATACTCAAAGACTCTGCTTCCACTGCCTTTTGAGAAAGATAGTTCCAAAGACTCACGACCCTCTGAGAGAAAAAGTTTCTCCTCATCTCTGTCTTAAATGAGTGATCCCTTATTTTGAAACAGTGATCCCTGGTTCTAGATTCTCCTACAAGAGGAAACATCCTCTCCACATCCACCCTGTCAAGACCCGTCAGGATCTTAAAGGTTTCAACCAAGTCACCTCTTACTCTTCTAAACGTCAGTGGATATAAGCCTAACCTGTCCAACCTTTCCTCATAAGACAACCCACCCATTCCAGGTATTAGTCTCGTAAACCTTCTCTGAACTGCTTGAAATGCATGCACATGCTCACATGTTGTCTGGTTTCCTACACTTGTTCATGTCCCAACCATGCACAAACCAATTTGTAGCTGGAACAGGGATCGGCAACCTGCGGCTCATTAAGAACTCACACTGATCCTTAATCGATTCAAGCCCCTTTTTTTCTCGTTATCGATCTTTAGAAAATTGTTATTTCAATGTGTTTCTAATTTGAAAAGAGTATCGGACATCTGAAAATCTCCTTGGTGATGGACATTGTGACAGGTGACAGCTTAAGCTTATGAAGTGCCTGTTGATAAAAATATGAAATTCTATGGAAAAGTTGCTTGGATCAAAAGTCATAAAAGGTTTCAGTTGCACGGTTTTGCCAAGCAAAATGGCGTCACGTGCCATCGTGTTAATGGCTTATGTATTGCCCACAGACGCTACCTTTGCCAGGAAGTATCCGATTGGAAATGCCGAAAAGAAAGCTGTGGATGTGCTGAAGAACAAGGCAGTCAAAAAGGTGTTGCAAAAGAATCCATAAATGCACCTGTCTTCTTTCTCAATGTTATTGCCATTTATATAACAGCAATACGGCCCTGAAGATATTGCGCTTTTGGTACATTTTATAAAATGGCTCTCCTTGTTATGAAGGCTGCGGACCCCTGACCTAGAACAATATACCTGCATTTCCAAACAAATCAACTATACCCGGTACGGCCAGACAGCCTATCTCAGCTAGCCTCTGTTTCGAAACTTGGTGAGTTTCGACTTAGTTATTGAATGAAAAGGCAGAAACTCCCCTTCCTGCCACACAAGCTTTGGGGATTTTGTTTTATTTGGTGACAGGGAAGAGATGTTGTCATCTTACTGATGGTATGACATGATGCGTTCCGACACGACATGCTGCATTTTCGTAGCTAAAGCAGGATTGTCAAATATCTATTGTTGAAGAAAGTCCATTAAGAATCATATTTCATATACAACACAGGCTATAGCTACAGTCCTGTGCATAGTGCGATTACCTGTCTTTAAGTGGTTCCAGATTAGCTACCATTACGAGCAACACAAAACGTATCCCATAGACTGGTCACACGCCCTTATGATTGTAGCCACTTTATTATCCCTTTTAAATGTTTCCCCCTGTATGTCGCTCCCTAGAATCCCCAAGGTTAAGTGCAGCTCGATTTCTGGAGCCCTGCCCAACATTAAGATGAACCAATGATTCAGATTTCTGCTACCAAGTTACGTATAATTATAAACAAGTGAAATGTTGTTTTAACAGTAAAAATGATGTTCCCACAGCTAAGTGTATCAACTTCAATTTGTCTTACACATTGCATAAGGATTGAGACAGCAGAGCCTTCAGCAGCAATGTACAGCAGTAAAGTGTACAATTCAAACTCTGACTACGGCTGTGGGGCATGTAACCTGGTCTCATTCTCAAAAATGAGCCCACCTAGGTAGATACAAAATTAAAGTCCCATTACTCTGTCCAACAAAGTTTGATACAGAATAAAACTTCCCCATAACTACTGCTTTATATCTGCTGATATTCTTCCATTTCCCATCTGAGTCTTTCTCTAGTTTTTCTAAGCGAGATTGCCACTTTCGTGTGAAACTGAAGCAGCTTTGCGCTGTAGTTCCAAAGCCACTGGGATTTGAGATTTACTTCATGTAGAACACTTAGTGCCAGCAGACAGAAAGGCTTAACCAGGAACAGGCACAATGGGCCAAATGGCCTCCTGAGCTGATTCATTTTCAATGAGCAGCTCAGGGCACAGGTGCAAAAACCATTGGCTTTCCTTTTGATTGTTGTACCTAGTCTGGGGTCAGCAAGGGGTTGAGCACCTGATGTCACACAAACCTTCACAGAAACCATAGGGAAACATATGATATTCTCAGGGCTGTACATTTTTTAAACAGCGACACCGCATTCTCTTAAAATATTAATTCTGCCCGTGGATATGTTGTACTTCATGTTAGAATCTAGTAAAATGAATGTTATCAAATTCAGGCTCTGCCCCTTGAGTAAAATTGGATGAGTCACTCACAAGCTCTGTTAATGAGAATAATTGCACACACTCGTCTTCCAAGTGAATAATATCACACATGAACTTACCATCAGGCATTCTATACATTGCACTGACTTATTCCACAAGTTTGGACTAAACCTTGTCAGGAAAATATAATAATGTTATTGAAATTTATTGTAAAATAGTGGTATCTGTGTCTATATAAATATGCATGTGTGTGTGTGTGTGTAACTTAATTTGATTAAAGGCAGCTGGGCTAAAGGCTTTGATGTAAACATGGGGGAAGTTTAGAATGTAAGGTGTAAAAGGACATTTGCATTTTTAAATAAGCCAAACTAGATTGTTTTCAAAGGAGGGGTGAAATGTGTCACCTAGCCAGGTGAAGTTTAGAAACAGTGTGTTTATTTTTCCCCAAAGATCACTGGTAAAACTTAGTGCTATGAGAGATTTTTATTTTCAGAAAGATAAAGTCCAAAGACGTAGTGAAACAATGGGAATTTGCATTCAAAGTGGAAAGTATGTATAAAGGAGTGAAGGTTGTGTGTAAGAGTAGGCATTTTTAAGATCTAACAAGTGTGAAAAAGCCTTCAGCATCTATGCCTCAAGCTGCTGTTTTCAAAAAATAAGCTAAGAAAACTCACTTTGAATTCGACTGGTTTAGGGTATTGTGTGTCACCTTGCCTGGGTCTTTTAAATTGTGTGTGTCTTACTGTTGCCTTAATAAAAGTGTAACTGGGAGTCAGATTAAGTAGGGGATTTAGATGTTATTATAGTAGTAATTTGTAGATCTATGTGTGTGTTTAAAATCATTTCTCTTATTAATAAATGTTTAATCTAGTTTTGTAAAAACCTATAAGACTTGGTGGTCTTATTCCTACTGAATTCATGGCATGCATCTTGAAATTTATACAAACTGCAAAACAAGTTGTGGCAGTTGCTTCAAGTTTCCCTTTGAACGACTCGCACTTACCATCGACTGTATCCTAACAAACTGAACACAGAAGAAAACATTGTTTTCCCAATTTATTTTGGCCAGCACTACCTTAAAGATACAGGGCACTTCACTACCTCCCCTTGCCTTTTTGGTACATAACATTCATTCCAATGTAGAAGGTTATCTACCACCCTGAAAACCTCTACTGGGGATTGAAGTTGGAAATTCTTCTGACATAATAAGTTGACATGGAGATGCAAGTTCTCAACCTTTTAAAACACTAAAAACATTTGCATGGTACTCTGTTGATCTGGGTCAGTGGCAAATTAACTCTTCCTCATTCCATCGGTCACCATCAACTGGAAGGGGAAGTAGTAAGTCTGCCAATAATTCCCGAGTGCCTTGAAAAAGTGGATCTCTCTGTTGCTGATGTAGAAATAAATATAAACTGTTCAACCAGCCTTGCAGCCAACAGCAAAGGAACTGGGTGCATTGTAATTTTTCTGTAAAAAAAACACTTGTTAAGATTGATCTTGGATCCACTAAGAATAACATGAGTTCAGGGTGCTTTTTTTCATTCATGTATTGGCAAGGCTGGCATTTATTGCCCACCCCACCTATGCCGTGAATATGTAGTCTCCGGGAGAGTACAGCCGCCACATTAACAAAGACATGTCAGTTCAGGCCAACTTGACCAACCTGTCTCGAATCTAGAAAGTCATTTTGGATCATCGTCCCGAAGCCCCTTGGCCATCACCCCTCAGCCTTGATGACTGATGGTCTAATACTTGGGAGAACAACAACATACAGAATGGATTCCTTGCAGAGGACCTCACAATTCAACCTGAAGGATCAAACCTTCCTCGAAATAATGGACAAAACCATCAATCAGCTCACGTAGCATGTTGCAGATGCTGCCACCTTCTACATAGATGGAAACTTAAAGCATCATCATCATGTGATTACGGAGCTCCTTACTGGACCCTAGAGTATATAATTGAACACTTCCCTCAGGAAATCCATAAGAAGCCGTCAAGGTATCCATGTTGTTAAACCAGAAGTTTTGATCTGGATATCTGACTTAGATCTTGATATCTGATATGTTTGTTCATGATAATCATACGAAAGAAGATTGTGATTCCCTAAGACAGAGCAGTGCTCGATAGGCAAGATCACAAACACTCTTTGTTTCAGGTGGCCAAAGACACACGGGAAAAAGCCAAGGCCTTGAAGCAAGTCAACTGGACTCAGCCCAAATCTTCGAGAACTAAGCTATCAAGAAAGTTTTGAAAACCCGATCTGCAGAAATATTCTTACCATAGAGACTGTGGACCTGTGTGCAGAAGAAGAACTTACAATGAGATTTTAAGTTTCCAAAAAGTAATGTGTGTGTATATTCTCTGGTGTACATATGAAAAACTGTTAAAAAAAAGACTGATTTATATAGCTCCCTTCACAACCACCAGACATCTCAAAGTAATTTACAACAAATGAGGTGCTTTTTTAAATGTAGTCACTGTTGTTATGTAGGAAGCATGGCAGCCAATTTGTGCACAAGCTCCCACAAACAGTTATGTGATAATGACCAGATAACTTGTTTTTGTGATGTTGATGAGGAGATAAATATTGGCCAGGACACTGGGGATAACTCTCCTGCTCTTCTTCAAAAGAGTAGCACAGGATCTTTTACATCCACCACAGCAGGCAGAAAAAGGGCCTTGAGTTTAACATCTCATCCGAATGATGGTACCTCCGACAATACAACACTCCCTCAGTACTGCAACGGAGTGTCTGCCTTGATTTTTATACTCAAGCCCTGGAGTCGGACTTCAACCAGGAACCTTGTGACTCAGAGGCAAGAGTGCCACCAGCTGAGCCATGTTTGTACAGTAGATATAGGGGTGCTCCTTACTTGCTTTGAAACTCTTCTGTAGCTTATCAATGGAGACCTCTGTACCAAAAAAAACAACAAACAGACTGATTCAAGTTAAAACTATTTTGGCTTTCTTTTATATATATTTCTGCCCTGTCACTTGCCAACTGTTTTAACTTGAGGCTTCTTCAGTCACACAAAGAGACCCAAAAGGAAATGTCACTGCAGTTTATACAACATGTCAAAAATAACCGTTATTCTTTGACATTTCTTCTGAGCTTCCCATTTCCCCAGAATAATTAATAAATATGGAGGTATATTATGCTCGAGGCTGATGGAAACACAAAGTTAATCAGCTGGAAAAGTCTTATAATATCAATTTGTGCAATAGACTCCCACTCATCTGCAAGAAAAACAACCTCTAATTTAGATCGAGCAGCACTCAAGGCTGGGGCTCTTTCATTTAAACAGCCTTCCAGCACAGAATTCAATAATGCTTGCTTTAATTAAGCATCTAAAGTAGCATTCAGCAAAGTAATAATGATTTGCTTATTTTTGCACCTTCTTTCAAGCCCTAAACAGCATTTCTATAGCACCTTTCATGACCTCAGGACGTCCCAAAGCACTTGACAGCCAATGAAGCACTCTTGAGCCGTACTCACTGTTGCAATGTAGGAAAATGAAAATGACAGGAAAAGCTCATAAACCTCGACTGCAAAAATAGCTCATTTCTGGGGTTACGTATAGAGCAGGCTTTAAATCCCTGATTTGCTTTCTTTTCTCCGTTACAGGCAACTTTACACATGAGTTCTACTGAGATATAAACACTAGTCTCTTGTCAGCAGAAGGTAGAATGCCACAGTTGGACAACAACCGGGCGTTACAAGAATTACAGTGGTGACTGAAGGCCTGGTTAAAGAGATCTGAAAACAGGGAGATATGCAGCAAGATGGAGATGTTTAGGAAGAGAATTCCAGAGTGCGGAAACTTCTAAGGGTTGAATGGTGGGCATTGGTGGCAAAGGAGGAGATGGGCAGACAGAAAGGGCTTGACAGGTTGGATGCTGAAAGGATGTTCCCCTTGCGGGAGCGACTAAACCAGGAGACACAGTTTAAAAATCTGTCTCATTTAAGACAAATGTGAGGATAATTTTTTTTCTCGCAGAGGATCATGAGTCCACGGAACTTTCTTCCCTGGAGAGCAGTGGAGGCAGGGTCATTGAGTATTTTTAAGGCTGAGTGTGAGAGATTCTTGATTGACAGAAGAGTCAAATGGCATAGGGGGTAGGAAGGAAAGCGACATTGAAGCCACAATCATATCAGTCATGATCTTATTGAATGGCGGAGGAGGCTCGAGGGGTCGAATGGCCTACCTCTAATTTATATGTTTGTATGTTAATGCATACAGCAGGTCGGCACCAGAGGAGCACATTTTCACTACCGGGACATGGCCTCATAGGACGAATGAAGAAGACGGATTCAACATGATTCTTAGTGCGCCACAAACCTCCGAGATCCCTGCACTCCTCTAATTCTGGCCTCTTAAGCAACTCCAATTATATTTGCTTCACCTTTGGTGGCTGTGCCTTCAGCTTCTTGAGCCAGAAGCTCTAAAATTGCCTCCCTACACCTCTCTACCTCTATTACTTTGTCTAAGACTCTCCTTCAAACTCTCAACTCATTTAAAAGGCACTTGGATCTGCACCTGAAGTGGTGTAAACTGCAATGCTATGGACTGGGCGCTGGAAAGTGGGATTAAAATGGGCAGCTAGTTTTTTTTAATTTTTCGGATGGTGCAGACACGATGGGCTGAATGGCCTCTTTCTGTGCTGTAACTTCTCTATGGTTCTATCTGTCCTAACATCGTCTCATGCGGTTCTGTGTCAAATTTTGCATTACAATGCTCTTGTGAAGCACTTTGGGACATTTTATGATTTTTTAAAATTCATTTATGGGATGTGGGCATCACTGGCTAGGCCAGCATTTATTGCCCATCCCTAACTGCCCCAGTTCCAAGGGCATTTAAGAGTCAACCACATTGCTGTGGGTCTGGAGTCACATGTAGGCCAGACTGGGTAAGGACAGCAGATTTCCTTTCCTAAAGGACATTAGTGAAGCAGATGGGTTTTTACAACAATCGACAATGGTTTCATGGTCATCATTAGACTTTTAATTCCAGATTTTTATTGAATTCAAATTCCAGGATGCCGGGATTCAAACCCGGGTCCCCAGAGCATTACCCTGGGTCTCTGGATTACTAGTCCAGCGACAGTACCAATACGCCATTGCCTCCCCTGTGTTAAAGGCGTTATATAAGTACAAGTTGTTAGAAATGTGGAAACACAGGAAGATTTATACCACAGGAGGATGACATTTAGCTCATCATGTCCATGACCTGGTAAAAGAAAAGGTGATCCAGCATAACCCCACCTTCCAGCTCTTGGTCCCTTGCCCTAGGTTACAACACCCCAAATACACATCCAAGTGATTTTTAAGTACAATGAGTGTTTCTGCCTCTAATAACCTTTCAGACAGTGATTTCCAGATCCCCATCGGTATAGTGAGTGTAACCTCAAGGCATAACTGCCCAAACATGACACTATCTGGCAATCTTACTTAGCAAGGCATTAAATGTATCTGAGCCCCAAATTCCTGACTGCATTTCTCCGATTCTGGCCTCATGAACATCCCCGATTTTAATTGCGCCACCATTGGCAGCAGTGCCTTCACTGATAGCAGTGCCAGCACTGCCTAGGCCCTAAGCACTGATACCACAACCCACTCACCCCCCGCCCCAAACACACACCACTAATCCTCCAAACCTCTAACTCTGCTCTTCCTTTAATACCCTCCTTTCAACCTACCTATTTGACTGAGCTATTGGTCACCTGTCCTACTCCCTCCTCACATATCTGTTTGTCCGTAATGCTCCTGTCAAGCACCTCGGAACTGTGAAAGGGATTCTCTTCATCCTGCCCAACGCTTACAACCAATTTCCTGAAAACAAACATCATCTGTCATCCTTACTAATGAGCAATGAAGTCCCCAGCAGGTTATCTTGTCTTTGGCACCATCCCTAAGGAACTGTTCCATTTTCAGTGCATACCTGCACTTGCATAATTAACTCCTAATTAGACATCGTATACAAATGATGGAACTTGCTATTTACCTTTTAAGAAGGGTTTATTTTGGGGCTGTAAGAATTGCTGCTCAATTCGCATAATTGAAAAGAACCCAAACAAAATCTTCTACAGCAGAGTTTGTAGAAAGTGTAAAACAAAGTGTTGGAAGTATTTAAGTAAAATATTGCAGATGCTGGAGGTGTGAAAACAATTTTGTTTAAGTTAAAACTTCTCGAAAGGTTATTTGAAAAATGAGAGGTTTTGTGGTATAATATTATATCCCTCTTTAAACTTTATTTTACTCATCACAATGTAGTGCTTCAAACTTGGGTCTCTGACAGCAGCACTGCAGCATACTTATGTCGGAGACCTCCTTCTGATCCTCCAAGATAGGGGGTGATGTTTCTGCCCAGAACCACTTATTGGAACACTTCAAACCTGAATCCACCTGCTATTTTCTATTGTTGTTTCCCATGCTGGGACTCCAATACCAGCTCAAATCCTCATCAAATCCTCCTCTCCTGTTATCCTCACCACCCCAGCCCCCAACACTCCCCCCAACGACACCCAACCCCCACAACTGGCTTCCACTTCACTACACACAGTCCACCATCTGATCACGATCTCATAGGATGTCCCTGAAGCGCCAAACACTCCATTCCTTACTCTTCGCAGGAACGGTTTTCATGCTGCATATTTTACACACTGCCTGAAGGCGGTAACCCTCACAACATTTAAGAAGTATATAGATGAGCACCTGAAACACCATCGCATACAGGGCTACGGGCCAAGTGCTGGAAAATGGGATTCAAATAGATAGGTGCTTGAAGGCCAGCATGGATACGATGGGCCGAAGGGCCTGTTTCTGTGCTGTATAACTCTATGGCTCAATGACAATTGCCAAGTGCATGCAAAACGATACATCATTCAAATCACAGGGCATTTTAATTTGCTATTATATTGAACAATATGGTCTAGGCTTCATTCCAAGTTGCTTAATTCAAATCATCTGCAAATTCAGTTCAATATTAGCATGAAATTCCCTCTTCCATATGGTTGTTTATATTCCTTAATTTGAAAGCTGGATAATTCAATTTTAATCTCAAAAAAATGGCTTGAATTATCAGGGAATCTCTCGTATTTCAGACAGATATTGATATGGAATACCACTTCTGTTATAGCACGCTGTTAAACAATCCAAGGAACAATAGAAATCATCTACAAAGTACAACAATGCAGTGCAGAAGAGGTGTATGGTACTGATGAGTGTCTGCATAAAGGTTGTGAAGCAAACAGCAGCAATTCTCTCCCCCAACAATGATTCATTCACATACAGTTCACTGGCAGAACTCGGACAGATTTTCTTGCTGCAAGAACAGTGCAGCCTAAATGAAACCATCCAGAATACCGTCCCCATAACTAGGAGGAGGGGAGAGGGGAGGGGAGAAGGTAGAATTCACAAGGTATTTTGTACTAAATCCTTTAACCAATTTAACTGGTCTCTGCTCTCATAACAGTGGAATTAAAGAAAGCTTTGCAATTATAAAGCGGCTTTTACAACCTCTGGATGTCCCAAAGTACTTTACAGTATTTACAAAGTGTAGTCACTTGTAATGTAGGAAACAGGGCAGCCATTTTGTGCACAGCAAAGTCCCACATAGGCACCAATGTGATAATGACCAGATGAAGTGTCCATTGAGGGTTTCTCAATATTTTTTAAATTTGCTTTAAATTGTTCCGCTGACGGCTTCCCAGCTTATTTTCCTCACTTTAATGGCCAGCTGGGTGAAGAAAGCCAGAATTTGGCAATTGATACACGACCCCCATTTAGCCGTCCAGATATGTGTTGACAATTTCTGAAAATGAGGCAGAAGCTCAGGCTGCTTCTTTTACACACTCTTGACAAGCTGTGGACAGTAGACATGAACTAACTGTCTATTCCTGGTTGTAGCAGACATTAATTGTAATGTTTTATGGCTTCAAGTGCCCCGCACATGTCAGACTCACCAGGAGTGACAATTATTGCACAATGTTTCTATCTGTTTTTACAAATGACAGCGCATCCCACCAAACAGCTACACAGGTAAGAATAGTTAATTAACTTCTTTTCCCCCCAATTAGGATCATTAGCTAAAGGAAAGTACTATTGACTTAATGATAATTAGGCCAGTACAGCTTTATGCTTATGTTAAACAAGGGATCCAAACTGTAAAATAGGTCCAACATTGGTTTATTCTGCCCATTTCAATTTCAGGCAGATTATGACAGTAGAGGAGGTTTCTACATCATTTTCAGAGTTATGAACACCAGCAAATAAGGACACACTGCCAAGATAGTTACTGATCCTGTCGTGTTTACCCAGTGAAGTCCATGAAAAATTGTGTTTCTTATTTCTCTCATTCAAAAGGTAGGACAGGCAGATCTAGTTGCACAGAAATACTAAATAAAGTCAACAAATCTAACACTATGCACAAAGAGTATTTATTACGTTGCAGGTACAGGTGTAGGGAATCAAAACTCGCAACCTCAGGATCGAGACCATGCCAGATTTTGGATCTTGCCGGATTTCAGGTCGGGTGGTTCGGACCAAGCCAGGTCAGGTGGAGTGAAGGGTCACTTAGAGCTGAATTAAAATTAATGCATGGCACATTCTAAAAATGTCCCGGTTTTTGTACAGCTGGATTTGAAACACTGTATCTGTTCGATATTTCGTACTTCAGTTCATGTAATAGGGTCGTGGAATCTTCCTCTCTCACTTGCACCATCAGATTAAATAGAACTATTCAAATTCAAAATATTATAGGACAAGACCTTAATATTCTTTATTAATAGAGGCATAGTTTATGAGAGCAAGGAAGTTATATTAAACCTATATAAAACACTGGTTCGGCATCAACTGGAGTATTGTGTCCAGTTCTAGGCACTGCACTTTAGGAAGGATGTGAAGGCATTAGAGCGAGTGCAGAAAAGATTCACAAGAATGGTTGCAGGGAAGAGGAATTTCAGTTATGTAGACAGATTGGAGAAGTTGGGATTGTTTTTCTTGGAGAAGGGAAGGACAAGAGGAAATCTGACAGAGGTATTCAAAACCATGAGTAGGTAGGGAAAACTGTTCACACTAGTGGAAGGATTGAGTACAACAGGGCACAGATTTAAGATAATTGGCAAAGAAGCAATGGCAACATGAGGAAAATCTTTTTCATGCAGCTAGTGGTTAAGATCTGGAATGTGGTGCCTGAGAGTGTGGTGGAGACAGATTCAATTGAGCCATTCTAAAGGGAAAAGGAAGAATGTGCAGGGTTAAGAGAAGGCACTCAGTACATTACTCATTCGGAGAGCCGGTGCAGACAATAATGGGGCAAATGGCCTCTTTCTGTGCTGGAACAATTTGGTGATTCATTCATTCAGTCAAAAGGTCCTGAAGTTGGCTTTATAAATAACAATTAGTTCATGTGACCTCTTGGGCTGAGGGAGTTAGAGAGGAATTTTCCAGATTATTATTTCCCTTATTGGCCATGAATTATTTTTCTTTGGGCGGTCGCCTCTCTCCACTGCAGAGATGGGGTGGGTTGGAGAGGGGGGGTGGGTGTGGGCGGAGAGGGAGCATTTAGATATGATGGCCAGATAGCATGTTGCAGGCTTGGTAAGCCAGCTGGTCTTTTCCTGCCCATCAATTTCATACATTTGTTAAGTTTAAAATACGTTATATAATTGATTTTGCGTGAGGCACAAATCCCCACAGCCCGTCACATTTATCTCCCATTCAAAAAAAAACAGCACACAGAATCACAGAATTGTTACAACGCAGAGGAGGCCATTCAGCCCATCGTGTCTGCACAAGTTCTCTGAATGAGCATTTCACCCAGTGCCATTCTCCTGCCTTCTCCCTGTAACCCAGCACAAGGTTTCTTTTCAAATAATTATCTAATGCCCTCTTGAATGCCTCGATTGAAACTACCTCCATCCCACTCTCAGGCAGTGCATTCCAGATCCTAACCACTCACTGTGTGAAAAAGTCTTTTCTCATATCGCTTTCGCTTCATTTCCCAATTACCTTAAATCTATGCCCTCTGATTCTTGATCGTTCCGCCAATGAGGTCATTTTCTCCCTATCTATCCTATCCAGGCCCCATATGATTTTGAATACTTCTATCAAATATCCTCTCAGCCTTCTTTCCTCCAAGACAAAGAGTCTTCTCCAATCTATCTTCATAACTGAAATTTATTATGTTATGGCACAGCCAATGGTAAATGTTGAGTTATTCAAATCTCAAAGGGAAGCTTGAAACAACTGCCAGAACTTGTTTTGCAGTTTGTATAAATTTCGAGATGCATGCCTTGAATTCAGTAGTAATAAGACCACCAAGTCTTATAGGTTTTTATAAAACTAGATTAAACATTTATTAATAAGAGAAATGATTTTAAACATATACATGGATCTACAAATTACTACTAAAATAACTTCAAAACCACCTACTTAATCTGACTCCCAGTTACACTTTTGTTAAGGCAACAGTAAGACACAGAATTTAAAAGACCCAGGCAAGATGTCACACAATACCCTAAACCAGCCGAATTCAAAGTGAGTTTTCTTAACTTCAGGTTTTTTGAAAAACAGCAGCTTGAGGCATAGATGCTGAAGGCTTTTCACACTTGTTAGATCTTAAAAATGCCTACCCTTACACACAACCTTCGCTCCTTTATACATACTTTCCACTTTGAATGCAAATTCCCATTGTTTCACTATGTCTTTGGACTTTATCTTTCTGATAATTAAAAATCTCTCATAGCACTAAGCTTCACCAGTAATCTTTGGGAAAAATAAACACACTGTTTCTAAATTTCACCTGGCTAGGTGACACATTTCACTCCTCCTTTGAAAACAATCTAGTCTGGTTTATGTTAAAATGCAAATGTTCTACACCTTACATTCTAAACTTTACCCACGTTTACATCAAAGCCTTCAGACCAGCTGCCTTTAATCCAATTAAGTCACACACACACACGCGCGCGCACACACACACAGACCCAGATACCGCTATTTTACAATAAATTCCAATAACATTATGAGAATTATATCTTCCTGACATCCCCCTCATTAAAAAATGAACCGTCATAATTTAAAAAGACGGTTTCAGTTTTATTAACCCATTTTATACTATCTCCTATGCTTATCTATATACTCACACTATTACATTACCAGATGCATGCATTAACATAACAATATATACACAAATCCTTCATATCAACCGACATCATTTCAGTTCAGTGTCCAGGTTTTAAATGTCCAATTTTCCCTTTAAGCTTCAAACTCTAGATAATATATATGCAATCAGACTTTCTCATCTTGCAACAGTTGCATTAATAAACTCCATCTGAATAGCCTTGCACTTCTATCTCAAAATTTGTCCAGAAACTTCAAAAGATTGTGGTCTGTATAAACAATTGTTTCTGATGAATTGTTTGCAACATAAATCTCAAAATGCTGCAATGCTAACACCAAACCCAAAGGCTCCTTTTCGATTGTTAAATATTTTCTCTGCTGTGCATTCCACTTCTGTGAAAAATGCCCTTTCAGTTTTTCAATTCCAGTGTCATCTTCTTGTAACAATATAGACCCAATGCCTATATCACTTGTGTCAACAGCCAACTTAAATTTCTTGGCATAATTGGGTACTGCCAAAACTGGTGTAGTAGTTAATACAGTTTTCAAATTGTCAAATGCCTTCTGACACTCCTGTGTCCATTGAAACTTCTTGTTCTTTTTTAATAGTTCAGTCAGTGGAGCAACCACACTGCTAAAATTTGGTACAAGTTTCCGATAAAACCCACTCGTGGCCAGAAATCTCAAAACTTCTCGTTTTGTTGTAGGCACTGGGGAATCCACAATAGCATTGATTTTCACATCTCTCGGAGCCACCTTACCATGTCCGATGGTATGGCCTAGATACACAACTTGCACTTTTGCAAATTCACTTTTAGCCAAGTTCATCACCAAATTAGCATCTTGTAATCAAAAAAGCAATTCTTCCAGATGCTGTAAATGCTCCTCCCACATAGGACTGAAAACTATCAAGTCGTCAATATAAACAGCACAATTGCTCAGACCTGCAATTACTTTTGTTTGTCAGTCTTTGAAATATTGCAGGTGTATTTTTCATGCCAAACGCCATGACTTTAAACTGACAGAGTCCATCTGGCATCACAAAAGCCGACATCTCCTTTGCTGTCTCCGATAATGGTACCTGCCAATATCCTTTTAGCAAGTCAATCGTTGTGATAAATTTTGATTGTCCCACTTTCTCAATGTAATCCTCTAACCTTGGTATAGGATATGAATCTGCTTTTGTCACTGCATTCACCTTTACATAGTGCACACACAGTCTTTGTGTTCCATCCGGTTTCAGTACCAGCACAATAAGCGAACTCCAGTTACTATAACTAGACTCAATGATATCATTTTGAAGCATGAATTCAATTTCTTTCTGTACTTGTGATAACTTTGCCAGATTTAATCTATAAGGATGTTGCCTTATTGAAGATGGTATTTCTATATGCATATCATGTAAAGCTAAATCTGTCCTCCCCAACTTATTTCCAGAAATAGCTTTGTGTGACTGCAATAGTTTTTACAAATCACTTTGACACTTGTCTGGAATATTACATTTAAATTTTTAAGTACACCCTCGTTATCCAATCTGATTAGAGGAAATCAATTTCAGAATCCTGCATTTCTACTTCTTTCACATTATCTACCACCACTAATACCTCCTGTTGAAGTACCTTTTAAGTATATTTACATAACACACCCTATCCTTCTTTCTTCTACCTGGAGTATTTATTAAATAATTTACTTCACTCAGTTTCTTTTCAATCCTGTAAGGCCCACTAAATCTTGCCTTTAATGAGTCACCCAGTACTGGTAACAGAACTAATACTTTCTCCCCAGCAACAGAACTACGAGCAGTAGCTTTCCTGCCTGCTTTCATTTTCATCACTTGCTGTGATATCTTTAAATGTTCCCTAGCCAACTCATATGCTCTGTCCAATCTCTCTGAAATTTGATACATAATCCAGGAGAGTAGTTTCTGAATTTTGACCCACCAACTTCTCATAAATTAATTTGTGGTCCCCCTAACTCATAACCATAAACTAGTTCAAAGGGACTAAAACCAGTTGATGCATTAGGAGCATCTCTAATAGCAAACAAGAATGGAATTCCCCTATCCCAATCCTGTGGATAATTCTGACTATAATGCCCTCATTATAATTTTTAGAGTTTGATGCCATCTTTCCAAAGCCCCTTGTAACTCAGGATGATAAGCTGTTGACTTAAATTGTTTTATCCCCAAACTGTTCATTACTTCTTTAAACAGCTGTGACATAAAATTTGAACCCTGATCTGATTGTATTTCCTTAGATAAACCATATCTTGTAAAAAATTTAGTTGAAACTCTTCCAGAATCCTCTTTACTGTAATGTTTCTCAAAGGTATTGCTTCAGGAAACCTTGTAGACACATCCATTATTGTCACTAAGTACTGATTTCCGTCTTTAGTCTTAGGGAGGGGTCCTACACAATCAATTATGACCCTAGTAAAAGGTTCTTCAAATGCTGGAATTGGAATTAAAGGTGTCGGCTTAATCACTGCTTGTGTTTTCTCTATCACCTGACATGTGTGACATATTCTACAGAATTTGACTGCATTCCTATGCAATCCAGGACAAAAAAAAATGTTTTTGTACTTTCACCTGTGTCTTTCTAATTCCTAAATGTCCCCATATTGGAATTTCATGAGCTATCCTCAGAATCTCATTTCTATATCCAAATGGTAGTACGTCTGATGTACTTCTCTCCAGCTTTCATTTGCTGAAACATGATATTGCCTCCATTTTCTTGTTAAAACATTACCCTTAAGGTAATAACATTCTGAAATACATTTTGCCTCTGTTTCTGAGTAGGCTGTTTGATATAAATGTTCTATTTGCAAATCCTTTTTCTGTAACTCCACCAACTGGCTTGAGTTAAACACTGCAGCTAAATCATCCTCTGTTCTTTCCTGTCTTTCTGCTTGTTCCCTTTGAAATGCCCTTTCTCTTTCCTTTTCTTTTTCTGCTGCCTCTAGCTTCATTTTTTTCATTTGCAACTGAATTTGAGCTCATTCCAATGAACCATCCCTTGGAGGACACGGTCTCTCGGGTATTCCTTCCAATTTCAATTATTGTGCTATACCTTCAATTATGTCTGACTTCCTCACCCCTGCAGGTAATCCTAATTGTAACTTATCTGCCAATTCCATTAACTCAGCTTTATTTACCTTTTATAAACCAACCGAAGTTATAACTTCAACTCCTAGACAAGACTTAGCAATTGCCAAAGCCATGTTGCAGTCTCACCACTACAAAAAAACCCTCACACCAATTCCTGACTTCAAAGTGCTCCTTCTACTCGTAACCACAAGATTCACCAACTCCAAGCCAATCAAGGAATTTCAAATATATCCCACAGAGAGCCCCCAGCCATGTGTTGGCACAGCCAATGGTAAATGCTGAGTTGTTCAAATCCCAAAGGGAAACTTGAAACAGCTACCACAACCTGTTTTGCAATTTGTATAAATTCCAAGATGCTTGCCTTGAATTCAGTAGGAATAAGACCACCAAGTCTTATAGGTTTATACAAAACTAGATTAAACATTTATTAATAAGAGAAATGATTTAAACACATACATTTATCTACAAATTACTACTATAATAACTTCTAAATCCCCTACTTAATCTGACTCCCAGTTAAACTTTCGTTAAGACAACAGTAAGACACATAGATTTTAAAAGAACCAGGCAAGGTGACACACAATACCCTGAACCAGTCGAATTCAAAGTGAGTTTTCTTAACTTCAGTTCTGTGAAGTCAGCAGCTTGAGGCATAGACGCTGAAGGCTTTTCACACTTGTTAGATCTTAAAAAAAAATGCCTACCCTTACACACAGCATTTGCTCCTTTATACATATTTTCCTCTTTGAATGCAAATTCCCATTGTTTCACTATGTCTTTGGACTTTATCTTTCTGATAATAAAAATTTCTCATTGCACTAAGATTTGCCAGTAATCTTTGGGAAAAATAAACACACTGTTTCTAATTCCAAAATAAAGTTTTTATTTAATGTTTATTTGCTTTAGGAAAACTCATCCCGCTCATGGATGAGGTTTCCTAAAAAAGCTGAAGGCCGCTTGGCCTTTTCGCCTGCCCGCCAACCATAAGATTGGACGGGCAGCGTAAATTTGAATTTAATTAGCTTGTTAATGGCATTAATGGGCCTTTTAATTATCGGTGGGCGTGCGCCCGAACAAAATATTGCACGAGCACACGATGACGTCAGGACACACGCCCGACGTCATCGCGCATCATTTTACGCTCGGGCGTGTCGGGCACACACCCCACCGAGCATAAAATTCTGCCCATACAGACACAGATAGCACTATTTTACAATAAATTCCAATACCATTATGAGAATTATTATATCTTCCTGATAATCATCATTCTCGTAAATCTCTTCTGCGCTCTCTCCAATGCCTTCACAGGCTGTTTTGACAGCACGGAAATACTTGTACAAGATCAACAGCTTTAGCACCACATTCAAAAAGCATTCACTGCCTCTCATGTGTGATCTTTCGTATCAGTTCAGATCAAACAATCTTCTTTGTTTAAAAGATTAAATCCCCACACTCTTGCTCTGAGCTACAGAGAAATTGTTTCCAGACATCATTCCACGTGATGTGCCCATTACAAAGATCATTTCTCACTGAATATGAAATAAGTTATTACCAATCACAAAAAATATCAAAATACATAGAAACAAGCTCATTAATCGGTTTGTTTTACCTTCTTATTTCCAAGCAATTTGTAATCCTATTCAAAACCACTGAACATGCAGAAGCCTGTTGTGAACCATATGGCTAGATTAAAGTCAGTATTGGCATAAGAAGCAGAGATGACATAAAAGCATTTTTTACACAGAGTGGTTAGGATTTGGAATACACAGCCTGATGGATGCTAACAGGTTCAATGGTAGCTGCTGGATAGGTACTTGAAAAACTACAGGGATATGGGGAAAGAATAAGGGAGTGGAAATAACTGGATTGCTCCTCCAAGAGCTGGTACAGGCTCGATGGGCTGAATGGCCTCCTTCTGTGCTATGCTATTCTAGCATTAACAGGCGGTCCTGGAATTTTAGGAATAAAAATACAAATGGGAGAGAACTTGTTACAATTACTCTTTTTCCACTTTTCCCAGTGTTTGCGGGAACATGGCACCATTTTGAGCACCAAATAAAACAAAATGGCTTTGAAAACTCACCCCCAAAACAGGTAGGAATGACAATCCTACAAACTTGGCAAGCAAATTACCAAAAATCAAAAAACAAAGGAAGAACTTGCATATATCCAGTGTGGGAGAGACAGGATCTGCGACTGGAGGTGCAGCTTTGTCGTTTCCACCCCTGCTGCTCTTCCAATCATTGCTCTACTGTCAGTTCCCACTCGCAACAACTGACAGTTTAACTTACAGTTAACGTTTTTTTTTTAAATCCTTACAATTGCTGAGAGCAGGAAAGACCTTCAGACAGCTTCATGGTTGACCTGATATTTTTTTTAAAAGCTGAACTGTCAGTTTCACACAGTGACTACACTTCAAGAGTAGATCATTGGCTGAAAAGTGCTTTGGGTGGTCATGAAGGCCACTTACACTGCACAAGATCTCTTGCATTTTGTAGAAGATGTAGAAGACTTTCTCCTGCCTGGGTGCATGGTATTATTTAATACAATTATTTCATACAAGGGGTGTAATTGGATTCTATTTTAACAGTAATTTCACAGGGTAAAAAGATCAAATGGCTCCGGAGCAACAAAGTGGAATAATTAAACAACATAGGTCTTCATTGTCAGTGAAAAACGTTGGACCCCTCAGGTGTCTCTGTGCAATATAATCATTAAGAGGCCAGAGCACAAAGACTGAATGGTCCACAATTGTATCTGTGATTACTTGATTAGCAAGTCTAAAGACACTGCTGATTGCTGCTTCTCACTATAATATATTTTCAATATCTACCATGCTACACAACTTTATTATGATATTTCAATACCTCAAAAAATTCATAAAAGCTCCAAGATAGAGTGGGATAATAGATAAGTAGTCAAAGGGACAAGATTGAAGTCAATGGAAAAGACTCTTGACAATCATGTGCAGTGTAAAACAGGTCACTGATTCACAATGAGCCCATTCCACACCGCAATCCTGGCAATTTCACCACACAAAGCCTGTTCATAGTAAACTTCCATTATCAATAAAATAAACAGAACTCCAGCCATGATTCAACCCTCTGTTCGCAAGATAACTGTGGACAACAAAGGCCATTAGCCCAGCTCATCTCATCCATCCAGAATGATCTTAAATGTCCCCACCCCTGCTCCCCCCCCCCCAACACCCTCACAACCCCCCTAGCATCCAGTTGGCTCTAAAATGATTCCAGGAATTTCACTTACCATTCGTCGACCAGACTATCCACCAAGAGCACTCACGTGACAGTTGCTGTGAGTAGGAACTGCTGCTGCTAACTTTTGGGCAGGTTTGCGGTTTTCTGGCAGGTTTTTCAAAGAAATTGGAACCACGAAGCTGCCTGAAGGTTGGAAGCAGCAGCTCAGCAACTGACAGTGAAACTGACCCAAAAGACTGGCTTTAATAAAAAATCAGAACTATCAGGTTGACGGTTCCGATTTTTTTTTTTAAAGCTGGTCTTTCAGGTCTGCAGCTCTGGCTGCTCAGTCTAGACAATGACAAAAACTCCACTTACAACACCAAGCCCACATCCCCCTAGCCCCCAGTGTTATGCACCTTGTGTACCACCCGGTCCCAGGCCTTGATGCAAAGAGGACTTAGGTTTTCCATCATGCCTCCCCCCTGGAACTGACTTACTGTCTGAGCTCAGGCACAACAGGTGGTTGTATGGCGAGGTACCAAAGGCAGTTGTGCCCTGGCGACTAGAAGTTGATGTCCTTTGCTAGATGAGAAAGAAAATGAAAATATTCTTGATACAAAAGAAGGTGCAAATTTCTCCCTAGCTTCTATTGGAAAGTGGTTTCAGACTAAGCTTGGTCAAACGTGAGTTGACAGGCCATAAACAAGTCTTTTCAGAGTTACTGGTCCATATCCAGCACATACGGAAACCATTCGCCTGTACCCAAGTGGTCTAAGCTCTGAATTTTGGTGCCAATTTTAATTTGATTTTTCATACTCTGGCCTCTTGGTTCAGAAGGATAAGTAGTTAATATTTGGATGTCCAATGCCAAATAGAATTTACCATCAATGAGCTCTGACAGTTAGGGGCAACATAAATATAGCTTTGCAATCTGTGCTCCCCTTTTTGGGACCATGGACTCTTCACACATTCGGCTCGTGAGTTTTTAGATTCTGAGAACAATCAGGAATAGAGCAAAGAAATCATTTTTTAAAAATTCGTTCATGGGATGCGGGTGTCGCTGGCTTGGCCAGTATTTATTGCCCAACCCCAATTGCCCTTGTTCAGAGGGCATTTAAGAGTCAACCACATTGCTGTGGATCTGGAGTCACATGTAGGCCAGACCAGGTATGGACGGCAGATTTCCTTCTCTAATGGACATTAGTAAACATTAGGGGCTGGATTTTACCGTCGGCGAGCAGGGGGCGGGGCCCGCTTGCTGACACGTAAAATGACGCGCGGTGACGTCGGGAGGAACTCCCGATGTTACCGTGCCCCATTTAAATTTTCAGGATGGCGGGGGCACAGCAAAATCAGCTGTGCGCTCCCCAACCTGTCAATGGCCAACTGAGGCCATTGACAGAGCAATTAAAGTAATTAGTGGACCTGCCCGTCCAACCTTAAGGTTGGCAGGCAGGCCAGGAGCCCCGGCGGCAAATAGATAAAACATGAAACCTCATCCATAGGCGGGATGAGGCTTAATGTAAGGTTTTAAAAATTTTAATAAAGTTTTTTTGGAAATGATGAACATGTCCTAACTCATGTGACATTACGGGCCCTGCCCCCTGCTCGCCGACGGTAAAATCCAGCCCCTAATGTTCACTAATGTCCATTAGAGAAGGAAATCTGCCGTCCATACCTGGTCTGGCCTACATGTGACTCCAGATCCACATTGTCACATGAGGGGACATGTTAGGGAAATTTTATTTTTCTATTTTGAGCTTTTTCACACTTAGCCTCAGGGAGATGAGTGCACTCTTTCGTGTGCATGCGCGAAAGAGCGCACTCTCGATTTTGGGATGCCCCCCCCACTCCCCCCCGCCCACACAGGGAACGCATAGCGCTTCTGTGCGGACATCACGCTGGGTGGGTCTTAATTGGCCCGCCCGCTTAAAATGGCGCCGCGCCTCCGATAGGGGGCGCCAATCGGAAGCACGCCCATATGTGCCCAACCATCAACTTCCCCCCCCAACGGGGGGAAAATTCAGCCCTAGGATTTAATGACAATCGACAATGGTTACACAGCCATCATTTTTATTGGATTCAAAATCCCTCATCTGCCGCGGTGGGATTTAAACCCGGGTCCCCAGAGCATTACCCCAGGTTTCCAGATTACCAGTCTAGTGACAATACCACTTTGCCACCGTCTACAACTGATTTTGGTGTCCCTGATTGTGGGTGGGTGGTGGCAGGGGCGGGGGCTGCTGACAGGAAAGGGGGCGTTATATGTGGCAGCCTTCCATCTCATAAGATGACGGTTTGCGCCAAGGTGGTCAACTCTGTGTTAAACATCGCCTGCTGTGGCTCAGGAGCCCCACTCTGTCATGACATCTCTGCCATATTTGCTGCAGTGGGCTGAGAAGGTGCACAATTTGCTGGCTTCTGTTTCTTCCGAGCCCTCTTCTCAACCAGCTGAGCTTCTCGTTTCTGCTCGCCTCTTCCAATGCCGTTCCAAACGGTCAGCCTCCAGAGGTCACGGTGACAGTGTCCCAGTTGTCAGTGTCAATGTCTGCCATTTTCATATCTCGCTTGCAGGTGTCCTTTTAGAGGAGGTATGGAAGCCCAGGAGGTTGTGACCCAGTGGCCAGTTCACCACACAGGTTGCCGTCATCCATCCCTTGAACATGGCCAAGCCAGCGCAGACGTCGTTGGCGTAGCAATGAGCGTATGCTAATGCTAATTTTAGTAAGAGTTAACAGTCTCAAAATTTGAATAGCTAGATGGTAAAGAATAGAACGCTAGAGCCTAGTCTATATTCAGTTGCAAACTTTTACTTACAGACACACGCATTGCATACAGCGTACCTCCAAATAAAACGTCTTTCAGTCTGTTCCAATCCATATGAGTAGACACAAATCCCCAATTACTACCCACTCCCTAAATACAATTAACACCCGACTGAGATACATTTAACACTTGTTCCTAGAGGGCGGCCTCACCTCCTGGGTTTGCCCATCGCCAAGTTGGATGCATGCTGCCCCTTAATTTCTGACCCTTAAACTGGATAATTAGAGAAGCGTGGGTGGTACTCTCTGCCAAGAATGTCCACTTTCAAAATCATCCCATTGTTACAGTGTAAGTAGTAGGAGCAGGAGTAGGCCGCACAGAGCCTGTAAGATAATAGCTGATCTTCTACCTCCATTCCACTTTCCCACCCTATCCTTACATCCCTTGATTCCCGTAGTGTCCAAAAATCTATAAACCTCTGCCTTGGACACGCTCAATGGCTGAGCATCCACAACTCTCTGAGGTAGAGAATCCCAAAGATTAACATCCCTCCGATTGAAGAATTCCCTCCTCATCTCAGTCCCTCGTTCATGTCCGTCAAAACACAAGTTTTTACCTTGAACATCTCAGAAAGATTTCGCTTTTTCCCAGTCCTTATGACATGCTCTGATTGTAGTTTCCACAGAAGCAAAGAATCACATCAGGAAATGGGTTTCAGGCCTGGATGAGAGCCAGTGATGACACTGCTTGATCAACATAAAGAGTTAGCGATAACTGGCCTCCAACTGCTTCTCCGGCTACAGGTGGACAGAGTGTTCAAGCTGCTTTGTACAGGCCAAAAATCAGGTTTGCGCATGTGGATTGGCCTTGTTACCAACAGCAACAATTTGTATTTACACAGTGCTATTAAAAAGTCCCAAGGTACTTTGTAGGAGCAATTCCCAGGTATATAAGTGGATATTGGGATAGCCGACCAGAAGCTTGGTCAAAGAGGTGGATGTTAAGGAGTTTCTTAAAAGGAGAGATGTAGAGAGTTTCGGGAGTGAATTCCAGAGCCTTGGGCCGAGGCAGTTGAAAGTATGGCCAGAATTGATGGAGCAATGGAAATCGGGGTGCTCAAGAGGCAAGGAGGACCTGGGATTATGATTTCTTTTTAAGCAATTTTACATGTACAGTTTCCTGCTGGTGCATTGGTTTATCCATTGCAGTTGGTACGCTGAAACCTAAATATAGGCCCTGAGTAAATGGCATGGATGCCAGAGAAACTAGGTGCCCAACTAGGGTTGCCAACTCTGATTAAAAGTATTCCTGGAGGTTTCATCACATGACTTGCCCCCACGCTCCAGCCATTTGTCGGCCAACACATCCATCCTTGTGACGCATTGCCTTCCTACACCAATTGGAAAGCAAAAAGACTCATTACCTCAACTGTCAGCCAAACAGCCTTTTTTGCGCCCCCCCCACATTTTCAATATTTTCATATCTAGTAAAGAGACATGTTCAAAGAAAATTAAAGAAAAAAAACAATCTTTTCAACGTCCCGATGACTTTTCTCCCAGATCGCACACAGCAGTGTCCTAGAGATCGATCTTCAATTCCTGGAGTCTCCAGGCCAATCCTGGAGGGATGCCAACCCTACGCCCAATGCACTACGAGAGTGCTTCATGTAGAAGCAATGCTACCATATAAATGGGGCTCCATTCTGTGATTGCCTTGCTTTCCTGGGAGGCCACGCAGCAATTACTGTGGCAGCAGTAACTCCAGCAGTGTCAATATCATAATAGCAGCAATGAAAGAGTCAGCATGCTGTCTGTGCAGCTATGTTGGTGTACAGGAGTTTATTTTTTGCACACAGTATGTAGAAGTGTAATTGAAATCATGTGTCTTTTTGCCAGGAGGAATACTCAGAGAGAATATTATTAGGATTTCCAGTGATGGGTCTCATCATAGACAAGCTTTAGTACAACACTGTCTAAATTATCAGGAATGGTAATTTGTAAAATCAATGTTCTTGATGTCTCCAAAACACAGTAACCTTTTGAAGTTTTACTTTCATCAATTAAGTTTGCAACAAAAAAGTGTAATACACTGTAAAACAACAAGCCTAAGTCCACATTTAAAGTCAGATTCACCAAGGTTAAAGACAATGAAAAAGGTTTTAATCTTTACATCTATTCAATGGACAGCCCAAGCAAGAAAGTACAGTCTATCCGAAGAGCTCTCTAAGGCATCCTTCCCTGTGATTACTCCACTCGCTTGACCCAGATTGAATCATGGAAGCTGACGGCCAAAGAATGAACTTATCTTAAGCAAAGCAGTTCCCATATGTGTTGCATTTAGGGGTCTGGCTTTTAAGTGGGGTCAGTATAGTACAGGGAGCAGAAATATTAACCCCCCACCCCCCACCCACCCCCACCTTATATCCTTATATCACAAGAGGCCATTTCACTAAGGCAGGCTTCGCTAATGAGAGGCCACAGGAGCAGGTTGAAATAAGAGGATTGTAAGTCCAGGGGTCTGATGTCTGTTTGCTCTCTACGGGGTAACACTGTACCTGCATTCTGCACCTCTCCGAAGTAGTCAGGGCAAGATTAGGGTCAGGCAAATTCTCCTTTCTGCAAGTGGTGTACATCAACCCAACTGCATCACCCTTTCTAATATAATACACGCGTGCCCATCTGGGAAAACATTGAAAACAGCCTAAAAAAAAAACTAATAACTCAAAAGCCACACTGAATATAGGCCAATGATGTGCAGTTACATTGAGCACGCAGTGGGACACAGGCTATGCAGATACTTGCAGGTGTGCCCAACGATCCATCTTCAGCAAAATTGTGGCAAAACTTGTAGGAATTATATCACATTTCTTTTGCAGAGAAATGGTGATCTATTGTGAATTTACACTCTCTTGTTAATTCTGGTTGCTATTTTCTGGTTGTTCCAGTGAGAGAGGACTGTTCGCTCCCCCAATCCTGGTTCAGAGACATTTTTCCTCTTCTCCTGACCCTCAGTCCACACTGCCATTCCTCACTCTCTCTAACATCTCATCCCGCATCATCTCCCTCTCCTTGTGGTTCACACTGGCAATCTTCTCTCTCCTCTCCTCTCCCAGTCTTTATCTTCTCCAAGCTAGCTCTGCCGTGCTTCATTCCGCACCGTCCTTGCTTAATTTAGATCAAAAATCTGTCCAACTCGGCCTGGAATATATTCAATGGCCCAGCTCTCTGGGGTAGAGAAATCCAGGGATTAACAACCACGTGAAAAAAGAAAATTCCTCTTCACCTCCGTCCTAAATGGGGGACCCCTTACTTTGAAACATGTGCCCCCTAGTTCTAGATTTCCCCACAAGGGGAAACATCCTCTCAGCATCTACCCTTACAAGCGCCCTCAGAATTTTATATGTTTCATTAAGGTCATTCTTCTAAACTCTAGGGAGTATAGGCCCAACCTGCTCAAGCTTTCCTCACAAGGCAACCCTTCATCCCAGGAATCAACCTAACATCAAGTGAAATTGGAGCAGGCTTGTGTGGAGCATAAACTGGTCCTTTTGGGCCGAAAGGCCTCTTTCTGTGCTGTAAGTATAAGCAACATCATAGCATCATTTTCCAGAACATTATGGGACAAATGGCGCAAGGAATCCAGGCATCACAAAGCCCGTTCATTTCAGTTTATATCTCTCTTCCTCTCTTCTCTGTCACAAGTCTCACGAAACAGCGTGGCTTGGTGGCCATTTTAAATGTTGGTCAGCCAAAGGGAAGCCATTGCGCACAATCGGATGGCAAAACTTTGGACATTGAAGGGGATTTTCAACTTTCATTCTCACATCCATACACAAGCTGAGGTACTTATAAAATATGGGATCCCTACAGAGACGCTGATGCAAAGCTTGCTCAATATTTTAGAGGCATTGATCAAGTGCTGAGACTCTGTTTTAGTCTATGTGTTGCCAATAATGATAAGCACATGATTGCGCAAGGAAGTGAGTTAAACAACAGATGAAGGAGTGTTGGTAACCCAGTAACCAAGGTGGAAAGACTTCTCCTGATTGTTATTTCTAACAACATCATAAACCTGCTTCTGTCAGAATACTTCACATTGCTGTAGAAAAGGCCAAGGTAAGGAATCGTCCCACTTTTATTGTTCAAGGCAATCAGAGGGAAACTTTCTGCCAAAACTGAAACAAGAAATGTTTTCCCATTTTCTGAAACCTTTAAAAAGGGAAGCCCAAAGAGAAAAAAAAAATGGCAAAAAGCACCTTAAAAATAGGAGGTAAACATCTGAATTCGACTAAACTGAAAGATGGGGAAAAGAATGAAAGTAAGACTAGAAGTAAAATGAAGAGATCACAAAGAAATCAGAGAACCATTGAATCTGACAGCACAGAAGGAGGCCATTCAGTCTGCTGTGCCTGTGCTGGCTCTTTGAAAGGGCAGACGTGCTCAGTCCCATTCCCCCCCCCCCGCCCCGCTGTTTGTCCAGAGCCCTGTGTGTTCCTCAACCTCAAATACCTGTCCAACAGGTGTTTTAAAATTATTTTTAGGGCCTTTTCTGGGTTCCAATAAGTTATTTGGAGTTCTCACACTTTGCTCTGGGGGTTCCTGCCAGCAAGTGGAATGTATCATGTGCAGTAGGAATGTAAGGATTGTGCTAAGTTTATTCACAGCCTTCCGCCATGGAGATGCCTTCACTTGCTCTTGAAGGTTCAAAGAAAATGGATGCTCCTCTAGGAGAGAGTTCGCAATACTGACACTCTTACCATTGTGACTTCTGTTAAAATCCACTTTGCAGGAGCCTCAGCTGTAGAATGGTTTATAATTGCTCTATTAGTATTATGCGCATTAATGTACACCTAAGTGGACAGGATTTCTGGTGCTTCCAGTCTCCAATTACTATTCATTAATTATTGACGTTTGTCCAAAAATAGCTAATAGTGTTTAAAGTAGCTCATTTCAATCCTGCAAGTCCTAAACCAATTTTACAGACCATCTGACATCCAGAATAAACAACTTAATGCCCTTCAGCCTTAATTGGTATCTTCTTCGCTCAGTGAGCACCCACTTTAACGCTGATCTCAGGTAATTTGGAGGCCCCTTTTGTTTTCTTGGGAAGTCCTCACCATTACCAACATTTAGTTTTCGCTGTAGGCTATGTTTTCAATGCTGTTAAAGTGGTGAGTTCCGCATGGCTCTTTTTTTCCCTTGTGTTTCCAGGGAATCCACCCGAGGCAGGATAAGTGGAACTTTTGCAGCCAATTGACTTCACAATCTAAGGCCCGTAACGATTTGACCACTTTTATCTATCTTAATGGTGTTATGTCGCTTTTGGTGCAAGGCATGTCATAACACTGTGGGCTAAGCTGCTCTTTGAGACTTCTTGTTGAATGTGGTGGTTTGTTACTGAGGCACCCTCGAGGTACCCTGAATAATCACGATTTCATATCCAGACTAACCTATGCTTTGTTGTTGTGTACCATCCTGTTTTGATCAAGGATCTCTCATTGCTTGCAACCAGAAGGTTTTGGCTTACATTGACTTCATGCATCGTTCATTTCTACCTGTGTCTGTCTTTAATCGTCCCTCACTTTCTCTGGTGCCTCATATCATGCACCATTTCCAGCTTGCAACCAGGGCTTTGCCTATTTTGGTCACTAGGATGTACACGAAAGTATCCCCGAGTTACTCTCCCTCTTCAAGGTAAGGCTTTCTCGTCTTTGCTCAGCACTTCCTCAAATAGGTTATTTGATAAACTAAGGCAGAGAAAGGGGAATCAGATGCAATAGCTTGTGCATTACCCCTCCCTGTCCTCCTTGTGGCAATATACTAGAGCTCCAATGCACAGTGCTACTGGAAAGAAAAAAAGATTTGCATTTATATGGGGCTTTTCACGACAACCAGACATCTCAAAGTGCTTTGCAGCCAATTAAATACTTTTAAAGTGTAGTCACCCTTGTAATGTAGGAAACGCAGCTGCCAATTTGCACACAGGAAACTCCCACAAAAAGCATTGTGACAATGACCAGATAATCTGTTTGTTGTGATGTTAATTGAGGGCCGGGGTACCGGGGATAACTTCCCTGCTCCTCTTCAAAATAGTGCCATGAGATCTTTTACATTCACCCAAGCAGGCGGATGGGGCTTCAGTTTAACGCCTCGTTCAAAAGACAGCACCTCTGACAGTGCAGGACTCCCTCAGCTCTGTACTGCAACATCAGCCTTCATTTTTGTGCTCACGCCCTGGAGTGGGACTTAAACTCAGAACTTTGGGATTCAGAGTCGAGAGTGCTACCAACTGAGCCATGGCTAACACTTCACCAGGTGAAGCATCCTTTCCTAACCTAATTTTTTCTTTAACCAGGACGTTAATGCCAGTTGCATAAACGCTGTGGAAGAGACTCTTCTCTCGAACTCTAATTGGCAGCATTCTGTGTCTAATTATTCACAACTCGGAAAGAGGCGGGGCAATTGTTGCACGATCATGAAGCTCGAAAGTAGTATTGAGTCAATGAGATAGAATGAAATAGAATACTCTCCGCTCTACAGTGTGGGGACCTGAAGAGCAATGCATTATTCCACCATTCAAATTGATGTATTCCATGGTGAAGAACTATGTTTCAAACCCACTTGCCTTCAAACCAGAAAATGATACATAATGCAGCTGAAAAACCTGCCTTGAACTGTACCTGAGAAAAGCTTAGGCCCAATTATTTTCTACAACACATGGATCTCTGACCTGAGGGGCAGATGCAACAAGGGAGTTCTTGATCTGAGACTCAGTTCATCCCATTGAAGAAAATTGATGCTTACAGGGCTCTAAAGAGCAGGAAATAAGTGCAGACAATTTAAGGGATAGTTTTTTTTTAGGAGCTAAGGTAGAAATGGAAGGCGAGGAGGAAGTTTGTGGTTTGGGAGGCCGCCCACAGAATTGATTCACTCTTTAAACGTGGTGTAAAAATGAAGCACCACATTTTCACCCCCTCATGAGACCATGACCTTTTATCTCACTTCCATTTCTGTTCATAGGAACAGTGGGAGGCCAATCAGTCCCTCGAGCCTGGTCCCGCCATTGAATTACATTGAGTTTCTACCTCAAACTCCATTTTACTGCCTTACGTTCCACCTCCCCTAATCCCCTCACCCAACAAATGAAGTACAATTTTAACTGTGCTCCAGAGAATGGTGCACCATCAGCCTGCTGAATCCCAGGCCTTTCACGTTGAGATTGAACAAATAGATTCTTGTCCTTGTTCAGTGTAATGGCTGGGAAATATCGTCAGGCTGAAAGGTGCCAAGAGCACACAGCTGGAGCTGCCAAAAACTACAACTCAATCAAAACAGTGGACCTGCCAAGGTGCAAATGTCTTCCCCTATTCAGGCTATTTTTAAATGAAGAGCATTTTTAAAAACTTGAAACATTTGTACTGCATTTAGGCTTGCACTGTTGACACTGCTGGAATTACTGTCCTGTGAAAGAGGTTAGTTTATCATTGTGTATCCAGAATATAGCACAAGTGTGTTGCTGGAGATAAAGTGATGGCAGACACTCACAAAGCTGTTGACAGCTGCATGGAGGGTCAGGAGAGGCCCAGTGGGTAAATACACCACGCAGGGTGACACTGGCCCATACAGGCCAAGATAATCCTGGGTTTGATCCCCACTCTGTGCCCAGTTAGCCTACATCGGTCCTGGTAAAGGATAGAAGTGTCTTGAAGCTGAAATGGGGAAGGGTGAAAATCAGCCAGGGTCTCTGCTAACAGTTGCTTCTTATTGAACACGTTGCACATATATGGACATCGGGGCAGACATGGTTGAGGTTTCACTGTGAACACCCCATGAGTTACTCAGCTGAGGATTTAACCGCCATTCAGGCCTGATATTTACTCGGGAACTTGAAAGGTGGAGGCGGGGTGGTGAGTGTCCAATCATGTGGAAGTAAGCTTGATGAGTCCAAGGGAAAACTCCTCCGGACCCAGAAGCAGTTAAAATAAAAGGCTTTTACCACATCAATCCTGACATGTCTCGCCTCCTTTTACCTACTGGGAAGTCCCGCAGCCTGGGAATCCTTGAGTTAAAAACAAAAATGTTACGATGGAGTCATCGAGCTTCCCTAACAGATTATACTGACCAACGTGCCTCAGAGTGGATTGATCCCTCACCCCGCCATCCCCCAGCCCCTTGCTTGACCTGCCTCCATAAAAGCTGGAAGAGATGGGAGGGCAGGTTTGAGAATTTAAAAGTCTTTACTTTCTCACCAGCTCCAACCAACCAAACAACCTCGGGTTGGAAAATTCTCCCCCTCCTTCGCTGCCTGAGCAAGATGGGAAAATCCTTGCTTCTTTTTAAGCCCATCAAACTCTCCGCTCCATTCGCGTATTCAAGGCTTTCGCCTTGGACAATGTTTGTTTTGACAAGAGTGGAAAGTGCAGCTGCTACACTTTTTGTGATAACAAGCTAACCACTTTCCGAAACCTCCTCGAGAGGAGGCTAAAGGGAGAGGCAAAAACATGGAAAAATTGGAAAGCACGGTCAGAACTGTGTGAACTGCTGACTCGTGGGGAAAAAACTGACTCTGCATCTATCTCAAGCTGCACAGCAATAAGGAGCTGCAGCTTATCTCTTGTTGGACTCAGTAATCATCACCTACTGCGCCAAATCCTCATTGAGGCAGTCTAACACTGCTTGAGCTGCACCACAGTGAGTTTTAAAACTTCCAAGGTATTTTTAAGAAGTTACCCAATCAGCTAACCGCTATCAAATTTCAGACAACAGAAAAGACAATTCAGTCTTCCTTAGCTTTAAGTCAGCAGGCAACAGGCAGAGCTGCATTCGTCGCTTCACTTCCTCATCCACAGAGCTCCCCTTGCCTGGTATAGGGGGACTGTGGAGTGGGGTTGGGTGTGGGAGCAGGGAATACAACTGTACTGTCATCTTGCAGTGCCTTAACAATGCTATTAATATGCTGCCAGTAACAACAGTGTAAAATAAAGCTTTGATTATTGGCTAGAAAACACAGTGAACGATTAGCCGTGAAATCTGGTGGAATCCTGCTATTGTATGTGTAGCTGGCCGGGGCACGTATCATGAATACGTTGCCATGTAAAGTCATAAGGCCACACTTGGGGGCACCCATCACGATATCCTATAGTCCATTGGCATAGGCAAACTAAATCTCACCGGTGAATATGCCAGCAATGCATCTGGGAAACAGACCACTGCATTTCTTCCAGTAATCCCTCGAACACACACTCAGAGACCGATTCTTATGATGCCGCTACTATACCAATACCAGTGAATGACATCAATAATAAATTATTTGTTGCCAGGTGCTGGTTTGTCCCAGTGATACTGTTTATTGACACTGGCATTCAATCATGTCCTTTAGGGAAGGAAATCTGCCATCCTTACCTGGTCTGGCCTACATGTGGCTCCAGACCCACAGCAATGTGGTTGACTCTTAACTGCCCTCTGACATGGCCTAGCAAGCCACTGAGTTCAAGGGCAATTAGGGATGGGCAATAAATGCTGGCCTTTCCAGCGGCACCCAAGCCTCATAAATAAATAAATTCCTGCTAAACTGAAGTTTGCCTCCAAGCAATAGGTTAATGTATCCCAGCCAGCTGCATATACAGTAGTAGGATTCCATCAGCCTTCACATTTACTTAGTAACACATAACCTGTTGAATCAACTAAAGACTGTCCTTGGAAGGCCTGGCAGATTTTCATTGGCGCTCCCATGCTTTTGCTCATTGCAACCAACTGGGCCTTAAATAACATTGCTCCATCTGTGCCAGGCAGGGTTATTAGCTGTACACAGCGGGGCATTCCAGTAGAGTGACCAGATGTCCCAGTTTAGCAGCAACAGTTCCGGATTTTCATTAAATGTCCCGATAATTTTCTAAAAACAGCTCGTGTCCCGGTGTAGTAATTATGGTTTTATTTAGCGTGAAATGTACCGTTAAGAATAATACTTGTTAGGCAAGATCACATGATCTGTGGTAACCAATAGGAGGATAGCACAGGCTACCTCAGCAGTCAGTGTAGAAATAGAGTTGGAGTTGAAAGCACACGTGTAGTTACTGCTGAGTATATTGTAAATAAGCTTAAAGTTTCCACCCAAGAAGTGTCTGCAGATCAACTCTATCATTAATAGCACAACTCGGCCACCCTACAACACCCATTTTTCAACTTTGCCCTTTTTGTCAAATCTAAACCTAGCTGGGGCGGTGGGGGGTGGAGAGAAAATCTGTGCGAAATTTCATCCTTCTTCCTGTAAAACATCCATCGCATCGCACTGCATTGCATGCAGCACACCTGTATCCCTTCCCCCACCACCCCCTTGGCATCTTCAAGGGAGCTGTCACCACCTTTTTGGTGCCGATGGCTCCATTGCTGATGACGCTTTTTAAACGATCTACGGAACAGGGTTGCCAACACTGGCTGGACATATTCTGGGAGATGTCATCAAATGACCTCCCACCTTCAACTGCCCCTCCCCCGGATTACTGCCACTGGTCACCCAACATGTCAATCATCACGGGGACCCACCTTCCCATGGTTTATTTTAACGGGTCCTGTTTTTGAGTTTTGAAAATCTGGTCCCCCTACATTGCAGGTATCTTCAGAAGCACGCAGTTTACAATTAATATATGCCTGTTGTATCATGCCTGCTTATTAGAGGCCATGCTCCAAGGAAACCAGAGTGTGACAGAGGAAACTAGCACAGCTTGGCCACATGCACTGTGTCTCACAGCCCAAAAACTCTGACTCGTGGCATTTTGGAGGTATGGGATTATCTAAATGCACTTTATGTTGAAACAATGACAGCTCCATACTATGTCACCCATGTCCCATTCATACTGCTGCAAATAGAACTTTCGTGGAAATCATACAAATGTGAAGAAGTGACTAATTCTTCCCACTTGTCCCAGGCAATTGAGTCTGGTAGCAGTAATTCGAACCTGATTCATAATAGCATGGTTCCTGTCTGGGTGATTTGTATTTGGTTTTGGGTCACTGCTGTTGCAATGGCAGTTCATGACAGCTTTAGGGGAAAGAGCGATAAGATGCCAATTTTCCTTCCACTCACACCCAACAACATGTATTTATATAGCGCCTTTAACGTGGAAAAACATGCAAAGGCTCTTCACAGGAGCATCCAGGACAAAGCAGCCCTCTTGACTAGCGTCCCAACCACCACCTTCAACATCTGCTCCCTCCACCACCAACGCACAATGGCAGCAGTGTACGCCATCTACAAGATGCACTGCAGAAACTCACCAAGTTTGACAGCACCTTCCAAACATGCAACCTCTAACACCTAGACGGACAAGGGGCAGCAGATAGATGGGAACACCACGACCTGCAAGTTCCCTTCCAAGCCACACACCATCCTGACTTAGAAATATATCGCCGTTCCTTCATTGTCGCTGGGTCAAAGTCCTGGAACTCCCTCCCTAACAGCACTGTGGGTGTACCCACACCACATGGATTGCAGCAGTTCAAGAAGGCTGCTCACCACCACCTTCTCAAGCACATTTAGGGATGGACAATAAATGCTGGCCTAGCCAGCGACGCCTACACCCATGAAGGGAGAAATATGTTTTTTAAATTATCAGATAAAATTTGATATCGTGCCATAGAAAGAGATATCAGGGCTGTTGAGCAAAACCTTGGTCAAAGTGGCAGGTTTTAAGGGGCAGAGGTACAGAGGCAGAGGGGTTTGGAAAGTGAATTCAAAGCTTAGCGCCTAGGCAGCTAGAGGTATGGCCAGCAATTTGAACCGGGAATGTGCAACTTGCCAGAATTGGGGAAGCTGATATCTTGGAGGGCTGTGGGGCTGGAGGAGGTTACAGGGGGTGGGGTGGGGGATGGAAAGGCGTGGCCGAGGCTGCAAAGGGATTTGAAATCAAGGAGGGGAATTAAAATTGAGGTGTGACTGCACCAGGAGCTAATGTAGGTCAGCGAGTGCAGAGGTGATAGTTGAACCGGACTTGGTATGAGTGAGCGGAGTTTTGGATGAGTTTACATTTATGGATGGCAGATGATGGGAGGCCGGGGAGGAGAGCATTGGAATGGTCAAATTTTGAGGTAACAAAGGCATGGACAAAGGTTTCAGTAGCTGGTGAGCTGAGCCAGAGTTTGGAGATGGGCAATGTTACAGTGGTGGAAATAGGTGGTCTCGGAGTTGAAGAGGGTATGGCATCAGAAGCCTAAATCGGGGCCAAAAGGTGGCAAACGGAGTGGTTCAGTCTGAAACAGTGGCCAGGGAGAGGGATGGAGTTGGTGGCAAGGGAGCAGAGTTTGTGGCAGGTGTAACGAAATCCGATAATTACCTTGGTTTTGAATCAGCAGTCGCAATTCGGGAACGACAGTTCCTGGTGGGCCTCGGGACTTCTGCGCATGCAGCGGCCGGGGAGTGGCCGCACGGGCACTGTTGGTGTTTTTTTTCCATTCTGTGGGCCAGGAACCGACCCTGGGCAAAGACGTAGAAGGAAAAATAGGAACGACGTGAAACGGCGCAAAGCTGCAGGTTAGGTGCTGAAGGTGTCCAAGGGAGCAGGACACAGGGAGGTTGGACACAGGGAGAGGTCCCAGAGGAAAGTCCCAAGCAGGGACAAGGACAGGGATCAGAAACAGGTCCTGTGAAGTAATGTTAGGAAAAAGGAACAGAGAAATAGGCTCCGAGTCAAAGAGAGAGCTGTGAGGAGCAGACTTGAAGCAAAGTGGGTGCGAGAGAAGCCCAGATGATCAGAATGGGCAGCCTAAGGTTGGTGATTTCATGCTGCGGGCCATAGGGGCAAAGGTGCCATTTGGAGCAGTGGTGTTCTGCTTGGCACGGCCATAGATTTGAAATCATGCTTGGGAGGTGAAGCTTGAGTGTACGCGGAGATCGGGAAGAAAGGAATCTCAGAAAACAAAACCCTAGAGGTAGATCTTTTCTGAAGCCACCTGAGTAGGAGCAACGTTTGGAGAGAATTCCAAGGCGAGTTCTTCAAACGTGGCGATTGGAAACCCTCGTGACAAAGACGGAGTGAGACTAGTTGGCTCACAGCGCGACAAACGTCTGGGTGGGATATTAAGGAATCCATGGAATCTGCTTGCGTCACAACTGCCATTTACTTTAAAGTTTTTTTAAAATCCATTTAAAAGGGTGTGGGCATCGCTGGCTAGACCAGCATTTATTGCCCATCCCGAATTGCCCTTAGAAGGTGGTGGTGAGCTGCCTTTTTGAACCACTGCATGTCCATGTGGTGTAGATACACCCACATGCTGTTAGGGAGGGAGTTCCTGAATTTTGACCCAGCAACAGAGAAGGAACGGCGATATATTTCCAAGTGAGGATGGTGAGTGGCTTGGAGGGGGACTTGCAGGTGCTGGTGTTCCCATGTATCTGCTGCCCTTGTCCTTCTAGATGGTAGCAGTCGTGGGTTTAGAAGGGGCTGCCTAAGAAGTCGTGGTGAGTTTCTGCAGTCCATTTTATAGATGGTACGCACTGCTGCCACTGTTCGTCAGCGGTGGAGGGAGTGAATGTTTGTTGATGTGGTGCCAGTCAAGCAGGCTGCTTTGTCCTGGATGGTGTCAAGCTTCTTGAGTGAGCTGCACTCATCCAGGCAAGTGGAGTGTAATCCATCACACTCCTGACTTGTGCTTTGTAGATGGTGGACAGGCTTTGGGGAGTCAGGTGGTGAGTTACTCACCGCAGGATTCCCAACCATCTGACCTGCTCGAGTAGCCACAGTTTTTATATGGCTATGCAGTTCAGTTTCTGGTCAATGGTAACCCCCAGGATACTGATAGTGGGGGGTTCAGCAATGCTAATGACATTGAATGTCAAGGGGCAATGATTAGATTCACTCTTGTCGGAGATGGTCATTGCCTGACACTTATGTGCTGCAAATGTCACTTGCCACTTGTCAGCCCAAGCCTGGATATTGTCCAGGTCTTGCTGCATTTGGACATGGATTGCTTCAATATCTGAGGAGTCACAAATGGTGCTAAGCATTGTGCAATCATCAGCGAACATCCCCAATTCTGATCTTATGATGGAAAGAAGGTCATTAATGAAGCAGCTGAAGATGGTTGGGCCGAGGACACTACCCTGAGGAACTCCTGCAGTGATGTCCTAGAACTGAGATGATTGACCTCCAACAACAACAACCCTCTTCCTTTGTGCTAGGTATGACTCCAACCAGTGGGGAGTTTTCCCCTGATTCCCATTGACTCCAGTTTTGCTAGGGCTCCTCGATGGCGTACACAGTCAAATGTGGCCTTGATGTCAAGGTCAGTCACTCTCACCTCACCTCGGGAGTTCAGCTCTTTTGTCCATGTTTGAACCAAGGCTGTAATGAGGTCAGAAGCTGCGTGACCCTGGCAGAACCCAAACTGAGCGTCAGTGAGTAGGTTATGCTGAGCAAGTGCTGCTTGATAGCACCATTTATGACCGCTTCCTTCGCTTTACTGATGATCGAGAGTAGACTGATGGGATGGTAATTGGTCTGGTTGGATTTGTCCTGCTTTTTGTGGAACATTTTCCACATTGCCAGATAGATGCCAGTATTGCAGCAGTACTGGAACAGCTTGGCTAGGGGCGCAGCAAGTTCTGGAACACAAGTCTTCAGTACTATTGTTGGAATATTGTCAGGGCCCATAGCCTTTGCAGCATCCAGTGCCTTCAGCTGTTTCTTGATATCAAGTGGAGTGAATTGAATTGGCTGAAGACTGGAATCTGTGATGTTGGGGGCCTCTAGAGGGCACCGCAATGGATCATCCAGTTGGCACTTCTGGCTGAAGATTGTTGTGATTGCTTCAGCCTTATCTTTTGCACTGATTTGCTGGGCTCCTCAGTCATCGAGGATGGCAATACCTGTGGGTTGTTTAATTGTTCACCACCATTCATGACTGGATGTGGCAGGACTGCAGACCTTGTAGTGTGCCTGACCACAGTTTGCCTGTTAATTCACATGTACCGCATACTCACCTTGAATATTAGAATATAGGATAGATATTATAAATTACTTTATCTTTCTGAATTTGTGTGTGTCTATAAAGATGTAGCTGGTGTAAAGAAATAGTAAATATTTGAATCATTTCCTTGTGTTTGTATTAAGATCTTCCCAACTTTTTTGTGTGGCGTAATATAGTTTATTTTTCTTGTTTAATAAATGTTTTATTCTTTGGGTGGGATTTTCTGGTCCTGCTGAAGTCAACGGAGATTTGAATGGCTCACTGCATCCACCGCGGGAAAATCCTGGCCTTTGTCTTAAAAGGTCATCAGCAGACTCTTGTGAATTTGTTCAGTAACTTTCCTCCACAAGTTTAAAAAAAAATTAAGATCTATCAAGCCAGGTTTCACTCTGGGATCCGACTTGTCCAGTTTTAACATCAGCTGGGATCGTAACAGCCGGAACCAAAGGCAATGACTTTTCCAATATTTAGTTGGGAGGGATTTACTGTTCATCCTATACTGGATGTCAGGCGAGCAGTGTACAATTTAGACTTAGTGCAGTGGTCTAGAGAGGCAGAGCTGTGACACAAAGCTAAAGCCATTTTCTCATATTTATTGGTGCTTTGTAAAGAGAGCCTTGATAATGGGAAGAGCTGACTGAATATCAAGGTGAAGGACTTTACCCTGAGAAACCTAAACTCTATTCCTCAAAAGAGGAAGAATGGGAACAATTGCACAGAGGGAAATAAGAGTAAACAAGATCTGATGAGGTTGCCAAGACCTACAGGCCCCCATGGAAAGGAATGTTGTGTTGCATAATAGAGATGTATCTCTGGTATAAAATATTTTTCAGGCAATGCAACTTGCAGAAGGTTGGGAAGGAAATATCAAATCATAACAGGCAAAATTACAGTTCATATGCAGAAAGTGTGGCCACCTTCTGTTGAAGCATACTAACTTAATTAAATTAGATCAATTCCTTCTGGGCATGCAGCTGGAAATATACCCATTGCCATTATTCGGAATGTATGATTCGTGAATGGCAATCATTTTTAACTACCTTATAAGGTGCAGCACGACAGCAGCTAAAAGCCTAATGAGCCAATAAATTAGGAATACTGCAGCTTACCAGGGAACAATGCAGAGACAGGAAATTCCAAAGTTTCCAACCAAACACTGTCCATCAAGGATGGTTTTGAAGAAAAATGTTTTCTCCCAATCCCCCTCCCTCAAGCCTCGCAAAAGGTTCAAAGGATTCAGCCACTGAGAAAGGGGGATGGACCATCAACGTCACAAAGGTCCCAGGCTCAAATCCGTGCTGAGTTAGTCAGTCTCCTAGGGGGGCCTCGACATCAAAAGGGCCAAGCTGAAGAAGAGGACAATCAACCAGAAATGCCCATCCCACAATTGCTTTCCATATCTACAAGTGTGTTTACACCGATGTTGCATGAGACAGAACTGAAGGCTCCTGAGATGCAGCTATAGTTAAAATCCTATCTGACAGACTCCGTCAAGGCTTACACATAAAGGGGAGGTACTGGAGGGTGACCAGAGCCCATGGAACTGCAAGGAGTCAATGCCTTAAGGAGGGGACAGGAGAGAAAAAAAGGTGACAAAAAGAATTGTTGATTGACTTTAAAGGAATCTTGTGACATTGGACAATTATTGCTTATTTCTGGTTGCAGAAACCATCATCTCCTCCCATCAGATGGAGTGTTACTTTAATGCAAAGTGGTGCTCAGGCATTCGATTTAGGGTTAATGTATTCAATGTAGAGTTAATACTGTATATTAATTCAGGGGGAAAAGGGAACCAGTCTGCACTATAGGGTAAATAAACCTGCAGATTGGTAGCCAGCTGTGTGCATCACATTCCTTATTCCATCTCACTGTTTCCACAGACAGAGCATTCATTATATTTACATCCTGCTAATGAGTACACAATGTCACTGAGCTAATATATCCTGGCACAAACCCACTTTGCACAACACACTGTCAGGCAGATACCATCACGCAGATACATGCCACATTGGAGGTTTCACATGGAAGGCTGGCACATAATTAGAATGCTCAGGATTGAAAATAAGTAAATATTATGGTAACCGAGAAGGGCAAAATATGCTAATACGTAGCATTTTGACGGCAACATTGAGTTGGAGAGAGGTACTTACACTTGGGGCTGAAAGGAGAAAATGTGACCAACGTCACAAAAGGATCAGCTCTACCATCTAGAATTGCTTCAGCTTGCAGGCCTCCTTCCCCAGTTATTGTTTAGTTTTTGCCCACAGTTTGAAAGACAATTAAAAGGAAGATATCTAGCTGATAGTGATTTCTTTCCCACCAGTTTTCTACCCTCCTCTTGCCTTGTGCTAGGGTTACAGACCCACGATTATCACTGGCACTCTGGCACGTCACCCAGGCAAATAATGTTCATGTCGTATCAACCTTGACTGTCAGTGTTGGCAGGGTATTCATCTCACATCAAGTCCCTTTCACCAATCACCCCTCTGCTTGCTAACCTACGTTGGCTTCCAGTCCATTCAGCAATGCCTCAGTTTTAAAATCCTCATTACAGTCCTCAAATCTCTCCATGGACTCGTGCCTCCCTATCTCCATAATCTCCTCCAGCTCCACAACTCCCCAAGACCTCAGCGCTCCTCCAATTCTAAACCCCTTGCACATCACTGATTTTAAGCTCTCCGCCATTATTGGCTGTGCTTTCAGCTGCCTGTGCTTTCAGCTGCCTAGGGTCTGGAATTCCCTCCCTAAATCTCTCTGCCTCTCTCACCTTCTCTCTCTCTCCTCCTTTAAAATGCTCCTTATAACTTAACCAAGCTTTGGTCATCTACCCTAATATCTCCGCACACTAGAATTAGGAGCAGGAGTAGGCCATTGCGAGGTGTCAAATTTTGTTTGCTAACTGCTCCTGTGAAGCATCTTAGGATGTTTTACTATGTTAAAGGTGCTATATAAGTGCAACTTGTTGTTCTTACAGTGACCAGCACACCTTAACCCAATCCTGCCCTCACTGAACATTCACACATATAAGGCTGAATTCTTGCAACGGATGCAGGAAACAGGAGCTAGGCCTGTTTTTGAGTCAGAAATTTGTAGGAAATTGATTGATGTTCAAATTTCCACATGGTAAAGCCTTTAATTGGAATGAAGACGCGTTCCCCATCCATTTAAAGCCAGTGGAGGTGGGAGTGGAGACGGGTCAGATGAAGTGTGGACTCATTTAGACATCCCCAAGACTGCCATCACTGAGGTTGCCATTGTCTTGAGGGAGAGATCCGTGTGTACCAAAGATTCCCACAGCTCAGCGGGGAAGGAAAATGTCACAGGGGAGCCTGAAGTCTGGCACCCAGGGCAGGAGAGACTTTGCTTCATTGACGCTGATCTGGATCTGATGTTGGAGGCAGTGAGGGAGAGGAGTAAGGTTTTCTTCCCAGAGGGTGCCTGGAGGAGGCCACCTCATCATGCAGCAGGGGCACCTCTCTGTTCAGGGTTATCTCCTCTCAACTCCTGCTCCTCCGCCAATGAGCTGTCTCCTTCCAAGGCCTCACCAACCTCAAGGCCCACACTTCTCTGGGGGGGCCATGTTATGAAGAACACAGGAGACCAGCTTAGTGACAGAGAGCCTTGCAGGATGGTAACGAAGGGCATCACTTGACCGGTCCAGACACCAGAATCACATCTGCAGAAGCCTGATGGCCTGCTCAATGGTTGTCTTTCTGAGCAGGTGGCTTTGGTTCTATTACAACTGTGCCTCTGTCTGGGACTTCCATATAGGGGTCAGTCACAATCTCTTCCAAGTAACGTCCCTTGTTTCCTGGGGGCTGGAGTGAAGATCTGAGGCATCATGGGCTGGTGGAGGGTGAAGGAGTCATGGCAATGGCCAGAAAAGCGAGCATACTCATGAAAGAAACTCATACGGACTCAAAACGTTAACTCTGTTTCTCTGTCCACAGATGCTGCCAGACCTGCTGAGTTTTTCCAGCACTTTTTGTTTTTATTTCAGATTTCTAGCATCCACAGTATTTTGCTTTTATGGAAGAAGCTCTTGTTGGTGGTCACAGACCAGCTGGACATTGAGTGGAAACCCTTCCTATTGATGAATCTCACTGGTCAGTCGCTGGGTGCCACATAGGTTCAATCAAGGATGCTCTGCACCCTGGGGAATCCAGCAATGGGGGTGAAATCCAGTGCCCTCTATCCCTCCGAGGCCATACCTATTGTTAAATGAATGTGCTGTCCAGCCCTGCAAAGTGACCAACGAGGTGCAATAGTGTGCTGCTTTCTGCAAGACATCACCTAGGGATCCTTGGAAGGAGCCAAGAGTGAAGAAGCTCAAGACCACAGTGACTTTGATGGCCACTGGCAGGGCATGGTGACCAGTGCTGCGAGATGTGAGGTCATCGATGATGAGGGCACAGGTGTCTGTGACCATCTACCTGGAGAGTCGCAGTCTCCTGCAACACTGTTTCACAATCATTTCCAGATAGCTCCGGAAGACAGAGAGAGAGAGAGAGAGAGAGAGAGAGCGCGCACGCTCGCCAAGGGAGTTCTGACCTGAGGTGGAGACACTTAAGATGCTGGAGACGCCTGCGTGGAAGGGGGAGTTTGCAACCGTAGGACAATTGAAGAAGATCTGAAGAGACAACCTTGCTGGAAGTAAGCAGAATACCCAAGAAATCTCAACCCTTATATGAATCTTCAAAACAGTGCTCAAACCGAGTGGTTAATCTTCCAATTTTTGTTAAGTATCTGGCTTGATTTTTTGGAGCGTAAGTTTAATGGCTGTTGTGGAAAGTGGATTTAAAGAGTTCAGCTTAGGTTATAAGTAACTGAGTGCATTATACTTTTAATATCTTTATGTAACCGATTATTTAAGATAGAATTGATTTATTAGTATTCACATTGTTTGATTTTTGTGTAGTAAAATTATTTTGCTTTAAACCATGAATCTTGTGGTTTCATTCCTTTAGTAAATACCTGGGTTTTTGGATTCTAACAAAAATCAAAATGTTACTGGTCTCTTCAGAGATCATAACAATTGGGGTCTTGTCTGGGATCATAAGTCTGAGTTGGAATTGAGACCAAGTGCTAGAGGTGAAAGGCCAGTTTCTGACCTTCAAACGTCAACCAAGCCTCACCACAATGCTGAAAACATATTCCCCTATATTTGTTTCCAGTCTAATGTAGAGTAGAACGTTCTTTTAATATTTGGCGTTGTCAGGTTGCGAGACAGTTTAAAGGGGTGTTGACACTGTATCTAAACGGTGGGCACTTGATCCTGATAATAGTTACAAAACAGAACAAAGAAAGATCTCCTTTACTAACATTCTTTATTTTGATCATCAATGTAAGTTATTCCTCTTCCACCACACCTTTAAAACTGTCTATTTTGCTACACTAGGCATGTTTTGAAACAACAAAACCATTTTCTGAATGCCTTGCCAATTCCCTGAGGACATGCTATCAATAAGTGTTTCCTAAATGCATCGCAAGTTTCTTATTATAGCCATGGAAACAAGTGACATTTTGGCAGGCATTATGATAAAATCTGACAGCAGTTCTTCAGCAGGCAGTAAAATATAACAACAACTTGCATAGCGCCTTTTTACCTCCCGAGGTGCTTCACAGAGGAGCATTATCAAACAAAATCTGGCACTGAGCTATTGAAGGACGTATTAGGGCAGACGAAAGCTGAGTTAAAGAAGTAGGCTTTCAGGAGTGTAGGCTTTAAGGAAGAAAGAGAGGAAGGGAGGTGAAGAGGATGGGAGAGAAATCCAGGATTTATAGCCTAGGCAGCTCAAGGTATAGCAGCCAATAGTGGGATGATTAAAATCAAGATGCACAAGAGGCCAGAGTTGGAATTGGAGATTAAAAGGAATGGAGGGGCAAGGCAAAGGAGGGATTTGAAAACAAGGATGAGAATTGTAAAACAGAGGCATAATATCAGGCCAGCATGAAATTACCACCATTCGGTGTCAGCCTGTACCTGAATGTGAATCTACTCATGCATATTGAATATAATTAAATATATATGTCTATTAGAAAGAGAAAGGTTCTAACATACCATGCCATATAACGGTAAGCAACGTTCTAGCTACGCTGGAATCTCATTATATCTCCAAAGAAAAATAATTTTCCACAATGCTTTGCAATTAATTGTATTGTGAAATTAAATAAACCTTCCATTTTCTTGCTAAAACTTATCGACAAGTGATGAGCAAACAAAATGGGAAAAAAACAAACACACGGATAGTCATCCTCCTATCTGCCTACAGCAGGCCTGGCTTAATAGCCACTTCTCCAAACCTCTCGTCTTGTGTTTCTCTCTTTGATTCTCCACATGACCTCCCATTCTTCAGATGGTCTGGAAACATCCTTGTTTTTTCCTCCCTTATGATCTCTTTCTTTCCATCTGTCCTTCTATTACCGCTTTTAACATCACATCCTCTCAACACATTCACTTGCTGTCGTGATACTATCAAGCAAACTACGTTCTTCCTGTATCATCACCAACACCTCTTTACTTCCCATGTCTGTCACTTTCTCCTTTGTAATTCTCCATCTGGTAACTTAACACTTGCAGTTTATCCCGTATATTAAGTTTTATCAGGCATCTGTCTTGCCCATACACCCTAATGTTACTTAGCAACTCCATTAGTTTGAACTACTTCACTCGAACAAAGACATTTCCTTTTTTCTTCTTTAGTCTTTAAGAGGATGTGGACATCGCTGACAAGGCGAGCACTTATTGCCCATCCCTAATTGCCCTTGAAATGAGTGGCTTGCTAGGCCATTTCAGAGGGCAGTTAATACTCAACCATATTGCTGTGGGATTGGAGTCACATGTAGGTCAGACCAGGTAAGGATGGAAAATTTCCTTCCCTAAAGGACATCATTGAACTGGATGGGTTTCTACAACAATTGTTGATAGTTGTTATGGCAAGCATCACCGATGATTAGCTTTATATTCCAGATTTGAACCCATGTCCCCAGAGCATTAGGCTGGGACTCTGGATTACTAGTCCACTGACATTACCACTATGCTGCCATCTCCCCAAAAATCTACAAAGCCTCTGGGTTATGATCCATACTCCTCTCACACAGGGCTCTCCTGATCCCTATTTTCTCTCTCGTTCTGTATCCTCTGTGAAACAGATAGATCTTTCCCAAGACATTTTCCTGTTGTACCTCTTATTTCAGATATACAACCAGTCGCTTGGTAATACAGAACTCGAATATTGCTGAAAAGAGAGACCATGTTGCAGAAGCTCTTTTCATCTTGCACTCATCAGGGCAAACGCAAGGCAGCCAAATTTCAAACGATCACAGTAATTTACACTACAGGAGAAAGGGCTGCTGAGTGGCTGGCAAGTCGACTCTGATTGGTCAAATTTTTGTGATTGTTTGAAATTTGGCATTCTTGCATTTGTCCTGAGGAGTGCAAGATGAAAAGCTTTGGCAACAGGCCTCTCTTTCCAGTAATATTTTACTGTTTTTGTTCTTCACCATCTTGTAACCAATCTGATCATAATCCATGCGAAATCAAACTGACGATATGGAACTCACAACACATTTGCTAAAATTTAATTCCTCACCACCCTCCACCCTGGGATATGATTATTTTTGTGAAATCATCTGGGTAGGACATTAAGCTGCACCTTCCTTTCTTGTCTCTCCTCTCCCAAGTTTCTAATTCATTCTGCTGAAATTTTATGATGTGTAGTGAAAATGGTCCACCAACACAGGCCTGCATCCTTCACACTGTCACGCACGTAAATTATGGAGGGAGGGCATGTGGTCAGGCAGGGAGGGAGGGAGGGCCACAAAGACTGCCTGGCTCACTGGCCGCCCCGTCACCTCACACACCGCACCCACCCCCTCCCCCAACCCACACACCGCACCCCACCCCCCACCGCACCCCCCCCACACACCGCAGCCCCCCCCACCTCACACCGCAGCCCCCCCCCACCTCACACCGCAGCCCCCCCCCACCGCACCCCCCCCACACACCGCAGCCCCCCCCCCACACACCGCAGCCCCCCCCACCTCACACCGCACTCCCACCTCACACACAACCCCCCAACCTCACCACCCCACCTCACACACCACACCCCCCACCTCACCTCAACCCCCCACCTCACCCCCTCACCTCCCAACACACCGCACCCACCCCACCCCCTCCCCCCTTCTAAGAGGCCACAAGATAGACTGGACCCCAAATGCTCGGGAGTAAGCAAATTCCAGGTGGCCTCTGACAACCGGCTTTAAGCTGCACTGACGACCCCCCCCCCCCCCCAATAATTGGCTACCCGCTACTTGTGGGTGGGCAGCCCTTTGGCCGCTGACCCCACCTCTGGGACAATGGCGGGGGGGGGGAGACAGACCGCCACGCAGGCACCAGTTTTCATGCCCACCTCCCTCCTAGGGGCCGAAAATCCTGCCTGGGGTCTTTTCGGAGTTTCTGGGTAGACGCCGTGGCGCGCGGGGGGCGGCGCGCGGGAGGCGGGGGGCGCGCGGGATCTGCCACAATGAGTTCTCTCTGTTGGTTCAAACTCAACTGTCACCAAAAGGAAAATACTGGCCGGGATTTTCCCGCCCCGTCGTGACAAGACACGGTCCATTGAGCTTTCGGCGGGACCTGGGTGGAACCAGCGGTGGGCGGGACTCGGGTGGATCCGGCGGTGGGCGGGACCCGGGTGGATCCGGCGGTGGGCGGGACTCGGGTGGATCCGGCGGTGGGCGGGACCCGGGTGGATCCGGCGGTGGGCGGGATCCGGCGGTGGGCGGGACCCGGGTGGATCCGGCGGTGGGCGGGACCCGGGTGGATCCGGCGGTGGGCGGGACTCGGGTGGATCCGGCGGTGGGCGGGACCCGGGTGGATCCGGCCTGTAACTTGTACAATATTTAAAATATATTTCCACACTGGGTTTTTCTGCCTTATGGCCCCACTCACTGCTTCGTAGATTTTAGCTCCTTGCTGCCTCCCAGGCCCAAGCAGCACAGGCCCCTACCCCGCCCCCTCCCCGTCCCCCTGCCCAGCCCCTATCCGGCCCCCTGCCCAGCCCCGCCCCCTGCCCCTCCCCCGCTGCAGGGTGGGCCAGCATGGAGTGGATCAGCTCCACTCTGATGTTGCTTCCAGTGGTGGTAGGGGTAGGGATGGGTGTGGGTGGGAGTGAGGGATGAGCCGTCGGCCACCTCCCCCCACCGCCCATAATATTCAGCCCAAACTATCAGACAACAGTGACAAGCTATCAAATACATATAGACATAGAAGGAAAGGCACACAGACAGGCAAGCAGTAAGAATCAAGTCGGGGAGATTAAGCAAAAATGAGGTCAGAAGGCACCGAGACAGTTAAAAGCAGATCCACAATAGTTTTCTCATTTTTATATGAGTGTCCCAGTGGGTCCACAAGTCAATATCTAAAAGAAATCAGGCACTGAATTAAACTGAACGCTCCATTAAAGCTGAAAACATCCCTCTATTTGGTCCTCAGCCCTCAAAGGATAATCCAACCAAATAGCAGCACCAGCCTGTTTACTGAGCTGTGTGCCACTTCCACATTCTGTTCACACTTTCCAGATCGGTTCAGAAATCATTTAGAAAGGAAACTCTTGTCATTAAAACGTCGGCCTTTCTGGTGCCTACACAGCACAAAATGTGATCCAACACTCCAAACCTGCTGATAATGCTGGCTTTATTAAGTTTTGCCTCTCGCTAAGGAGACTGTACAGAAATTAAGCATTAAGATCTAGTTATTTCAGCATTTCTGAGGACAAGACCTGTGCTGTGCTACCTCAATGCAGTTACTTTTTTTTTTAAAAGGCATGAGATAGCCAATTGAGTTCTCTTGACAGGTTTGGAAGGCCACGTTAATGTCAAACTGAAACTAGTTGCTGTCCAAGTACTCCAGACAACGACCAAAACAAAAGCATTGGATTTTGTTCCAACATTTCTTGTCTCACATAGAACAGATGTAACTGCTACTTTTGAACATCTGTTCCTGCCCAGTGACCAGCTTCAGAATAGAATCCCTCTCACCCCAAAGTTAGAAGACAAACCTCCCCAGCCCTCTCTGGCACAAGCCTCACCATAAATCATGTCGCAAGGTCTGGGAGTTAAGCCTGGAACCAGTCATGGGATCCATGTTACAGGTGGACATGGGGAATTCTTATCTGGGAGTTTCATCATCCACAGTTTGGCAATGCACTGGTGGAGCCTGTGTGTACCAACCTGTCTGCTGATATACCAACCTGCCTGCTGATATACCAGCCTGCCCTCTGGTGTACCAGCCTGCCTGCTGAAATACCAGCCTGCCTGCTGACGTACCAGCCTGCCTGGTGTACCAGCCTACCTGCTGACATACCAGCCTGCCCTCTGGTGTACCAGCCTGCCTGCTGACGTACCAGCCTGCCCTCTGGTGTACCAGCCTGCCCTCTGGTGTACCAGCCTGCCTGCTGACGTACCAGCCTGCCCTCTGGTGTACCAGCCTGCCCTCTGGTGTACCAGCCTGCCTGCTGATGTACCAGCCTGCCCTCTGGTGTACCAGCCTGTCTGCTACTGTACCAGCCTGACCAAACCCCTGAAGGTTTTGAACATTTCATAAGTAGTTATTCAGCCTTTTTATAAAGTGGCATTTTTCTGGACTGAAGTGGCTGCCTTCACTACATTTTGCAGCCTCGCCCAACTACAGGGTACCCAAGATGCAGTTCCACATTACACAGATGTCTGCCAGCAACACAGTGGCAACCTGTCCGGCCCACATACTTTGAGGATGTGCGCGGGGTGAGTGGCACAGGTTCCCAGGGTAGCACCCCATGGATCTCGGAGCCCATTAATTTGTTTTGTAAATGAACGCTGTACAATTCGCAAGCTCTCCCCTCCGATTGACAGTGCAACGTTTGTGACGTTCCACTTGCAAATCACAGGGTGTTTCACGGAGGCTTAGAAAGGGGGTGGGGGTAGATGTGGGTTGCAGTCTTCTGGACAGAAAAGCAGAAATAACACACAAGAGGGACTTTAACTATTACCACACAAGATTGGCAGGTCCAGCGGACCTGAAGCAAATAAGAGCAAAATACTGCGGGTGCTGGAAATCTGAAATAAAAACAGAAAATGCTGGAAATACTCAGCAGGTCTGGTGGCCTCTGTGGAGAGAGAAACAGAGTTAACGTTTTGAGTCCATGTGACTCTTCTCGATACTGCTTTCAAAAGTGACTCTTCATTAAGCTGTGATAGAAGACAAGCACTGTTTCTACTTTCAGGATGTCTCTTCTACCTTGTTCATTGTTTTTGCACTAGCCGGGATGGCCATTCTTATTTCCAAATGTTGCCAAGAGAGCATAAGGTGCAGGCTTCAAACTAATGCACAGAGGTAGACAGATAAATAGTACGAATGGCATCATCCGTACCCTTCATTGACCAGTCTATAAAGGTCACCTTGTTAGAGTACATGCTCCATTAGTGTCAAGTATCAGTACTGAGTAAAAGATGGAGCCTTAAATAGCACAGCTTTCCATGACTTGTCCGTCTCTGTTAACATTGGGACATTTCCACTGGACCTCTGAAGATTAGAAAGGCTCTTTTTCTCAGTTCATGCATCATCAAAGAACCAAGACTGTCAGCCTGGACTCTGTGCTAGTTTTCTCATCTTCTTTTATTCTTTTGTGGCATCGCTGACAAGGCTAACATTTGTTGCCCATCCCTCATTGTCTTTGAAGGCGGGGTAAGAGTCAATCACATTGCTGTGGGTCTGGAGTGACCAGGTAAGGATGGCTGACTTCCTTCCCTAAAGGACATCACTCATTTAGAATGCTGTGGGTCCAAGAATAAGAACAATTTATCCCTCAACCAACATCACTAAAAACAAAGATTCCGTCGCCTTTTATCTCATTGCTGTTTGTGGGATCTTGCTATGTGAAGATTGACTGCCATGTTTTCCTGCAACTGTTCAAAAAAATAGAACTTCATAGCACTTCTACATGTTCAGAGGTTGGGAAAGGTGCTAAATGAATGCAACTTCTTTCTTTCAGACAGCCAAAAGTCAATTAAAAAAAGGAGACAGTACACAATTACACAATAAAAAGCTGAAACTTGTCTTCCAAGTTTGTCTTTGTTATTCTTATTCAGGTCCATATGATGGCCACGATCAGAAAACTAAGAGGTTGAAGTTAGCGCAACAGGTGATGGCGTACCAGCAGTCAGTTTTACTCCTGGCCCCCTTTCTTCTTCTATTAAAGTGAATGGAAAAGAAATATCAGGTTTGATGTAAAACGGGAGAACTATTGGTCATTGTCCTTGTTGCACTGCTCATCCAAGACCAACTTCACCTCTTATGAGGAAGAAATTAGTGTTCATTGTTCTGATTTTCCAGACAGAAAATGGGGGCTAAAAGGTCCAATTTCAGGATACAATGGCCCAGACAATGAAGGAGTCTGAAATACATCCGACTCCATATTGGGCTGGGCAATCGTCAGGCATTCCCGGCAACCACTTAAACCAGGTGTTGAGCCCATTGGCTCTGTTGCCAAAGAGCTGACTATTGGTTTATGGAGATTTTCATGAAGTTCAGCCATGCTGAGCAGATCTGGCACTGGAATGGTAATATAGCCTAACCAGCAAGGTCCTGATTGGGACCAGGAGGGCTGGGAGAGTTTGAAGGGTCCCCGGCCCAAAAGAGTCATTTACCTCAAGGAGCCAACAGCTCCTGACTCAGGTTCAATGCTGGGTCTCTTGCCTCTGGAAAAAATGCGCAGCACCAGTTAATTTCAATTGGGGCTCCCAAGTGCACTGCAGGAACCCAAATTAATTATCATACAGTCACCATTAACTGGTGCATTCTCCATGGCAACACCTCTACCAATCAGAGTCCACCTGCCAACCAATCAGCACTCTATTCTCATACAGTACAAAGTTGTCGCTTCCCCCGACATTGGTATTCTTGCGATTGTCCTGATGAGTGCAAGACGAAAAACTTCGACAAAACATCTTTTTCAGCAATACTTAATTAAATATGTTAATAAAGGCCTGGCTTCTCAATGGTGGGAAAAAAAATGCCCCGATATCTCCCATGGTAAAACTCAAGAAACCTCACCATTACTGAAACAAACAATTAACATAATTAATACTACAAAACAATAAGGGTCAGACTGACACTAAGTGCTTGCAGATCCACTGTGATCAGTTGTCAGTATGGTTTTCTGTAATTTTGTACAGGTAAGTAAACATGCACTTTTTATTTTAAATACAGCCTTCAGAAAGAACATTTGAATTTCTGCCCCTCTCCTCAATTCTGTAAATTGGTACTGAAGAAATCCCTGGCGACACTATGGCTAGAAATTATTGAAGCAACAACATAAGTAAGTAATTGAAAACATGGGCATAAATGCATCATTTTGTGTTCGGATTTAGCAGTTTAATGGCTCAAGCACATTGCCACTCACTAGAGCGACAGACAACGCACACCTAGGGATTTTAATCTTGTAGTTTGGGATTAAGGTCAGTTATATCACCGTGCAGACAAAGCAGAGCTTAGCATACAACCCGTGCTCCACCTCATCGACCCACGATGGCTCAAATTAATGTGACATCTAGAGACAGGCTGAACTCTTCACCTGTATCAATTCGAAAAGGAACTCTTCACGGTCAGGAGCACTTAAAGAAATTAAGAATCTACGAGGAATTCCAATTAACTTTAACGTCCACTCAATATTGTTTGAGTTGAGTCATTTTTTGTAAAAGGTCATTTTTTTGCCAAAAACATTGAGTGCTGTTGACAAAATGAGCCTTGGAGGGATCACCGAGTTTGATAGTGGTACAGTGAATAACTGAATAATACAGTGAATCGGTAAAAACAGAAATAGTGACTGCACTGCCTACTGTTATGCTTTACAATAGCTTGTCAACATAGTACACTCCAGAAACTCTACTACAACTTGTTTCAATCCTTCCACTTATTTCTGCAAGTCCGAATGCAACTAATTTCACTAATCTATGAACAGGCGTAGAACAGATAACCTTGCAATGAAAATTACTGATGATTGGAGCTCATTTAATTTTTTTTTAATTGTTATATCTAAGCAAAAATGAATAATAAATCCAAGTGTTTAGAATCGAGGATAAATTACAAGCTTCAGGGCCTAGGTCCCCAAAACTCAATGCATTGTATTTGCAATTGATCTGAATAATTCTTTCATTTTTCCCTTCTTATCTCTCCATGGGTAGGTGCTGGCTGCCTGGAGCTCCTTCAGGCAGCGTGACATGGAATTATAGGGGGAAGTTTCCAGGGCCGGTGGGGGCAGGTTTAGAAGCAGGGGTTGGGGTGGAAAACGCAAAAATGGCCTTGGGCCAGAGTACCAAAGTGTTTCCGCCTCGTTCCATCTTTCCCAGGAGCGGGTTGATGGAGGAGTCGGGAACCCCGTGGCTGAGGCGGGGAGGCAATGAAAGATTTTCCCAGTAAAGTTCCTCTTTCCCAATAGGGAAGCAGTCCCACGCTGTGTCTCTAACGCAGTAGTTAAGAGTAGGTGGAGAGCACAGTAGGTGTGAGCTTTGAAGGCTTTTTTTAACAGTTACAGTGAAGAGCTGCAGACATGGTCAGGTCAGAGGCTGCTATCCAAAGTGCTCCTCCTCTCAGAGAGTGCTATCACTGTTTGGCAGGCGAGTGCCAACTGCTTGGAAGGCACTTCACTTGACCAGCGCTTCACCAGCTGCACTGCCAGCCCTCAGAGCAGCACTGGGGCAGCTTATGCAACCTCGCCATCCCCATTTGTTGAGGGTCTAGGGCAGGGGGCAACATTCTCCAGCTGCACTTGGCACAACACCAGCACCAGCTGATAAAAGCAAAATACTGCGGATGCTGGAAATCTGAAACAAAAACAAAAATTGCTGGAAAAACTCAGCAGGTCTGACAGCATCTGTGGAGAGGAAGACAGAGTTAACGTTTCGAGTCCATATGACTCTTCATCAGAACTGAAGAGAAATAGAAAAGTGGTGAAATATAAGCTGTTTAAGGGAGGTGGGACAGTTAGAGCTGGATAGAGGGCCAGTGAAAGGTGGAGGCAAAGGAGAGATTGCCAAAGATGTCATAAACAAAAGGTCAAAGGGGTGTTGACGGTGGTGATATTAACTAAAGGATGTGCTAATGGTGACATTAAGGGTAGAAAGCAGGATGAGCAAGTGACGGATAGCCCTAGTGGGGGTGGTGTAGGGGGAAGGGATCAAAATAGGCTAAAAGGTGGAGATAAAACAATGGATGGAAATAAATTTTAAAAATAATAGAAATAGGTGGGGAAAGAAAAATATATATATAAAAAATATAATAATTATTAGAAAAAAGGGGATCAAAAAGGGGGTGGGGATGGAGGAGAGAGTTCATGGTCTGAAGTTGTTGAACTCAATGTTAAGTCCAGAAGGCTGTAAAGTGCCTAGTCGGAAGATGAGATGCTGTTCCTCCAGTTTGCGTTGAGCTTCACTGGAACATTGCAGCAGGCCAAGGACAGACATGTGGGTATGAGAGCAGGGTGGTGTGTTGAAATGGCAAGCGACAGTGAGGTCTGGGTCATGCTTGCGGACAGACTGAAGGTGTTCCGCAAAGCGGTCACCCAGTCTGCGTTTGGTCTCTCCAATGTAGAGGAGTCTGCATTGGGAGCAGCAAATGCAGTAATCCAGCTCCACCTGTCCCACCCTCCCTTAATCAGCTTATATTTCACCACTTTTCTATTTCTCTTTAGTTCTGATGAAGAGGCATACGGACTCGAAACGTTAACTCTGTCTTCCTCTCCACAGATGCTGTCAGACCTGCTGAGTTTTTCCAGCAATTTTTGTTTTTGTATCAGCACCAGCTGCCTTCTCTGCATCCACACGCCCCTTCACAGGGCAGATGGGGTGGGCACTGAGATACAAGTGGAAGGAGACTAGAGCCCTGATGGTAGGTCTATGATGAACAGCTATGCTGGCATGTCTGACCACCAGTGCGTTAGGAGGTTCAGGTGTCACAACAGGCCATTGCTGCTATCTGCATCCTCATTGTTGTGGGGTGTTGGTTACAGATCGGTATGTCTTAAAGAAGTCTTCATAGCCTGTAGGTCTTTATTAACTACTAGAACTATTTATATCAGTGCAGTAAAGGGTACAAGCTAGGAGCTGCCTCCATGTTTAGGTCTTTACACGTCTCTGCTCAACACCACACTGGAGCTGGGCCTGGCTCATGTGCCTTCTTACATCACTGTGTGGGCGGTACTGCACTCCATCCCACATTAACCCGACATGTGCGAGACCCTTATACTACACTCATGGTACAAGACTTCCTTCTCAATGGACCAGGCAGGCAAGTTGTTGCGCAGTGTGTCACAATTGCGCACAATTCAACCTGGCGGTGGGTTACGAGAGCACGTTCATCAAAGAGGAGTTTGTGAACAAGTTCAACACAACCAAATACACAGTCAATGTTAGCAATGCTACTGGACCTTCTAATTAGCAGTTACGTAAACTCCAGAGGCTTCACTGGAGATACCATGGCTTGAATCAGGTCAAATGGTCTGTAGCATGTGTCAATTAACAAATCAATCACAGACATGCCTCCTCAAGAAGCTTTATACCCAATGCTGCCTGCTGGCCCTGACTGAGAGTTTGCTAGCATCGTGTATGGAGGTTGGCTACTGACACTAGACTTCACTTTTAACTGTTATTGCGGCATCCCAATATCAATATTTTCAGTGCACCCAGCTATTGGCTTTGTCCAATGAGTATAGAAAACACTTTAGACACAAGCTTAGCTAAACGCCAGGAAAGTATTTTGGGTACAGAGACTTCGCTGGAGCTCAGGAATCATTTTACAAAAAGAGGATGCTAATCTTATGTTACTGTCAGCTTCGGAGAACAACAAAAATATTACGCCTAAAAAGTTCAGCTGAAGGTTTCACTCAGCCTTTTAAAATAACCTTAACTCTCACAATCCACTGGCACCCCCTGGTGATGGGAAGAAGATGTGACAATGGCACGGATTTTTCAACACACCATTAAGTAACCACAAGTAGTCAATTAAAACCTTTTAAAGGTTTCAACTTCTAGGTGGTAGTGGTCGAATTTTACATTGACCAGATCCATCAGCTGTCTTCAGGAAGCTGTGCGATGAAGCACTCTTTAATGTCAGGGTTATTTACAAGCTGCATAGTGGTAGCAGGGCCATTTGAGACCGCAGGGGGTGGTTGACCTTTCACGAGTTGCCCCAGGCCCATACTCAGGATTACAAGTCATGGCCAACGGCGGAACCAGTGAATTTTCGGTGGTGATGGCCAACAGCTAAAACCTCGAGGGACAACATCCGCTTACAGGCGGAGAGGATCCTTCGGGGAGAAGACTTGTGTTTCCTTTAAGTGCTCATAAGGAATGCAACAGAAAGCCCCTTGTGTAATCTTTTCTCCTCATCATATTGTTCACTGCTCGTTGAAATGGAAAATGAGAGGCTCCTACCAGCAACCGAAGAGACAGCGCAAGGCCGCGAGGCGTGAAGAAATGAACAAAGGGCCTGCCCTCTGGGGCCAGATCCCCACTACTTTAACGGTGAAACTTCTTTACATGATGCGACAGTGCACCTTTGTACGATATAAAATGGCTGATAGACTGCTCGGGCAGAAAGTCAGCTATTTCAGGATGACAAGGAGGTCCGGCTGCCAGGTTGATAAACGACCGAGACGTGTGCTCGCTCCGTGGAATTCGACTTTGGCAGGGGGTCCAAATGGGCAATGGCAGTCAGACTGACCTCCCGTTACACACCCCACCCGATTTCCCATTCCACTGAAGTCAACAGACGGAAAAACATAACAGGGCAATTGCCCAATTTCTATCATTGCCAACACTGTCAAAGTGTTTAACTAAAAGCACGTTGCACATTAGGGTGGGATGTTACTGTTCACTCAGGGAATCGGAGTTGCTGTGGCAACATACATTTTTATAAGCATATGGTAGTCTGGAGATATGGATAGTGATGATAGAGGCTCCAAGATTCTTTCCATCACATGCCAGCCCAGGGGACTCTCCCACTCTTACTGCCTGCCACGGGCATTTTGGTAGGATTTACAGGTTGAGAATAAACTTGTGTAGCCACATTATGACCACACCTTCCACGACCATCAAGTCCTGGAGTGAGACTCGAACCAGGAGCTTCTGGCTCAGAGGCATGGATGCTACCCGCTGCGCCACAGGGCCTCCTCTTTGACATTAGAGGGCTTTCAAACGTTTCTGCATGGGGGAGCCCCGCAAATAGTGACACACTCCTGAGGTCTCCCTGCAAATACCGACATAGCCTGCTACTCTCTAACACCCGGTGTCCAACCTGTTCGCGAGGGGCCACATTTCAATTTATATATCATTCATGGGGCCAATGAACAAATTTCAGGAAGATAATGGTTGGCACATTAAACACGAATTTCAAAAAAAAATTCGGTATCAAAGCAATAAATTGATAATTTTTAAAAAAGAGTAATTAATAAAAATGACCAGTAAAAAGTGCCAAGCAGCAGAGGTAACCAATAAAACCTTTTCTTACCTTTTCACTTAAGAAGCAGAGCTAGAGAGAGATAGGCTAGGCCCCAAGTCCTGGTCACTAGGGAGGGGGTGGGGACCGGAGCTGAGCTAAGGGGTTGGGTCTAACTAACTAACTAACCAGCCAGCACTCCGAGCTGGCCTCAGTGGAATGCATATGAAAATGGGGTTGCCTTTTAGCCTGGATTTTCCTTCCCTCCCTGCTGCTTTGTGGATAGGTTATTGGTGAGGGAGGAGGAGGGGGGACAGGGTGTGTCCAGCTCACTCCCAGTTTCAGTGTTCTCACTCTCAACACACATACTCACACACACTCAAACACTTACACAGACTCACTCACCCCCACCCTCACCCCGGGCCAGGGAGGTTTGGACATTTTACCAACAAGGAGGAACCTGGAGCAGCTGTGAAGACTTCCTCACTCCACCCTGTCTGAGACTAGCTGCCCTCGTGGGGCTGGGTGGGCGATGCTGCTGAGGCCGCTGTTCCTCATAGCCTCCCCGGCCCACTCAGCCATCTTGATGCCTGTGCTCCTTTAGTAGGCTGAGTCCTGCGCAGGAGAGCGAGAGAGAGGGGGAGAGAGAGAGAGAGGGCAAGAGAGAGAGAGAGAGAGCGTGACCAAATGCGGAGAGAGAATCGCCATGGCTGTGAAAATAAAAGTAAAGCCACTCACCTTCACACTCTCGCTGCTCCACCAATCAGAGGTGGTTTCTCTCCCGCATTTGCTGCAGATAGGCTCATCAGTGAGCCCATCAGCGGCAAACAGGGGAGCGAAATGACCTGTGATTGGAGGAGCAGCTTCTTGCCTCTTCCACTTAGCTATATTTTGAACAATGAGTCCGCGGGCTGGATGGAGGGGCATGGTGGGCCGGATTCTGGCCCGTAGCCAGTAGAACGGACCACCCTGCTCTAGACTAACCTCCAAAAGAAAGTTCCAGGTAGTCACAGGAATTTGTTCCATTACTGCAGATAAGAGTTTTATTTATTAATACTCATCAATAGGTCAATAGTTAGAGAAAAATACAGAAGCCCGAAAATGGACACTCAGCATTCTGATCATCATCCTGCGTAGGAGGAGGTCATTCATAGAACCGTAGAAACGTTACGGTGCAGAAAGAGGCCATTCAGCCCATCGTGTCTGTGCTGGTCAAAAAAGAGAAAAAAGAAACTAGCCGCTCATTTTAATCCCACTTTCCAGCACCTGGTCTGTAGCCTTGCAGGTTACAGCACTTCAGATCCAGGTACCTTTTAAATGAGTTGAGTGTTTCAGCCTCAACCACCAACTTAGGCAGTGAATTCCAGATGCCCAACACCCTCTAGGTGAAAAAGTTTTTCCTCATAACCCCTCTAATCCTTCTACCAATCAGCTTAAATCTGGTGACTGACCCCCTCAACTAGGGCAAATAAGTTGTTCCTGCCTGTACCAACTAACCGATTAGTCCCACTGCCCTGTTCTTTCCCGTGGCCCTGCAAACGTTTCCTTTGCAAGTATATCCCCTTTAGAAAGTGCTGCTGAATCTGCTTCCACGACCCTTTCAGGCAGCATACCCCAGATCATCATAACTGGCTGTGCAAATAAAACACAAACTTGCCTTTAAGCAGCATTTTCCTAGTGTCGGAAATGCAGCAGCTAATTTGCGCACAGCAAACTCCCACAAACAGCAATGTGATGATGACCGGATAATCTGTTTCCTTGTGCTGTTGATCAAGGGATTACCAAGAGCCAGGAGACCAGGGATAACTTGCTCTTCTTTGAAATAGTGCTGTGGGATCTTTCACATCTAGCCGAGCAGAGAGATGGGGCCTTAGTTTATTGTCTCAACCGAAAGATGCTACTCTGACAGTGTAGGGCTCCCTTAGTACTACACTGGAGTGTCAGCTTTCAGTTTTGTACTCAACTTCTGGCGTGGGACTTGAACCTGGAACCTTATGACCCAGATGCAAGAAGCCTACCAATTTAGCCAGTTTCCTGGCACAGTTTCTTTCTCTTCCTTCTTTTTAGCCAATTATTTTAGGTCCTCAGAGAATCACTGGGATTCCCTCAACGACCTCAGAGAGTCCAGGGATCAGTTTGAAAATGTACGCATCAGAAAAACAATTTTATCAGTTGAACCCAGAAAACCTGATCTACCCGAAGGGTACTTTACCTCTCCAAAGGGGTACCCTGGCTATCCAAACACATCCATCAAGTTCAGACTTGTTCTAATCTGCACACTCCAGATTCCAGACTCCTGTTCTTCCAAAATCCCACTTCAGTGCAGGCAGCTGGCTATTTATTCAAATTTCACCATCTACTGTGGTGGGAACCCAGGTCCCCAGAGCTTTACCCTGGTCCCTGGATTACTAGTCCAATGACAGTACCACTGCACAACCACCTCCCCAGCTCCCTTATACTGTTGGTACCATGTGGACAAGTCTCAATGTTTGTGGCTATTACCTATTTTGCTTAGCAACTCTCTACAATATTTAGAGGAGCCCTTGAGGTGCAATGGGTAGCATTCCTGCCTCTGAGCCAGAAGCTTCAGGTTCGAAACCCACCCTAGGGCTTGATGACCATGGAAGATGAGTAAATAATATGGCCAAACAGGTTGATTGAACAGGTTGCCATCATGCCTATGGCAGGCGGCAGGACCGGAAGAGTTTCCTGGTCAGCTATCTGCAGAAGGCAACAGCAAACCACTGCAGTACCGTGCCAAGCATAACCATGGACCAGCACAGGAATCCATGGTCCCCAGCACCCTATCAGGGCAATGTACCTGAAGAGAGAGAGATAACATTTAGAGCAATTTCAGGAGCACTGATATAAAGAGATTGAAGGTATCTGATAGAAGAATGCAGAAAAACATTACCTTTTGGCTGGGTTGACCACCCCAAATCCTCTCTGTCAATTGACCTTGATCATGACCCCTAACAAATGTTGGTAGGCAACGGGTCTTCATTGTTAGCATCCAGGATCACAACGGGAGATCTACGGCTGAATTTTTCCAAATTGCAGCTTGTCCTGTTGACTAGGCCCCCACAGACAGACATCGGAAGCCCAGGCGGGATACTATCGGTGCACTGCCGGGGCCACCACCCAATCAAGTACAGCAACCCCGCCTCTCAGTGCTGCCGGCCCAATCAGGGGTGGCCGCTGCTGGGGCTGCAGGAAGAAGAAGAGTGTGTCTCCATGTTGAGACGCCCTCGAAGGCCAGGTTAAGCTTTTACTGGACAGGTGAAATCATTGCCCTGTGGGGCCCCTTCACGCGCCATGGTTTACTTGGCGGTCTCCCCACTCAGCAGGGAGCCCCTGCTGGTGCCAGTAAGAAGCTGGCAGGGGCAGGCAATGGCCAATTAATTGTCCAATTCATTGGTTTAATTGGCCAACCACCTCCAGTTGTTGGGCAGCTGTGCCGCCGCCATTCCCACCGCTGGTAATATCCATTGATGGTGGAAATGGCGCTGTCTGTCGCTATTTTCTGAGGGCTTCCAACTCCTAGCCCATCCCCAGGGGGCTGGTAAAATCCAAGCCCCATAGCATCAGCGAATTCTCACCGGGGAAAGAATGTCTTGTAGTTTTGGTCTGTCTTTGACCAATTGTTCTCTCTTAAATTACTGCACCGCCTTTACCGCTACCTAATCATCCACAGAGAGATAAGATGACAGCAAAGCTGACATGCAGTCAAAGGCCAACAAGCCCGATGAAGAACTTCAGTCACTTATTAAAATCTCTAATGGTTTTGCTATTTCTGGCCAATTAAATAGGCGACACATTAACTATGTAGAAAAGATTAATGGAGGATGGAATAAAACTATCCAAGGAAACGCGAAAGGAAGTTATGAAAGAAAATAAATTGAAGCCCTTGCAGAGCAAGCAGGAAAGGAAGAGAAAAAAGGACCTTCACAAAACTGCCATAAACACGTACTTTCAAACTAATCAAGGCTTGAACTTTATCATCACGTGCACATTTAGGTGTGGATGTGTTTACTGAAGAGGATCGCCAAGCCACATATCGCCAACTATGTGGCTCTTCTGTGCCTGTCCCATTCACTCAATTCCTCTCAGAACCCAGCAAGGGAGGGAGGAGGATGTGATCCCCTCCTCTTCCCCGACTCCAGACACGCTCTCAGCACTTTACCAGGCCCTGGTAGGTTTAACAGGTGCAAGAGCATTTATGAGGTGGAAGTTGCTCCATGAAATCCTGGAGTGCCCCAGGTTTGGGAGGATCTGCCAATTAGCCATGATCTGGCCTACAGGCTGAGCAAGAAAGCGTGACTGAACTGAGGAAGGACAGAACGGAAGACACTCTCAACAAATTCCAGGAGTGAAACCTCTCTTGCGTCAAACAACGATGGTTCCAGGGAACAAACTAGTCATGTCACGCAAACTTGAAGCGAATAGAAACTGAGAGACTTGTAAGGAGAGGGAATGTGCGATAATGAAGTTGGAAATAAGAGAGAGTAGGAGAAAAGGAGGGAAAACAATGACATAGACGAAAGAAAGAAAGGAATAATGAGGAAAGAGAGAAAGGAAAGGTGAGAGAGAATGTGGGAAAAGAGGGAGTGAGAGGTGAAAGAATGAGTGAGGGTAGAAAGGGATCGAGGGGGGAGAAAGGGATCGAGGAGGGAGAAAGGGATCGAGGGGGGAGAAAGGGAAATGAGAGAGAACAAGCAAGCAGAAAAGAGAGAATGAGTGACTGCGCAAAAAAAGAGAGAAAGAAAACACAATGGCTGGGATTTTGCTGCCTCAAGTTAAGTCCCACCTTCCGGACGCAATGAACACTATGAAGTCAGCGCAGGTGGGCATCGGGACCGTGCCAGCAATCTTCCCAGTTGGCGGGCAATTAGGAGGCGGGGCTGCCTGCCTCTCTGACCTGCCAGCCCAATTGGAAGGCCAACAGCTCGGCAGCCTTGGCGGTGCCACCAATAGAGATGGCGGCTGCCGCTGAGGCTGCAAAGGGGGAAAGAGAGGGCACCTCCGTACAGGTTGCGCCCTTTCAGACAATTCAGATTTTTAAGCGATGAATCAGAAATGTGCACACTGATGGGCCAGCTTTCAAAGCAGCTTGCAGGGTCTACTGCATCTGCGATGGGAATACGAGGGAGTATCCATTTTACTCACCTGCAGCTCTTTCACGGGAAACAATTGCTTTCTCCATCTCCTGAGCTTTGAAAGATCGGCTAGTTTTGACATAGGCCCTGCTGATACAGTACGGCAGGATCAAATTGTATTCAAATAACTTGCAACCATCTCTTACTGACAGAATTGAGTTTCTCCCAGCTGTGGCCCATTGATCGGTGGTGTTTTTCACTATTAATGTCAATTGTGAAGCCACCACGGGCTGAACGTTACCAGGAGGCCATTTTGATGCCTCTGCCAACACCACCTCCCCCACCCCCCACCAAGCCCCTCTGAATGACTTTAAACAAGGCTGCTCCTCAGTGATATTACGCTGCCGGCCGGCCTTAACAAGCAAAGAATTGGACTTCCCGCTCCTCAGTGGAAAGAAGTCCTGCCCTCGCAAGCTGAGGGCCAATCAGATTGGCTGGTAGCTCTCGCAGACCCAGCAGCGCCAGAACTGTAGTGGGTGGGCGCTGCTGGTACTGCAAGCTGTCCCACGAAGCAGAGCGATGGTAACCGGGCCCAGGTTAAATCCCAGGCTTTTTGGGTGGGGAGGGGTCGGGCTCCCTAGGGAGGGGGTGAGGGGGGAAGGAGGCAGACTATAGATACGAGGCAGGGAGGCACAAATGGGGGGCATGATCTTTTGGAGGGGGGGGGGTTTGGGTTTGCCCCCATGCGCACAGGGAAACTCCCAAAGAATGTGTCACCCTTTCCTTTCCGCCCTTTCACCAACTTTAGTGAAAAAATGGCCTTCCCACTCCTGCCTGCTTTCTACTGTCCAGTGTTTTATGGTAGTGGAGATGGATTGAGGTTCTTAAATGGCCTTAAATTGGCCACTCAATGGCCTCAATATGCCTAAGGGTGGACGGGCTAGTGGGCACCTCACCCACCACAACCCCCGCCCTGTATTATGAGGTGGGCAGGAAGACGGTGGGTTACCCCATATTTTATATGCCCCCACATGCCTGGCTATAATATCCAGTCCCACAATTGGCTCCACACATGCTACGTGCTATTAATTGGAATACTTTTATGAATCCCAAAAGGAAACCACACGATCATTTTTACTTTGGCAGGGGGGGGGCATTTTTACACATAGGCCAGAATCTTCGGGTCGGTGTGCGGGGGCGGGCGCCGCTCACTTCGTGTAAAATGATGCGCGGTGATGTCGGGCGTGCGTCCCAACGTCACCCCGCGTCATTCCGATTTTCAGTTCGGCAAATGTGCACCGGAGTTGGCTGCGCGCCCGCCGAACTGTCAAAGGCCCATTAAGGCCATTTAAATATCAATTAAAATGCTTAACATAGCTGCCCATCCAACCTCAAGGTTAGCGGGCAGGTGAAGAGCCCAGGCGGCCTTCGCATTTATCATGAAACCTCATCCATGGGCGGGATGAGGTTTCATGAATGAATGATTTATAATTCAACTAAATTTTTTCATTAAAATTCATAGACATGTCCCAGCCCATGTGACACTGTCACGTGAGGGGACATGTCTTAAAAATGTTTTTCTTTCTTTATTTAAATTTTTTTTTAAATCAAGCTAATCTCCCTGAGGCAGCTCTGAGGCAGCTCAGCCTACTCCCCCTGCCCACACAGGGAGCGCTCAGCGCTTCTGGGCGCGCGTAACGCTGGGCAGGCCTTAATTGGCACGCAGCTGATCGTGGGCGGCGATCGGCCACACGCCCTCCCACGCCCGCTCCCGCCCATCCCACCCGACGGGGAGAAAATTCTCCCCATAATGATCTGGGGTGTATTCAGCTTACAGCTTTCCATTTCACGTCAAAGCTAAAATTGGAGGAGAAGTCAGGGACCAACTAGGATTCAGGGTTAAGGAGTTTGAGGGCCATGCCAAACTAGCTCTAGAACACAGCTAACGTGTCCCCGTGCCCACGGACTAATTTTGAAAACGTGCCCAAAATTAATTTAACTTCATGGGAAAGAGCAGGCTGTGACTGCCGGATCTGCGGTGTGCCTCGTCAAAACGGTTAAGATGCTTATAGATGCATTTAGCGAAAAGAGAGTGGCAAACAGAATAAAGTGAGCGCGGACAGGATTGAGATGTGTGCAAGCACGTCTCCTGTATTGCAATCCTATCCATCAAGGGGAAGCCAGGTAAGTACATGAGGGGAAAAGGAGCTGGACGAAATGCCGATAGGGTAAGGGCAGGGGGAGGGGTGTGTGGAACATAAACATCAGTCCAGGCCTACTGGGCCGAATGGCCTGTTGCTGTGCTGTAAATTCGACGTGTGATCCTACGTAGGGTGGTGCATTTCCGTTGCATCAAGAACAAAAGTGCAAAGTTGTCAAGAAAGTGGTTCTGATCGGTGACCAGAGCACCTGAAGCTGGGTGGGCTTGGACTACTGGACAATCCAGATTTCCAATCTTGGAAGAGATGAGCGGGAAGAGCGCACAGCTTTAAATTTCCACCAATAGAGCGAGTTGACCCTTCCGCCACTCTTCGATCGCCTCGTGGACCTATCGCCCATCAGGTGCTGACGAGCAGAGCTTAGCGCTCGAGCGTGCCTGCCTTCTCTCGCTCGATAGCAGCGAGAGGGGAACAGTATGATTTATCTGCTCACCCGTATCACTGTTAAAAATGCAACCAACATGCCTGTAATATTACCTCAGATGACAGGTCAAAACGCAGTTCTCTTTATTTATTTGAGGTTACCTGAAGTACTGCAACATGAAAACAAAATGCAAACATTTTCAGGTGTGTGAAAAGACCCTGAGGTCAAAATAAGCCCAACAAACGTCGACAGTTAGACCTGTACTCTCCCCATAACCATTTCCCTCGAGAATAGCATTGAATTATCTCTTGCAGCCAGTAATAAGATCCTCTTCACTGGCCTTCCATGCAACAAACAGGCTTTTCGGGCAAAAAGTCCTGCTTGACTTCCCTTCTCACTCCTAATTTGCCAGTATTGAGCTTTAAGCACCTGGGGCTGAATTTCCACTTCAGAGATGGGGAACAGGAATCGATCAGGACTGTTTCCGGGTCTCGAACCCGCGCCTGCGGGGGTGGGGGGAAAACAGCCGTTCTTTGGGATTTTCATGAAGGTGCCCCTCAATTGGCACGGGGGGCATGTTTTCTGGTCAAAGGCAGCAGGCCTCAAAGTTGGAGGACCAATCAGAGGCCTGCCATCTCGACAGGAGCAGCAGGCTGCAGTAAAGGGTAAGTAACTGAGAGGGCACTTCAACATGAAGGCGCTCCCTCTCGCCCCCAAATTTAATTTAAAAATAGAAAATGCAGCCCCTGTGGGGAGTGGGGGGGGCGCCATCTCTCTACAGGGCATCCTTTGAACCGGTACCTGCACCTAGGCAGGCAGGGTGCCTTGTAGGACTGCCTGGAACACAGGCCCACAAGAAAATCCCAGTGGGCCTACTTTAACTGTCATTAACAAGGCTCTTAACAAGCCTAATTAGCTGCCTGCCTCATGGGGAAAGGCAGCCCGGCCAGCCACGAATATGCTTCGGCAAAAATGGCCGGGGTCAGGAAACTAGCGCATTGGGCAGCACCGGTACTTTCATGCCCCGTGCACTTCCTCCCCTGATCTCAGCACCTCTCCCTGGCGACTGTACAGTTTTCCACTGTGAATAGTCAGCTTTGACCAATGTTAATCAACTTCCTTCCTAACCTTCAGTTAGGTCATCTTAAAGAAAATGAGCCAATCTTCTTCCGTTTTCCTTCAGAATCTCAATTCCTGATTCCTGGAACTCCCCCGCGGTTTGGTCACCAAAGCAGTGCACAGCACTCCAGGTGGAGCCTTTCCGGCAACAACACAAGTGTTTAAAATCCATTGCTCCCCATCGACTCTTATTGCTGACAAGCCCTCCCGGAGATAGCAATTTCCTTCAGATCACACTCCCTCATTCCGCACAAACTCTGTACTAGATCACAACTCAGTCTCCTCCATCTCCGACAACATGACAATCAAAAATGGTCTCTTTCAACTCCATAAACAAGTTTAAAAGGGAGTTGGACTAGATTCATGAGGATCAGGAACTTACGCGGTTATGGACTTAAAGCTGGGGCGCAGGACTAAGCACGACTGCCCTTTGAAAGGGTCTGCACAGTCACAATGGAACAATTGGCCTCCTTCTGTGCTGCATGTTTCTATGATTAATATCCCTCATGTGTCTGACAGTTACCAGCTCTGGCGGTTGAAGGCTTCATCCTTCATCTTCTTCAACCATCAGCAATCTTTGCCCTCCACCTTCCTACCGCTCCTCCACTGCTGAAGCTGACTGTGTGAAACTTAACTAGTCAGGCTCTCAATGGAAGAGTGCAGGGTGAACAAAAAAGGCCTGTGATATCACCGCACAAATGGGCGAGCTGCACTCCTCCATCCTCTATTCCACCATGGAGAATTTGCCCAACAAAACTGCCAGTAACTCATAAAAACATAGGAAATAGGAGCGGGAGTAGACCATACAACCCATCGAGCCTGTTCCACCATTCAATAAGTTAATGGCTAAATCCCATCCCTAGTGCTATATCAGAAGATATACAGAAGATACCTTCCTGCCTATCCTCTTGATTCCCTTAGCATCCAAAAATCTCTCGATCTCTGACCTGAATATTGTACTCAGTGACCAAGTCCCTCAGCTCCCTGGGGTAGAGAATTCCAAGGATCCAAAACCCTTTGAGTGGAGAAATTTCTCCGCATCTTAGTCCTAAATAGCTGACCCCTTATTCTGAGGCTGTAACCCCTAGGCCGGGATTTTCTAGCCCCGTCGTGGCGGGACCGGTGGTGGGAGATCAGCAGCCCAGCCAAAGGCCCATTTGGCGGGCAGGGCCGGAAAATCCCGTCCCTACTGCTAGACTCCCCAGTCAGAGGAAACATCCTCCCAGCATCTATCCCATCAAACCCTTGAAGAATTTGATATGTTTCAATGAGATCATCTTTCATTCTTCTAATCTCCAGCGAGTAGAGGCCCATTTTACTCAATCTCTCCTCATAGGATAACCCTCTCATTCCAAAAATTAATCCAGCGAACCTCCAATGGACTTCCTCTAAGGCAAGTATGTCCCTCCCTGGGTAAGGAGACTAAAACTGTACACGCTACTCCAGATTTATTCTCGCCAAGACAGCAAGACCTCTTCACTCTTATACTCAAATACCTGCGTAATAAAGGCTCACATATCACTTGCTTTCCTAATTGCTTGCTGTACCCGCATGTTAACTTTCTGTGATTTGTGTAGAAGGCTATCAGTATCCTCTGAACACCAACATTTACCAGTCTCTCACCCTTTAAAGGATATTCTGCTTTTTCATTTTTCCTACTAAATTGGGTAACTTCACATTTCCCCAATTTATATTCAATCTGCCACGATCTTTCCCACTTGACCCATCCATAGCCTTTTGCAGCCTCTTTGTGTCCCTTCCACAGCTTACTTTCCCACCTAGCTTTGCATCATCAGCAAACCCAGTCCCCTTATTTAATTCATTAATATAGATTGTAAATAGCTGAAGCCCAAGTACTAATCCGCACTCCACTAGTTACATCCTGCCAAGACAAAATGACTCATTTACTTCTACTCTGTTTTCTGCCTGTTATTCAATCCTCAATCAATGCTAATATATTCCCACCCCCGCCCCAATGCAATGAGCCTTAATTTTGTGTAATAATTTCTTGGGTGACACCTTAATGAATACTTTTTTGAAAATCCAAGTATATCACATCCACTAGTTCCCCCCTTATCTACACTGCTAGTTAAACATGATTTCCCTTTTATAAATCCAGGTTGACTCTGCCTAGTCACGTTATGGTTTTCTAAGTGCCCTCTCAACACATCCTCATAATAGATTCTAGCATTTTGCCAACTGCTTTGTATAGTTGCTGCTGAACCTCCAGCACTCTCCTTTTAACTGATGGCTCCTCCCTGGATTCCACATCTCTGTCCAGCTGAGTACAGCCTCTTCTCTTCTTAGGCAATCCCTTGGGATCGAGGATGACCTGCTCCCACTCCGGTTCGATGGGTTCTGAGGTGGCTGATAAGTCCAATGTCAGACTCTGCCATATACGAAATAGGAGCAGAAGTAGGCCATTTGTGGGGCAGGTGGTGCTTGAAGGGTTGGGTAGACAGGTTGTCTGGAGGTTTGTGCGCTCCCTCCAACGCCTAGTCTGCACGTTCCCGACAAAGTCTCTCAATTTGCTTGGTGCTTCCCAAATGAGCCTTCTCTCCATTTTGGTCGGTCACAAACCAGGGTATGGTGGATATTTTTTCCCCCTTCAGGGATGGCTTAAGGACATCCCCAAAGCATTTCCACTGTCGTCCTGGGATCTCCTGCTGCAACCGAGTTCCAAGCAGAGCAGTTGCTTTTCTGGTGTCAGGTGTACAAGCTACATGTCCCACCCAGCAGAGCTGGTTTTGAGTGATTAGCGCCTTGGTCCTGGGCCAGCTGGTTTGGGAGAGGACGCTGCTGCTGGACCGCCTTTCTTGCCACCGGATTTGGAGGATCTTGCGAAGGCATGGCTGGTGGTACTTCTCCGGGGCTTTGGGGTGCCTGCTGTCAGTCATCCAAGTCTCCAAAGCATACAGGAGAGCACGGGGATCGCTGCTGCCCAGTAAACCACGATCTTAGTCTCTAGTTTGAGATCCTGGTCCTCAAATACTCTTTCCTTCAGTTGGCTTAAGGCCAAACTAGCACATTGGCGGCGGTGATGAATTTTGTCGTCCATGTCTGCCTTCGTCTAGAGGAGAATCCCAAGATATGGAAATGGTTCATGTTTTCCATCTCTGTTTAGCTGGATAGAGTATGGCGAGAAAGTATCAGTTCATTTCAATTTGAGATTCCACCTGCTTTGTAGGAGCCCAATTTAAAAGTGTTAATAAATATCCCGCCTTTCCACAGCAGGTCACGTGGGCACCTGATAGCCGCTGCTAGTTAGATACAGCGGGATAGGGTTAAAATAGAGGCTCCAGTTTCTTCTGTTACTTCAAGTACTTCTGCCTCCCGTGAAAATAATTCTTAATGCTCTATAACGGCCCAGTTCATTCAACAATGTGCATTTATATAACACCTTCAATATAGTAAAACATCCTGGGGCACGTCATTGAATCGTCATCAGACAAATATTGACATTGAGCCAAAAGGAGATATTAGGAGGAGAGGTGACTAAAATTTTGGTCAAGGAGATGGGTCTTAAAAGGATGAGGGAGAGATGGAGGGCTAAAGGGGTTTAACGAGGGAGTTTCACAGCTTGGAACTTGGTGGCTAAAGGAAGCGCCATCTATGGTAGGGCAAAGGAAATGCGGGATGCACAAGAAGACAGGTTAATAGGAAGGCAAGGTCACCGGCGGGATGTAGGGCTGGAGAATGTTATAGAGAAAAGGGGGAGCCAGGCTCAGGCACAAAGATCAGAATTTTCAAATTAAGATATTGTTGGGCCGGGAGCCAATTAAGATCAGCAAGCAAAGGATGGAACGGGGACTTGGTGGAATTTTTGGATGAGCTCAAGTTTTGAATGAGGATGGGGAATGGAAGGCCAGCCAGGAAAACATCTGCAGGTAGCAAAAGATTAGATGGGGCGTGAGCAGAAGATGGGCTGAGACAAGGAGAAGTGGTGGTGAGTTAGAATGCAACTGGAATCCTGGCGATGATATTGTTAAGGAGCAACATGTAGTTAAGAAATAGCAAGAGACCAAAGATAGATCCTTGGGGAATTCCAGAGGTGACAGTGCAGGAACAGGAAGAAAAGCCATTGCTGGCCATTCTCTAGCTGCAACCAGATAGATAAGAATGGAACCAAGCATGGACAGTCTCATCCAGCTGGACAACGGAGGAGAAGCTCTGGAGAAAGATAGAGTGGTCAACCGTATTAAAAGCTGCAAACAGAGTGTGAGGGAAGAGGAGAAATGGTGCACTGCAGTCACAGTCACAGAGGATGAAAGGTGCTCCTATGCCCGTGGAGGTTCTTCCAGTACCACACACAAACTGCTGGGTGAGATATACAGAAACCCCATCATCTGATGAGCAATTCCTTTCTCTCTTGCCAACACAAGCCTTCTCGACTCTAGATGTTGAAGATATTGATTTATAGATATTTTGATGTTCAATGCTCCCCTGAGCTTTCCATTTTGTGTCTTCACAAGCTCTAAATGCACCATCCGACTGTTGAAATCAAGACTCGTCACCCAGTCTCCTGCTCTGACCCATTCTCTCCCAGGATCTCCCTCACTCCTTCCTCCTTCAATCACTTTGCAATCACTTGGTCACAATTTCACAGTTTACCATTTTCAATACTGGCGGTCACCCTGCTATGGACTTCAACCTTTCCCCCCCCACCCTCCTCGGGTTTTCAAGCAAAAAAAGAAACTTCTGGATCACACCTCAGCACTTGTTGACGATCAACAGAACGGCAAAGCAGGTCACTTTATTTTTGGTCAAGCGTGTACAGAGACACATCAGACACAGCGCAGGACGCTATCTTAGCCTTCAGACCAAGACGCCTTTTTGAAAAATAAGTGCTAACAAAAGGCAACTTAAGAATCCATGGTTCAGCTCCAACATTATCAAAAAAGATCATACATAACCTGGTTTTGACAGCCATTTCCTGTCAGCCCAGTTTCCTGTGCATAAACAGTATTACAGATTATACTACTGGACGCTTGGCTCTGTATGGATGTTCAATAGCCGAGTGTTAGATCTTCACAGTTAGTGAATATTCCATTCAATTTGGTCTGAATCATAAATTAAGCTTATGCACCAATTTCTCTCCTTGGTATCCGCCTCCTAATTATTGCAATTATCTTTTTAATAAAAATGGAAATAAGCAGCTTTTAAGAGGATGGTGTTCCTTTTATGCTTTGTTTGATCTTGCAGGCATCCTGTGATGAAGTGCTGCGTTACCAGGAAAGGTGGAGGAAAATGTAGTTTGTGTGTGAATCGGGCAAGGCACTTTAATGTCCAACAGTGTAATGCCTTTCTCACTGCATAAACGTGAACTCCTGGCATGCGTTCCAGCTCAAATTCAGGTGCAAACAAGGAGCATCAACCTGGCCTGTTGTGCCAAAACTGATGCGCCAGGGAGCTGGACGAAATAAAGAGAATCAATGTGGAATTGCTTTATATGCTGTGGGGTTGCTTCTCATTTTTATGGGCATATTCCAGAAATTAGCCCTTCAAATCCCATTGCTTCGAGAATACTGGCTTAAACTCTGCACTGAATTGAGACCAGCAATATACGTTTGAGAGATAATTGTCCAGTGATTACCCCAACTAGTTTCGATCTGGTATTGGGGTCAGAGAGGAATTTCAAAGGGATATTTCCCCAAGTTAACCCGTGTTTTATTTGCTTTGTTGCCTCTTCCAGCAGATCACACTGCTGGATTTGGGTGTTGGTGGGGGATGAGAGGGAGTGTTGTTAAATGGATCCCAAGCCATATTGCGAAGTATGAAACTAGACGCAATCCTTTTCTTGACAGTTGGTTCAGTTACAGAATGCAGCATTAAAAATATCTGTTACCTACTTACTAATAACCCAATGTCCCAGCAGTCTCTCTTTATAAGTGCTCTAAATACTTAATCAAACAATGCCCTTAACCTGTGTATGTTAGCAATATAATTAACATCTCATTAACATGCGGGTATATTGTGATTCACGAAGATCACAATTGTGTGGCACAGATAGGATTGGCCAGAGTGTCTTTTCCTGTCCAGTCATTATCCATGCGTATCATGACTAAAAGAAGCCAATTATTCACCATTCTGCAGGGGCATGCACAGGGGTCTGGAGCTTCCTCACTCCACTTTTCAGGGATCTAGATTCAAACTGACACTGCGTTGGGACCAGGCAGGAGATAAGTATTCTGGTTTTACACTCAGCTAAATGAGAAGTACAATAATTACACTTGTTCTTTGATTGACTCTTCACAGCGAAACAGAGCAGTCCGTGATAGTAGTCAGCCATTTGCAAGTGAGCTGATCCTTCTTCCAGTGTGAACCTAAAACAAGGTGCCTAATGCCAGAAGAAATAAGGCATTTTTTTTCCTGAACTTCTCTAATCTCCTCCTTTAAGATGCTCCTAAACCTTTGACCTAGCTTTTGATTACCTGTGTTAATACTTCCTTCTCTGGTTTGGTGGCAATGTTTGTCTGATTATGCTCTGGGAAGTGTTATACTCCAGGAAACCAGTTAGTGAAGGATAGAACAGGAGCCAATCTTTACACATTTTTATAAGCATTTATTTACGGAGTTACACATTACAAGTAAGCAACTCCTAACCCAATAGCTATTGTTTCAGTCTGTGCCTATTTATATATCTTTTTTAATACCAATAAAAGAGGTATAATTAAGTCCCCACATGAAAGGGGCACTATTAACTCACGCTAACTAAAACAAAAACTTTAACGGAAACTTATCAGAATAAAATGTCATTCCCGGTGTTGATGATACACTCCAGCCATCTCCCAAACCCCCGCCTGTCTCGGAAGACTCAAGCATACCAGTAGACACTGCGTGCTCCCTCTCCAGGGACACCACAGGAGAGAGGCAGGCAGTCAGGCCCAACCACCCCTTCGGCGCCCCATTGCATGGATCTGTTAATGGCTCCTTTGGTCACTCAGCCCCAGGAGCAGCTCACGAGGAGGCTGTCTGACCTACCCGCTCCTCCCCACCACCCCTCCAACACTGGGTGGTCAAAGATTAGGAAACTGGGACTGAATTACAGCCAGAAATTGAGGAGCAGCCCCCTCAGATAATAGGGGTACAATTAATTCCCTAGTTAATGCCCGCCACCTACATATAATTAAACAAATAATTGATGTACAATTCACACAAAGTGGTTTGGGATATCTTGCTACATTAAAGGCTCTCAATAAATGCAAATTGCTGTTATTCTTTGCCAAGGACCATTACAGCAAGCCCTCAATACCTTCTGATATATCACTGAGTATCCTCATTTGATATTTCAGGTCACAACAATGAATAGATGACAAGCACATACCAGTGATTTTACTGATACGAGGTAACCTGACACATTAAGCAAACACAGGCTTAAACTAAAGGAAAGACAAATTAATCAGCATTATTAGAATATGCATGCTGTTAACTGAAAAGTAAAATGCACTGAACTAGTTTAAAACAAAAATATTGACACAAAGGAGTCATTGGAGTGCCAAATGGAGGTTAAAGAGTGAAGCACAGTATTATAGGTAACCTCCATGCCAAAACTTCAAGGATGCATCAGTCGGATACCTTAACTTGTTGTCCTCAGGCAAGATGTGCCATCCTGTACTGGCAATATGCCAGGAATATCTTCAGTGCCTATACAGACAATATGCCACGAATATCTGTGGTGCCTATATAAACAATATGCCAGAAATATCTATAATGCCTATATGGACAATATGCCAGGAATATCTTCAGTGCCTATATAGACAATATGCCAGGAATATCTGTAGTGTCTATATAAACAATATGCCAGGAATATCTGTAGTGTCTATATAAACAATATGCCAGGAATATCTGTAATGCTGGTATTGACAATTTGCCAGGAATATCTGTAATGCTTGTATTGACAATATGCCAGGAATATCTGTAATGCTGGTATTGACAATTTGCCAGGAATATCTGTAATGCCTATATAGACAATATGCCAGGAATATCTGTAATGCTTGTATTGACAACATGCCAGGAATATCTGTAATGCTTGTATTGACAATATGCCAGGAATATCTGTAATGCCTATATAGACAATTTGCCAGGAATATGTGTAGTGCCTATATTGACAATATGCCAGGAATATCTGTAATGCCTATATAAACAATATGCCAGGAATATCTGTAATGCCTATATAAACAATATGCCAGGAATATCTGTAATGCCTATATAAACAATATGCCAGGAATGTGTGTAGTGCCTATATTGACAATATGCCAGGAATATCTGTAATGCCTGTATTAACAATATGCCAGGAATATCTGTAATGCCTGTACAGACAATATGCCAGGAATATCTGTAATGCCTATATAGACAATATGCCAGGAATATCTGTAATGCCTGTACTGACAATATGCCAGGAATATCTGTAATGCTTGTATTGACAATATGCCAGGAATATCTGTAATGCTTGTATTGACAATATGCCAGGAATATCTGTAATGCCTATATAGACAATATGCCAGGAATATCTGTAGTGCTTGTATTGACAATTTGCCAGGAATATCTGTAATGCCTGTATTGACAATATGCCAGGAATATCTGTAGTGCCTATATTGACAATTTGCCAGGAGTATCTGTAATGCCTATATTGACAATATGCCAGGAATATGTGTAGTGCCTATATTGACAATTTGCCAGGAATATCTGCAGTGCCTATACTGACAATTTGCCAGGAATATCTGCAGTGCCTATATTGACAATTTGCCAGGAATATCTGTAATGCCTATATTGACAATATGCCAGGAATATATGTAGTGCCTATATTGACAATTTGCCAGGAATATCTGCAGTGCCTATATTGACAATTTGCCAGGAACATCTGCAGTGCCTATATTGACAATTTGCCAGGAATATCTGCAGTGCCTATATTGACAATTTGCCAGGAATATCTGCAGTGCCTATATTGACAATTTGCCAGGAATATCTGCAGTGCCTATATTGACAATTTGCCAGGAATATCTGTAATGCCTATATTGACAATATGCCAGGAATATATGTAGTGCCTATATTGACAATTTGCCAGGAATATCTGCAGTTCCTATATTGACAATTTGCCAGGAATATCTGCAGTGCCTATATTGACAATTTGCCAGGAATATCTGTAATGCCTATATGGACAATATGCCAGGAATATATGTAGTGCCTATATTGACAATTTGCCAGGAATATCTGCAGTTCCTATATTGACAATTTGCCAGGAATATCTGCAGTGCGTGTACTGTCGATAAGCCAGGGGTGGATACCAGACTTCAGAGAAAACGCAATTCTAAAATCAGCAGGCACATCAACAACTCTACTACACAATGAAACCCAGGCATAACAACGGTCTCATCTCCACAGTGGTTATCACTATACAACTGCAGAGGCTGTCACTAAGGAAATGTTGTGAAATATAGCTCTGCTTTTCAACAGGTTTGGCTGCTAGACTGGCAACAGAAAAAGAGTAAGAAACCCATGGAAAGGGCAGGACGAAGACAAAAAAGGCTTTTTTGTTTCAAGTTTTGATTATTTAAGCTTGTAGAACTGTGTGAAATTCAAACTCAACAGAGTGGCTCGATTATCACGATGTTAATGGTTGGCCAGGCTTTTATCAAACACAGTGCCAGACAGATTAAGGCAAACTTTAAAAAAAAAAAATTTTTATATAACCCAAAAAGTTCTGATATATAAAATGTAGTTTTATCTAAAATGTTGCTGGGGCTCAGATCAGCAGGCTGCATGGCCGATTTTCTTATGCACCACATTTTAAAATGACTTCAGTAGAAAATTTAAGATATGGGGTCTTCAGTGCTGTCATGCTGCCCCCCAGTGAAAATTAATTGTAATAACAGCAATGCAGATGCTTTTCTCAATTTACAGTTTTAAGCCAGAGTAAACCATTTAACATAGCGAGACTGGCGCAATGATAACTTGAGTGTGGATAGGAAAGTTAGGGGTCGGAAAACTGAACACCGCAGGTGCTGGTAATCTGAAATTAAAACAGAAAATGCTGGAGCTACTCAGCGGGTTTGGCAGCGTCTAGGGAGAGAAAAACAGAGTTAACGTTTCGAGTCCATATGACCCTTCTTCAGAGATCTGGCTGAGGCCATTATTTTTTATTTTAAAGTTGCTGTTGAGAGGGCGCCCCAAAATTCAGCCCTAAAAGTCAGCGCAGTAACATGAAAACTATAGCTTCAGTCCTAGTCCCGTACCACTGAGAAAAATAGTCACAAGGCCATGTGCAAACAACTTGCCCAGCGTTTCAGCTGTGCCAAAAGTGAAATCAGTGAAGAGATTCCTGAACATAAATTAAAATCAAAGGCACTGTGGTCAGCCGGAAGTCAGTTACATCACTTCCCACATCCCTGTTTTTAAGAGTACAGGGTCCAGCCCACTGAATACCTTTCCACTCAGGACAACACTTGTAAGGTCACCCGTCTTCTGAACCAGTCACGAGGTCGCAAATCCCACCCCCATTGAACGGGAACGACCCCATAAACAGCACGGTCAAAGTCCACTGAAGCTCCATTATGGGTCAGTACAGAAAGGCAGTTCATACCGGCAAACCCGCTCTCAGCTCTCGGCACTCGGCACTATAGGAGGTACTGGTCCCAGCCCAGGAGGTGTGTTGTGGGGGGAGGGGGAAAGGAATGCCAAGCTGCTCCAGGGGCAGGCGGGTAAATACGAGGGGCATCAGAGAGTGAGCCATCACGCCATCAACGCTACTCGCCTTGGCAGCCCAGACAAGAGTGGACAATAGAAAGGAGCAAAATGTCGCCTCGGTTGCAGCCAGTACCCGGTCCAAGGGAGACAAAAAAATGTAGAAGGCAACGTCCCTTGAATCCCCATCAAAAAAACAAGAATAACCAATTCTTACTGAGTGGAATAAGCAACAACATTGCCTAACCCTCTGCAGGCTGTAATCACAATTCGATAACAATATTTTCCTCCTTTTTAAACTGCTCTCCTTTTACCTGAGAACACTATGAATTAAGGTGTAGCAATTTCTTCAACACTTCCACAGGAATCATTCTTAACAATCAGAGAACAAGTTTAATAACGACTACAATTACAAAGTCTACACTGAGAGGGTGCTGATGCTCAGAGTCACAGTGGAAACCTGTGTACAGAATTGTTCAAATAATGATTGCAGAGAAAAAAGACTTGCATGTATATAGCACTCTTCATGGACATCTTAAAGTGTTTTACAGCCAATGAAGTGCTTTTTTTTTGAGATATGTGATATAGGTAACATGGCAGCTAATATACACTCAGCAAACTCCCACAAACAGTAATGTAATAATGACCACAATAATCTGTTTTTTATGCTGTTGGTCAAAGGGTGAATATTGGCCAGGGCACCGGGAATAACTCCCTAGCTCTTCTTTGAAATAGACCATGAGATCCTTTACACCCACCTGAACAGGCAGATGGGGCGTCAGTTTAATGTCTCATCCGAAAGATGGTACAGGGGGATAGTGGTAATGTCACTGGACGAGTAATTAAGAGGCCCAGGTTCTAGGGACATGGGTTCGAATCCCACCACAGCAGCTGGTGGAAATTAAATCCAATTAATAAATCTGGGCTTATAAAGCTATTCTTAGTAATGGCGACTATGAATCTTTGATTGTTGTAAAAAAAAAAGAACCTCATCTGGTTCACTAATGTCCTCCAGGGAAGGAAATCTGCCACCCTTAACTGGTCTGACCTACATGTGACTCCAGACCCACAGCAACATGGTTGACTCTTAACTGCCCTCTGAAATGACCTAGCAAGCCACTCAGCTCAAGGGCAACTAGGGATGGCCAACAAATGCTGGCCCTGCCCACAATGCCCACATCCCATGCAAGAATTAAAGAAAAAATATATTCCGACAGTGCAGTGCTCCATCAATAAGGTTTCCTTGGCAATAACGGTAATATGGGAATTGCGTGACGCACTGGATTAAAGATCGGCCCGAGACCCGAGTTCATCCATGCTGTGCACTGCCTGCAAAGGTGCCACATGCAATGAGTTTGAACAGTCCTCTATCCATGGGCCCACAGTACAAAGCTGCCCTGAACTGGGTCCCAATTGACAATCTTAGGAGAGGCCACCAGATGGCTGGTACAGCCACTGAAAATGGTCACGCTGACACCATGGGGAGTTTGGAGCAGATGCATAATGTTGAGCTTGATGAAATAAAGTTATTCAGTTCCACAACACTTAACTTCACTTACCTCGATGCATGTAAAAATGTCAAAAGGAAACCAGATACAAAAGTAAACTTATACAGGATTATGCTGATAGGTGATTCTACACAGTTGAACATTAACATGTTTACTTTCTTTTAGGGGGACCTGGCTTGAGAATATAAGAATTTAAGGATCTAAGGAGTTGAGAACAAGCACATGAGCCTTCTGACTGGTATATGTTAATGATATATTAATCATGTAATACAGGTGAAGGGTGCTGTTTAATTAAGTACCTAGAACACTTATAAAGAGAGACTGCCGCTTTAAGGGGATGGCACTTTAATTGGTTTATTAGTTTATTTTATTGACAGTTTAATTAAAAAGAGTATAAAGAGAGACTGCTGGGACACTGAGTTGTTGCTGGGTAGGAAGCAGACATATGTAATGCTGCATTTTGTGAATAAACCCATTATCAAGTAAAGTACTAGAGCCTGGTTTCATACTTCACCAACTGGCTTGGGATCAATATAACACTGTGCAGTAATTATTCCAAAGAAATGTGTGTACATGAAGTACTGAGCAATCAGTCTGCAATCATTGTCCCTCATTTTTTAGGCCAAGGTGACTTTGTCCAATCAGGTGTTATTAAAGGTCTAATAATCTTGACTGCTCAGCCAATGGGAGAGACAATCCATTCTCCTTACCTGCTTAGGATCAGAAGGGCCTGTAGGTGACTCTAATTCAATGGTGACTGGACCGTCATTCTGTATATGAACTTGCATGTAGGCCCCAAACTTGCCATCTAAAATGAAACAGAACATTTAAGTTAGTCGTTTCACCACCGCTGGCTCTTTTCTTACACCGTCATTCTCAGTCTCGCACTCTCCAAAGTTTTCAGTTTCCACTGACTGGTCGTTATTTCTTTCCCTTTGTAAGCCCTCTGCAGCAGCAAGTGCACAGGTATCAGCGACATCTCCAAAATCTGATCCAAGTAACAAGATGCTGGACTGTACATGCCAGCACAGTGTTCTGACAGCAAAGAACATAATAGCCAACATCCTCCTCTACACTTTGCTGGGATCTTGGGTGCTTCCCCCTTCCACTCTTGTCCAGAAACATGGAGAGGAACCGCGGGGCGCCCGCTGCTTTGCTGCTCCATCTGTGGTCAGCGCGCCCAACACAGACTGAGGATCCGATCCATCACCTCCCCGATCTGTACTTGGTCCAATCACTCACTAATGGATCGACTGTGCAGGGACATATTTAATTCGCGTCAAATCTCCTTTCACCATACAGCACTTTTCCCTGGCTAAGAGGTAGACAGTTGTTTTCCTCATAGGTTTCAGGCAGGATCGTGCGAAAGCAGCCCAAAGCCACCATCCCTTGGTTTCCCAATCAGTCCACAAATGTGACCCTTCGTTTCCAGTCACTTGCCACTTTAATTCTCCGCCCCACTCCCACTGTGTCTTTGGCCTCCTACACTGTTCAAATGAAGCCCAACAGCAGTGAGGAACAGCACCTCATCTTTCAATTAGACACCTTTACAACCTTCTGGACTCAACCTTGAGTTCAACAATTTCAGTTCATATCTTTTCTCCCATTTTATCCAGACTGCAGGCACTGGTAAAGATTCTTGTGTCCATTCCACCATGCTGCCTTCCGCCCTGTCGCAGACCTCTCCTTTCATTATTTACCCCCTCTCCTTTCGTTATTTACCCCCTCCCCTTTCGTTATATACCCCCTCTCCTTTCATTATTTACCCCCTCCCCTTTCGTTATTTACCCCCTCTCCTTTCGTTATTTACCCCCTCCCCTTTCGTTATATACCCCCTCTCCTTTCATTATTTACCCCCTCCCCTTTCGTTATTTACCTCCTCCCCTTTCATTATATACCCCCTCTCCTTTCATTATATACCCCCTCTCCTTTCGTTATATACCCCCTCTCCTTTCGTTATTTACCCCCTCCCCTTTCGTTATTTACCCCCTCCCCTTTCGTTATTTACCTCCTCCCCTTTTGTTATTTACCTCCTCCCCTTTCGTTATTTACCTCCTCCCCTTTCGTTATTTACCTCCTCCCCTTTCGTTATTTACCCCCTCCCCTTTCGTTATTTACCCCCTCCCCTTTCGTTATTTACCCCCTCCCCTTTCGTTATTTACCTCCTCCCCTTTCGTTATTTACCTCCTCCCCTTTCGTTATTTACCCCCTCCCCTTTTGTTATTTACCTCCTCCCCTTTTGTTATTTACCTCCTCCCCTTTCATTATTTACCCCCTCCCCTTTCGTTATTTACCCCCTCTCCTTTCGTTATTTACCCCCTCCCCTTTTGTTATTTACCTCCTCCCCTTTTGTTATTTGCCTCCTCCCCTTTTGTTATTTACCTCCTCCCCTTTTGTTATTTACCTCCTCCCCTTTCGTTATTTACCTCCTCTCCTTTCGTTATTTACCCCCTCCCCTTTTGTTATTTACCTCCTCCCCTTTTGTTATTTACCTCCTCTCCTTTCGTTATTTACCTCCTCCCCTTTCGTTATTTACCCCCTCCCCTTTCGTTATTTACCCCCTCCCCTTTCGTTATTTACCCCCTCCCCTTTCGTTATTTACCCCCTCCCCTTTCGTTATTTACCCCCTCCCCTTTCGTTATTTACCTCCTCCCCCTTTTGTTTTTTAACTCCTCCCCTTTTGTTATTTACCTCCTCTCCTTTCGTTATTTACCCCCTCCCCTTTTGTTATTTACCTCCTCCCCTTTCGTTATTTACCTCCTCCCCTTACGTTATTTACCCACTCCCCTTTCGTTATTTACCTCCTCCCCTTTCGTTATTTACCTCCTCCCCTTTCGTTATTTACCCCCTCCCCTTTCGTTATTTACCCCCTCCCCTTTCGTTATTTACCCCCTCCCCTTTCGTTATTTACCTCCTCCCCCTTTTGTTTTTTAACTGCTTTCCTTGCCTCTGCACTTGCTTAAAACCTGTAACATTTTCCAGTTCTGTTGAAACATTAACTCGGATTCTCAAGGCCGCCTGACCTGACAACTCTTCCCAGCAGTTTTTGGATTATGTTTTCAGCACCTGCAGTATTTTGTCTTCGTAACCATTCCTTGGATTTATTACTCTTTCCTTACTAAGTCCATGGTCTCTGATCACTGGTCTCACAGTGATGTGGCTGTGTGTTCATGTGGAGAAAATGTACCCTCATCTTTCATGCCACAAGGGGACTCCTTGCCATTTTTCTACCCCCTTCTCAATTCCAATATTTGGCCATTTAATTTGTGGCCCCTCTCTTTCATATCTCTGTTTAGTTTCATCCTAGTTATGTTCCTTCCCTGCCTGCTTTTAAGTCTTTTCTTTGTTCTTGTCAGGAAGATATAATAATGTTCATAATGTTATTTGGAATTTATTGTAAAGTTGAGTAATAGTGGGGTCTGTGGGTGTGAGTCTGTGTGTGTGTTAATTGAATTACAGACAGCTGGTCTGGGTGCTTTGATGCTTCAGATGTTTCAAATGCTAAGTAGGTAAACATGGGTGAAGTTTTAGAGCGTGAGGTGTAAAGGGGACATTTGCATTTTTAAATAAACCAGGGTAGCTTGAATTCAAAAGAGGGGGTGAAATGCTTCACCTAGCCAGGAGAAGGTTAGAAACAGTGGGCAGAATTTTGCCGTCGGTGAGCAGGGGGTGGGGCCCGCTCGCCGACACGTAAAATGACGCGGGATGATGTCGGGCAGAACCCCCGACGTCATCCCGCCCCATTTAAATATTCAGGAAGGTGGGGGCGCAGTCAAATCAACTGCGCGCCCGCCAACCTGTCAATGGCCAATTGAGGCCATTGACAGGATCAATTAAGCAATTGAAGGACCTGCCCGTCCAACCTTAAGGTTGGCGGGTCGGCCAGGAGCCCCGGCAGCAAATAGAAAGTACACAAAACCTCATCCAGCGGCGGGATGAGGTTTCATGCAGGGTTTTAAAATTTGTGATAAAGTTGCTCTGTAAATTATGAACATGTCCCAACTCATGTGACATTGTCACATAAGGGGACATGTAAGGGAATTTTTTTTTCTATTTTTAATATTTTTAAAAGTCGAGGCGATCTCCCTGAGGCTGCACTTAGCCTCAGGGAGATGAGCGCACTCTCGATTTCAGAGATTCCCCCCACCAGCCCACACAGGGAGCGCATAGTGCTTCCCGGCGGACGTCACACTGGGCGGGCCTTAATTGGCATGCCCACGAAAGATGGCAGTGCAGCCCCGATAGATTTTTATTATTAGAGAAGTAAAGTCCAGAGACATAGTGAAACAATGGGAATTTGCATTCAAAGGGGGAAATATCTATAAAGGAGAGAAGGCTGTGAGCATTCTAAGATCTAACAAGTGTGAAAAGTCTCCAGCCTCTGTGCCCAAACTGCTGTCTGCAAGAACTGAAGTTAAGAAAACTCACTTTTTGAGTGTTCAGGGTATCGTGTTACTTTGTCTGGGTCTTTTCAAATCTGTGGGCAGAATTTTACCCTTGATGTGCGGGCGCATGCTCATGCCCGTGCGTGAAATAAAGCACGTTGACGCCAGGCGAGCATCCCGACATCAACGCACACTCTCACGATAGTTAGGTCGACGGGCGCGCTGCACCTATTAAGGCCATTAAGTTAACAATTGCCCTGAATTTTTCACTGCCCATTCGCGGGCAGGCGAAAAGGCCAGGCGGCCTTTGCATTTTTTAGGGAACCTCATCCACGGGCAGGATGAGGTTTCCTAAAGCAAATAAAAATAAAATAAAGATTTTACGCTTGAATTAAAAACATGTCCCCTCAGGGACATGTTTTATGACATTTTTATTTTGTGCATTAATTTTTTAAACAGTGCTTCATCTCCCTGAGACAACTCTGTGCATCAGGGAGATTGAAGTACTCTTTCGCGCGCGTGCACGTAGTTTGCGCTAGGCCCGCTCACCCTCCTCCCCTCGCCCGCACAGGCAGCGCTGAGCGCTTCCACTCGCGTTACTTGCTGCAGTGCTGATCAGGGGCAGCGGGCGGCTTTCTGACCACCCCAGGGGAGCGCCCCCGCCAAGGGCAAAATACTGCCCTGTGTGTTTTACTGTTGCCTTAATGGAGGTGTAACTGGGAGTTAGATTAATTAGGGGAGCTAGGAGCTATAGTAGTAATTTGTAGACCTATGTATGTGCTTAACATTATTTCTTTTATTAATAAATGTTTAATCTAGGTGTAAAAACTGTCTAAGCCTCAGTGGCCTTTTTACCGAATTCAAAGCCTGCATCTTGAAATAAATACAAATTGCAAACAGTTGTGGCAGCTGCTTCAAGTTTCCCTCTGGGATGGTACTAGCATGGATAGAAGATTGGCTGTTTGGCAGGAGGCAGAGAGTGGGGATAAGGGGGTCCTATTCAGGATGGCGGCTGGTGACTAGTGGAGTTCCGCAGGGGTCAGTGTTGGGACCACAACTTTTCACTTTATACATTAATGATCTAGATGAAGGAACTGAGGGCATCCTGGCTAAGTTTGCGGATGATACGAAGATAGGTGGAGGGACAGGTAGTATTGAGGAGGCGGGGAGGCTGCAGAAGGATTTGGACAGGTTAGGAGAATGGTCAAAGAAGTGGCAGATGGAATACAACGTGGGGAAGTGTGAGGTCATGCACTTTGGTAGGAAGAGGCATAGACTATTTTCTAAATGGGGAGAGAATTCAGAAATCTGGAGTGCAAAGGGACTTGGGAGTCCTAGTCCAGGATTCTCTTGCAGGTTGACACGGTAATTAGGAAGGCAAATGCAATGTTGGCATTTATTTCGAGAGGACTAGAATATAAAAGCAGGGATGCGCTGCTGAGGCTTTATAAGGCTCTCGTCAGACCACATTTAGAATATTGTGAGTAATTTTAGGCCCCGTGTCTCAGGAAGGATATGCTGGCCCTGGAGAGGGTCCAGAGGAGGTTCACGAGAATGATCCCAGGAATGAAAGGCTTAACATATGAGGAACGTTTGAGGACTCTGGGTCTATACTCGATGGAGTTTAGAAGGATGAGGGGGGATCTGATTGAAACTTACAGAATACTGAAAGGCCTGGATAGAGTGGACGTGGGGAAGATGTTTCCATTAGTAGAAGAGACTAGGACCCGAGGGCACATCCTCAGAGTAAAGGGAAGACCTTTTAGAACAGAGATGAGGAGAAACTTCTTTAGCCAGAGAGTGGTGAATCTATGGAATTCATTGCCACAGAAGGCTGTGGAGGCCAGGTCATTGAGTGTATTTAAGACCGAGATAGATAGGTTCTTGACTGGTAAGGGGATCAAAGGTTATGGGGAGAAGGCGGGAGAATAGGGTTGAGAAACTTATCAGCCATGATTGAATGGCGGAGCAGACTCGATGGGCCGAATGGCCTAATTTCTGCTCCTATGTCTTATGGTCTTATGGGATTTGGGCAGCTTAGCATTTACCACCTGCAGTGCCATAATAAAATTCAGGGCTCCGTGCAGGATATATTTGGAATTCCTGGATTGGTTTGGGGTTGCTGAATCTTAAGGTTACGAGTACGAGAGGCATTTTGAATTTTGGAGTTGGTGTGAGGGATTTTTAAAGCGGTGAGGCTGAAAAAATGGCTGTATCCATGGCTAAAACTTTTTTGGAAATGGAAGGTATAACTCTGATTGGATTACAGAAAGTATCTAAGGGTAAGTTAACAGAGCTGGCAGATAAGTTGAAGCTGAGGTTACCTGTAGGGGCAAAGAAAACAGACACAGTTGAAGTGATACCACAGCATTTAAAGTTGAAAGTGATAACCGACACTAGTGAGTCACAGCTGGAGGCAGTGAGACTTTAGTTACAAAGGAAGGGGCTTGAACTTGAACAAGCAAAGGGACTGAGAAAACTTGAATTGGAGGCAAACGAGAAAGAAAAGGAATTGGCAATGAAAAAACCTGGAACTAGAGGCAGCAGAAAAAGAAAGCATTTCAAAGGGAGCAAGTGGAAAGGCAGGAGAAAGAAAGAAAACTGGAACTGGAATTCCAGGCAAGAGAGAAGGATAAAGAAAGAGAGGGAAAGGGAAAGGGAGAAGGAAGGAGAAAGGGAATACCAGCTTAAAAGGCCGGAAGTTAAAAAAGAAATCTCAGATTCTGAGGAAAGTTCTGATGAGGGAAAAACCTTTAACCCAAAACCCAGTGGGGAGCTGTTTAAATTTGTACAAGCTCTTCCAAAGTTTGAGGAAAGAGATGTTGAAGCATTCTTTATTTCATTTGAGAAGATAGCTAAACAGATGAAATGGCCACAGGAAAACTGGACATTGTTGTTACAATGCAGGGTTGGTGAGTAGAGCACACGAGGTTTATGCTTCACTGTCAGAAAAGATGTTGGTGAACTATGAGGTGGTAAAAGAGGCTATTTTGAGTGCACACGAGTTGGTCTCTGAAGCAAACAGGCAGAAATTTAGGAATATGAGAAAACAGCCTGGGCAAACTTGTATTGAGTTTAAGAGAGTAAAACAAAGTAATTTTGACCTGTGGATACGGGCATTAAAGATAGAGACAACACATATGCAACTCTTAGAGGAGTAATTCCTTTGGAAGAATTTAAAGATGCAATTCCTTTAGTAGTGAGAACTCATGTGGAGGAACAGAGGGTTCAAACAGTAAGACAAGCAGCAGAGATAGCTGATGATTGAGTTAGTTCATAGGGCTAAACCTTTTTGGTGCCCTTTTAAATCAGAAAAGGATAGAAAGTGGGAAGGTGAAAGGAAGGTGGGTAGTCAGAAAAAGGAGTGGGTGGGAATTCGCAGCAAGTTTTTTCTCAGAATAAAAGGAAGGTGGTGAGGGTAGAAGCGACATTCGAAAATTGAGGTGTTTTCATTGTAACAAAGTTGGACACACAAAGTCAGTGTGTTGGAAATTGCAGGGAAAATCTGTTGGAATTATTGGAGTGCAGGAAAGTTCTGGAAGTAAAAGTACTATGGGTTCTGAGGTTCAGGCACAGGAAAAACCAGTGGTTTGTGTACAGGTAAAGCAGGAAGAATCAGTGATAGGTAAAGAGTGGCAATTCACAATTTACCCAAAAGAATTCTGAGGAGCAGGTTGTAGAAATGTTTAAGGGTTTTGTATGTGAAGGGAAAGTCTTTCCATGTATACAGGGTGGAGTAGGTAAAGATGTTAAAATTTTAAGAGACATGGGGCTAGCCAATCCTTAATGTTGTGGGATAGTGATATTTGTTGTTCAGAGGGAGTATTGCAGGGACAGGTGATAATAAGTGGGGTTCACTAAACCTATTCCATTATGGAAGGTAAAATTTAAAGGGTAAGTGGAAAACAGGGGAGGTGATTGTGGGAGTGGTGGAAAATTGCCCATTGCAAGGGTTCAATTTATTTTGGGTAATGATATAGCTGGGTCACAGCGGGTGATGCCTATGGTAGTTGAGCAGCCTGTAGAAGGGTTTTTAACAGAGGTGTTGCAGAGAGAGCATCCTAGATTGTTTCCAGATTGTGTGGTAACAAGATCACAGGCTCATAGGTTGAAACAAGAAGGACAGGAACTTCAAAGGCAGACAGAAGATGTGAAAGTCCAATTAGCCGGCACTGTGTTTAATAATATTGTTCAGGAAGAAAGACAGGAAGACAAAGCAGCTGAGGTATTTAACTCACGGCAGTTAGTGGAATTACAGAAAAAGGATTTGCAAATAAAACAGTTATATCAGACAGCTTACTCAGAAATAAAGGCAGAATGTATCCCAGAATGTTCTTACCTTATGGGTAATGTTTTAATGAGAAAATGGCAGCCGTATCATGCTTCAGCAAATGAGAGCTGGAGGAAGGTCCATCAGATTGTAATACCATTTGGATATAGAAATGATATTCTGAGAATTGCTCATGAAATTCCAATGGGAGGACATTTAGGAATTAGAAGGACACAGGCGAAAATACAAAAACATTTTTATTGGCCTGGATTGCATAGGGATGTAGTCAAATTCTGTAGAACATGTCACACATGTCAGGCGATAGGGAAGCTCACTTTGAATTCGACTGTTCAGGATATCGTGTTACTTTCCTTGGGTCTTTTAAAATCTATGGGCTGAATTTTGCCGTCGGTGAGCAGGGGGGGCCCACTCACCGAAGCGCAAAATGACATGGGATGATGCGGGCGGAACCCCCGATGTCATCCCGCCCCCTTTAAATTTTCAGGAAGGCGGGGGCGCAGCAAAATCAGCTGTGCGCCCGCCAACCTGTCAATGGCCAATTAAAACAATTAAAGGACCTGCCCGTCCAACCTTAAGGTTGGCGGGCAGGCCAGGAGCCCCGGCGGGAACTAGAAAAAACATGAAACCTCATCCACCGGCGGGATGAGGTTTCATGTCGGGTTTAAAAAACTTTAATAAAGTTTTAGTGAAATTTATTAACATGTCCCATCTCGTGTGACATTGTCACATGAGGGGGACGTGTTAAGGATTTTTTTATTTTTATTTTTTTAATGTTTGAACAACTTTCAGCGATCTCCCTGAGGCAGCACTTAGCCTCAGGGAGATGTGCGCTCTTCCGTGTGTATGTGCGAAAGAGCGCACTCTCGCATTTGGGGAATCCACCTCCCCCTGCCCGCACAGGGAGCACATAGCGCTTCCCGCCGGTCGTCACGCTGGGCGGGCCTTAATTGGCCCGCCCACTTAAAATGGCAGCGGGGCCCGCTTCTCCGGCGGGGATCTGCTCCCCGCCCACCAGAGATTGGGTCAGGCCCACCCACCCGGTAGGCACAAAATTCTGCCCTACGTGTTTTACTGCTGCCTTAATGAAGGTGTAACTGGGAGTTAGATTAATTAGGGGAGCTAGGAGTTATCATAGTAGTAATTTGTAGACCCATGTATGTGCTTAATGTTATTTCTTTTATTAATAAATGTTTCATTTAATTTTGTAAAAACCCTCTAAGGCTCAGTGGCCTTCTTTGTAATGAATTCAAAGCCCACATCGAAATAAATACAAATTGCAAATAGTCGTGGCAGCTGCTTCAAGTTTCCCTCTGGGATTTGAGCAGCTTACCATTTACCATCTGCTGTGCCATAACAGTTCTCAGGGACTATCCTCAGAGAAGCTTACTGTGTCTCCAGACAAACAATGTTGCCGGATACCCTAACTGATAACTTCCCTTTTTGGAATATGTCTAATGCATGAAGTGCAATGTGGAGCACATCGTGTAACTCACCATGGATACAGGTCTCTGATAATCGTCTAAATACTAATAATAATAAATGAGAAAAATTTCCATCAGATTCAACTATAGTTATTACAATAGTTATCACAGATGGCACAACACAACTGCAGTTGTCATGGCTACAATGCTGACTGAATGGTGTATGATTTGACCTTCGTTGCAAAGTGAGAATGGGGTTGTCAAGAAAGCCTAATTGCTGCTTTAACAACCAGTTTCAAAAGGATTTTCTATATTTATGACCAACCGGAAAGGAAACATCTGGATTATCTTCATCCCGCAGGTCGGTATTTTCCATTTCTAGTGGAGGCAGGGAATCTATAGAAGACCACGAAGGCATTGCTAAACATAAGGGCGCTCTTACAGCACCTGCTAGTTCATCTCTGACACCAATTCCTTTCGCAGAGTTCAGTTGGTTCAGACAAGGCTGAATAGACAGTGTGTACAAAAAGCTGTTGTTCCTCCATGAACAGTGTTAACGCGTCATGTCTAAATGGCCTTTGAATGTGTTTCAACAGCCTGACATCAGATCCACAGTAATTATAAGCCCGTTTGTTTTGCATTAGCCATCTATATGTGTTGAAATACTGGTTGATTAAAAATTTTTGCCTTGCTATGCTGCGCAACCAATGTTTTCAGTCCTCACTGCTTTTCCCAGCATGTCCCTGGATTCAGTTTAGAAATATGGTTACCTGAATATATAGGGCATGTTAGGGCTCCCTGATGAGGGAGCTTACAGGGTCATAGAAGTTATTACATATCAGATAAAACTGAACTGCAAAAAAAAAAATGCATTTATTGCCAAGCGATTATGATGAGAGGCAATGATGAAAGTTTATCTTCCATAAGTTTTTTTTTAATAATCACATACTTTGTACCTCCCTCCCCCTTTTCTAAAGCAGATTTTATTTTCTCATTTCAAATTGGGAGAATTCGGGAGTTGTGGGAAAGCAAAAATCCAGTAGAGAGATAGAGGAGTAGAAATTGGATCTCATGGCACTCATTTAATGGGCGGAAAATGGACACAAAGAGGGTTCATTATGGGCACCAACATCCAACTCTCATTTAAGCTGATTTTGCTCGGGGAAATTTTCAGGAATTCATGACAGACGCCTACAGCATAAGTAGATGAGGGGCCATCGCTGGTTTTAGGCCCCTCTCTACCGAATTAGAGCTCGCAGGGTGAAGCAAGATCTGGGCCTGTTCGTCTCGGGATTCTTCAGTAACTAGAGACAAAGGATATGTTTTACAAATGGTTTTCCCCTTTTTAGAAAGGTTTCACGATGTCCTAGTCAGCCTGGCCCTCAGCGCTCCACGCTCCCCTTGCCGCTCTCCACCATCCCTTGCAGGACTCAGCCTTGGGCTGGCCTCTCGTTTGGGGCGAGCAGTGCACACTCTGTGTCAGAGTGGCCATTCCAGGGCCAAAAACAGGCCCAAAGCAATTTCCACCTCAGAGTGCGTGAAGGAGAAAGGAAGCAAGTGAAAGAGCGTGTTATGAAAGATGGAACAAGCTGGAGGACGGAAACAAGAGAGGTATAAAGCATCAGGGAGGGCAGGAACGAGCTGAACATCAACAACCGTCTGAAGTGACAACAGACAAGAGAGAGAGAGAAGGCAACATTTACCATTGCTAAGAGGGAACAGATGCAAACATTTGAAAACAGATCCAATAATGGTATCTGCTGCCCCTGAACCTCTGACTCACTGGGCAAAACTAAACCTTCAGAGGCAAGTTCTTAGAAAGATAGGCTTTTATATCCTCGCCACAGACTGTAAAATATGGTTTGGCCCAGGATTTAATCTCAGCCCATCAATTCAGCCTGTCCCATTAGGCATTAGTCTTCAAGCCAAAGCAGCACAATAGTACAGAACTAGTCGAAAACCAGGCTGAATATGGAAGGTTCAGAGGGGAGGTGTAAAAGTAAATAAGAGAAGCAAAGAGAGGGTGTGAAAAGAGACTGGCAGCCAACATAAAAGGGAATCCCAACGTCTTCTACAGGAATATAAACAGTAAAAGGGTGGTAAGAGGAGTGGGGTCAATTAGGGACCAAAAAGGGGATTTATGCATGGAGCCAGGGGGAATAGCTGAGGTATTAAATGAATGCTTTGCATCTGTCTTTACCAAGGAAGAAGATGCTACCTAGGCCATAGTGAAAGAGGAGGTTATTCATAAGAGTTTAAAATCGATAAGGAGGAGATACATCCAAGAACCGGATGAGATGCATCCAAGGATACTGAGGGAAGTGAGAGTGGAAATTGCGGAGGCACTGGCCATAATTTTTCAGCCTTCCTTGGACTCTGAGTTGGTGCCAGACAACTGGAGAACTGCAAACTTTACCCCCTTGTTCAAAAAGGGTATAAAGATAAGCCCAGCAACTACAGGCCAGTCAGTTTAACTTCAGTGGTGGGGGAACTTCTAGAAACAATAATTCAGGACAAAATTAACAGTGACACAGACAAACGTGGGTTAATTAAAGAAAACCAGCATGGATTTCTTAAGGGAAAATAGTATTTAACTAACTTGCTGGAGTTTTGTTTGAAGAGGTAAGAGAGAGGATTGCTGAGGGAAATGCAGCTGCTGTGGTGCACATGGACTTCCAAAAGGAGTTCGATACAGTGCCACACAACAGGCTTATTGAACAGAACAACATGGATACAAAATTGGCTGAGTGACAGGAAACAGAGTAGTGGTTAATGGATGTTTTTGAGCTGGAGGAAGGTTTGTAGTGGAGTTCCCCAGGGGGGTCAGTGTTGGGACCCCTGCTTTTCCTGATATATATAGATATATTAATGACCTAGACCTTGGTGTACAGGGCACAATTTCAAAATGTGCAGATGATATGAAACTTGGAAGCATTGTGAACTGTGGAAAAGATAGTGTAGAACTTCAAAAGGACAGAGACAAGTCAGTGGAATGGGTGGACAGGTGGCAGATGAAGTTCAATGCAAAGAAATGTGAAGTGATTCAATTTGTAGGAAGAACATGGAGAGGCAATATAAAGGGTACAACTCTAAAGGGAATGCAAGAACAGAGGGACCTGGGGTACATGTGCATAAGTCATTGAAGGTGGCAGGACAGCTTCAGAGAGCGCTTACTAACTTTTCCTGATATAAACTAACTTTTTCACTAAAGCATACAATATCCTAGGCTTTATTTTCCTTTCATGGGATGTGGCCAACACTGGCAGGGCTAGCAGTTGTTGCTCACCCCTAATCGCCCTTGAATGGAGTGACTTGCTAGGCCATTTCAGAGGACAGTTAAGAGTCAGCCACATTGCTGTGGGTCTGGAGTCACATGTAGGCCAAATCAGGCAGATTTCCTTCCCTAAGGGCCATTAGTGAACCAGATGGGCTTTTACAACAACTGATGATAGTTTGATGGTCATTATTATTGGGATCAGCTTTATATTCCAGACTTATTCATTGAATTTAAATTCCACCAGCTGCCATGGTGGGATTTGAACCCACAGCCCAGAGCATTAGCCTGGGCCTCTGGGTTAGTAGTCCAGTGACATTATCACTACGCCACCATCTCCCCACTCTTATTAACAGGGACATAGAGTACAACAGCAAGGAGGTTATGTTGAACGTGTGTAAGACACTAGTTTGGCCTCAGCTGGAGTATTGCGTCCAGTTCTAAGTGTCACACTTCAGGAAGGATGTGAAGCCATTGGAGAGAGTGCAGAAAAGATTCACAAGAATGGTTCCAGGGATGAAGAACTTCAGTTGTGAAGATAAAGTGGAGAAGTTGGGGCTGCTTTCCTTGGAGAAGAGAAGGCTGAGGGGAGATTTGATAGAGGTATTCAAAATCATGAGGGGTCTGAACAGGGTAGATGGGGAGAAACTGTCCCCATTTGTAAAGGGATGGAGAACGAGAGGGCACAGATTTAGAGTAATAGGCAAAAGAAGCAAAAATGACATGAGGAAAACCTTTTTCACGCAGCGAGTGGTTAGGGTCTGGAATGCACTTCGAGAGTGTGATGGAGTCAGGTTCAATTGAAGCAGCCAAAGGGGAATTAGACTGTTCTCTGAAAAGGAAGAACGTGCAGGGTAATGGGGAGAAGGTGGGAAAATGGCATTAAGTAAATTGCTCATTCGGAGAGCCAACGCAAACATGATAGGCTGAATGGCCTCCTTCTTCCTGTAACAATTCTGAGATTCTGAGTACACTTGTTACATTACATGGAATAGGGCAACTTGGAACAACTCTAGAATGGAAAATCCTTCTTACGGCCATTGTTTTCTCAATACCTGCAGTTTGCAAAGAAAAATCACATAATCACATTGTTAATCAGTCTCTTGGTAGCACAGAACTTGAATATCACTGAAAAGAGCGACATGTTGCCGAGGCTTTTCATCTTGCATTCATCAGGGCAAACGCAAGAATGCCAAATTTCAAAGGTCATTCCAAAATTGGACGGCACTTGCTGTTCTATACTATAGCAGAAAAGAGTGCTGATTGGTTGGCAAATCGACTCTGATTGGCCCAAAGTTGCCATTGAGAAAGCAACGGGATACTATGGGATCCCCATTCTTCCAGGTTATTCAAAGAAGGTGCAAGATTTGAGCATATTCCTTTTTTTCGCAGAGAACACGTGCCTGCGTGTGATTGTATGTCGCTTCTAGCAAGCATAAATGAGCCATGTTATGAGCTTGGCAGATTATCTTAAATTGGTTGTTATTGTAGCCATTAGCACACTCAGGATTGTTCAGCAAGTGCTGCCCAATCGTGGAATCATGTTTGAGATTTAGCATTCATGCCTTTGTCCTGATGAATGCAAGATGAGAAGCTTCAGCAAAATGCTTCTCTTTTCAGCCGTACACTGCTAATCCAGTCAGTTTGCTCAGCTGACATGAATTCTGAAGGCTCAAAATATATTATTTGGACTCATGGAGCTAAAACTGATGCAGTACTCCCATCTGTGAGGGAAAATCTGCTAGAGAAAAGGGCAAAAAGAAAACAAACAAGACTGTTTCCTTTTTGTGACCAGGAGCTGCCAAAGGTTATTCAGGAGCAGGTCTCAATGTGACTTGCAACCTGTAGTTATATACTGAGCAGCAGAAGCAACACATTCAGATGTCGGAAAACTGGAACAAAAAGTATAAATTGCCGTTAATGCTCAGCAGGTCTGGCGGCATCTGTGGAGGGGGAAAGATTTCAGGGCAATGACCTCACATCAGGACAACAAAGTGGGTTTGCCAAATAACTCTCAGAGGACACAATCCTGAGTGTGCTCATAGCTACATTAACAACCAACTTAAGATAATCGGTCGATCTCATAATGTGGCTCATTTATGCTTGCTACAAGTGACATATATTCATACACAGGGACCCATTCTCTGCAAACAAAAGGAGCATGTTCAAGCTGTGCACATTTTTTGAATTACCTAGGAGCTTGGAGAGCCTATAGTTCCCCATTGCTTTCCCCATGGCAATGTCTTGGCTAATCAGAATCGACTGGCCAACCAATCAGCCCCTTTTCTCCTGTAGTATAAATTGTTGTGATTGTTTGAAATTTGGCATTCTTGCTTTTGTCCTGGTGAGTGCAAGGCAAAAATGCTTTGGCAACATGTCTCTCGTTTCAACCATTTTCACATTCTGTACTACCAAGCAATCGTTAATATTGTTTAATAGAAAAGATTCAAAAATATTCTAACTTAGCAGATTTGTGATGGAAAGACATTAGGCTCGATCAAAACAGTCAATCGTAGCAACAAAGCGATGTCATCTATATTAAATAGATTTCTAAATAAATTCCTCTTTTAAGCACATATTAGTTTAGCCATTTAAGAATCCTAAAGGTCATTGCAGGTCTCCAGTGGGAATAAAAAGTGGAGGAGTATTTTTAAACACTGTAACCATTCAAATGCAAGAGTCCTTTCAGTCGGAAAATGGTTGACTGTAGTTCCCGAACACCTGTGTCCAAAAAAACATTCACTTCCTCAAACAAAATTGAAGAGTCTCAGGACTTACAGTCAGTTAATAACAAAAACGCTAAATGGACTGTACTCACCTGCGCTGCAAAATACTTGCACCTGCATTGATTTTGAGATTTCAGTGTTTTTCTCATTATAATGAGATGCGGGCTACAATGAATCTCTCAATGTAAAAGGTAATACTGCAGCCAAGGTGTCAAAGCCTTACACGGAGATTGTGTTATTATGGGAAGCCTCAAGCAAAGGTGAGTGTTTAAATATGATGCATTTAACAAAACATATTGCAGTTTTCTCAGTCAAATAAATCTACAAAAATATTTTTTCACAACTGCAATATGTGTATCTGTAAATAAAGACGGAAATAGGTCAAATCCAGAAACACATTATTGCAAAGATTTTTAATAAATTTCCATCCGTCACTTGGTAGTATAGAACCTGAATATTGCGGATAAGAGATATGTTGCTGAAGCCTCTCATCTTGCATTCATCAGGGCAAACGCAAGAATGCCAAACTTCAAAGATCATTCCGAAATTGGGCGGCACTTGCAGAACAATCCTGAGTGCGCTAATAGCTACAATAACAACCAATTTAAGATAATCAATCAAGCTCATAACGTGGCTCATTTATGCTTGCTAGAAGTAACATACATTCATACGCAGGCACCTGTTCTCTGCAAACAAAAGGAACCTGTTCAAGCCTTGTGCCTTTTTTGAATTACCTGACAGCATGGGGAGCCTATAGTTTCCCATTGCTTTCACCATGGCAGCGATCAGCCAATCAGAGCTGACTTGCTACCCAATCAGCACTATCTTCTCCTGTAGTATAAATTGTTGTGATCATTTGAAATTTGGCATTCAAATGTTTAAATTTCCTCCCGTGATGAAGACTTATTAAATTTAGTATTCATGACATCAGGTGCTAGAAATCATTTGCCTGTGATGAAAGAGAAAATCCTGACAGAGCATCCTTCCTCATCACAAGATGTGATTCATGCAAAAAAAAATGACGGGCAGATAGGGAGAAACTCTTTCCTGCAACCCAAAGCTGCTCTCACTCTGTAGGTTGCTTCCCACCTCTCGCCACTCATCTCCCCAGCTCTCCCTCACAGCGTGGGTTTGAGAGGGGGAAGCGGCCAGCTGGAGAGTCGCCCAGCGGGAGGGTCGGCGACAGGCGGGATGGTCGGGGAGCGGAAGAGTCAGTCAGTAGAAGGATTGGGGAGCACGATGGTGAGCAGGCCAAAGATTCAGGGAGCAGGAGGAGCAGCAAGTGGGAGAGGCAGAGAGTGGAAAAGGCGGCAAGGGCAAGAGATGGTGAGCAGGAGGTGAGTTGAAAGAGTGAGCATATTTCTTGATTTTTTTTCATTTATTTTATTTTGAAATATATTTTATGAATATATTACAAACTTATTAATGGACAGTATTTAAATTTGCAGGGTATAATGTTTCAATCTCTTTTTCTGATGAGCAAGGTCCTTGCACCATCTGCCAACACCTCCCTTTTTCTCTAATAAACTTTTAAACCTGTGCTTATGTGCCACGAAAATTTGATTTGGCCAACAGCAAAAAATTGAACATCGCATTCACATGGGCACAAGAAATCTCACAGCAGCAGCAACATATCGCGATACACCCCTCCCCCATGCCTCAAACTGGTGCCCATGCCCACCCTGAGACTCAATCCTGTGCCCATGCCCCTCCCTCCGAGCCTCGATCCGGTGCCCATGCCTCTCCCTCCGAGCCTCAATCTGGTGCCCATGGCCCTCCCCTGAGCCTCGACCTGGTGCACATGGCCCTCCCCCTGAGCCTCAATCTGGTACTCATGCCCCTCCCCCTGAGCCTCAATCTGATGCAAATGGCCCTCCCCCGAGCCTCGACCTGGAGCACATGGCCCTCTCCCTGAGCCTCAATCTGGTGCCCATACCCCTCCCCCCAAGCCTCAATCTGGTGCTCATGGCCCTCTCCCTGAGCCTCAATCTGGTGCCCATACCCCTCCCCCCAAGCCTCAATCTGGTGCTCATGCCCCTCCCCCCAAGCCTCAATCCGGTGCCCATGCCTCTCCCTCCGAGCCTCAATCTGGTGCCCATGGCCCTCCCCTGAGCCTCGACCTGGAGCACATTGCCCTCCCCCCAAGCCTCAATCTGGTGCTCATGCCCCTCCCCCTGAGCCTCAATCTGGTGCTCATGCCCCTCCCCCTGAGCCTCAATCTGGTGCCCATGCCCCTCCCCCTGAGCCTCAATCTGGTGCTCATGGCCCTCCCCCTGAGCCTCAATCTGGTGCCCATACCCCTCCCCCCAAGCCTCAATCTGGTGCCCATGCCCCTCCCCCTGAGCCTCAATCTGGTGCCCATACCCCTCCCCCTGAGCCTCAATCTGGTGCTCATGCCCCTCCCCCTGAGCCTCAATCTGGTGCTCATGGCCCTCCCCCTGAGCCTCAATCTGGTGCCCATACCCCTCCCCCCAAGCCTCAATCTGGTGCCCATACCCCTCCCCCCAAGCCTCAATCTGGTGCCCATGCCCCTCCCCCTGAGCCTCAATCTGGTGCCCATACCCCTCCCCCTGAGCCTCAATCTGGTGCTCATGGCCCTCTCCCTGAGCCTCGACCTGGAGCACATTGCCCTCCCCCCAAGCCTCAATCTGGTGCTCATGCCCCTCCCCCTGAGCCTCAATCTGGTGCCCATGGCCCTCTCCCTGAGCCTCGACCTGGAGCACATTGCCCTCCCCCCAAGCCTCAATCTGGTGCTCATGGCCCTCCCCCTGAGCCTCAATCTGGTGCCCATACCCCTCCCCCCAAGCCTCAATCTGGTGCCCATGCCCCTCCCCCTGAGCCTCAATCTGGTGCCCATACCCCTCCCCCTGAGCCTCAATCTGGTGCTCATGGCCCTCCCCCTGAGCCTCAATCTGGTGCCCATGCCCCTGCCCTGAGGCTTGATCTGGTGCCCATGCCCCTGCCCTGAGGCTTGATCTGGTGTCCAGCATCAACAAGATGTTTTGTATTGTAAGTAAATAATGAATGTATATATTGAATTGTATAACTAAGTTTTATGCAGAGAAATAATTGTGTTGTAATTCAGGGGGTCCCTCGGAAGTGAGGGGGTTGCTGGAGGAAGAGTTTTGTGTCGCTCTGTCCCAGGGTCTGTGATGGTCACACACTGACCGAATGAGTCATTAGTCTACAAATAGCCTGTCAGGAGAAAAAAAAATTGGACAAAAGGGTGGTCAATCCATTGGCTTTTAGCTGAAGTTAGTTCCCCCATACCTTTCACAAGCTCCGGTTTGTAGGCCTTTCTGATGTGCTGTAACAAGCCGTTGTAGAAGGTCTCCGACTGCTCAGCTCCCATTGCCAGGTGGAAGTCAGGCTTGTTGCCCTTCAGGATGCATTGCAGTGTGAACTGACTAACAAGGAGAATCTCGTACTGCTTGTCCATCACACTCTTACACCAGTGCTTCCCATTTTCATCCTCAAACAACCTTAAGTTCAGGATCTTGCGAACCCTGATGTAAAAACAATGGATGGTTTAGGAAAGCATTCATGTCAAACTACTCAAAACTTTGTCACTAATTCCATGGTCTTATTAATGTCTTAACCTCACTATTTCTGTTGCAGGAGTGCTAACGGAGGTGCAAAGTTATAATGCCCACTACCACTGCTCTCTAACTAGGAAAATCAGAGCTCCGCACACACATGCGCACAGACACACAACACAACCACCATACACACCACACACATCACAGATACACAAACACCAAACATACACACATATGACAGATACACACACACACGCACATCACACATGCACCATACACCACAGATACACACACATACACACCCCACAGGTACAGTCACCATATATCCACCATACATACACATACATCACAGATACACACAACTCGACATCGCCATACATACACATACACACACCACATATTTACACAAACACACACACAAACACCACAACACAAACAAAGACACAAATTGGGTCATATAAACAACAGTTTCCAAATGAAAGGAAAACAGATGTTTAAACAGTCCTATCAAGAAATGTAAAGGCAATTGATCACTTAAATAGTTTGTAAGCTTTAAAAGGTCAAGTGTACATCTCACCCAACCAAATACTGTCTCAAACCAATGAATAATTGAGATATTCAAGAAAAAAGAAAGACTCACATTTATATATTGCCTTTCACTACCTCAGGACAACTGTGGTCACTATTTGAATGTAATAAACTGCAGCAGCTAACACACACAAACAGCATCATCTGTTCCTTCTAATGATGTTGGTTGTTGGGTAACTAGTGGCCAGGGCATTAGGGAGAACTCCCCTGCTCTTCCTCAAAATAGCATCGTGGAATCTTTCACGTCCACCTGAGAGGGCAGGCGGGATTGGTTCTTGAACCACACGCTTCTGGTTCACAGACAAGAGTGCTACCACTGAGGAATGGCCGACACCGATGGAGAAGAGGAAAATCCCAAACCTGTTGCCCATGATGGTAGCAAAAGTTCTAAAAATGGCCTCAGCACCCATCGGTAGGGTGGGGGTATAAAATACAACCAGACTTTCCATCTCACTCCCGATAGTTCCCAGTACACCTCCTGGCAAATCTGATTGTTCACTATGACTATCTGGTGATGTCAGGTTTGGCCTCAGCCCTGATATTCCCAGGTCTAAAGAGCCTACAGCTACGTGCACATGAATAAATGGCTATTCGAGTGAGATAACAGGGGCCAACTGGGTCCAACAGGGACAGGATTATTAGCCCCCACCAGGGCTGGGAACGGAAGTGGTCAGGTGCTGAATATAGCCCAGCCCCATCTTAGCCCCGGGCCATTTTCCCAGAGGCGGGATGGGTGGGGTGGAAGCAGGGCTAGCTATCCACAAGCGGTAGGTAGCCAACTGAAGTATTTAAAGGACTATTGAGGCTGATTGAAGGAGATTTTCCGGTCGGCTTCCAGCTCCCCACTGGTGACAGTGCAGCCGTGAGGTGCCAGCGCTCCAGGTAGATCTAGAGGCCCTTCCTATCTCGCTGAGTCCAGCAGCAGCCACAGATCCACCCTGCAGTGGGCACCCCACTCCTCTCAACCACTGCAATGGCCTGGCCACAAAGGCACTTTTTTTTTCCAAACTTCAAATTTAATAAGGTTGGTGAGAGGATGCCTCCATTTTGAAGTGCCCTCTCTTTCACTTAACCTGCCATGGTATCCTTCTGCTCCTTTCAAGCTGGGTAGCCTCCTATTGGTCCTCCAACTCTGCAAGCCCGCCCGCCAGCCATCCTTAATTGGATGGCGAGTCTGCCATCTGATCACTAATTGGCCAATTCAGGGGGCAATCACAATGAGTGACTGTTTCCCACACACAGTGCGGGCTTCCAACCCATATTTCAGCCCGACAGCAGGTCTCAGAAGCCCACAGGGCTCAGTACTTTCAAGAGCAGACATCAAGTGACCACATCGGCCGTGTCCAGTCCGTATTTTAATGAGGGTTTTCCACATGTTCTGGGGTAAAATGAAGCCTGGTTGTTGAGATGTTGGGTCGGCGTTTATTTGGGAGGGTGCTTTCTACCCAAAACTTTCCTCCAGACTTCATCAAGTGTTATGGAATTGGGGATGTTCAATTCATATCCAGATGGGGTTTTATCGAGCCAGGAGGCGAGTTGGGGGTCTTGGAGGTCTCTATGGATGGGGATTGCTGCTGATATGAATTATTTCTCAGTGTGGACCCACATTCCACCACATGGAGGGAGGGGTGATATTTGAGAGGGCTGGTAACCACTGAGCTGGAGTTCCAGAGGTTATCCTCAGTCCTGAGTGAAGTTGTGTGTTTGGTCTGACCACTTGAGGTCTGTACAGGTGCGCAGTGATCAGCTGTCGAGAAGACCAGAGCTATCCCAGAAGTGCAGAGGGCAACAGCTTTCTCAGCCCCAGCTTGTGCCGGCAAGCTTACGGACGATGTTCATTCATGCCTTGGCTTTCTTGTCAGTCTTTCGGAGGTGGTGCTGGTAAGTTAGGGAGCAGTCAAGGGTCACTAAGATAGGGGGGAATCGGGTCACGCCGCACTTTTTCTCCACAGAAGGTGACATTTAGGCGTCGTGTGCCTTGTGATTTTCAAGGTGGAATGCAGACGATGGACTTGGCTGGGTTTGGATTATAGGGATGATAGTTAAATACTACCCACTGACTTATATAAGCCATGAATCAAAGGAGTACCTCGAAAATCAAAAGGCAGGCTCCTTAATTAAGACACAAATTTTATATTGCTCGCTTGGCAAGTTAAATGCCGAACGAAAGTCATCATTGCTAAAGCCCCGTTCAATGTTGTCAGACAGACAAGCAGCTGGTAATTTCAATCCTGATCATGGTTCAGGGCATCACTTAACTGGGAGCTGTGCTGCCTCACACGCTCAAAATTGGTTCATCCTGATGAGGAGTGGGCGGAGAACAATACAGCTTTTATAACCATCGCTGTATTGTATTACAGAAGCGCACCCAATGGGAGGAAACTTCTCAGCCCCTTGGAGTCAGGCTTCGGGAGGGGGGAGTGCAGTGGAAAATCAGATTGTGGTGTTGAGTGAATTCCAAGTCAGATGGTGAAGTATGAAGCCAGATACAAATGCTTTCCTTGATGGTTGGTTTATTTACAGAACACAGCATTACATTATATCTGTCCCCGCTTACTAACATCCAGCGTCCCTGGAGTCTGTCTTTAGACTCTTCTATTGGAAACCAAATAGACTAAATTAACAAATTCAGGGACAACTTCAAAGGCAGCCCCTTAAAGGGATACTGAAAAGAGAAAACCAAAACCTTAAAGGAAACTGACAAACATTAAACCAAAATATGATTAAAGGGTCCATAAAGCACCCCAGTCCCCACGGTGCCCACCAAGCACAGAAGGCCTCAACTCAATGGTGCCAGTGGACACCATGTGCTCCCCCTCCATGGGCAGCCGGCCACAACCATAGCTGTAGAAGGGGGCAGACAGTCAGGCCGAATGACCCCCCCCGCCGATCACCCGCTGCCTGGACTTGTTAATGCCCAACTTGGCCAGGCCCAGGAGCAGGTTCACGAGGAGGTCCTCCTCCCTCCCGGCCCCTCTCCGCACAGGGTGACCATAGATCAGGAGCGTGGGACTGAAGTGCAAACAAAACAACAGTAAAAGGTTCTTCAAATGACTAAAAAGGGGTGCAGCCTAGTACATCTTACATAGGCGTGGTCCACAGGCTCCACAAGGCCTTAAAACACGGAGACATCTTGGGAGTCCGTGAACTGACACATCCTATGATTGTAGGGGACTGCTGCATGCAACACCCTCCACCCCAGGTCCCCGACGGAAAGGGGGAGGGCACCCCCGTAAAGGGCCCCTCGCTGGGGACTTCTGCCGCCAGACGGCATCAAGGCACACCAGGGCATGTCAGGGCGGTGGGCGAGGACAAGGAAGTGAAGGGCATGCAGCAGCAACCCATACAGGAAACCCCTCCAAACCGAGCTAAAGGGTACAGAGGGCATTTCCATGAGGCGGCTCAGGTTGCGGGGCTTCAGCTCCCTAGGGAGGGTTCGGGGATATGGAATTCCCTCCGAGTAGGAGCTCGCTCAGACAGGAATCCACCACGCACCTGCGCCTCCTCGATTATACTCTTTTCAGAGAACCAATGAACGTAAAATAATTAAACAAACGACCAACCCCTTAAGGGGCTTTATATTATTGTAACAGAACCAATAAAACTCCAACAGAACCTTATCAAGTTAAGTAAGTCTTTCCTTATATGTGCTTCAGGCACTTAATCAATCAATGCCCTTCACCTGTGTTTCCTTATCCTTGATAATACAATTAACATAGCATTAACATAGCATTAACATGAGACACTTCAGCTCCGCTTCCCAATGTGTTCCTGCCTCCAGAAGATTGCAGGTTTCCTGCAACAGCTCCATAGCCAATCCAGGTATTTAAAGGGCAAACAGCCCTGGGCCTTCCTTTTTATTATTCAACCCCCCCCCCGAAGCCTTTCAAGCGTGCCTTCATTGTGAGGCGTCCTCCTGCTCTCCATCCCCCTCAGCAGCGCCCAACTCTCCCTGTGGGGCTGCCAGCCAGCCAGTCATGCAGGCCCCACCATTAGGCCTCCCACGTCCGTGTCCCACCCACCATCATTAAACAGTGAACATGAAGGGGGGCCTATGAATTAACCGCCTCCTGTAAGCTCGCGCCACAGGGTGCACCTCCGACACGAGTGGGATCGCGACCCACGTGGTCCCAACGGCTGAAAGAAGTGAAGACTTGTCCCAACATTTCCTCTGCCTTGCAAAATACGTCAGGACAAAGGTGTTAATCACCAATTACAGACTGAAAATGCAGAGGCAGTTAGAGGACTATAATTCTGAGGCTTATATAATGCAGCCAGGGGCTTGCAATATTATAACCTGTGAAGACTCAGCTAGCTTTTATGTACATCTGGAGAAATTCAATTAGAACTGCAAACTTTAATTCCCATGATCAGCTGCTAACTTCCATAACACATGTTATGTTATGCCTACCTCTCTTTCATGGCCATCTCCATGCACTGGTGGCCCTAGAGAAAGAGCACATGGTGTCCACCAGTACACTTGAGGCCTTGCACGACTTGAAGGCACCATGGAGACTAAAGGACACACTGGATACTAGATAAAATATTTAATTTTCCTTTTTTTTATGGATTAGTTCTCCGTCAGTTGTTCCCCTCTAACCAGGGTTATTGGGATTTTTTTTTTGGTCTGATGGCTTTGACCGTCTCCCTTAAGAAAAGGCACGCCTGGTGAAAAATGTTGTCAATAATGGATATCTTTACAGCCTCACTGTCTGGAGGAAAGGCTCCTTTTTGTCATCCCATTCTTTATTGAATTAAGTTCACATGTTAGGCATTATGTATATGACAAAACAGACTTCAAATGTTCAATAAAGTAATATTTTAAGCTACATCTTGCATCATGTGCCAATCATAATGGAAGAAGGTCAGAAAACTGTCAAATATAACGTTATAGTTTGTCTAAACCAATCTCCTCCGGAGTCAGAATACCCAGTTCAGTCAATGTAGGCCTGAGTTCCTGAATAGCCTAAGGGTAGATTGGTGCACAAGAGACTCATTGTGGGTGAGTCCAGCACTAGGGGGCACTGTTTTTAAATTAGCCCTTTTAGAACAGAGATGAGGAGAATTTCTTTCTGTCTGAGGGTTGTGAGACTTTGGAACTCTCTGCCTCAGAAGGTGGGGTCATTGACTAATAGAGGTAGATAGATTCCCTTGCCTAACAATAATCTAAGGTTATCAGGGGCAGGGGAAATGTGGAATTCAAAACACAAACAGATCAGCCATGATCTTATTGAATGGCGGAGCAGGCTCGAGGGGCCGAATGGCCTACTCCTGTTCCTATTTCTTATGTTTATGTATTTTTATGTTTCACTATGTAGAATGCCCACTGAGCAGAAGAGCTGTGACTCAGAAGCTATGTAGCACAGATCTCACTCCTTAAGCTTTACCCAGTAATTACAATATCTTGCATAAAATTATCAAATACATTTTCAATTGAACGCTTTTTAGGCGACAGTAACAGTTTCCAAAACCAAATGCCAAAATGATGAACAATAATTGCATCATCTGTTCTGGTTTGCAACAACATTTATACGTGGAAGGAGGGCATTTTCTTTTTTAAAATACACTCACATATATTCCATGTCTTTCTGGGTGTCTTCCACAGAGATGCCCAATAGCACACAGATTCCTCGTCCTATTGAGCTGATTTGTTCTTCGCCCACTGAGAAACAAAAAGGAGACCTTTATGAAACGGACCGAAATACACCCTTGAAATGCTGATTATAATTGGACACAAGGTTCACATTGTTACACGCGCTGTTGTCCCATGTACCATCCCTGTGCCACAACAAATATCTTCCCCCACCACCCAAGGTCCCTGCCGGTCCACAATGAGCCCAAAGACCACAGCATCCTTCTTGCCAGGCTGGTGTATACTCGTTAGCCATACATAAAAATAGTCTAACTCATCATGTAGACTTTGCAACTTTCCACACAATTGGGATGCTCCATGATTGTACAACTGTAACTGTAATTATCTTTTTTTTAATAAAAGTCTTGCAATTAAACACTGCCTTTTATGGCCACCAGACATCTCGAGGTGCTTTACAGCCAATGAAGCACTTTTTGAAGTGTAGTCACTGTTGTCATATAGGAAGTGGCAGCCAATTTGCACACAGCAAACTCCCACAAACAGCAATGTGATAATGACCAGATAAATTTTGAAATGTTGATGGGGGGGGTGGGGTAAATATTGGGCAGGACACCAGGGATAACTGATGAGGTGAGAGTGACTACCCTTGACATCATGGCAGCATTTGACCAACTGTGGCATCAAAAAGCCCTAACAAAATTGAAGTCAATGGGAATTGGTCCACTGGTTGCACTCATACCTAGTGCAAAGGAAGGTGGTTCAGGAGGCCAATCATCTCAGCACCAGGACATCACTGCAGGAGTTCAGAGCAGTGTCCTAGGCCCAATCATCTTCAGCTGCTTCATCAATGACCTTCCCTCCAGAAGTGTCAGAAGTGTGGATGTTCACTGATGATTACACGATGTTCAGTACCATTCGCAACTCCTCAGATACTGAAGCAGTCCATACTCATAAGCAACAAGACCTGGGCAACATTCAGGTTTGGGTTGATAAATGGCAAGTAATGCCACATAAGTGCCAAGCAATAATGGTCTCCAACAAGAGAGAATCAAACCATCTGCCCTTAATGTTCAACGGCATTACCATTATCAACATCCTGGGGGCTACCGTTGACCAGAAACTGAACTGGACCATGTATGTATATATATATATTGTGGTTATAAGAGCAGGTCAGAGGCTAAGAATTCTGCAGTGAGTAAGTCAACTCCTGACGCCCCAAAGCCTATCCATCATCTACAAGGCACAAGTCAGGAGTGTGATGCAATACTCTTCACTTGCCTGGATGAGTGCAGCTCCAACAACACTCAAGAAACTTGATATCATCCTAGACAAAGCAGCCTACTTAATTCGCACCCCATTCACTCCCTTAAACTCCACCACCAGTGCACAGTGGCAGCAGTATGTACCATATAGATGCACTGCAGCAACTCAAAAGCACCTTCAAAACCCACAACCTCTACCACCTAGGAGGACAAGGGCAGCAGATAGTTGGGAACACCACTACTTGGAAGTTCCTCTCCAAGGCACACGCCATCCTGACTTGGAAATATATCGCCGTTCCTTCACTGTCACTGGGTCAAAATCCTGGAACTCCCTCCCTAACAGCACTGTGGGTGTACCTACACCACGTGGACTGCAGTGATTCAAGAAGACAGCTCACCACCACCTTCTCAAGGGCAATTAGGGTTGGGCAACAAATGCTGGCCTAATCAGTGACACCCACATCCCAAGAACCAGTTGAAAACAAAATTGAGTACAGCTTTCTCCACGCTGAACTTCTGTCTGTTTTAACTTGAGAGAGATGTGGCCAGGCTATCAGTTCCGTGCTAGATCATAATTAATGACTGGAGTTAAGAATTGCCAAAACTTAACTTCATGCTTATCGCCAACAACAGAAAGCCGAGAGTTGGGGCTAAGGGCACTCAAAGGGAAAAGGAGGTTAAATAGGATCCACGGGGATTGGTGCTAACACCACTATGGTTCACCATTCACATAAACAATTTGGACTTGGGTATTGAAAGCAGCAAATCAAAATGAGTTAATAACTCTAGTTAGTATTGAGGAAGATGGCAGCAAAATACAAGATAACATTAATATGTTGGAGAAAGGGTGTGCTATTGGCAAATTAATTTCAATGCAGAAAAACGTCAGTGGTACATTTTAGTCGGAAGAGAAAGAGGCCACAGACTGCATGGATAATATGAGTCGAAATGGGATGGAGGAGCAAACGGATCGAGGGGTACAGATACAGAAATACTGGAAGTAGGGACACAGGATAAGGGCATAACAAAAGCAAACAAAACATTGGGGTTTATTTCTCGAAGGACAAAATTGAAAAGCAGAGAGGTTATGCCAAACTTACATCGCACTTTGGATAGACCACACGTGGAATGCCGTGCACAATTCTGGTCTCCGCATTATAAGAAGGATATAGAGGCACTGAAAAAGGTGCCAAAATGATTTACAAGGATGATAGCAGAACCGGGAGGTTATGACCAACAGGAATGATTGAATGATTTTTCTCTAGATGAAAGGTGGCTATGGGGTGGCCTGACAGGGTCTTTAAGGTGAAGCTGAGATTTACTAGGGTAGAAACAGACATAGAAAAGATGATTCCACTTGTGAGGAGACCAAAACTAGGGGCCATAAATATAAAATAGTCACTAATAATTCAAATAGGGGATTCAGGAGAAACTTCTTTACCTGAGAGTGGTTAGAATGGGGGACATGCGACCACCTGGAGAGGTCGAGACAAATAGCGTAGATGCATCTAAGGAGTAGTTTATACCCACTGACAACAAGCGCATTGTAGGACGGAGTATACAGGAAGAAATAATGGGGGCTTGTGTGAAAGGGACGGCGATAACCATGGATGATTTTAATTTACATGTAGATTGGGCGAATCAGATTGGCAAGGGTGGCCTGGAAGATGAGTTCAAAGAGTGCTTTTGGGATAATTTCTTAGAGCAGCACACACTACAGCCATCCAGCAAGCAGGCTATTCTAGTTCTGGTAATGAGCAACGAGACAGGATTAATTAATGACCTCATAGTAAAGGCACCCCTAGGTAGCAGTGATCATAACATGATTGAATTTTGTATTCAGTTCAACAGAGAGATAAGGGCAATTATGAGGGTATGAAGGCAGAGCTGGCTAAAGTGAACTGGGAAATTAGGTTAAGGGATAAATTAGTAGAGATGCAGAGGCAGACATTTAAGGAGATATTTCAGAATATTGAGAAATGATACATTCCAGTGAGAAAGAAAGACTCTAGGGGAAGGACACACCAGCCGTGGCTAACTAAGGGAGTTAAAGATAGTATCACATTGAAAGAAAAAGCTTATAATTCCACGAAGATGAGTGGCAGGTTAAAAGATTGGACAGGATATAAATTAAAGCAAAGAATGGCTAAAAAACGGCACAAGGAGGCAAAACATTAGAGTGCGAGAGAAAGCTAGCTAGAAGTATATAAACAGAAAGTAAGAGTTTCTACAAGTATTTAGAAAGGAAAAAAGTAAGATGAGCATCGGTCCCCTGGTGAGTGAGTCTGGGGAATTAATAATGGAAAATAAGGAAAGCAGATGAATGGCACAGATATTTTGCATCCATCTTCACTGTAAAGGATACAAATAATATCCCAGAAATAAGTGTGAATCAGGAGGTGAAAAGGAGGGAGGAACTTAAAACAATTGCACTCACCGGGGAAAGAGGACTGAGAGAATGTTTAAAACTGAAAACTGTTAGCCCCCAGGTCCTGAAGGACTTCATTCTAGGGTCTAAAAGAAGTGGCTGGGGAGATAGCAGATGCATTGGTTTTAATTTTTCAAAATTCCCTAGATTCTGGAAAGGTCCCATCGGATTGGAAAATTGCCAATGTAACTCCTCTATTTAAGATAGGAGAGACACAGGAAACAGGAAACTGCAGGCCAGCTATCTTAACATTTGTCATAGGGAAAATGCTAGAATCTATTACTAAGAAGGTTATAGAGGGCACTTAGAAAATCTCGATGCAGAGTATTCTGGATTCGTTAGCTAACAGGAAACAGAAAGGAGCAAAAAATGGGTAATTTTCGAGTTGGCAAGATGTAATGAGTGGAGTGCCCACAGGAATCAATGCTGGGGCCTCCACTACATACAATCTATATTAGTGATTTGAATGACAGGATCAAACATATGGTTGCTAAAATTGCTCATGACACAAAGATAGGCAGGAAAGTAAGTTGTGAAGAGGACATAAGGAGGATATAAAGGGACATAGATAGGTTAAGTGAGTGGACAAAAAATTGGCAACTGGAGTATAACGTGGGAAAATTTGAACTTGTCCACTTTGGCAAGGAGGGTAAAAAAACAGCTAATTATTTAAATGGCGAGAGATTGCAGAACTCTGAGGAACAGCAGGATCTGGGCGTCCTGGTACATAAATCATAAAAAGTTAGTATGCGGGTCCAGCAAGTGATTAGGAAGGCAAATGGAATGTTGTCGTTTATTGCAAGGAGAATGGAATGTAAAAGTAGGAATATTTTGCTACAGTTGTTACAGGGCTTTGGTGAGACCTCTAGAGTACAGTGTACAGTTTTGGTCTCTTTATTTAAGAAAGCACATCACTGCATTTGAAGCAATCCTGAGGAGGTTCAATCGACTTATTCCTGGATTGAGTGGGTTATCCTATGAGGAAAGGTTAGACAGGCTGGGACTGTATCCATTAGAGTTTAGAAGAATGAGAGGTGATCTTATTGAAACGTACAAGATCCTGAGGGGACTTGACAGGGTGGATGCTGAGAGGATGTTTCCCATTGTGGGAGAAACTAGAACGGGGGGACACAGTTTAAAAAGAAAGCATCTCTCATTTAAGATGGAGATGAGGAGATTCTCTCTCATGGATCATGAGTCTGTGGAATTCTGCTCCCCAGAGCGCAGCGGAGGCATGGTCAATGAATATTTTTAAGGTGGAGTTAGATAGATTCTCAATTGACAAGGGAGTCAAAGGGAAAGGGGGCAAACAGGAAAGTGGAGTTGAGGCCACAATCAGATCAGCCACGATCTTATTGAATGGCGGAGCAGGCTCAAGGGGCCAAATGGCCTCCTCATGCTCCTAATTCATATGTCTGCATGTATGCAAACATGGAAGCCAATTTGCACACCACAAACTCCCACAAACAGTAATGTGGTAATGACCAGATAATCTGTTTTTTTGTGATGTTGACTGAGGGGTAAATATTTTCCTGGTCCTCGGGGATAACCCACCCTGCTCTTCTTCCAAATAGTGCCATGGAATCTTTCACATCCACCTGACCAGGCAGATGGGACCTTAGTCTAATGTCGCATCCAAAAGATGGCATCTCCGACAGTGCAGTGCCCCCTCAGTACTTCACTGGAATGCCAGCCTTGATTTTTGTGCTCTATCCCTGAATTGGGATTTGAACCCAGAACCTTGTGATTCAGAGGTGAGTGTGCTCCCAACTGAGCCATAGCTGGGTGAATGGAATGGAAGGACATGCTGAAAGAGTGAGATACAAGAGGGGTACTTGTTTGGCGCATAAACATGGACATGGACCCTTCAGGTCAAAATGCCCGTTTCAGAATGTTGTACATTCTATCGAACTTAACATTTGAAGAATTATTGAGGAAGAGAGGAGACGCACCAACGAAAAAGGCCATGGAAACAGTGGGAGCTGGGCTGAAGGGAACAATGAGACAAACGGACAGACACTGTAGTGACTAAAGTTTCAGAGTCGTACAGGAAAAAAAATGAAGTGAAACTGAAAGAGACTGAAAAACTAACGAGTGGGAAAGAATGAAGAAACTGTTGCCGAAAGGGAGTATCCTAGTATATTTTTCACCAGAAAAATCAGCTCAGGAGGTCAACTATATATAGCATATTGTGGATTTCATAATATTGCACACGGCTCACAATACGCCCTCTAACTCACTGCAAGCAACACCACAGAAGATCCCAAATACCCACAATAAAGCAGAAAGTGGCACCTTTCACATGACATTGTTTTTAGTGTTTCTTTATGAGTGAAAATACTCATCAGTTTCAGAGGAGATGGTGGCGTTGTGGTAATGTTACTGGACTATTAATCCAGAGGCCCAGGCAAATGCTCTGGGGACATGGATTCAAATCCCACCACGGCAGTGGGTGGAATTTAAATGCAATTAATAATCTGGAATTATAAAGCTAGTATCAGTAATGGTGACTGTCGATTGTCATAAAAACCCACCTGGTTCACTCATGCCCTTTAGGGAAGGAAATCTGCCGTCCTTACCTGGTCTGGCCTACATGTGACTCCAGTTGACTCTTAACTGCCCTCTGAAATGGTGTAGCAAGCCACTCCATTCAAGGGCAATTAGGGATGGGCAACAAATGCTGGCCTTACTGGCAACACCCAATTAAAAAAAAAAAATCTAGTTAACACCAGAGTCCGCAGTAGTTCTGAACACAAGCAGGTTTTAGAGATTTCTACCAATGTATGCCTAAAACTAATAGAAGGGGGTTATTCCTCCTCAATTTATAGGGAAAACTTTGAAATTATCCGCCATCTTAACAAAACACAGATCTAAGCACGGGTGTCCCTTCCGTGATATGAGCACACACACAGTCAATGTGGTGTTCAGATCATAGTGTCGTGGACAGAAAGGAGATAAGGGCTAGGCAATTCAGATTTTTTTTTTAAAAAGAGGGATGTGGTTGCTGCTGTGTGAGGATATATTCTTGATAGAGCAGTCTGTTCATTCCTGGTTGGCGCTGACTTCGTTACCATGCTGATAGCACCCTGAACACTGAGTGACCCATCAAAGGTTGTCTCAGAGAACACACCAATGTACCATTTACCACAGGTAGAACCACAGCCATTCCCAAAGCATAATCTACACCAGGCTCACAAAGCAACTGTTCTACCAGGAACTCAGTCACGGCAGGAGACTACCAGGGGGATGGTGGAAATGCTTCAGGGATGTCCTTAAACCATTCCTGAGAGATCAAAGATCCCCGCAGACTCATGGGAGCTCCTGGCTTGTGATCAACCAAAACGAAGAAGGTTTATTCGTGAAGGCATCAAACACCTCGAGAGACTTCCTCAGGGACACGCAGAGGTGAAGTTGGACAGCGCGCACAGACCTCCAAACCACTCATCTACACCGCCCTCCAAGCACCACCTGCCCGGCATGTGGCAGAGTCTGCAGATCGCACACTGGACTTATCAGCCACCTCAGAACCCATCGAACTAGAGTGGAAGCAAGTCATCCTCGATCCTGAGGGACTGCTAAGAAGAAGACCTTACAATACTGGAGCACCTACTATAAATATAGTGGGTAGAGTGGATGCAATCGGCGATTCCAGCACAAACTGTGTCCAAAATCGTGCCCATTTTTAAAAGTGTTCTTCTTGCCGCCCAGCCGAGTTTCTGCTCACCCTTATTTGCATAATTATCGAGTGCAATTGGACAGTGATTTAAAAAACAAAGGCTTTCATTTAAATAGCGTTTCTCATGACGACAAAGCGAATGAAGTACTTTTGAAGTGTAGCTACTGTTGGAATGCAGGAAATGCAACAGCTAATTTGTGCTCCCACAAACAGCCATCTGCTTTTTGTGATGTTGACTGAGGAACAAATATTGGCCAGGACACCAGGGAAAACTCCCCTGCTCTCCTTCGAAATAGTGCCAAGGGATCTTCTACATCCACCAGGTGGGGCCTCAATTTAACATCTCATCCGAGAGACAGCGCCTCCAGCTGTGCAGCACTCCCTCGGTACTACACAATGTGTCAGCCTTGATTTTTGTACTCACATCTTGGAGGGAGTCTTGAGGTGGGAGTGCTGCCAACCCAGCCATGGCTGACACATAAAACGTATTAAAGCATTTTTTTTTGTGTTTATTTTACTTTAAACAATATTCTTGATATACTTAAGAGTGACAACTTGGTAAGTTTGAATAATACAGCTGAAAATGGGTTTACCTCAAAAAAATAAGCATTTTAAACCGGTGTCAACTCACCATCTAACATCACTTTGAATGACTGAAAATGATATCCAAAACTATTTCCTAGTTAGACTAGGTTACACTAGTCAGCTCCTTAGTACCCTTAAAAGGTAAGTTCATTCATCACCCGCCTATTAGTGTACTTTTATCCAAAAGAGCCAGCTGAATTTCTGGAACCCACTCAAAGGCCTGCGAATGAGCCCAAGTGGTGAAAGTTCCCAAGGGTGCTTAATTCACCAGGGGCTGGGGGGTGTGGGAGGGGTGCGGTGTGGCCACTTTTGTGGGTGGGGCCCACTGCTGCCGTTTTGAAAACTAACGCAAAACATCATGGAAAACTCGAGTTGAACACAATTTGCACTCCAAATCCCATGAGCTTTTGTGCCAGTTATGCCAATGCCAACAAAATTAGCCCGGTCCCATTTTATTTTTCACCTTCTTCCTAAAACCCAGAGTTTACAACACAGAAACCAAGTCTAACTGGCCCACGTTGGTTTCTATGCTCCACACAAGCCTCCTCCTGTCACACTTTAACTGACCCTAAAAGAAAGGTCTGCATAATTTCTTTTGGGCTTTTCTACAACAACAGGACATTCCAAAGCACTTTACCAGCAATGAAGTACCTTTTTTGTAGTGTAGTCGCTGTGGGAAATGCAGCAGCCAACTAGAGCACAGCAAGCTCCCATAAATAGCAATGCGATAATGACCCTATTAGCTTATCCTTCTATTCCCTCATGTTTTTATCTGGTTCCCCCTTAAATGCAGTTTAGTAGGAGTCTGATAGTGAACCCATAAAAGTAGTGTCCATAAACCGTGTCAATAATTGTGGGCTTTCATCGAGTTTGGCTGGACAATTTTTAGTTGTTGGCTTGTTTTCTTAAAGACACTGAAAATAAAGATCAATATTCTCTGCATCTCCCCAGGATTTTTGGAATCTGGCCTTTTTTCCACTGATTTTTCTATCCTCTTTTACACCAAAAATAAAACCAGACAACCCCCTCCCAAAAAGGAAGTTTGTTATTGAACTGGCGATCAATATGGACTTGAATGATAAAAGCAAAATAGTGCGGATGCTGGAAAATCTGAAACAAAAAACAGAAAATGCTGGAAAAGACTGTAAGGAAGAGTCACACGGACTCGAAACGCTAACTCTGTTTTTCTCTCCACTGACTTTGAATGGTCCTTTCTTACCCAAGCTGGCAGCAACCAAGCCTAGGCCTTTCTGATCATCCTGCAACATACTGAGGGGGAAAAGCTGGT